>NW_024062154.1:709626-1419252 GCF_006381635.1 Hibiscus syriacus | reverse complement strand
TCTTAGAGAGCACGTTGATTGGCAGCTTGCAACAGTAGATGAGAGAAGCAAGGCATAACATAGCTCCTTCCCAGGTCACTGCAATGAGCATCAACTAATGTACAGCCGTCACTGCATAAAATAAATCACTAAAATTCTACAGTTCTAACATTAAGATTACAACACAGATCACCTTTACTGTCAGCACCCAATGACATGGAATACATAAGCATACCCTAGATCCAACTTTTTAATGAGCTTCATGACAACATTCTTGGCATTTGAGTGAAGGAAAAATAGTTCAACCTGCCCCGGAAAATCGAAAAGAAGATAGTGTTCTGCATATTATAGAAAACATTAGAAATTTAACAGCAACAAGTACAATAGCCTACTAATCCCTGCATTATATCAGGGTACAGTGAAGAAATATAGAGATATATGAACCAATAACCTCACTAATATACCTACACTAGAGTGCATTAGATATCAAATAGTTTCTCGCATTGATTATATCGTTACAAACATATAAAAAGCGCATTGTAGCCCAAAGTAAATTCAAATCATTAAGCATTAATATGTATTACTGGTTACTGCCTTGTACATGTTCCCATTGTTAGTTTCCTAGAGCGAGTAAAAACAACAAACACATAAATGCCTAAATTCGACTGTTCAATCGTGCTTGAGGCCCCACATGAATGACAAGACCGAATCTTTCTGCATGAATCAATCCCCACATGTCATCCTCTTTTGAGAAACTCATATGGTCTTTCATAGCTAGATGCAAGCTATGATAAGAACTTAAAGTTCTGAGAATAAAAGGCAGAAGATACCAACCTTTCAAAAGAGGTTCCAGTTTAGACTGCAACCAATCAATATTTTTCTCTAAATAATCCATACAGTAGACAAGACCTGATTGCATATGAAAAACATACTCTATCAGATAATCAAACCATAACAAGTACAAACACAATTTATTTGCACTGTATCCTGCAGCAAACCAGCAAATACTGCAAAAGTGTATAGGCACTAATATCTTTAGGAAAGATTAACAAAACAGGAATCTAAGGTTCTGATTCACCAAATTTTTTACTGCTCAACATAGAATCCATTAAAAGGAAAAATAAGTAAAACATCAACCCTTATACGGATGTCACTGCCTTGATTTACTAATTTTATGATTTAGCTGACTGGAATTTCTAAATCCCGTTACATAGCAGTAGCCTAAAGAAAGGAGTAACCAAGTGAAAACAAAGTACCTCCATTAGGCCCCAAAGAGTGTTCTGTCATCACATCACCTAGTTTTATGAGATCCTCAATATTTACAGCACACTCATAACTACACCCATGTCAAGGAAAGTTCATATGGATAAAACTTTCAGGAAAGGAAAACAACATTACAAATAAGTTTCCAATAAAGGATACGGTAATGATCATTGGCTGGATCCAAATTGATTACAGCAACTTTTCTGCAAAACAATGGCATAGGAACATTAACTTCTGCCATATTTAACAAATATATCAAACATGTGAGCATAAACAAATTCAGAAACTAGAAACGATGAAACAGAAACAACCTTCCAATAAGTTTAAGGAACTGGGACATGCCATTGCAGTAAGTAGTCTTTCCTGATCCAGGTGGACCAATCACAACTTGCCCAAACACCATCCTAGTTGTCTCTATAGATATTTATATTGGAATTGATTTTTTTTCCAACTCAAGGGTTCCTACAAGAAGAGGTAAATGATTTCAACAACCGATAGTGTTAGGAACCAAAATATGTACCAGAATTATCGGTCTTAATACGAATTTACACTTAAAAAACTTGTAGCAAATTTCATCTAAATTGCTTTAATCTTTTAATTCGCTGCTGATATTCCAATGGGAAAACCCTTCCGGTGTATTATACTACATGGAAAGCTATAAAAACAGCACAAAATGTTAGATTTAAAGTCTAAAGCGATAATTTATTGTAAATTCCTTAAAAAACCCAAAATTGTATGCTCAAATCAAACATGTACGAGAAATCAAAGTGATTTTACCTGTAGTGATCGCTGAAGCCGTTTCGCTTTGGTTTAGACTAGAGAAAGAATGTCTCCGAGTTGGAAGTTGCGAGACGTTACAGTTGAGCCTTTAGGGTTTTGGATTTAAGCGTCCAGAACCAGGAGGGAAAGGAAAGGCCCAATCAGATCAAAAAAATTACTATTTTATATGTAGAAGAGTTTGGGGCGTCCCGAAAGCGAGAATCATATCACCGCCCGGATATCTAAAAATCGTTTACTTTATTTTATTAATTAATAAAGGCTTAATAAACCTATTTTTTATCAATATAAATTTGAGTTCAATATATAAATAGTATTTTGATTATAAGAGATTTTTTGTTGAGTTATTTAATTATTAAAAGTTATAAAATAATCTTTTAATTATAAGAAGTTATTTTATTGAGTCTCTCGACTATTAAAAGTTACAAAATGATCATTCAATTATAGAGAATTACTTTATTGAGTTTATCGATTATTAAAAGTTACAAAATGATCCTACAACTATAGGACGTTGCTTTATTAAGTCTCTCAACTATTAAAAGTTACAAAATGATCCTCTGACTATAGGGTATTGTTTTGTTAAGTCATTTGACTATTAAAAGTTGCAAAATGATCCTTTGACTATAGGGCGTTGCTTTGTTAAGTTCTCTGACTATTAAAAGTTGTAAAATAATCTTTCAACTATAGGGTGTTGCTTTATTAAGTCCATCGATTATTAAAAGTTACAAATATTCACTTGACTATTTGTATGTTCCAAACTCGTCCTTTCCCGTTAAAAATTAACGGTAGTCGAGCTAGACATTAACATGTTGATTGAATATGCTAAAATATAATCCTAGAATCTCAAACAATTATCATATCTAGGTTATCATTTTAACATTCAGTTCAAACGACCATCAACTTTTTACCAAAAAAGATTAGTTTGGAACACATGAATAGCTATATGACCATTTTGTAACTTTTAATAGTCGTGAGACTCAACAAAGCAAATCATATAGTCAGGTGACCATTTTATAATTTTTAATAGTCGATAGACTCAACAAAATAACATCCTATAGTTGGGGACTATTTGTGTACTCTATCCTATAAATTTTTAACGTTACAAATATTATCATTTTAAATGTCTGATTCACTATGGTTGTTAAAAAAAAATTCCGACAACCCTCAAAATGTGATACGTGACGTGATTATAATTTTCAAGAAATTTTATTTAAAATTATTATTATTTAAAAAAACCTCCAAAGTTCTCTAAAATCTAAAAAAAAACAAATCCTAAAATCTCTAATCTCAAAGTACCAACTCCATCGCCAGCCACCAGTTGCCATCGTCACTGCCGATGACTGTCTATTCATCAATTGTTAGACCCTCAAAGCCAATCAAGTTACAGTGGGAAGTCTGATACTTTTTCATGCGCTGAATTATTACCCAAATCCATTGTTGCATGATTGGTGCGCAAATCATAGAATCCATTTGTGATAGAAATTTTGCTCAAATCACAAAATCGTTTTTGTGATTGAAATTCTTGCATTTGTTCGTTCGTTACCTGGTTACAATGGTGGCCGCCGACGGCTGATGGATGATCGTCGACAGTGAGGGTTCGAGTTTCTAAATAATATTTTAGAGTTTTATAAATTTTAGGATATTTTGTGGGAAATAGAAAAATGATTTTTTTTTTAAATTTATGAACTTTATTTTTTTTTAAAAATTAAAAGAAATTAAAAATTATACCACATGTCAAATATTGATTGGTTGATTATTTTTAATAAATTTTTTAACAGTTATCACGAATCAGACACTTTAAAAAGTTTAGACACCTAAACGAGAAAAGATACATAGTTTGAACATTTTTTATATTAACTTATTAATAATATGTTTAATAGTATCTAAGACCTTCAAACTTTTTCCAAAAAAATCCTAATGTGGCCCTAGAACTATTTTGTATTTAATGTGGTCTTTTGACTAACGATTTCCGTTGTCGATCGTTACGATATCGATGTGACAGTTCACGGTGATGTTGTGATGGTCACAGCGGCTAGTAACGTGACATATGGACTAAATTGATTTTTTTATCAAGTTTGAGTGCCAAATTATTTTTGTAAAGTTCAAGGACTTATTTAATATATTTAAAATAAAAAATTATTTTAAATTTCAAATATAATATAAAAATACTCAAATATTCAAATAAAATTAAATATTAAAAAAATTAATATATTTTTTAAATAATATATACTAAAATACTAAAACACTTAAAAAATTTTAAAAAAAATAAAATATAGGTAAACTATACACTTAATGCTTAAACTATCAATTTTGTTTTGTTTTAATGCTTAAACTTTTATTTGTTTCAAAAACATACCTAACATTTTTTCTTCATTTAAGTACCCGTCATTAAAAACTTAATGACACTGTGCACGTTTTATGGGTAAATTACATAATTTGTCACTTAACTATCTTCTCACTCCTATTTTGGTAACTAAAGTTTAAAAATTTTAACTACTCAACTTTCAAATTACTCATGTTTTAATCACTCTAATTTATTTTATTAATAATTTTCGTGACATGTCATTTTTTGTTATTATTTTTTGATATATAATTAAAATAAAAAATTAAATTTGAAAGTTAGTGATTAAATTAGGAGTAATATAAAAGTTAAGTAATTAAATTAAAAAAATAAAATTCAATGACCAAAGTTAAGTAATTTGATGTAACTTACCCATAAAAAGGTGTCATGTTGTAACAGTTCTACTAAATTTTTAACGGGGAGGTACCGTAACAGAAAAAAGTAAACGTTAGGTATGATTTTAAAACATATGAAAGTTTAGGTATTAAAACGAAATAAAATTAATAGTTTAGGTATTAAATGTGTAGTTTACCCTAAAATATATCACAAACTATCGATAATAAATTATTAAATATTAAAAAAATTTAAAAAATATATATTATACATACTATATGTTGAAACATATAGACACAAAAACAAATCAATCGTATTTATATAGTAAAATTAATAAAGCTAATATAATATTAATTTCATACACTTACCAACCATCCAGTATTCTGATTAGATTGGTCTAAACTTACGAATTTTGCGCCTAATATAGTTAGAAAATTGTAAGTAGTGTTTAAGTAAAACTCTCAATCCTAATTTATCTTTAAAACTATATTCTAATTTATAGAAAAGATGATTCCTATATTATATAGGTCTCTAGTTCATGCATTTCAAAATTCCATGTATTCTTTTTGTGTAATATGCAATTGTTCTTTGAATAAAAATAATTTTAGAATAAAAAACCATGTTTACTAGAACAGAAAAACTTTGTTTACTAGAGTCGGAAAACTATGTTTCTACATGGTATCAGTCATCGCGTCGATCCCAGCTTGCCGCCGCCGCCGTTCGTCATCCTTCCGACAAGCAGTGTGCCTTTTGTGAACTGTTGTTCTTCCAATTGTGAAATCCTTTCCAGTTATGTCCTCTTTGCAGCACTACCCCTTCACAACGATGTATTCCTTGCTGTGCAACCACAATAGTGTCGCTTCTATCGTAGCACTACTCTCCTCGCCATACTACTCTTGTCGCGACACCGGTCTAACATTGTCCTCATCACAACGGTAACCCTTCTTGTTCCACTGTTTGGTACCTATTATGCCGCTATTGATAAATGTCCGACCAACACTGTCTCCTCGCCACACAACCCATTCAATACTCATTCTAGCGTCGATCTCCTCAAATCTCCGATTATCACTTATAGTAGTGTTCCCTGCTAGTTCGAGACATATCCCAAGCTCTCAATTCCTCGACAGTCATGGCATATCCTTCTTCGTCCAAGTCTGCCTGCACTGTTAGTGAATGTACTTCTCATTTTACCTTCTTATCCCCTTCATCAGGGTGTGTCTCTTGGATTGTCGATTCCGGAGCAAGTGATCATATGACAGACAACTTTAATTTATTTTCCATATTTTACAAAAATGATATCTCATGCAATGCTCGTACTGCTGATGGCACCCTATCACCAGTTAAGGGCAGTGGCTCAATTCACATTAATAGCCATATTACCCTGTCTAATGTTCTATTTGTTCCAAGTTTGACTTGCAATCTTCTTTCGATTAACAAATTATCTACCAATTTGGGTTGTACTTCTCATTTTACTCGTGATTATTGTGAATTTCAGGATTTGACCTCGGGGATGGTGATTGAGAATGCTAAGCGTCGTGGTTGACTCTACATCCTTGACGCTCCTCCTTATACTCTCGTTCCCAACCACTCACATGCACCATTTATCTCTTCTTTTGTTTTAATTTCTCCCACAAATGCAGCTGTCGACATTATGTTATGGCATTTTAGGTTAGGCCACCCACATTTTTCTAATCTTGCAAAATTTTTTCCCAAATTATTTATCAATAAAAATCACGCATCATTTTCTTGTGACATTTGCTCACTTACAAAACACATTCAGAGTTCTTATCCCCCTTCTCCCTCTCACTCGCCTAAACCTTTTTCCTTAATTCATAGCGATATTTGGGGACCTTCACGGGTTACGGGTTTACATGGAATTCATTGGTTTATTACTTTTATTGACGACCACTCTCGTACCATTTTGACCTTTTTTATGACGGACAAACCTGAGTCTTGTACCATCTTTAAACGATTCCACAAAAATGGTTGAAACACAATTCCAAAGTTCCATTGGCATCCTTAAATCTGATAATGGTGGGGAATACCTCTCTTAGTCGTTGGGATCTTTCTTCCAGGAAAACAGAATAGTCCACCTCAGTTCATATATTGACACTTCATAGTAAAATAGGGCCGTCGAACGTAAAAACTGCCATCTTCTTGAGGTAACCCGAGCACTACTTTTTTCTTCTAATGTTCCAAAATACCTTTGGGATGAGGTTCTCTTAAGAACTACTTTTCTAATCAATCATTTACCTAGTGAGATTCTTGCCTTTAAGTGTCCAAGGGATATCATTTCCGCTAAATTCCCTCCCTTCAAACCTTTTACCTCTTCTGTTCCTCCTTGTGTCTTTGGTTGTACTGCCTTTGTCCATTACCACAATCTTCATAAATCTAAACTTGATCATAGGGCAATTCGGTGTGTCTTTTTTGGTTATTCACCAGAAAGGTTATTGTTACTATTTTCATTCTACAAAAAGGTTCTTCACATCTATGGATGTCACTTTTCAAAAGTATAAATCGTTCTTATCAAAAAATGAAATCAAAGGGGAGAGTGAGTCTGAATTTCAATTTTTACCGATTATTACTAAGTTACCCATCAGTCCATCTTATACTGGAAAAACTACCACTCCACAACTTCCTAACGCCACCACATCTGATAATGAAAGCCAATCCATTAATCCCATCGACTATCATAAAACACCTACACCATCTACCGATATTCTCATCAACAAAAGACGACCCAAACAAGCCCTACCTTCTACACCGCAACCAATGCATTGTCAAGAGCCAGAACCGGGTTTAAATCCATCGACAGACAAAAGAGATAGCGACCAAAGTAAGTTGGATGTGGTAATTGATACTAGTGAGTTACCAATTGCTTAAAGAAAGGGAGTTAGATGATGTACAACTCATCATATTAGTAAATTTGTTGCTTTTGGGAAACTAATGTCTGGTTTTAAGACTTTCATAGCTCAAGTTGATCATATTTACATTAGAGAGACCATAGAGAAGGTATTAAAAAGTCATGAGTGAAAGAAGGCAGTTGAAGAAGAAATTTAAGCTCTAGAAAACAAAAACCCCTGGGTCATTGTTGATCTACCTAAAGACAAGAAACCAATCGACTGCAAATGGGTCTTTACTTTAAAATTCAAGGAAGCTGGAAAAATTGAGAGATATAAGGTCAGACTTATGACAAAAGGGTTCACTCATACTTATGGAGTTGACTATCAGGAGACCTTTGCTCCAGTTGCAAAACTCAACACTGTTCGAGTTCTATTATCCTTGGCAGTGAACAGGGATTTGATACTTTACCAACTAGACATAAAAAATGCATTTCTTAATGGCAATCTTGAAGAAGAAGTCTATATGTAAGTTCCACCAGGAATTCATTCTAGAAATAACGGGTGTGTAAATTACTGAAATCCTTATATGGTCTAAAACAATCACCTCGAGCTTGGCTTGATACATTCACGAAGGTAATGTTACAAGACAACTACAAACAATGTCAATCTGATCATATTCTGTTTGTAAAAATTGCTCCTGATAAGAATAAGTCAATATTGATTGTCTCCGTTGATGATATCATTATCACGGGTGATGACTTGGTAGAAATCAAGAAGTTGAAGACATTACTAGCAAAAGAGTTTGAAACCAAAGATTTAGGAACTTTGAGATATTTTCTAGGCATGGAAGTAGCGAGATCACGAGAAGGAATTGTCATAAATCAAAGAAAATATATTCTATACTTACATTCTGAAACTGGAATGACTAATTGTAAGCCTTCAGAAACTCCTATAGAAGTTAACTTGAAATTGAGTAAATACGGAAACCTGGTAAACAAGGAACATTATCAGAGGCTAGTTCGTAAACTCATTTATTTATCTCTAACTAGACCTGGCATTGCTTTTTCTGTTAGCATTGTTAGTCAATACATGAATGATCCAAGAGAAGAACATCTAGCGACAGTTAATCGAATATTAAGATATCTAAAGATGACACCAGGAAATAGGTTGGTTTTCAGAAAACATGAAGACATAACAGTTAAAATCTTCTCAGATTCAAGTTGGGCTGGAGAATTAACAGATAGAAGGTCGACCACAGGATACTGCTCATTTGTGTGGGGAAACCTAGTGACATGGAGAAGCAAGAAATAATCAATTGTCTCTAGAAGCAGTGCAAAAGCAGAATATAGGGCGATAATACTCGAAATGTGTGAAGGAATTTGGTTACAAAGACTCTTAACTGAACTAGAGATGTGCGACAACAACAATTTTGAACTTCAGAGTGACATCAAATCTGCGATAAACATTGCAAAGAATCCGGTGCACCACGACATAACAAAACATGTAGAGATCGATATACACTTTAGTGCAAAAAAAGTAAATGGCGGAACTATGAACCTAAACTACGTCTCTTTACAAAACCAGCTAGCATATGTATTGACCAAGGCACTTTCAAGGATTACCTTTGTCGAAATTACATCCAAGCAGGGTCTTCACAATATTTACTCCCCATCTTGAGGGGGAGTGTAAGTAGTGTTTAAGTTAAACTCTAAATCCTAACTTATCTTTAAAACTATCTCCTAATTTGTAGAAAAGATTACTCCTATCTTATCTAGGTCTCTAATTCATGTAAATAAAAATCACATGTATCCTCTTGTGTAATATGCAATTGTTCTTTGTATAAAAATAATTTTAGAATAAAAAACTGTATTTATCAGAACCGAAAAACTCTATTTACCAGAGCCAGAAAGCTCAATTTACCAGAGCCGGAAAACTCTGTTTCTACAAAAATATCGTAAGTTATTTCCATCAATACACGCTATCTCAATAATTTTTAGACATCACTTTACATACTAGTTTATTATACGATATGTAAGGGTTTACGAATATTCCTTAGAACTGTTCGAAACATGATTAGATGTATGTATTGATGCAAAATTTTACTATGTTTCCTAATTACATATAGATACAAAATTCATAAGTTTAAAACTAATCTAGTAAAAGTACTTTGTATAAGTGTTTATGATATGATTTTATGTTATATGTATATATTATGTATAGTATATGTTTTTAAATAAATATTTTTTTTAATTTTTTATAATTTATAATTTTATAATTTGTGATATATTTTTAATAGTGTTTTTAATATTTTTAATATAATTTTTAATTTGGGGATTACCTTGTGTGCAAAAATAGTTTAAGGGTCATATTTATTTTCCCCCAAAAAGTTTGAGGGCCTTATATACTATTAAGTCTTAATAAAATATTTGTAGGAGTGTAAATGAATTGGGATTGAATAAATAGATTATATTTGTGTTCGTTTAAAATTTTAATATTATATTTATTTATTTATTTATAAAGATATTCGTATTTGATTCATTTAGTGTTCATAAATATATCCGTTTAACGCTCACGATCATATTTTTTTATATATGCGTCAACCTTAATTTTAAAATTTGATTCAATAGAGTTTAACTGAATTTTCGGGGGGTCATGAATTTCCCAAAATCTAGCCACCTAGGTAGTGGCAAGGGTGTGATTGAACAAATTTGAAGGGGCATAAGTTTGAGTCCCCTACACAACCAACCCTCTTTTTATATTTTTATTTTTCGATCAAAGAAAATAATTAAATTATGTTATTAGTTCTTAAATTCTTTAGGCTTTACAATTTAAAACCTAAAGTTTTTTTTTTGTATTCAATTTAGTCTCTAACTTCATCAATATTTAAAATATAAAAAATAAAAGAAAAAGGAGATCTGTATAAAGGAGCTTGTAAACGAGTTTATTAGTAAACATAAATGAATCAAACACACCAATTTTCATGTTTGTTTGTTTATTAAATAAATATAAAAATTTTGTTTATACTAATTTATTTACCTAAATAAACAAACATAAATGAACAGTTCACGAACAATTTACCAAACATTGTGTTAATTTACATTCTAAGAAGCATGAGCAATTTTGTCGAGATAATGTGTTGGAAAAGAAAAATTCCTAAAATAATGCATTTCGAAAAATATTTCCTAGAATAGGATAATAGCTACAGTGTAATAGGGAAGACTCATGGAGCACTACAAGTCTTCAGTTTCACCAGAGAAGACTTCAGGACTACAATGAATCTTAAGTTTCACGGGACTTCAAACGTGTCAACGTATGAGAGTTAAAGAAAAATTACAGTCATGGAATCTTTCTCAATAAAGCTGAAAACTCGTAGTCTCCATAAGTATTCCCCATTACACTGTATCAATCATCCTAATCCAAAATATAGTAATTGGGTACATTTATTTGGGAATTTGTTTTTTCCAACATAATATCTCAGCCATTTTTCCATGAATGATACTAGTGTGCTTTTTTGGGTTATAAAATTTATTCTTATCGATGCATGTTACACTCTCATGACATTTGCAGGAACAATGTTAGGAATGAGGCCCAAAATGTTGAAGCAAGCCAGCAAGTAAGTGGCCTATGGGTTCATGGTTAAAGCTCAGGTTTGGAACTGGATTAATAAAACAAAGGTAGTCCAAGCAGTTATTTAGGCACATGGTTCAGAGTAGGGTTCATGATTACAAGCTGTAATGCACTGCTAAGATAGTTGCTTCACGCTATCCTCTGACCGTTTCTCTCAAGACCTCTAAAGGACAACACAGTGTCGTTGAATCTCTTTTTGTTCTTTGGATATGGGATTGGTCAGCCCAGCCCTGGTGTTTGTTGGGGAGTAGGGTTTGTTTGGCTTCCGTCCCCAAAATTGTTACTCGAATATTTTAGGTGTTCTCTTCTTGCTTGGTGAGATCGTTTCTTTCTCTACCAGTTGTGATGTTATCCCTATTTCTATTTTGATTATTGGTTCGTGTTTCAGATATGGTTATTGCATGTATTAGTTTCATAGTTTTGAGTATCTGCGTGGATACTAGTCAGCTCCTGGAGTCAGAGCGCGTTAGAGTTTTCTGTATGCAAGTTATTTGTGTTAATGTCATAGTGAACCTGTCTTTTGCTCGCTTGATATATTACAACAGGTAGGAGAGTGTTTCAGGTCTTTCGTCAAAAATCTGTTTCGTTGTGTGTGATTATTCCTTCAAAACTCTTATTTGGTAAGGTTTATGGCAGAAAGTGCGTTACAAAGGTGAGGTTCTTAGTGTGTTTATTTCAGAGAAGAGGAGTTGAGTACGAGTGTGATGTGTGTTTGTGAGGGGTTGTGGAGGCTTTAGGTTTTGGTCTTGAGGATGTCTGTCGTGATTGTTTAGAGGAGTTGGAGTAGTTTTAGAAATAGTTTTTTAATGTAAGGTTTTTAGTAGGTTATTTTTATTGTTAGTCTGTTTTGCTGTGGCTTAGTATTTTTGGTCGACAAGCTATTTTCTGGTGGATTAATTTATTTCTCCGTTTCCTGTTTGGTGGGTGTGGTTGCCCAGTGGCATGTGTTGTGGTGGGTGGTGTTGTTCTTGTGCTTTGGTGATCTACCGAGTTTAAGTGTGTGTTGTTGTTGTAGTCGTCTTGTGTTTGCTTTGGCTATCTTTTTGTTCTTTGGTGTTGCTTATAGATGTTGTCCACTGTCCGTTCCTCTGTGTGTGTGATTATTGGTGGTGGACCGTGGTGTTCAGTTGCGGAGGAAGTAGGTGAACGTCTTCGTTTTGATGAGTTATGGGCTCACGATTTAGTTCCCCAGATAGTGCGTTATGGGGTAGCTGCGCATGTTTTCGTTGTCAGAGGAGTGACTCGTTTATTGCTTTGGAGGCAGCTACTAGGGCGCACGTGGGCTCTGAGGTGGATTTGTGTGATTCTCTAGAATACAAAGTGCTTGTTGTGCCGTGTGTGCCCATTGTTGGGCTGTCGAAATAGGGTGTTGATGATAGCATGGAGCGGCTGGATGTTGATTCCCAGACAATGTGTTATGGGGTAGTGGAACATGTTTTTATTTGTCAATGGGTGTTAGTGTGAGTTTTGTTGTGGTTTGGGGTATGTACTGTTTGTTGCACTGTGGTATCCTTATATATGTTCTCTTCCACCTCTTGGTTCACTCTTTTTCCTCCATTTAGGACAAGGGATGTTTTTTAACGAGGGCCTTGAGGTGGTGTACTTTGCATTTTTCTCTAATACGTGGGTTCTACTGTATTATTGGGCTACAATTTAGTTTACACAAACCAAGTTTAGCTTAGGCCAGAGGTTAGTTCCAGGTGGGGGCATGGCGCAATGAAGAAAACCAAAGATGTAAAGATATAACTGTTCATTTTTCATTAGAGTTAATTGCATCATATATCCCCAAACTATAATTCTCATTTTAAATCGGTCCTTAAAATTTTAAATATTTCAATTTCATCCCTAAATTATGACTCTCATCTAAATTAGTACTTAAACTTTTGATCATTCTAATTTCATCCCTAAACTATGACCCTCTTTCTAAATTAGTCTCCAAACTTTTGAATATTCCAATTTCATCTCCAAATTCATCCAAATATATAATTAGTTTCAACTATAATTTAACCTAATTTTTTTTCAAACAAATAATAATATAACTTGACCTAACGATTTTATTAACAGGGGACATGATTAATGTATACATATAATTTAGAATGAAATTGGAATGTTCAAAAAGTTTGGGGAATAATTTAGAATGAAGGTCATAGTTTAGGGATGAAATTAAAATGTTAAAAGTTTGAGGACTAGTTTAGAATAATAGTCATAGTTTAGGGATGAAATTAGAATATTTAAAAGTTTAGAAACCAATTTAAAATGAGGATCATACTTTGAAGACGTGTGATGCAATTAACTATTTTTATTATTTTTTTTGGGATTTAATATGGAAATTACCCCCAATGTCCCCTCCGAATTTTAATTGAATCCTGTTATATAATATATTTTCAATTCTGTCATTTTTTTATTAAAGAAAGGATTTAATTGCTACTATATTATATAATATATATAATATAAATATTATATATTGATTCAAATTCAAATTAATAATTAATTAAATTCATTTTTAATATTATTTTGGGATTTAATATGAAAATTACACCAGATGTCCTATGCAAATTTTAATTGAGTCCTCATTATATAATATAATTTTAATTATGTCATTTTTACTAAAAAAGGACAAGATTTATACTATTTTATTTATTTAATATTATATTATATAATGGACTTTAACTTAATTTTATAGAATTTATTTTCTTTCTGTAAGTTTAGCTGCCGTTTAGACATTAAATGTTAGTTCAAATTTGACGTTGAACATATTCAAAATACAAAGATCACATATTAAATACATATATATTCGACTCAAATTCTAATTGATAATTAAATTAAATTTTATTATAATTATAGTGGTAGAAGATTACTTGGTAATTTAGTTCATTTAATAAATAAATACTTATTGTAGGCCATAAAATTTTATGTAATTAAGTTTTTTTGGTGACCAAATATTTTAAATATGATATATGTCTCAACCTTTAGAATTGCGAAATAAAAGTATTTTGGAGATATGCTATCATTTTGTAGTCTATGCAACTTTTAGGGTTTATTTTGTAGAGATGAATTTTGTAGTGATATTGAGAGAGTGATTTATGATAGGGGTGAACATTCGATCGAGTCGAGACGACTCAAATAAATTCGAGTTATTCGAGTTGACGAGTCGTATTTTGTAACTCGAACTTAACTTAAAATTTTTTTCAAGTTGAGTCAAGTTTAAGAAATTCGAGTCGAGTTATTCGAATTTATATATAAATTTTATTATAATTATATAGTATTATTGTAAGGATTGATTCCAATTTTCCGATTTTCTCTAATTGTATAATATATATATATATATATATGTATTTATTCATATTTTTGACATTATATTATTAATTTAATATATCAAATACAAAATAAAATTACAAAATATGTTTATAATATTATATTTTAAAGAAGATGTTGAGGGTAAAGTAGTGATGAGAGCACAAAAGAGTCAATGAATTGATGAGAAGAAAGAATTTGTAAACAATTGCAACCAAAAGACCAAATTGAATAAAATGCAAAGTTAATGGATTAAATAAAGAGAGAGTATATTTTTAATAAAAAAAAGGAATTGAAGTTACATAGTTATTTTAGAGTGGTATAAGAGCATGTGGTTCAAATTTGATAAGAAATTGACTTAAAATGAAGGATGGATTGAATAAACAAGGAAATCATGAAAAGTTAAGGGACTGAATTGAAAAATTAAAAACTGTTATCAAAAAGAGAAATTGAAAGCACATGGGTATTCTAAGATGGTTTAGGAGCATGTGCTTAGAATTTGGTAAAAATTTGGCTTAAAATGAAGGAGGAATTGAAGGAATAAGAAAATCAAGGACTAAATCGCAAAACTATCAAAATAGTCAGCCGAATTTTTGATTTTTTGAGTAACTCGAAATTTTAAAATTTCAACTTGACTCGAACTCAAAATCCAAATTGATAATTCGAGTTGATTCGAATAATTCAAAATTGAAAAAATCTATTTTTTGAGTCGTGTCGAGATTTGCTCATCGCTAATTTATGGTAATGTAGGGTTTGATATATATATATATATAATATTTTAGGATACATGAGATATCATGTAATTGTATCCTTCGTGATCTCTTTATTTATAGTGAATTATTATTCTTCTCATATAGATGTAGATAAAGTTGAATTACGTTAAGTATCATATCTTGCTCATGCCGTATTTCATGTTGATTTTATTGTGTTTGTTTTTCACTATAAATTATGTTGATTTCGTTGTGTATGTTTTTCATTATAAATTCCTAACAATGAATCCGACATGTTAAAAAGTAGACTTTTTTTATTTTAATATTATATTGATATTACCCATATAGTAAGTACAAAAGTACTTAATATTGATATTTTAAGTGTTTAATTATTATGTTTTGAAGGTTAGAGGGTAATTTAAAATCTAAATCATAATGTAGGGGACATAAGATGAATTAACTCCAAAATTATATCAATGGCTTAGTATTAAAGAAAAATTGGGATAAAAGTTATGATTGAGGTTAAAGCAGGGATGGGTAGGTTGGCATTTCATGGCTCCCCAGACTCTTGAACCCAAAGTCAAGTTCTTGTCCAACCAATGACGCTTTTCTTCTTGGCCACTTCTCCACTTTTTTCTTTCTTTTCGATTAAAGTGGCGTGTATATGGTAGTATCTGCTAAAAATTCTCAATCATTTAATATTGAATCTACATATCTTAACATACATGATATTGGAACCTCAAAGAACAATAACAATTTCTTAATAATTGAGTTCACTTAGTTTGTGCACTTCTCCACTCTTCTTTTTTTTTCTTTTTGATTAAAGTTGTGTGAGTATAAAGTAGTATATGTTAGAAATATTCTTAATCATTTGACATTGGACGCACATACCCTTTGTATACATGGTCCTCGAACCTTTGACCTTAAAAAATAATAACAATTCTTTAACAACTTAGGTCACTTAGTTCGTGCTCTTCTTCATTTGTTTTGTTTTACTACTGTTTGCATGAAAATTATTGAACTTAAATGTATACTTTAACCTACTGGTGTAGCCTCCTATGTTGCTTGTTATGCCTGAGTGAATTAAGGCAAAGAAGCTCCATAATTGTAGACAGAGAATTGTACAATTGCCGACAGGACATCAACCCTTTTGAACACTTCACCCAAAAACAACACATTCGTGGGCTTTAATTCACCTAAATCATTACATCAAATAATTCGACAAGATACCAAATTCAAGCTGCAAGTAGATTATTTAAATTCATTAGAGGAGAGAGAATGATATAAAAAATATCTTGAGACAACTGTAATTTTGTGCTCGAGGACTAGAAAGAAAATGATTGACAAAATACATTTCAAATTACACAACTGCTTTTGGTCCCCACAATCCATCTTAAATTACTCCATTTCTCCATCATCCCTTTCCTTATCTTATATTTTCTCAGCCTCCATTTCAAAATTCTGTGCTAAGAGAGGAGATATTATAAACACATTTAGATTTTTTTTTGTTGTTGTGTGGAGCTGAAAACCATGGCATTTGCAGGAACAACCCAGAAATGCATGGCCTGTGACAAAACTGTCTATCTGGTTGACAAGTTAACTGCTGACAACAGGGTTTATCACAAGGCCTGTTTCAGGTGCCATCACTGCAAAGGTACTTTGAAGGTAAGTACTTAAAAGGTACATAATCTTTAGCAGATAAAACTCAATATTGACTTATACATCCAATTTGCAGCTTGGCAACTACAATTCCTTTGAAGGCGTTTTGTACTGCAGGCCTCATTTTGATCAACTTTTCAAAAGAACTGGCAGTCTTAACAAAAGCTTTGAAGGTAGGAAAATTCAGGGTTTTTTCATCTAGATTCCAATTAGTATTGCTTTTTAACAGATCTAGTCGATTTTCGATTTCAACTTCGTTTTTCTTTCTAGGTACACCAAAAATTGCAAAACCAGAAAAACCAGTCGATGGTGAGGTAAATTTCATTGAACTTACTATGCTTGTTTAATATATTTAAGTCTTCATATGTGAGTTAACATATTTACGATAAACCATGATTACGATATGAGCTACTTTGAACAGAAACCTGCTGCAACTAAAGTGTCGGGCATGTTTGCTGGAACCAAAGATAAATGTTTTGGCTGTAAAAATACTGTATATCCAACGGAGAGGGTAAGAATTTACAATAATTTGAATCTGTTATGGTAAAGTACTAGCTTTTGTCATTGTAGTACACAGCTTTAACCGTAAAAAATGTTTTTCTTCCCCAAAAGGTTACAGTGAATGGAACTCCTTACCACAAGAGTTGTTTCAAATGCACACATGGAGGATGCGTGATCAGCCCTTCAAATTATATTGCACATGAAGGCCGACTTTACTGCAAACACCACCATGGTCAACTCATCAAGGAAAAGGGGAACTTAAGCCAGCTTGAGGGTGAGCGCGAGGAGAAGAAAGTTAACGGGACTGAGGTTGCTGCTGAATCCTAATCTGTCATTAACGTTTGCTCCTTTCTTCTATATATCCCATGTTCTGTTTTCCCATGTTTCTACCCGGTTCACATGTCCTGTATTCTCGGTTCAAATGTTATTTTAAAACTAAAAGACATTAATTTGTTGATAATCTAATAGAAGTGTTTGGCTTTTGTTTGTTATATTTGAATGCTATTGTGCAGCATCTTGCAGACAAATGAGATGCCCAGACCAACATGAGTCTCAGTAATACACGTTGTCAATGCTTGCTATCATTACTATTATAATCTTAAGCGCTTAAAAACAAGTTTTCAAACGATTGTATGGGACTTGGGCAATCTTGCAGTTGTAAATTTTCATTAGATGTTTGCATGAAAAAGAAGGGTAAAAGCTGGATAAAGAGTCCTATTGAGGGAACCGGGGTAAGGAAACATAATTTGTAACACCTCTAACCTAGCTTAGTTGTAAACCGGGCTAGAAATACACATTGATTTATCAAAACTAAATCGGACAAATAGACTTTCAAATAACCTGTTGGGATTACAAAGACGAAGAGGCTCAAATTGACATTTGAAAAAGTGAAAAGGGGGTAATTGACAATAATTTTGATAAGGGAGTAAGGAGAGTAAAAGATATAAAGATAATGCACAAAGATTTAGAGTGGTTCGACTTATCAACCAAGTCTACATCCACTACCTTAGCTCCTCAATAAGGATTTTCTAACAAATTCACTAATTTGTTCTTTCTTTTTCAAGGATAAAGAGATAACCTTTACAACTCCCTATCTTTTCAATTGGCTAAGATAGAACCAATAACCCTTTTACAAGGAAAATAAATGTAAAAAAGAAAATCTCTAAAAAGAATTAGTACCATTTTTGCATTCTGGAATTTGAGCAATGCTGGTAGTATCAGTACTACCTAGTGAGTATCGATACTTCCCTTACCTTTGGTATCGGTACCATATGAACAATATCGGTACTTGTTCAATTAGTATCGATACTGTAAGAACAATATCGATACTGTAAGAACAATATCGATACTACTTGTTCAGAAAACGTTTTGTGCTCAATTCCAAGTATTAAGGTTTTTTTTTTGAAAAATTTGAAAAACTTTGAATAAATTCAATTCAAGTCCAAAAATATTTTGCCTTAAATTGTTATATCAAAATATAGTTCAACTGATGGACTAAATTAACATCTACATCAAATATAAATAACTCATGACAATACACAACATCAAAAGAAGTCAAATTAGCAAATTTTCATATAAAAATAAATAAAGATATGCCTCTTCAAGAGACAAGCTATTCATTTGCTCAACCTATAATAAGAGTTTCAAAATATATTTATAAAATCTAAGCAAAGTGTGCTCCTAGTGAGTCTAGAATTCATGACCTAAGAAAATATGAGTGCTCCTAGTGAATCTAGAACTCATGACATAAGAAAATATGAGAGAATAAATATGAGCAGCTTGACCACCTGACCTAATATACTTGCTCATGAATCCAAATATATATTATATATATATATAAAGTATAGTGCTACCAAAATATATAAAATACCATAAAAGTAATATCCAGAAAAATTCAATTACATAATAAATTAATCTCCAATATATATATATATTGTTTTAAAAAGTGTTATGACATTCAAGTATTAGAACAATCTTAATAGCAAAAAAATAATAATAACAATAATAACGGAGAAAATTAAGGAGGTTAAAATATAGAGTTTAGTATGTCCTCTAAGTACAGTTCAAACACTATAGAATAAAGTTTAACATAAAACAATAATCGGTAGTTCTAACGTGGCATATTCGCAAAACATTAAACATGATATGGATGCAATGCAAACTACTATCCCATATATATCGTCAAACGATTATTCGATATTGAACATTATCATCTGACAAAAATGAACCAATTGGTTTATTCAATATTTGAAATTATCATTCGAAAAGGATGAACTAGTCGGTGTTAGTATTGTACATTACCATCTGATAAGGATGAATCAACCGCTTATTCGATTATTTTTTCATTTCATAAACCTAACCTAATACAACATACAATACAATGTTAATGAATCATAATCAATATTAATTTGTCTGAATTTACTAACTAATGACTAAATTAAAGAAAAATATGATTAAAGAAAACAAGCTTAAAAATATTCGGTTGAAACTTGAGAAATCAACAGAGAATATAAGAGAAATTATAAAGATTTTTTTTAAAAAAAAAACTTAGACAAACTAAGGTGGTGTTTGGTTGGTATGAATCTCTTGGAATTAGGGGAAATTGGAATCCAATTCCACCACTTTCCCATGTTTGGTTCAAGTTTTCCAAGAAAATTGGAATCCCTCATGGCTTCAACTTTCCATCAAATGAGGGAAAGTGAATTCCATCCAAGAATGAATTGAATTCAATTCCCTTGTTGGAGGGAATTGAAATTTGACCATACTACTCTCATCAATTTTTTGGTAACTTATTCATATATTGAATAAAAATATTTTTTATTATTTCGGGTCGAGTTTCTAATTCATATATTCGGGTCGGGTCAGGTGAAACTTTATTTTGGTCGGGTCGGGTCGGTTTTTTAAGTGTGATATTTGGGTCGGGTCGAGTTCGGGTTTAGGGTGAAAAATACCCATCCCGAAAATATATATAATTTTACCATATATATTTAGAAATAATTATAATAATATCCCTCTATATATAATTTTTTTCAATTAAGTTACTGTTTTTATTGAATAAAAATATTTTTTTTATTATTTCGGATCGGGTCGGGTCGGATTTCTAATTCATATATTCGGGTCGGGTCGGGTGAAACTTTATTTTTTTCGGGTCAAGTCGGGTTTTTTAAGTGTGATATTCGGGTCGAGCCGGGTCAGGTTTTTTTAAGTGTGATATTTGGGTCGAGTTCGGGTTTAGGGTGAAAAAACCGGACCTGACTTGAAAAAAAAATAATTTTACCTTATATATTTAGGAATAATTACAATAATACCCCTCTATATATAACTTTTTTTTTCAATTAAGTCAATATTTTTATTGAATAAAAATGATTTTTATAATTTATTGAAATGAATAATCAATCAATAAAATAAAAAATTAATAATTTTTAATTTTTTATAATATATTACTACATGTAAGTTGTAAAACAATTAAAATAAAGCAAAAAAATAAGAAGGGCAATTCTGTCATTTTACATTACTGAAATCAAATCCATCTGACATAACTGCGAACAATGTTTTTATTGAATAAAAATGATTTTTATAATTTATTGAAATGAATAATCAATCAATAAAATAAAAAATTAATATTTTTTAATTTTTTATAATATATTACTACATGTAAGTTGTAAAACAAACTAAAATAAAGCAAAAAAATAAGAAGGACAATTCTGTCATTTTACATTACTGAAATCAAATTCATCTGACATGACCAAACATAATATGAAATTGGATTCCAATTCCATTTCCTGCCAACCAAACAAAATATGAAATTGAATTCAAATTCCTGACAGATTTCAATTTCTTCACAGATTCCAATTCCCTCATAAACATTCACAGATTCTAATTCCCTCATAAACATTCCAGCGAACCAAAAACCTCATAAACATTCACAGATTCTAATTCCCTCATAAACATTCCAGCGAACCAAAAACCACCTAAGTGTTAAGAAGTTTAGAAATTAAGATAAAAAGTTGCGAGAACGTCTTAAGAAGAGATGACAATAATTTGACCAAATTATAAATTAGAGTTTTTTTTAATTATATATTTTCTTTTAGTTTAAAAGTTTTTATTAATTAATTCTATTAAATTTTAATTTTACTAAAACTCATTTAATTAAAAATATTCGCTTCTATTTGATGATGACGGACTCTATTTGATAATGCACAATTGTTGAGACTTTTTCCCCTTCCTTTTTCCCTACTTAATGACTTTGCTTGAAAACATGACAAATGCCATAGGATCTGGTTGTTTCTTCCCTCCATCCCATCTTAAAAACCATACATGTTATAGCGGATTTCTTTGTTTTCTCATTTATAATACGAGGCTGTCATATTCAGACAACTTCACATGAAATGGCCCACCAAAGACTGAACAAGATGGTTAAAATTTTGAGGATGAATGATTAGAGCTTATCATAGTATTCTAACATCAATCTTGTACTTGCTTCTGGTAGGATCATACGCGTAATGTAAAAAGTTGAATAAATAATAAACTTAAGACCGAACTGGAAATTGCCGCCGGGCAATTAAGAAACATATTCCTTACTTATGACAAATATAGAGGATGAAGAAGTAAAATGGAGTAGAAGTTCGTCATATTGATATATATATAAAAGCAGAAGATTTACTGACAAAAGGCTACTGCACTATTTGCACTATTATATATATATATATATATATATATATATATATGTAACATCTATTGTATAGATAGAATACACTTGCTAGTTGCTAGTTAAGGTTGCATTTTGCAGTAGAACGTTTTGTACATTTTCTAATTTCAAAGATTGGAGTTAGACTGAGATGCTTCCCTATTGTGGGTATGAAACCTCCATGTGAAGAGATAATCCTTTGACTGACATGATAATTTGACGACATCACAGAAACTAGTGATCGAACCTTTGTTGTTGTTCCCTTCGTTTCCCCACTCGATCCTCACCCAGCAAGAGAATCCCTTTGAATTAATTGGAACCCTTGAATCAGATAGATTAAGGGTCACTTCCCCACAGATTCTGTTGGATGAGTTGCTTATGGATCTTCTTTCGGTGCCTTTTACCATGGAATCAAGCCAGGGACATTCTGGTTGACCCAACAGCTCTTTGTAAGAGGAATTTGCTAGCCTGACTTTATTATTTGAATCAGATATGAGTGCTGGTAAGGCCTCGGCCTCAATATCATCTTCAATCTCCTCTGGTTTCTTTGGGACTTGCATTGGTGGTGGGTTCATTCTAGGTTCCTCATTGATGCACCCAACAAAGATGCTTGAGCCTACCGGTCGAATTGGCTGAGGAGCTATAAGACTTCTGATGGGTGGACTTTGGAACAATTTCAAGAAATCCTTCTCTTCTGGGATTTCAGCCACTTCGTTCAAATCTGTCACTTTTTCTCTTCCAAAATGTTCCATGCAACATGGAAGAAGAGGAAGTGTGACCAAACTTGTTGATGGTGTAGAAGAAAACTGAGGTATCTCAATCTCATGAGAGAAACCTTGCAAAGAGAGAGTAGGTGAAGGAAGCCCTAGGATATGGGTCCTTGCTCTCTTGAGTGTTGTTGGTGATAAAGTAGCTCTACCTCTCTTTCTACTTCTAGTAGGCCTAGACTGAAGCTGAGGCCACAAATTCCTCAGATTAGGTGACTGATTCATCTTCTGAGATAAAGCCGAGTTCTTATCTACGGAGTTTGCAGGCATCTCAGGCTTGGGAGCTATAGGCCGGTACCTGGACATAATTTCAGCTGTTTTAGCTGTTGTCGAGTAAGGATTCAGCGTCTTAATCATGGTGCCTTGTTCCTCTCAACTCTCAACACTCAAGAAGAAGAAGAAGAAGAAGAAGAGTTGGGATTATAGTTTAAAATATGGAAATGTTGATAGGCTTTTTGTAGGGGGTGATTTGAAAGAGTATGGAAATCAGTCGATGAGTTTAAAGCAAACATTGACACAAAGAGGCAGGAGATGTTGATGTTTGGATATTGCATGATGGGGTACGTGTTTGAGGGGCTTAGACGATACAGACATGTGGGATTATGCAGCAACAAATGGGTCCATGCATGCTAACACATCACAGTTCAATTAGCAAAAGCAAGCCTTTTGAATTCGATAAACCAACACTCAAACTTAGAACCGCTCTTGCACCAATCAAAGACGCCTCCCTGTGGACTGTTACGCGTGTCGAGTTGGTGGTCATGCGTTGCTACACCTATCAGGGTCCGGTCTGGTTTGGTGGTGCTATTGTCTTCGGGCCTTCAATGTAGCGACACAACAGCAACTTTTGGGGCTTTGAGATTTTCTGTCGGTTTAATTTTTGACGGTGGTGACTCCACGTGGAATCAGCTTAGTCTCCGACTGCATGCAAAGGGATGAGTTAGAATGTGATTGGAGGAGTGAAGGGAGGTTAAACTTTGATTTTCATCATTGAAGAAAATTGAAAGCCAGAAGGGTTGCACTTACAGGTGGCTGATAGTGTGAAGAGAATTCATAAAACGTGGTCTCTGCGTTGTAAAGTGTGCTATCTTTGTGGGTTATTTTTCCCAGTTAGCGGTGCTCTCCACTGTTGCCACGTTAGAACAGATTCCTTGAGAAGTCCGGTTCTGGAGCTGTGCGTTTCATGTTTCACTCGACCTGTTTGTTGCCGACAGCTTTTCTTGGATATTCAAGAAGGTTTGATATAAAAAAAATGTCTAAATTTTTAAAATTACCAATTACACGTGTTATTTAATGAGAATTTTTAATCATCCTTGTGATTGAGATATCTAGAGTGGTAATGATTATATCCTTAAATATCTAGATTGATAGAAAAAAATATAAACATCATTTTATAAAAATTGATATAATCGATATTTTTTTTATATTAAGCCATTTAAGAAACAGATTAGGATTTTTTTAAAGATTTTCTAAATCTCTAAGTCTGAATTTGGGGATGTAGCTTAATCTCCTTTGCTACACAAAAATGCATAAATGCAGTTGAAGAGATTTCGATTATCTCTCTATTCTGATAATTAAAAAAATCAATTAAACCAATTACAATTTTTTTAATTTAACTTATTTTTATTTCAAATTTAACGTAAAATATGAAAATTGTAGTAAACAAATTATACGTAATATCAAAAAATATCTCTAACGTTTGATTAAATAGTCACTTTAGTCTCTATCTTAGTTTTGAGAGTATTTTGATCTTAACATTTCATTTTTGGACAAAAAGATCTATTTATGGATAAAAATATTTAGTAAACAAATAATTAATGCTCAAAATATATACCTTTTACCCTAAAATTAAACGTTAATGTCTAAAATACTCAAAAAAAAAAGAATAAGAGCTAAAGTGACTATTCATCAAATATTAGGAGCCTTTTTTACTTTAAAATAAAATATTAGAGTCAGAATGCTCCAAAAAAAATATGAGTCAAAACGATCATTTTAAAAAATATTAACGGACTAATCTTGACATTATGCCAACAAATTACTCGATATAGGTGTGGGATGTTTATTAGAACACTGACTCCAAATCTCAGCGTTGATCTTTTTATTCTATTTTATTTTTTCTAACCATTAGGCCAATCATATTGTTACACGCTCCGCTAACAAAATTTATTTTAGGGATTAAAACGAAATAATTTTAGTGATAATTTGTGAGATATTGAATTTGGGTGACCAAAATAAAATATTTTGAGAATCGAGTGCTAACTATGTAGTTTACCCTAACTTATGTTATATAATATAATTTATAAAAATATTATTACTATAAATCTAAATATCTATCTTAACTTAACCATTTTATATTTGTTTACGAAAATTTAAATAATAAAAAAATAAAAAAGTTAGTTAATATCAACTTACACAATGTAAAACTCTTTAGTTTTATATAGATTTAGGACTATTGATGAGTGAAAATAGATAGCTGGAATTGATTTTTTTTTTAGTGAATATCTTTTCATTTTTTATTGTTAATCTCAACCATCTATTTTCACTCATCCAACGATCCTAAATTTGTGTAAAACTAAAAGAATTTTACATTGTGTAACAAGATCTAATCCCTATATATAGGGTTAAGATCCACTCACACAATGTAAAACTCTTTAGTTTTACACAAATTTAGGACCGTTGGATGAGTGAAAATAGATGGTTGAGATTGACTCTTTGTTTTTTTCTAGTGAATATCTTCTCATTTCTTACTGTTAATCTCAATCATCTATTTTGACTCATCCAATGATCCTAAATTTGTGTAAAACTAAAAGATTTTATATTGTGTAACAGGATTCCTATATATATGGTTAATATTCACTTACATAATGTAAAACCGTTTAGTTTTACATAAATTTAGGACCATTGGAGGAGTAAAAATAGATGGCTAAGATTGACTCATTTTTTGTTCTCCAGTAAATATCTTCTTATTTCTTACTGTTGATCGCAACCATCTATTTTCACTCATCCAACGATCCTAAATCTGTGTAACACTAAAAGAATTTTAAATTTTGTAATAGGATCTCATCCCTATATATTTAAAAGTAAATTAGGTACATATTTATATATAATGTGCAACACAGATGTAGGATCGTTGGACGAGTGAAAATATATGGCTGAAATTAAAAGTAGGAAATGATAAGGTATTTACTGGAAAAAATAATGAGTTAATCTTAACAATTATTTTTCACTCATACAACGTTATTAAATCTGTGCAAAATTAAAAGAGTTTTACACAATATAAGTGGATCCTAACCTTTATATATATAAAGGTTAGGATCCACTTATACTGTGTAAAACTCTTTTGATTTTTCTCAACATTGTGTAACACGATCCTATCCCTATTTTAACAAATAAATTAGTGAGACATTATCTAGGGAAAATTTTTCATAGAAATATATATGTGTGTGAAAAAATGGAAAAATGGCACAAATAATGTGGTTAGGAAGTTTTTTCCCAGAGTAATGTGGTTCCCCGATTAATTCCCCTATCTAGGGTTTTTCTACAATACAAGGCCAAAGGCTCTAGGAAATCTCGACGTCTTCAGGTAAAAATAAAGGATCCAGGATTTGCAGAAAACCTCGTGATTACTCGGCGTCTTCAGTGTAGGGTGGTAGGTTACCTCAGACTGGGAAACATGTAAGTAATAATGGAAATATTAATTATTCATTAATAACCGGCTAGGTTAGTGGTTGGTGGTTGAATGGAAAATTGTAATAAATATCCAAGATGTTATAAAATGTGGCATTTTGGTTGAGAATTGGGGAGTAAAGTAGTGGTGAGGAAAGGAGAGAAGAGGCAAAATCTGGAGAAAAATTGAAAGAGTAAGCATCCGAGAAAAATAGTAGAGAAAATTTTGAACGAAATTTTCTTCCAATCTATAATTTGTAAGTATTATTCGAATGAAATTTTATTCGCATTTGAATAAAATATCTCTATTTCGGAAAGGTTATTAAAATATTATTTTTAATATGTTGTTGCAGGTAAAAAAGAAGTGAGTAAGAAATTCAAAAAGTTTTTTTTATAACATCAACTTATCGGATTAAACTCTCAAGTAAGTGTAAAAATATATTATTTAAAGTATTTTACGATTTATTGTTAGTTACATATTGACTTAGTAAATATCAGTTTACGATTTATTGTTATGTAAATATCATTATTATAATTTTAACATTATTGATTTAGTATTTGTAGAAGAAATGTTAAGATAATTAGATGAACATATTTGATTTAGTATTTGTAGTAGAAAAATAATATTTATTATAATGACGAAAAATAATATTTATTATAATGACAAAAAATAATGGCACCATTAATTATCAATTAATAAACCGGGTATGTTGGTGGTTGAACGGGAAATATAATGAATTAAGGAGTAATAAATTCAAAGTAATAATAAGTAGTTATAAAAAATCCGAAGTAATAAATTTAATCATTATTATAATGTAATCATAGTATTTAATCTGAACATATTTGATTTAGTATTTGTAGTAATTTTTTTTATTATAATGACGAAAAATAATATTTATTATAATGAAAAAAATATTGATACCATTAATAAACCTAGTAAGTTGGTGGTTATTAATTATCCATTAATAACCCGAGTATGTTGTGGTTATTAATTATCCATTAATAACCTGGGTAGGTTGGTGGTTGGTTGTTGAACGGGAAAGTATAATGAATTTGGAAGTAATAAATTCGAAGTAATTATAAGTAGTTATAAAAAATAAAAAGTAATAAATTTAATAATTATTATAATGTAATCATAGTATTTAAGCATTAGTTTTATAAAAACTATTGTTAATATATTTACATTTATAATAAAAAATATTGGTAATATATTTATATTTTATTAAAAAATTTAATAATATTTATTATAATTTTGTAAATAATTTATTTTTATTATAATAGTAAATGTAATTTATCACCATTACTATAATTTATTCTAATTTATTCTGAATATCTATATTTTTACGTGTAGAGAAAATGAGCAACAATTTTTTCACGATTGTCCATTACAATGGACAAATTATGGAAAATGAGATTGGAGTTATTCTTCAGTCTAAAGCACCTATAAATATGATGTTTAAAAGGGACATCACATTTATAGAAATGAATGAGAGGATAGAAAGGAAAATTCAAGCTACAGTTGATGGTTTGAGGTACATGTTTATGGTATGTCATGATCCAGTTAAATATGCTGCAATATCACTTCAAGAAGATGATGCTATTATAACTATGATTGAATTAAATGACTAAACAAATATTTAAATTATTGAGTTATTTGTTGAGGTGCGTAATATAACTGATGTGCCTAGGTTATCAAGAAATGCAGTTGGAACTTCATCTCAAATGGATTTCGAAAGTCAGTTTGATAACCCGGCATATAGTTCGATAAACAACTTTGTGGCGATGTTGGAAACTGCAAATGAAGTCGGTGGAACATCTGGAGCTGTAGAGCGTGACGTTGAAATCTACTGGGAAGAAATAGTTGATGATTCCAGTGAAGATGAAGAAACTAAGGAACCCCTTTTGGCTGAGGATGATGATATGTTCGATGATGATGAACCTGATATCAATATTGATGAATATCTGACATCAACCTACCTCTCACATGCACGAGAATAAATTATGATGCGATGAGGGCACCCAAATTCCCAGAGATGCCAAATTTAACTTCAGGCTACATGTTTGAATCGTCCAAAAACTCTGGTGAATTATCATTTGGGAAGCAATACAAAGGAAAAAAAGAAGCTACATTGGCAATTAAAGAGTATTGCACAAAAGACCATGTAGATTGTAAGGTTGTAGAGTCCAACTAGAAAACTCTGTACGCAAAGTGTGTTAAATATGGGTCCGAGTGTAAATGGCTGATCAGAGTGTCCAAAATTCAGAGGCAAGATGCTTGGGTCATCACAAGGTACAATGGTCAACACACATGTTTACAAAACTATATTGAACAAGACCACTGAATACTGGACTCCGATGTAATATGTTAATATGTAAAGGTGTTGGTTGAACAAAATCCAAGGATCCCTTGCTTGGTATTAGCTGCATCTATTCGAGACCAGTTCAGATACAATGTAAAATACAAACCCGTTTGACATGCGAATGAGAAGGCAAAGAGGTTGATATATGGCGATTGGGATACATCATACAATAAGTTACCTGATTTGTTACAAGTTATGAAACAATTTATACCTGGAACCATCGTGAAGTCTCAGACCATGCCTACATACAACTGAGAAAGTCAACTTGTTCAAGGGAAGAGAATATTCCATATACTATTATGGGCATTCAAGTCATATATAGAAGATTTTCCATTTTACAAATGTATGGTCCAAGTAGATGGTACATGGTTATACAGTCAATACAGATATATATTATTGATGGAGTTGCGCAGTATGGTTAAAGAAATATCTTCTCAATTACATTCACCATCGTTAAATGAGAGACGACAGAGGCTTGGGATTTCTTTTTTGACTAATCTACGTAAGTATGTCGTCTGAGAAGATGGAGTTTCCTTAATATCCGATCGAGGAACATGCCTTTTGGCAGTAATTGAATGATCGAAAAGTCGTTGGACACCTCCGCACGTATATCCCGCATATTGTATCCGTCATATTGGTAAGAATTGTATTGAAAATTTTCATAACGGCCACATTCGTAGGGAGATAGTCATCATGGGTAAGTTTTATTTTCAACATTTGTACCAATTTATGTGTTTGTTTATAAATTGACGTTAACACAATATATATTATGAGACAGGATATGAACTACGTCAACCAAATTTTGATCAGAGATTGGAGAATTTAAAGGTCACAGATAAGCGCGTTTGGAAGTGGGCGTCGAAAATCGAGAAGGAAAAGTGGTCGTAAACATACGATGGTGGTCGACAATATGAAAACATGATAACAAACCTTGCTGAGGCCATTAATTTAGTACTAAAATGTACACGCCATCTCTCAATAGCGAGTGTGGTGAAAGAGACATACTTTAGGTTGGCTAAAGTTTGGTCTGATAAAGGGAAAGAGATCGAGTGTCTAATAAATCGAGGTAAAATCTAGGCTCCGACGTGGTAGAAGCAATGGAAGCAAATGAGCGATTGGCAACCTCAATGTTTGTTCACGACTTCAATCGAATTAGACATACTTTTTTTTGTCATCGCATGCATATGTCACAACGAAGGAGTAGAGCGAGAAACATTTACAGTTAATTTATGAAAAATATGGTGTGATTGTGGCCACTTTCAGGTGTGGAGATACCATGTGCTCATGCAGTCGCTGCATGTATGCATACTGAAATAAATTCATACACTTATGTTGATGAGTGCTTTCACCTACAGAGGATATTAAATATATACAACCATGAGTTCAGACCGATCCCAAATGAATCATATTGGTTGAAATATCATCATGATGAATGGTTGCCAAATTCACTACTTCGTAGAAGTCCAACGGGTTGACTGAGTCTACTCTTATTCATACCAGTATGGATATCCATATTAGAGAGAAATGTCAATTGAAGAGATGTGGATTATGTAGAGGTGAATGTCATTCAAAAAGGAATTGTCCAAACCTTCCACGGTACAGGTCTCACTAGTAATCTTTTTTCTATTTGAACAAATAATTGAATTTCTTGCCTATTTGTATTTCAATGAATGTTTAGTTTTATCTATTTTTTTGAATTAATATGATGGATATTTGTTGACGCTATATTTGAATGAATGTTATTAATGTCAATAGTTGAATTAATGTAATTAATATCAATATTTGAATGAATGTGATTAATATCAATATTTGAATTAATATGATGAATATTTGTTGACGCTATATTTTAATGAATGTGATTAATATCAAAAGTTGAATTAATGTGATTAATATCAATAATTGAATGAATGTAAAGGTTATTAATTCAACTTAAAATTTATTAATTCAAACATCTAAAGCGTTTACAAATCCTGTCGGTGCCAGGGCGTTGTTGAATAATAATGCTGAGACGTATGTCGGTTTCATTTTGGTCGTTGTGGTTGTTCAGGAGTTTGTTCATCATAACCAACCTGCTCATTCACCTAGGGCATATGATCTAGTGTTGTAAATACATGTCCATCACCACTCTGCTCTCCCACTTGAGGACAAATACTCGTATTTAACATCATAGATGTCATGTGATCAAAATCATATGTTGCTCCAAACATAAGAGAGAGCATACGTGATTGATGAGGAACAAGTTGAGGAGTGTAGGCTGTAACACCAAAATCACCAAACACTTGATGAAATGATCCTGTACCGCTAAAAGATTCTGGTGGGATAGTATCCATTGTCCCTTGTTCTGCTCTATGGTGAGATGAACTCCCACTCCCACTCCGTCTTTGTTTCTCGGGTTTACCAATTTTTTTCTTATACTCTAAATTTTCGTCTTTCTCTATTCGTTGTCAAGAATGACTTTCCATGTTCCCAATAATAATTTAGGTAATCTGAATTCTGTAAGTCAAAGTCATATGCTTGTATGGGAGTGGGCGTTGGCAAGTATGAAGCCCTTCTGTTCCAACGATTAATATAGTTGGCATGCCTCACAGCCTAATTCTCACCGTGCCCACCCCGCCCATCTAATATGTGGAGAGCGTCATGATTCTCTGGAATTTGCAGAATAGTTTGGTGGAATCCGAACTGCCGCAACACTCTATTGAAATATTGGAACTCAACAAAATCGAAATGGATCAATGGTGTAACAACACACCAATATTGACAACCCTCCAAGACATGTTGCAGCACACACGACATAATTTCTCCATCATCGTACAACCTCCAAATAAACTATAAAACAAAATTATATAGTTATTAATTAATCAAATACTTATAAATTTCAACTAAATAAATAAACAATATTAGAAACTAAATAAAAATAAAATTCGCTAATTAATTATATATATACCTCAACTTTACATTTGATATCCATCTTAAATCTAAACTCTTTCACATTATTGTGCGCCAACTCCGTTCCTTCTATTTTATGTCTTCATCTGTATACCACTCAAAATAAAATTCACTAATTATTTTTCCTATAAAAATTCGTTAATTAATTTAAGATAAAATATTTTAAATCAAAATATTACCTTCCGACAAGAGAAAAATCAACTGTAGTTCGGCTAATCAGTGTTAACCATGGAAATCTGTGCCAGACACACAATTGTAATAACACCAGACATCCACAAATTTCCATCGTACACACATCATTTACAAGTAATGAGGCCTTGCACATCTCGCGATATAAGAACACTAATATTGCCGATCCCCAACTATACTGACGGGTATTAAAAAAGTTACCCAAAAACGGAAGATATTGTATATGAACAAGATTACCGGATTTATCCGGCATCAAGTCTCCCCCGATCAACCATAATATATATGCTCGAGTTGCATATATAATGTCTTGCTCAGTATTATAATGACCAAACTTAAACTTATTCGCCAACCATGATAATCTCACACGTGATCCTTTTATAAATGTTTTTTCTGACACCTTCCCAAGGTACGCCCCATATATTTCAAATATGTCCTGATCATTTTTTCCCACCACTGCCATTCCATTTGTAGGCACCCCAAGTTGTAAAATCACATCCTCCAAAGTTATCGTACATTCACCACACGAAAGATGAAATGTATGAGTTTCTGATCTCCACCGTTCAATTAATGCACTAATCAAATTGGAGACCAACCTATTTTACTCACCACCACAGGCACTAATCGAGGCATAGATCCAAGTTTTTTTAGGCATGTTTATGGAGGATTCAATGTCCAACATCATGAAATACAAAATCAGCGTTGATGAGAAGAAGAACTACTCACCATTCAGATGAGCACAAGTGATCCTATTTTACTTTCGGTCAATTTGAAAACCACCGACATCAACTATTACATTCGAGGAAACAAGTTCAACAGTAGGAGCTTCTAAGAACAAGAAAGAGAAAATAATTTGTTTTAAAGATTGAAGCTTTGTAGTTCTTTGTTAGCATAAAATTGTCCACTTTTTGTTATCAACTGTTGGTAGATAATATTGTATGTGTTTGTTTTCTACTGCATGCATTGGTTTATTGTTTGTATTTGAATTGATACTGCTGTTATTTCTGGTTTACTGATTGTCATGAGTTGGTTACGAATCTGTTAGGGTTTCTGTTAGCTTACAGTTCCGCTAGCTGAACTCAGCAGTCTTTTTAAACTTTTGTATAAATTGCTAGTCTCTTGTTGAGAGAGATTTTACATCTGATTAATAAAATGGTAGAAAGTATTGGCTCTCTTTCTTCCTCTCATCTTCTTTCTTTGTTTTAGTATAGCTAGAGTGCTATCTTAACATGGTATAATTCGCCATGTCCTGGAGATCTTGCTTTCGCTGATGGGTTTACGTTTTGTTCTTGATTTCAATATTTGTTTTCACGTTCTTACGTGGTTCAGATCAGATGATCTATTTTTTAGCGTTTTACTAAGGTTTTTTAGATCTGGAGGTACTGTTTATATAGGAGGTAGTAATTTACTCATGTGCAATGGTGTCTGCAGTGTTAAGATTGCTCATGTAGGACAGAGCATTTTGAATTCTAGTGCCAAATCTTTAGTTTTGGAAGATATGTTACATGTCCATGTTTTAAAGAAGTTTATCTCCATATCTAAGTTTACTCGTGATAATGATGTTTTTATGGAGTTTCATCCTTATGAATGTTTTGTGAAGGATGCCTAGACTCAAATTATTCTACTCAAACGGAGGCTCACAGATGATGGTCTCTATCAGTTGCTGCCATATGTTGAAGAGGAGTCTTGTTTCGAGCTGAATATTATGTACAAGTCTAAAGAGTCTTTGGAACTATGGAATAGACATTTGGGTCATGCTTCTCTTGAGGTGGTGAAGTCATTCATGAGGAACTGTAATGCTACTTCTAGTGAGAATAAGTTGTCATATGTGCGTACTGCATGTATGCAAGGAAAGGCTCATCGTTTGCCTTTTTGTAACTCTTTAACTGAATATAAAGAAGCTTTTGAATTGGTTGTTTCAGATGTGTGGGGGCCAACACCCATTACTTCCTCAGATGGTTTCTTATATTATGTCTGTTGTTGATGTTTTCAGTAGGCATACTTGGGTGTATTTACTCAAGTGAAAATCTGAAGCAATGCAATGTTTTTTGGATTTTTTCAAGATGATTGAAGTGCGATTCGGGTGTAAGGTTAAGGCCTTTCAAACCGATGATGAAGGTAAATATCAAGCGTTAAAAGGTTGGTTTCTTTCTAATGGATTTCAACACCAAATCTAATGTCTGAGCACTTCTGAACAAAATGGCAAGGCTGAACGAAAACATAGGCATATCGTTGAGAAGGGATTGAGTATGTTGTTTCAAGCTTCTCTCCCTTTAAAGTTTTGAGTAATTCCTTTGTTTCTGTTGTTTACCTGATTAATAGATTACCCACAATGGTGTTAGATGGAAAAACACCTTTAGAAACTCTTTATCAAAGACTTCCAGATTACTCCTTCATAAAGGTGTTTAGGTGTTCTTGTTTCCCTTGTCTAAGACCGTTTAATCAGCATAAGTTCGAATACAGGTCCAAGAAATGTGTGTTTCTTGGTTACAGTTATTCTCATAAGGTTTACAAATGCTTGGATGATAGAGGTAAGGTTGTTAATTTGAGGCATGTAGTTTTTGATGAGAATACTTTTCCTTACGATGTGTGTAAGGTTGGCTAGAATTCTGGCCATGCAAGTCTTGATTGTGCCAGTTCTATGTCACAAGGAGTGTTACCTGTTGTTGTCTCTCTTACAATAGTCTCAACACCTGGAGTAGCTGAGTCTTCTACACGAGTCGATCCCGAGTCAATTTCGCCTATATGTTCTTACACATGTGCTGATTCTGCTCCTGAATCTACTTTAAGTCTGCCCACAGGTTCTTGTCCTTTGCAAACTGGTGTGCTTGAACAATTTCAGTCCGAGCCTACATTAGGTGACCAGCCTCAACATGTCCCTGCATTAAGTCAATCTTTGCTTGGTGATTGTGGTCCACTAGTTGCTGTCGATGGTGATGTTGGGGGCTGTTTTTCACCTGCTCCTGATTCTTTTGTTCATGATCAGTAGGTGGCTGCTGAAAATGATTTATTTAAGGATAATGGTCCACAAATGGCTACTTCAAGTGCTTCGAATATTCATCCCATGCAAACTAAGGGTAAAAGTGGGATAAGGAAACCTAAAATTTTCCAAGTTGCTTGTGTTTACAAGGAACCTACTACTATCTGAGAAGCCATGATGAGTCCTTCTTGGAAGGCTGCAGCATAAAAGGAATATGATGCTTTGGTAAAAAAAATACTTGGACACTAACTCTTCTTCCTGTTAACAGAAAAGTTGTTAGATGTTAATGGATTTTTAAAATCAAACAAAATGCAGACAGTTCCATATTCAGGTACAAGGCTCGACTTGTAGCAAAGGGTTTTCTTCAACAACCTGGTATTGATTTCCATGACGTTTTTAGTCCAATAGTTAAACCAAAAATTGTTTGAATGATAATTTCACTTGCTCTTGCGAAAGGATGGTTGTTGTGGCAGATGGACATTAATAATACCTTTTTAAATGGTGTTCTATATGAGGAGGTCTTTTGTCTGAGGAGGTGTACATGACTAGCCTCCGGGATAGGAGCGAGGAGATGGTAACTTAGTATACAAACTTAATAAAGCAATCTATGGCCTAAAGCAGGCACCTCGAGCGTGGTTTGAAAGGCTGAAGGGTTATTTGGTGTCTGAAAATTTTATGGCCAAAAGGTCAGATTCGTCTCTTTTTGTCAGAAAGACTGAGGATCGTGTGGTCTATTTGTTGGTCTACGTCGAGGACATTATTCTCATTGGCAGTTGTGCTGATGAAGTTCATATTATTTTCAATAAACCGAATGCACAATTCTCTTTAAAAGATCTTGGTTCCCTAATTTTCTTCTTGGGGATTGAAGTTTGTCATGGGATCGATGGTTTGATTTTAAGCCAACAAAAATATATTCATGAGTTGCTGCAAAAGAGTGTTTTCGAAGGGGTCAAGGGTCTTCCTACTTCTATGGTAGCAAGCTGTAGGTTGTCTACTAGTGAAGGAACACCTATTAGCAATGGAGCTTTACAATACATAGTGATTACTCGACCAGACATAGACTTTGCTGTGAATAGGGTGCGTCAATTCATGCAAGCACCTCACGATTTTCATTTTCAAGCTGTAAAGAGAATTTTGTGATATTTACAAGGGTCTGCTGATAATGGTTTGAAGTTCACTCCTTCTCGATTGTCCTTGACTGGGTTTGCTGATGCAAACTGGGGATATGACATGGATGATAGGCGGTCCACTTCAGGTTTTTGTATATTTTTTGGGGGTATTTTGGTGTCTTGGATCTCTCGCAAGCAATAAGTTGTGGTATGCTCTACTGCCGATGCTGAATACAAGATTGTCGCCTCCGCAGCTGCTGAAATAGCCTAGATTGAGTCTCTACTTCAGGAGTTACATTTTATCTCACATGCATATATGAATTGAAGCACACCAAAATTCAAGAACAAGAAAAACAATTCTCAAAACAAATGAAATCATGTATGAAATATCTCCCCCACACCTAAATCCTACATTGTCCTCAATGTATATCCAAGTAAATTGCTCACAAAAGAAATTAAATATAAAATAGAACTCCCCTGATATGTGAGCAAGCCAGAATGTACTAGTTCAAGGTGATGGTGGATAAGGAAGTGAGATTCCTCAATGTTGTATCAGCTTCCGATTGTGGTAATATTGCTTTACCTTTGCTCATATTTTCCATGGCCTTATTTCAATCAGTAATCTATCCAAAAAGGAAATTCGTGAGATTCAAACTCAATAGACAAATTTCAATAAGGTGTGGTCATGTCTTGCTCGAAATAGGTATCTGCCAAAAAATTTAAAAAAAGTAAATATAAAATTAAACAAATCAAAAGAAAAGAGAAAATAAAGCGATAAAAATTGGGTTTCCTCCCAATAGCGCAATTGTTTAACGGCGTTATGCTCGACGTGGCTATGTCGAGTTGTTCAATCATTCATATAAGTTGGTAGAAACAAATGGGGATTAGTGGGTTATGAGACAATTTCACCTTCGTGGAATATTTTCAATTTATGGCCATGCACCTTGAAGAATTTGTTTGAGTCCGAGCTTGTAATTTCCACTATGCCATGAGAAAATACATCAGTAACTATAAATGGTCCAAGACAATGAGAACGAAACTTACCTACCATAGGCTTTAACTGAGTGTCATATAATAACACTTGTTGATCAATCTCAAAATGTTTCTCAATAAGCATGGTATCATGAAACAATTTAAATTTTCCCTTGTAGATCCTTAAGTTTTCATAAACAATTAAATGAAGCTCCTCTAGATCTTGCAATTGTAGTATCCTTGACATTTCAGCTTTGTTGGGGTCCATGTCACATCGTTGAACCACCCGATATGATTTATGCTCTTTTAAGATTTGAACCAAAATCTCCTCTTGTTCAATTGTGAGTCATTTTTCAATTATGATCGGTAGTGTTTCATCTTCACTCAAATACAAATATTTTAGGTGGTCGGGTAATTCTTTCAATTTCAATTTTTGGGCCTACGTAGTAGAAGAAAATATTTTGTTAGCATCTGAATTTACTTGTTCAAGAAATGGTGCTGAAAATATTTCTTCAAAGGTCTCATTATCCTCACGATCAGCTTGTGCCCATAATGGCAACTCACATTCAATGTCTTTTTTTTAAAAAAATACCCTGCACAATTGAATCAATCATATCAACTTGATAAAGAGATTTCATATCATTAAGACGTTTCATTGCATCAAGAATACTAAATTTTACAAGTTCTCCTCCAAACTCCACAGATAGATTACCTCATCTACATCGATCTTTATCTTTGATGTCTTCATGAATGGTCTCCCTAACAAGATTGAAGGTGAATGTGAAGAGAAATTACCTTCCATTTTTAAGATGTAAAAATCTACAAGAAAAATCAGCTCGTTAACCTATACCAAAACATCCTCAAAAACTCCAAGTGGGTAAATATAAGAACGATCGACTAATTAAACTACCACATCAGTCTTTTGTAGGCCATTTAATCTTAAGTCTCAGTAAATAGAATATGGTATGAAATTTATTAATGTCCTAAGTCTAGCATAGAACGCTCAATCCTTTTATTACCAATAACACAAGGTAAAGAAAACATACCGGATCCCCATATTTTTCTGGCATATTCCTTTGCAAGATTGCTGACACATTCTTATTTACCTGAACCATATCCTTTTCTTTCAATCTCCATTTATTGGTGCATAATTCCTTCAAAAATCTTGCATACTTAGGAATTTTCTTGATAGAATCCACCAATGGAATATTAATCTCAACCTTCTTTAAAACATCCAAGATATCTTTATGTTCTTCTTCCTTTGGTTTAGCTAACTTGCTAGGAAACGAAGGAAAATGAGTGTAAGATGAAAAAGATAATGGAGAGTTGAATGTTACATTTGGAGACACCTTGGAATGAAGTTTGACTCCCTTATCTTTTCCCATCTTAGCTCTTTTAGGTGAAATCAATCCTGAAAAATTACTTTTTCGCTCATCAAGGAAATTGTACTACAATTCGCTATCGGATTCACTATCATTTGTGAGGGTTATTTACTATAATTTTTAGCTTCTAATTTACTAACCGATGTGGCTAATTGAGTAATTTGATTGCCCAAACTCTGAACACTCTTCCTCATTTCTTGTCGAAGTGCATGAGTCGTTTCTCTTGTTTCCTTCATTTTCTATTAGAATGCATGAGTCACTTCTCTTGTCTCCTTCGTTTCTTATCGAAGTGCATCAATGCTAGCCCTCGTTTCCTGTTGAAATGATTGAGTAGAGTTAGCTAGAATTTTAACAATATCCTTTAAAGACATAACTAAATTTGAAGATTGGTGTTGGATCGATTCTTGAGTTAGTCTAGCAAAATTTTGAGGGTTGTATCTTTGTTGTCCTCCTTGATTCCTATAACTTAGATTTGGATGATCTCTCCATCCTGGATTATAATGGTTAGAAAAAGGATCATTATTTCTTTGGGGTTGATTATGGAATTCACCTAAAGCATTTGTTTCTTGTACCTCCCCTACAACAACTTGACTAACCAAAGTAGTCAAGTCAAAAATTTTATTTTCAAGAGAATTAATTCTTACTTCGCCGACTGGTTAATAAATATGTTCATCATTTTACCAAACTGTTGGAATTTTTTAACCATCTTTGAAATTACCTCCTTGGCTCATTCAGGCATGAGGTTCACTAAAGCTCTGCCACTTGCTGCATCAATCATACTTCTATCCACCGACAACAACCCCTCATAAAAGTATTGAACTAAAAGATGGTGTAACCCCCTCAGACCAATGCGGGTAACCCGATCCAATCTGGTTCTCTCATTAGGGCCACCAGAAGGACCCACCGTAAAAATAGCGGAAAATTTAAAACTTTTTATTAGAACATGTAAACTCATAAAATCATTTATCAGTATTCAGAAATAAAACTGATTTTCAGACTCGTATATATAAAATACAATTACATGCCCCCTAATCACATGTACCATACTCAGCAAACAAAGCCGGAAGAACTACCTTACTGAAGTCAATAGCTGCACTGGTACAAATCATTTAACCTGCAATGGTGAGTAATAGAGTGAGCTTCAGAAAGCTCAGTAATACAGAACTACCAGATGATACTGAAGAACGTGCAGATACAAATAAGAATATATTTCGTTATTGGTTCAGATATCTACATATTTTTATGTTGAGTGGAAATCCTACTAATATTTCAGGTAGTAACAGACAGTGAACTATCAGTTCAGAGAAATATTTTGGATGACTGGGTTTAGGAGATCAGAATAGGTTATCTAGTGTGTTCCCGTAAAACCAGTAAAAAGATACAGATCTTTTAAAACATATATATTTTTAAAAAACATAAAACTACCCCCATCCTTTCACAATCTGTTTGTGTAGGTTCCCCATAACCATACACCCAACCCATACAACCTGTAAGGCCCTGAGCACAAAGCCGAGGAACCTACAAAAATACTTTCTTCAACAATACCCTCCAATTAAAACATTTTTCCATCATTAAACGGAGATATCAGAAATCAAAGCAGAATTCATATCAGATATCAGAACAGAGTCCAGATCAGAAATCAGAACAAAATTCAGATCAGAAATCAAATAAAATTCAAATCAGAAATCAGATAAAACATTAATGTAAGTAGGGAACACACTAGTGTTTACAGATATTATTCAGAGATACTGGATAATCTTATTGGAAGAGAAACATGGATCTTCAGTTTACCGATAGAATGCCGGAAGTTAGAATCACTATGGGAAGAGTTCATTAACTGACGAAACATCAGTTATTCAGAATGTGATTTATCAGGATCCTATCTTATTCGTACATTTTTCGGAAGCTCAACACAATCATAAGGGTACTCAGAATCCTTTACATATGAGTTACTTGTGTTTTCAGATATGCCCAGAGTGATTTGAGATGATAAGGAAGAATGAAGATTCAGGACCTTTACAATCTATGTCGATTGATCAGATTATCGAACAACTCGAGATGAACAGCTCCCAGACTAATGCTTGTCGACTGATCAATTCATTATCCTTCCAGGGTATTTACTCTGTAATACCAAAATTCTTGTCCATAGATCATTTTAGGAATCATCATTGAATAGATCTTCCAATAGTCTTTATTTAATTTTTCACGCTTCAACGATATTAGGAAATGCTGACGTACTTGATTTTTTTTGGTTCATAACCCATAAGGATGATACATCATGTAAGTTCATTAGCATTCCCAGACTCATCCAAATCACTTATTTAAATCCTTAGTCATTGAGCTTACTTAGAATACTTAGTAGTCAAGTCTATCCCGATTACTTCAGAGTTTTCCAGAGTAATTCAGACGTTTCTAAATTTCAATACATACTATACTTCCGTTCAGTTCAATTTGGTATTCTTGGTTGATTTGTCTAATGAATATCCACTTCTTAGTACCGAATGTGATCCAGAGTTGAGTTGAGCTGAGTACTTCCAAAATTATCATCGATCCAAACTTAAGGAGACGAACAACCATTCAAGTGGTACTTATGCCATTCGGGTACTAATATAGCACTAGCTTTGGTTGACCCACTTAAGTTGCGTTCCATAACTTTTAAGAGCAGTACAACATCCATGTTTATTTGGATTTCTTAATTAATCCAAGACATTTACTTAGTCTAGGCCATAAGGGCATTTTGGTCATTTTGGTGCTTAATGTTTTTCCATTTATTTCAGAGCTCGAGGATATCCAATCATTCCTGAGCTTGGTGATATTCTTGGTCATTTCCATTCCAAGGGTATTCTGGTCATTTTACAGATCCAGTGTATTACAATCATCTCCTTCCATTCGATCTTATTATCGAATTTAAACTTATCATTTATTTTAGTCATTTTGTACAATTCTGTCAAAAGAGCACTATCGATAAATTATTCTTAACTCTGAGATTTTCAGGTCCATTGCCTTATCAGAAGTTACAATCAGGCTATCAAGAATTTTCTGTACAAAGACAAAATCTTAACATTTAAATCCATAATTTATCGAGTTAAAATATGAATCCTTAATGTATTTTCTCATTTAGGGTCAACTTGGACTATTTTTACCTTTCAAGGGCATTTTCATAATTTCTTAACCCAAATAATTTTGGTATTAACTCTTAACGAAAATAACTATAATTTAGAGATCCTATGGTTAATTGCTTTCCTAAACATTCTCTGATCTCGAAATGATTCCTTAACAGACTTCTAGTATCTTCAATAAACCCTCTTGGGGTTAAAAATCGGTTATCCAAGTTTCCTAAGCAAAACTAGTATTTCTTATGCACATCAGTAGTTTCATCATATCAATATGTCTTTAAAAACCCCTTATCCATCTTCCATGGTTAAATCTTGTCTTTTTACAACATAAGGGTATTTTCATAATTTTACTTAATCGAATTATTCTCATAATTTATCATTTAAACGAATTCGGATCGAGTCCATCCATAATCAAACATGCATAATAATTCAATCATATTTATCCATGCATTTATCAACATATTCTATAAAGCATAAAGAGGTAATAATGTATTACCTCTATTTATGTATCATACTGATCGACCATATAAACTCCATTCGAATTCCTTTGATCTTGAAATCATCTCCCAATAATTCCCCATATACATATTAACAGAAATTACATAAAAAACGGAGCTTAATTCTCAAAAACGATCGAATCGGGTGATAAATCAATGATAAACAACTTAACGGGTTCGAATTTGAAGAAATGGACCCAAAAAATGGACTCAGGACATCGAAAAACGTCAGGTTAGGTATACCCAGAAAAAGTCAACGGCCGTTCAATGGCTGGTCTGCGCCGATCAAAGTTTTGGTCAACGGTGGTCAACGCTGGTCAATGGTCAACGCGATCAACGGTCAATGTTGGTCAACGGGCCGGGTCAGTCAGTCGGGTCTGGTCGGACCGGTCAAACCGGTTTTCTTTTTTTTTCCCGCTGCCTGACGAAGCTAACTCTAAGGGGGTAGCGCATGAACAGTGTTATGGTGTCCGAAAAATTCCCAAAAAATTTCTAAAAATTATTTTAAGGCATTTTGAGACTCTTACCAAGTTCGGTTCAAAATTTGGAACGGTGGAGAGCTCGATTTAGAAACATCGAAAACTTTGAGTTCCTCACCCCTCCACGCGCCGGCGACGACAGAGACACGGAGGACACCGGTGGACTCAGAACGATACAAGGAACACGATGGTGTGGGAGGTTCGAAAATGGATGGCCGGATTGACGTGAATCGATGAAAAACCAACGAAAATCGAGTTAAAACCAACGATACTTCCAAATGAAATTAACAACAAACGATGACGATTCACGATGAGAGGTTTGAGGGGTTTTGTTCATCGGTCGACAACGAACACGATGGTGGTTTCAGTTCGTCGAACGGAGGCCGGACGGTGAGTAGATCGGAGTTCAAAGGAGGGTTGAGAGGAATGGAAAAATGGCAAATCTACAAAAACATACGGGGAAATGGGGTTTATAATTCATCATATAAAAAATGGGTAAACCATAAGTTTAGTCATTGAATTTCCTACACTTATTAAAATGGTCTGCCAACTTTATGATTTTACAATTTAATCCTCAATTTCCTCCAAAATACCAATTAAATCCAATACTTTATAATTTTTAAATTTTTATCCCCTAAATTGGGGTGTGACAGATGGTATGGGATTTGATGATGGGGAAAACTAGCGCATAATTGCTTGATCTTTTCCCAATATTAGTACAATGTTTCGCTAGTAATTTGGGTAATGTCATAGATTTCTTTTCTGATGCTGGAAGCCTTAGATGCGAGAAAGAACTTCTCCAAAAATAATCTCTTCAACCCATTCCATGTCGTAATTAATCTCTTTACCTGCAAATCCATGAAAAGAAGGAGTAAGTGAATTAAACCAGATCTTAACTCAAAACCGCCTTCAAAATTAGGAAAAGTAATGTATAAAGGTTGTTGATTTAAATCCGGTATATCCAACTCCTTGAGAGTCTTATTTTCCATTCCTTCTTCAACTTCCTCAAAAATAGATAATTGATTAACAGTAAAATATAGCTATACTTCTTCTTTAAGATGGTGTTTTCTCTCTTTAGTTTCCTTTCTCAATCTACTTGTTGTTTTCTCAATTTTAAAAAAATAATGCAAATAAGAATTATGAGAAGAATGGGTCATAAAAAAACAAAATGAAGCAATGGGAAACTAAAATAGCTCACGGGCAACGGTGCCAATTTTGACAAGGTTGTCGAGTAATTAGTCACTTGCTCGGATCCGTAACAAATATGGTTCCTCTTTTATAATTGATAAGCTCACTCATTTGAAACAAGCATTCAAATCAGATCTTACCATTAATGGTAGCATTACGAATCGTGGGAATGAGCAAAACAAAATTAATTCATTTTATACCTTTATTTCCCCGAAGGCTATCATGCGCGATGCGAAGCTCAAAAATAAACTGTAACAAATACAAATCATGAGACTTACCCCTTTATACTTGCATTAATCGTTCATGACCATTACGAGTCACATACTTATGAATAGCGATAAAAAACTCAATATCGAATTAAGGCGTCAATTTAATTAATATCAAGAATTCATGAAAATAAGACCAATAAATAAAGATTACTTGAATTAAAGGAGAAAAACTAGTTTAGCTCAATCCTCACAAAATTACAACAGAATCGTCTCACCCTTGAATCGGAAATAAAAGCTTAACCACTCATGGTGGAATGAAAATAAAATAGAAAAGAAGTTGTATTGTAGAAGATTAAGAGGCTTTTAATATAGAGAGCCAAAACCCTAAAAAAAAGTAAATCTCCTTTAAATAAGTCTAATTCAAATAAGGAAAGTTAGAATAAAGGAAAATCAAAATAAATAAAGTTGAAATTAAAAAGAGATTGATTCTTAGCAAGATTTTTTTAAAATATGGAAACATCCATTAAAGTGTGCTTCATCCCAGATTTGACTCCAAAAGTTTGGATTCTTCTTATCAAACATAAGTTGTGTGTCAGTCATAAGGCGTGGTCACATCTTGTCGAAGATGTTCTTCTACCCTGTACCATATTCTTCCAAAAGGCTTGATTCTCACTTAAAAGGCTAAAAACATGCTTTGGAGTTGATTTTCACGATTTCATCCATATTTCACCTCCTAAATCAAAACAAACATAATTTCCACAATTTGGCTCAACTAAAAACAAGAATATGAAAGAATTAATCATAAAAAGATGTATACAATTAAAACTTTTCATGCCTATAATATGTAGATATCAGGATGACCAAGAAATGATTGGTAGAACACAAAACATCATGTATAATGGTAACTCAAGGCACATACGTCTCCGACATAATACTTTCAAATAATTGATCTCAATTGGATCAAAGGATAACATTGTAGATCTATTAATGAAAGGGTTGAGCTGAGATTAAGTTGATAAAACATCGAAAGAAATTGGACTAAATCCCATGAATATTTAAGGCTCAATGTGAAAGAATACGCAACATAGTTGATTAGGGATCATAATATCTATGTTCAATAGGAAAACCTACTTGTATAGATCTTGCGAAGCCATTGTGGGGTTTTATCCCAAGTTGATTCTTATGATGAAAAACAATAACTAAAAAATGGAAAAGATTAAGGAATACTTTTAATGACCATTGTGTACTTTGGTGAGCCAAGTAAAATAAGTCACTTATATAAGAGTGAAGCGGAGTCAGTTCAAAGAGACAAATATGGTATAGTTCTTTAAGCTCTTGTAGAACCAAAAAACCACAACCTTGTTACAAAACTATTCTCATAAGGTATGTTATCGCTTAGAAAAATAATAGAACAATTCAAGCACGTCACGTTTACTAGACAGTGAGTAAGGTAAACATACTTTTATAAGGGAAGGTTCAAAGGTTGATGTCTACCTATCTTATGCAAATGCCGAACGTAGAATATATCACCACATTGAGTCAATGATTTTTGAAATATTAATTGTCATTCATGTAGAAGATTATTGGAAAATAATAGATATATTAAAATTTTGAGAAGTATTATTTTAATTGTAAAATTAGAGGTTTGAATGAAAAATTATTGGTTTATGTTATACTAGTGGGTGTTTTAATATTGCATATATTTATTGTTATTTACTCTTTATTTTTTGATTGGATATTACTATTTTTTTTCTTTTTTTTGGACAGGAGTTTTATTGGATTAATTAGCCCTAAAGTAGTAGATTTCGAGAGTCCAATCAACATCTTCTAGAGAATTATCTTGAATATTTAATTTGGAATTTAACTCGCACAAGGTTATCTATAAGATGAAGAAGAATTCAACCAGGACTACAAAACTTAAATATTTATTTTTATCTTTTGCGATAAACCTTTTAAATTTAGGATTTTTAGTTTGATTATTTTATTATTTATTTAGGAATTAGTCATTTACTTAGAACTCTCATTACAATTTTTTAGTTTATTATATCATTATCTTTTATTTAGGAAATAATTATTTTATTTACTTAGAACTCTCGGGTTATAAATGCCCTTTATGTTCAACAGTTGACAGACAAATTGGAATTTATATTTCGTGGCCTATTTATTAAAGTTCTACCTTTCTTTCATCTCTTTATTTTCTTTTCATTATGCTAATTATGATTCAATACATGCTTAGCTAAAATCCACTTAGCCTAATGCTTTGCGAAACTAATTCTAAATAGTGAGAATTGAGTCTTGTTCTTCATAACTTTAGATACAATTCTTCGGTTCTCTGGAAACTATGAGTGACAATGACCATTTCTTTAAAGTTATTACATCTTTAAACCAAGAAGACATCAATTGCTGGAAAGTTATTTTGGCTTACAGTTGAGAAGACAGATCGATTGGTCGTAATTTGGCTTCCTATGAATATATTTAGCGGTGGTCCTCTAAGGGGACTCAAGATCTGGTTCAATTCTCAGAGAGATGCTATAACCCAAGTCGGGCTCTCCCGGTGCACAAAACTGTCTCGGTTTGATGGTGATAGACGAGTTAGTCTAGCAAGGACCATATTTGATAGGGAAGCGGTGGCGGGTTAATGAACGTTGCTCTTGTTGAAGAATCAAACCTAGAAAAGATCTAGACTCGATGAAGAACAATAAGGGATGAATCGAGAAGGTGGTGGCAATAGATAGGGTTTCTTTTTGGTGCTGGAAACAAGATAAAAATAAGATTAAAACAAGATAAAGAAAAGATAAATGAATTGTAAATAAAATAAGATAACCAAGAAATCAAAAGATCTCCCTTATGAAGGTGAACGATAAAGATGATTGATGACGCAGATGGATATGTCGAAAATCGATGGATAATGTCCTATCGAGCCCTCATAGTCGCAATGAAAAGGCAAACACGATAATATGGCTCTAACCAACCCTCCTAGTCGCGATGAAAAGGCAAATTGGAGTGTGAAGATTAATCTCCCTCACAAGAACTTGAAAGAACTCAAGGAGAAGAAACTTCGAAGGCACAAGGCAATCAGCACTTGCAAAAACGAACTCTCGTTGTATTATTAATCAAAGAAATCTTGAATTACAAAATTTAATGAAGCCTCCTTTATATAGGGGCTGAGTTCTAAATGTCCTAAATAACTAATGAATAAAATAATAATAAATTAAACATATCTTAACTCTAATTCCTAATAAAATAATAATAACTAAAGATAATATTTTTAACCCAACCTTAATTCCTAATAAAATAATAAATCTAATCCTAAAAGATAACTCATCATCCTATATTAAGTTATATTACAAATAATCAATAAAAATATTGAAAATTCGTAATATTTACAATATTCCGTATTAATCTCGTATAGGATTTTCTGCATGCACCATCTTCAGTAAAATAGCCATATCTTGAGTTCCCGATATCGGATTGATGCGATTAAAGAACTGTTGGAAAGATAAGAGACATACGTTCGTATATCCAGAAAACATATTGACTAAATAAGATCAGGATCCCATTCAAAAAGTCGTCGTAAGTCTACTTCTGTTCTGATCTTCTTTTCCAATGCTTGGACGAGTGGATCATTTGGAAGAGTTATTACTTCTTCCTTTGATGTGAGCCTTGTGATGCATGTATCATCCTCCCTTTCTTCAAAAATATTTGACCTCGAATCTGAAACATTAAAGGGAGCAACATTAGAATCGTTTAATGATTCATTCACATTATACTTACCGAATAGATATGCTTTGAATCTTCGAGACTTTGTTCTTCTAATAGGTTCGAGTAGAAACATTAGTCCAAAGAAGCATGTATTATGGACTCTGGTGCATGTATCATTCCCCTACTCCTCAAAAGGATTCGTCCTCGAATCTAAAAATCCAAAAGAAAGAGATTTAGATGTGTTGAAAGAAAAACTTGTGAAACATTTACCAGGATCAATGTGATGTGTCTTTATGCGTTTTAGTCGAGGTTTCTTCTTTGTAGGAACTGATTTCTTGAAGTCTTGAAATCCTATTTTGCATACAAGTCTTGTAATCTGATGTTTTGGTTGAAATTCAACATGGCGCCGGCCACTGTTGGCTTTATGTATGATTATTTCGGATAATTTCTCCATGGTTTTATTTGTGTGTGGCGAGAATGAGTGTTTAAAAACCATGTCAACTGGTTTGTTAAAGTAATCCCTTAAGTCTCTTAAGTGGGGTTCATGAATTAATGATTCCCGGGAGGAGCTTTGTGGACTGTAGAACCTGTTTAGTTGGCAAGGAAACTCATATACAAGATAAAGCTCATTAAAAGCACTTTTAAAAGTATGGGTAGAAATATAAAAAATATCCGAGTTATCGTGATATAAATATTTGATATGTTCAATTCTCAGAATAGTAGTATGAGTTTGATAGGTAAGAGTATACCTTCGTGGTTGTGTATCGTCTACTGTGTTTTGCTTACCTCGGTATGTTTCGCACGTAAAGGAGTTGTGTTTAGTATGGATGACAACTTCACGAGCCTTACCTTTGGACTCTCGTAAATCATGACTCTTCATTGATATAGCATAGTGATTAGGGCTTTCAGGTGGTAACCCGTCAGGAGGGTCACCTAGCATTATTCGACAACTCTTGGCGATAGAAGATGGTGTGGGCCAGTCTCGTGTTGCTTTTACTTTCTCATCATTTACATGGATTCCCTGTGCATGAACTATAAAGCATGTGGAGTTGTTCAAGTCATGTTTCGTCATTAAGATGACGTTACGACTAAGGCTTTCATGGATGTAGCCTTTTTGTAACAAATTTAACTCTTTGGTTTCTTCGAGATTGTATGTTTGACGAGGTATGATGGAACCTTGAATTAGATTGGTTTGGTGTTGTTTTCCTTTTTCCAGTGGTAATCCGTCAGGTGGATCACCTAATTCTTCTTGAAAATCATGTAACAAAGATGAAAACACACTAGGCAAATCCTTGTTAATGTTAGAAATCGAAACAATTGATTCTCTAAAGCGAACAAGGATGGAAGGCTATTTGTAAAGAAGGTTCTCTCTTAATTCTTTTGTGCTCACACATAGATTTTGAGTCACTCTTTTCTTCTCACAATTAGGTTCACTCACCTCCCATGGGTCATTATTCTTTTGGCTTTTGTAACTAGTGACCTCTTTTTCTTTTGCCTCTTTCTCAACTTTTTCTTGTTTTGCTTTCCCTACCTCCTCACAAATTATCATTTGATCTTTAGGGGCTGGAAGTGTGTCATTCTTTACTGGTCGTTCTTTCTCCTTGTCAGGTTTGTCATCTCTTAGCTTTTTAAGAGAAGATGGAGCAGAAGACGAGGAAGGATTTGAAGAATTACCTTGGTAAGAGGATGAAGTACCTTGGTAATGTTCTTGGAATCTCCTTTGGATTTGTACTTCGATTGTCATTGCTTTCTTTAGTGTATCTTCAAGGTTTTCGTACCCATGGAGGTCAAGAAGATCAGTGATGTTTGAGTCCAAGCCGACGACGAATCTTGACACGGTGACCTCTTCTTTTTCGGTTATGTTAGCCCTATTGAGTAAGGGTTGCATCTCTTTGTAGTAGTCTTCAACTGAACTTCTACCTTGTTGAAGTCGGTGTAGTCGTAGTTTAACTTCTCGTGTATAATGTGTTGGTAGGAATCGCTTTCTCATGGTTTGTTTGAGGTCGGTCCAAGAAGTGATTGTTGGAATTTGGAAATTCTGGATCTTTTTCCTTGTTTGCATCCACCAAGTTCGAGCATATCCTTCGAATTGCATGGTGATGAGGGGAACTTGTTTAGCTTGGGGGTAGTCATGGTATGCGAATATGAGATCAACTTTTCCTTCCCAATCGATGTACCTATCCGGATCGTTGTCTCCTTTGAAAGACGGGATCATGAACTTTGGTTTTGCAAAGAGTTCGAGTGCTTGGAAACGTGGTTGTTCTCGTGGGTACCAAAAGTTCAGCATTGTTTAGTCTTGGATTCTGGTTTGGTAGATCCAGTTGTGGTTCTTGTCATTCTCTCACGGTATTGGTAAGTTCATCAAATCTTTCAACTTGAGTCGTGAGTCGTGCAAGTGCGGCTAAGATAGCTGTAAGTGTCTTGTTGTTATTGTCACACATCCTGAAATCATAACACTCGAAAGAAAATTTTAAAGTAAAATAAAAATAAAAGAAAGAAAATTCAACAAAGCAAGAAACCTCACAAGTCACTCCAAGAAAGTAACACAACGAGAGGCAAGTAAGCCGATCTTTTACTCTTTAAAACTCACTTTACCAAGTAGTCTTTCACAGTTCGTATCGGAGTTTGATTTCTAGCAAAGGCGATAAGAAAAACCTAAAAGCTCTAAGAGGCCAAACAAAGGTTAGACTCCAAGAGAACGAGAATGCAAAGAAGGAAGAAGTATGAAAACTCTTTAGTCCTACTAACACAAGGAAGATAATGTGTTAGATAATGCAAAATAACAATAACAGGGAAAAACAAAAGAACCTAAAGCACTAAGAGTCAAAGAAAAAAAGGACCAAACCAGAAAACCTAGAAAACGCTGGATCAACTTGAGCAACGTTTTTGAGGGGGTTACCGGTATCCAAAAATTCTGGAAAAATTCTTGAATGTTTTTCCATGCGTCAAGAAACCACCTATAAAATTTCAAAACGAAATACCTTCATTAGTATCCAGTAGACTCTGTTGAACGGTGAGTCCTCAAACAATCTAATTTTCTTGATCACTTTGTTCGAAGTTGTTCTTGATCTCCAAAAATTCTGATTTTTTGTGTGAATGATCTCAAATATATGGAGTTTCAATCTGGAAATTTTCACCACAAAATTCCTCCTGTATAATTTTCAAGAAATTCGACAATATTCTAGACCGCATCTGCCGATAAAACTTGAATGATGTATTTGAAGGCTCTAATGAACTATGATTGAAGTGAATTTTGGACTGGAGATTAAAATTAATATGGATATGATATCTGCAGAAAATAAGCCCTAAATACCTTCGTTTGCAATTTTTTTGAAATTTTGGCTTTTTTTTTGGCTTTTTTTTTGGCTTTTTTTTTGGCTTTTTTTTTTTTTTTTTGTTTTGTTTTTTGAAAAAAATAGAAAAATAACAAGAAGGATTTGAATCTAAATTAAAATTAAATAAAAAGAACCTGAAACGATGAATCTTCTCTGAACTAGCTCCGTTGGGGTACCTTGACGTTTTGTGTGCAAGAACAAGCAAAATTGCTTGCTTCTTTCCAAGAATCGACCCAAATCTGATACCAATTGATAGGGAAGCGGTGGCGGGTTAATGAACGTTGCTCTTGTTGAAGAATCAAACCTAGAAAAGATCTAGACTCGATGAAGAACAATAAGGGATGAATCGTGAAGGTGGTGGCAATAGATAGGGTTTCTTTTTGGTGCTGGAAACAAGATAAAAATAAGATTAAAATAAGATAAAGAAAAGATAAATGAATTGTAAATAAAATAAGATAACCAAGAAATCAAAAGATCTTCCTTATGAAGGTGAACGATAAAGATTATTGATGACGTGGATGGATATGTGGAAAATCGATGGATAATGTCCTATCGAGCCCTCATAGTCGCAATGAAAAGGCAAACACGATAATATGGCTCTAACCAACCCTCCTAGTCGCGATGAAAAGGCAAATTAGAGTGTGAAGATTAATCTCCCTCACAAGAACTTGAAAGAACTCAAGGAGAAGAAGCTTCGAAGGCACAAGGCAATCAACACTTGCAAAAATGAACTCTCGTTGTATTATTAATCAAAGAAATCTTGAATTACAAAGTTTAATGAAGCCTCCTTTATATAGGGGCTGAGTTCTAAATGTACTAAATAACTAATGAATAAAATAATAATAAATTAAACATATCTTAACTCTAATTCCTAATAAAATAATAATAACTAAAGATAATATTTTTAACCCAACCTTAATTCCTAATAAAATAATAAATCTAATCCTAAAAGATAATGCATCATCCTATATTAAGTTATATTACAAATAATCAATAAAAATATTGAAAATTCGTAATATTTACAATATTCCGTATTAATCTCGTATAGGATTTTCTGCATGCACCATCTTCAGTAAAATAGCCATATCTTGAGTTCCCGATATCGGATTGATGCGATTAAAGAACCGTTGGAAAGATAAGAGACAGACGATCGTATATCCAGAAGACATATTGCCTAAATAAGATCAGGATCCCATTCAAAAAGTCGTCGTAAGTCTGCTTCTGTTCTGATCTTCTTTTCCAATGCTTGGACGAGTGGATCATTTGGAAGAGTTATTACTTCTTCCTTTGATGTGAGCCTTGTGATGCATGTATCAATATTTCAAGAGATAGACTTGGAAATTTTAGTTAACCCTAGAGAAGAGTCAGTTGTGGAGGTTGGGCTCCATTAATAGTAATCGACGTGCATCAAGGAGAGAGAATCTATTTTGATGATCGATCGAAATTGAGGCTAATCTTATCTAAGTCTATATCATCTTAATTGAATTATTATGCTTTATTTATTTATTTATTTATTTATTATTTTCTTATAATCTATTCATCATTTTTTTATTATTTTCATTATTTCTAAACCCCCATATTTTTTTTACAGTTTAAACCAAATGATCTAAACATACAAATTTATTAAACTTCGGTAGTCCCTATGGATCGACCTCTACTTCTTTATACTACTTTTATTATTTATTTGAGTTAGAGTATTTATTTATTTGGCAAATTCGACGCTTGTTAAATTGGCACCGTTGTCAGGTACTTCGGTAAAATACTGATATTGTTTGTTTTAATTTATAACCAGAAAGAATCTATGTGAACTAGTTGATTTTGAACCTGAGATCGAAGCACTAGCCCGAAGACTACACATATGCACACTTAGGGAAAGAAGACAACAAGATCAAGAAGAACGAAACCTACCTGATCCAGTTCTTGACGCAAAGTCTGACCCCGAAACAACATCTGACGCATAAGCCCTACACAACGAGCCGATCCTTATGGCTGATATGAAAATCCAACAATTAGTCACGGCACCTATCGAACAACAACCATTATGCATCACATTCCCAAATGGAGAAACATTATTCGAACTTAAGAATGACTTGATCCATGTTCTACTTACTTTCCATGGATTGCTACGTGAAAATCCTCACAAACACCTTGCTGAATTTCATATGGTTTACTCTAGCATCAAACCACAGGGAGTATTCGAGGATTATATTAAACTTCACGCTTTTTCTTTTTCCTTGGCCAATTTGGCTAAGGATTGGCTATTTTACCTACCACCTAATTTTTTTACTACTTGGGCTGACATGACTCATCTTTTTCATGACAAGTTCTTCTTTGTGGCTAAACAGAGTGAATTAAGGCGAAACATCTTAGGAATCTAAAAAAAAGGATGAAGATTTGTTATTCGACTATTAAGAACGATTTAAGAAACTATGTGCTAGCTTTCCACTGTGAGGGTTGACCGAACAAACTCTTCTTCAATACTTTTATGAAGGGCTACTCATTTGGAGATGAAGATGATTGATGCAACTAATAGATGAGTACTTGTGAATATAACTTCGTATGAGGTAAGAAATCTAATTTCTATCATGGTCGTTAACTCTCAACAGTTTAGGTTTTTCAGTGAACATACTCGTGGGGTTCACGAGATAAGTACAATTTGGTTGTAAAAGAAGATTGATAAGTTGGCTGATATTGTTCAATCTCTTATTATAGGCAAAACAAGTACCGCTAGAATATGCAGGATATGCATAATGCCAAACCATCTAAGAATTGTTATTCGATGTTACAATAAGACATTTTAGCACAAGTAAATGTAGTTGGTAATTTATTGGGACCTCCCTAGAGGCCTTACAATCCTAACGCCAACACCTACAATCCGAGATGGATGGATCATATGAACTTCAGTTATGGTCAAAACCTGAGACCAAATCGATGATATCAACCGCAACCACCTCCACATCAATCATATAAACTGCCAAAATCTTCATTGGAATCCATTATTGAACAGTTGGATCTATCTTAAGAAAAATTTCAACAAAATACTGAGGCACATTTTTAAGAGCTTGAGAACCAAAAGACAACTAGCACAAGATGTGAGTCAGTTGGAATCCCAAGTAAAGTTACCATCTCAAATTGAGGTTGATCCACATGAAAACATTAGTGCCATCACCCTCTGGAGTGGCACTGTTGTCGCACCACCAATCCCATAAGATGTTGTTGTAGAATCCCAGAAGAAAGAAGATGAATCAATATTCCAGAAAAAGAATGAAGAAGATGAATCAATATTCCAGAAGAAGAATGAAGAAGATGAATTAAGATCCCATAAGAAGAAAGAAGAAGTTTACGCAAGATCCTAGAGGAAAAAGAATAATGAATCGTAAACTCCACATAAACTATCTTCCTATGTCATTCCACCTCTGTTTTCATTAAAGTTAGTTAACGTGATAAGCAAACCAAGGAAAATGAGATTGTTGATGTTTTTCAGAAAGTGAAGATATCATACCTCTTCTTGAAGTAATTCGAAAAGTGTCGAGGAATGCTAGATTCATGAAAGATCTTTGTACAACCAAAAGGATTCTTACCGGCAATGAGAATGTAAACTTAGGTCAAATCTTATCAACTATTTTTCAATGTAGGCTTCCACCTAAGCTAAAGGATCAAGGTATGTTCGCTATACCCTATAAAATTGGTAAGGTAGGAATAAAACGTGTTATGTGTGATCTTGGTGCTTCCATTAATGTTATGTCGCTTTCCATTTAAAATTTACTTAGTGCAAAATATTTGAAGGAGATGAGAGTTACAGTCCAGCTTGTCAATCGATCATTCATTTATCCCGAGGAATACTTGAGAATGTATTGGTTAAGGTAAACGATTTAATTTTCCAGTGGATTTCTATGTCATGGATATGGAAAATGACTGAGCCAACACTTCTTCCAAAATCCTACTTGATCGCCCCTTTCTAAGCACGCACATACTAAAATTGACGTTAGGAGTGGAATTCTTACCATGGAATTCGATGGTGATGTTGTTAAATTTGATATTTATAATGGGATGAAGTATTGAAATACTGTTGCGAACATTAGTTTCATTGATGTTATTAAACCTGTTGTCGATAAATTTATATTAAACTAATATTTCTGATGATTTTTGCAGGGAATTGAAGGATGAAGATGATTAATCAAGGGAGTTGAAAAATATTTCGTTTGTTTATTCAAATTTGCACTTAACTCCTTTAGAAAGTAAATTGTTACCTTCCATATTGCAGGCACCAAAAATAGAGTTGAAACCATTGTTGAAACATTTGAAAAACTCATTTTTTGGTAAAGAAGATGTATTGTCGGATATTATTTTGGAAAAGATTTTAAAACTAGGAAAGATTCGAAGAAGCGCTTATGAAAATGTTCAATTCTACAAAGATAAAATGAAAGAACTTTATGATCATAGAATTTCTCGTAAGAAATTTCTTATATGGAAAAAGCGTATGAAGTGGAGGAAGTATCTCTTGAAGAACCTGTAGTCTAAACCAGGTCATCAAGCTAATGATGTTAAACAAAAGCGCTGTAATGGGAGGTAACCCATTTTTATCATTTTTTGTTCAATTTATTTATTATATTATTTTTCTTTTTCTGATTATATATTTATTTTTCTTTGTATTCTTTTAGGTACACCGAGTATATGACCATGGAGTTTATTTGTGTCTCATCATATTAGACACAAGGAGTATTTTACCTTTTTTTCACTTTGTGCTTACTTTTTACCGTGTATTGGGACAATACTCTTTAAGTGAGGGGGATAGAGTGAGAATTTCATCTTCCTTATTCATGTTAATTTAATGAGATATCTCGATTCTTATGACTGTTGTTTGCCTTGGTCGAGTTGTTAGTTTTGTCATAATCTCTCATTTACAAGTTTGAGTTGATCTTGTTATGCATGAATAATTGATTTGAGTTGATGAAATGATTTGATGAAAGATTTTAACATTGTGCTATAATTGTTAGTGTTGCTTAAATATGAGTTTGTGCTTGTTTCGCTAATGATTGATGTTATCTTTATGTGTGTTACTTATAGTGACGTTTGTGAGTGGTAGATCTTTTGAATGTGACCGGATTGCAGAACTGGGGCTAGGTGCTTGGGTTGTCATCTTTTCAATCCGTGCTTGAACTTGGGATTTGACATAAACTTTTGAGTGAATATTTGGTAAGTGATGGAAAAACAGATAGAGTATGCTTGAGGACAAGCATTGAATAAGTGATGGGGAAATGAACGAGTGTTTAATATTACATATATTTATTGTTATTTACTCTATATTTTTCGATTGGATATTACCGATTTATCTTTATTTTAGGTTTATTTTGGATAGGAGCTTTATTGGATTAATTAACCCAAAAAGTAGCAGATTTTAACAGTTCACTCAGTATATTCTAGAAGACAATCAGAATTATCTTGAATATTTATTTTGGAATTTACCTACAAAATTTAAATATTTATTTTTATCTTTTGTGATAAACCTTTTAAATTTTTTTAGTTTGATTATTTTATTATTTATTTAAAAATTAATTATTTACTTAGAATTCTCATTAGGATTTTTAGTTTGATTATATCATTATCTTTTATTTAGGAATTAGTTATTTTATTTACTTAGAAATCTCGGGTTATAATACCCCTTATGTTCAAAAGTTGAAAGATAGATTGGAATTTATATTTCCTTGGCTATTTATTAAAGTTATACTTTTCTTTAATCTCTTTATTTTCTTTTCATTATGGTAAGTATGATTCAATACATGCTTAGCTAAACTCCACTTAGCCTAAAGCTTTACGAAGCTCAATTCTAAATCGTGAGAATTGAGTCTTGTTCTTCATAACTTCATATAGCAGTTTTTGATTCTCTGGAAACTAGGAGTGACAATCAACCTTTTGTTTAAAGTTATTACATCTTTAATACAAAAAGACGTCATTGGTTTGAAAGTTTTTTTCGCTTACAGTTGGGAAGATGAATTGGTTGGTCGTAATTCAGCTTATTATGAACAAATTTAGCGGTGGTCCGCTAAGGGGAATCAAGATCGGGTTCAGTTCTCAAAGAGATTCTATAACCCGAGTTGGGCTCTTCCAGCACTCAAAATTGTCTTGGTCTAACGGTGATAGATGCAGTTAGTCCAGTAAGGACCATATTTCAGAGATAAACATGGAAATTTTGGTTAACCCGAGAGAAGATTCAGTCTTGGTTAGTCCATCAAGGACCATATTTCTAAGATAGACTTCCTTAGTCCCTGTTGATCGACCTTTACTTCTTTACTACTTTCATTATTCATTTGAGATTAGAGTATTTATTTATTTGGCAAATTTAACACTTTTCATCTACTCCATGAGACCTTTAAACGGTATATGATATGCTCAAAAAGGTTAAGTGATGAAGGAGAAATTGATACTCAAAGTGAGCTACTTGAAAATGTAGTTGAGAAAAATTGGTGTTTAAGACACCCTTATCCTAGAGTTTGAGAGGTGTTTATAAGCAAAAATCAACTTAGGTTATTGAATGTGCAAGACAAGACTCTTCTTTGCATATTTTTGCATATGATAACAATTCTGAAATCACTTGTCATCAATGTTCTTGGTATTAAATCAATTGTCATTAAGACATACAATATTGATTTTGAAAATTAATACTCATCAATAAACTTGTTTTCAAATTCCATTCACTCGCATCCATGTACTTCTTCTATAAAAGAGGGTTGGCCAACCAATTAAAAAACACACACCAAAGATACACCATATTTGACATGGATTTTCTGCTGATAGAAGGAGGACATGTTGAGTTCGATTATTCATAAAGGTTATGCTACTAAGGGTGAATGCTTGTTGTTATATCCTGTGAGATAGACATCCAACATTCTCAAACACCGAGAAGATAATGAATCTGTCTTAAGGAGATTGTTCATACAATCATCAACAAAATACTACATCAATTCAGTAGCGTTATATATAACAATAATATATTTTTTCTATTCAATTTTCAGTTATACATATTTTAATTTAGTTTTACAATTGAATTCTTCATACTTTTATTTTTTTCTAATAATTTTTAATCTAGATTAGATTGCAATTCCGCTAACAATTATATAATATATGGTGAATGTGTTTGTTAAAGTGAAAAGAGAGAAAGAGAACACTAAACTTGCCGAAACGATTTCTTTTTTGAAAACATCACAAAATTTAATTTTTAATGAGGTGTGACTAAAAAAATCTTGTTTCAACTAATTTGGTGTTTCATTTTCAAAGTTAAAAGAACATATTGAGGAGTCGTCACCAGTCTTTGATTAGGGTGTGATTGGGCACCCAAAATGTTTTGTCATTTTAATAGGATTTAATTTTAAAAATTATTAAAAAACATTATAAGGTCTGCGTACCAAACAATTGAGTTCAGGAGTCGATTACACGTGGGGAAGGATTAGCACTCCCACAACGCCCTAAATCGGTACTTAGTCGATTAAGTAATTGTCTTTGTAATGGAATCTACAAGTTCAAATTTAATTTAGTTTAATATCCCTTCAAATAATAATTTTTTGAGTTTTAGAACGAAACATAATAATATTTAATTATTTCATATCGAGAAGAAACAACCTCTCATACCTTAAGGCGTTCAATTCCTACTCCAATTGAAATAAAGAAATATTAAAATTTCATTATAAAGTTCAAATGCATGAATGATAATAAAATAAAACAAATTAAATTAAAAATTATCAATCTTTTTTAAAAGAAGAAGAATATTCGATTATTTAAAGACGTCGAGATCAGACCTTTTATAAGTTCTAACAATATTTTATCGAAAAATTTAAATAGAAGAACATTTCTTTTTCTCTGGTTCCCAAATTTTAGGTATAATCAATTTTAGGATTTTCACTTGGTAGGATACAATTTTGTTTTAAAATTGTCAAAGGTAATTTTCTTATGCCTTAAGACAGACACTTCACAACAATCGTAAAATGAAATGGTATAGACTTTATCCCAATTATTCGATTGGATGAAATAATGCTCTTGAGGATACTATACATATCAGATGAATAAACGGCGTAAAACCTAGATATATACATTCATGTGTAAACACACATATTCACAATATTTTAGAACAGGCTTACATGATGTATTAATACTTTACTCTTGTCCCATTAATTTATATTGAGTTAATCGATCGACGAATCGGCCAAGAGGATGGTGAATTGGCAATAAAAATTTTGGTGGAAGCTTTTACAGAAAATTGAAAATAATTGCACATCGATTTAGAGTGGTTCGACTTTCTCAACCAAAGTATACGTCCACTAACTTAGTTATCCACACGAAGGATTTTCCAACAAATTCACTAATTTGTTCTTTCTTTTGAAGACAAAGAGTAACCTTATAACTCCCTCAAGAATTAAACCCCAAATTCTTGAGAACATTCTCTCCCAAAGAGAAATACACAAATTTGTAAACTTACAAGAAAGCCTCACAAGGTAAGATGTTTGCACAATTCTAGAACAAAGAAAGAACACTAAAAAATAAATACAATAGAGCACAAATGGTGTTCTTGAAAGCAAAATGAATATTGAATGAAAAATAGGTTTGAAATGCTCAAACTTGAGGTTTGATGCTTTCTCTTTGATTCTCTAGCTTCTTTTCTTAAATTGTTATTGATCAATGGCTCCTAAGCTTGTTTAAATACTCCTTGGATCACTTCTGAACGTTGGTGATCATTAGTGGGGTCAATAGAGCCGTTATGGTGTGAAAACAATTAATAAAATAGTTGGGAGCGTATGGTGCATCGGTACACTATGTGTAAAATTCAAATATTTCGACCGTTATAAGACTTAGTGCATCAGCACACTAGGGGTGCATCGGTGCACTAATTACATTCGATGTTTCAAAAGAGCCTAGACTGCATCGATGCATGGTATGTGCATCGGTACACAAAATGCATTCGATGTTCAAAAGATTCAAGAGTGCATCGATGCATGGCATGTGCATCGGTACACAAAATACATTCGAAATGGGTGTGCATCTATGCATCAATGTAGTGCATCGGTACATCACTTTGTAAATTTGATTTTTGGTTCGATTTTGGTTCGAAATACTTTGTAAAAATTGTTTCAAAAATATTTTAAGTATGAATCACAATTTTTCACTTTAGTAAGGATTAAAATTGAAATTTGAAAAACTTGGAGTAATATTTTGATATTCGAATAATTGAATCGAATATACTTTGAAAATGATGTAAAATCTTAAAATTCATTTATACTTAATTTGTTATATCGAAACATCAAAATGTTTTAAAAATCTCCCCCTTTTTGATATAATAAAACACTTGAGTAATTTTAAGATTTTCTTTAAAAATTAATTTTTGAAATCAATTTTGTAAAATTACTCCCTCTTACTATAACACACCCTTACTATAACACATCTTTTCCCCCTTTTTTGTTAAATAAAAAAGGCTCTATAAAACATTTAGTTCAAAACAAGACTCTAAAAATTTAGCCAATTGATTTTAAATAAATATAACTTAAGCTGCTAAGATCACAATCAAGAGAAAGGTTAGCCATTAGTTTCATAAATCAATATTCATAATCAAATGTGTAATGATAATTGGTCATAATGCAACTAATATGTAAATGATGCAAAACTAATAAACATTAAGCTCAAAATGAAAATTCAAACTAAACCACATAAATATATATATTAAGTTCAATCATCCAAAACATTCAAGTTTAAACAACCATCATCCATAACAATCCAAAACATCAAAATGTTCGATCCAAGCAAAAACAAAACATGGCAAGGCAAGGTCTAATCCATAGGAGGATCGGGAGAAGGAGGAGGATAACATGCTTGCATCTCGAGTGTGAGCGTATCTAAACGTTCGTTCATCTCCCGTTATTTAGCCCCCATAGCAGTCAAATAGGACTCAATGGATGCAAACCTTATATCAAATGTCTCCAAGAAAGATCGAAAGTATGGAGGCACTTGATCCTCTTGCGGTGCAGGCATATCCTCGGGTGCTTCATAGTCAATATTGCCAATATCTTGCATGAGTTGTTGAAGCTCTAGATCATCATCTGCTGCCGGTGCCAGAGGAGGTGGAGCTCGTGAAGAACTAGCTCCCAGAGTTTGCTTAATTGGTCGATAAACCCATTGACCAGTTTCCTTATCCTTTTTCCATCCTGATTTCTTTAATGAAGTGAGATTGAGTTGGTTCTGGAGAGGGATGGGAATATCAAGACTGACCCTAAGATCGAGCTTGATAAATAAATTACTCAGAAGACAGCCGTAAACTAAAGTTTCTATATTCTTAGAAGGGACAGTGTTTACGGTATCTACTAATTCACTAAAAATGATCTGTGGAAAATTTATTTTCTTATTATATTGGATACAATGTATCCACCATATATCTATGATCCTAAGAGAGGAGTACCTACCTCCAGATGGTCTAAACCACCAAGAGATCATCAAATGTAGGAATCGATCGTGATGAGAGCGTAAGGTACTAACACTATCCATAGACTTATAGGGTGATGCCACAGTCTCTTTTTTATTAAATAAACCTAAGTTATCTAGTCCAAAATGGGTAGTGATTGTGTCAGAGTCAATAAAAATGAATTGAACTAAAAGATAGGATTGAATTCCTATGGTTTCGGTTCGACGCTCGTTTTGGACACATACCGCATTTGAATAGAAGATGCGGACTAATTGATGATAAACACTAGGTTTGAGTTTAAAGAGTTTATCAAACTTCCAGGATTTAAGAGTAGGAAGATATTGAAAATTCATATCTTCTATAGCTTGGATCGAAGGGATACACTCTTCTCGGATTTTGTATGACTCAAAGAAAGTACGGTACCTATGATAAAGATCTTGTTTACGACCAGGTGCATTGAAACAAGAGTTAAGAATAGTCATATTTGGGTCATTTGGATTTGGATTTGAATTAGGTGGAGGAATAGGAGGTCGATTTTGACTCGAATGACTAGATGATGTCCTAGGTCGTTTAGGATTTGACATGGTTTAAGAAATCAGAATAGGATGTATACCTGCAATTTTAAAACACATGTATGCAATTTCAATCAATCCCAAAACTCAATTGAGTCCTCAATATTTCAAGGTTCTCTAAACTGAATCCTAATGGGAAAAGTTTTGAAAACTATTTGGAAAATAATGTTTTAAAATCATAATATGTATAGTTTTCATGAAAACAACATAATTGAACCAAAAAATCAATTAAAACAACCATTTTTGAAAAATAGGAAAATTGTTATATTTCGAAATTTTTGAAAATCTTTGAAAAATCTTGTGTTTTTGATGAAATTAGTTCTAAACAATCAATGCCCGATATTTAGTTCAACCTAGAACTAATCAAAACTAGTCCTAAGTTTATAAATCAATAAAACAGAGGTTTTTGAAATATTACCTTGAAAATTCATATTTTGTGAGAATGAGATGTTGTTTGCACTTGATTAATGATAGTAGCAGGATTTGGAGATAAAATGCAAGAGAATTCTGACTTAAAATCGTTGATTTGAAGCAATAGAGAGATTTGGGTGTGAGAGAGAGGGGCGTATGACGTGAGTGTGTTTAGGTTTGGGGTTTTGAAATAAGGAAGAAATCAAGCATTTAAACCCAAAAACCCGATGGGTGTATCGATGCATAGCAGAGTGCATCGATGCACATTCAAGGAATGCATCGGTGCACCTTCATGGCGTATCGATGCACATTCAAGGGATGCATCGATGCACTGTCTAGTGTATGTCAAAAATCCGTTTTAAAATACTCAAAATGCTAAATTAATTAACTCTAGTGGTATTGGAAACTCATATATTGAAAATTAACTATGCTCAATCAATCAAATCAAATCATTAAACATTATTTGAACATATAACTAATTTTCACTAAGAATCATAAACTCCCCCTAATTATTATCAAAGAATGCAATCAAAAATATTATTTTTATAAGCATTTTTCAAAACTAATTAAAAGTGCAAAAATTATTTTAAACACTAAGTGAAGATAGGTCAGTTAAACCTAATTCTCTCCTAAGTGTCCAAAATTTTTCTTTATCTAAAGGTTTTTTAAAAATATCCGCTAATTGATGCAAAGTATCAACATATTCTAGAACTATATCTTCTTTAGCGACATGATCTCTAATGAAGTGATGTCTAATTTCAATGTGCTTAGTTCTAGAGTGTTGGATGGGATTTTTAGTGAGACAAATAACAGTAGTATTATCACACTTGATAGGTATGGTACTAACTTCAATTCCATAATCTAAAAGTTGTTGCTTCATCCATAAAACTTGTGCACAACAACTATCGGCTGAAATGTATTCCGCTTCAGTGGTAGATAATGCAACACAATTTTGTTTCTTTGAAAACCATGAAATCAATATATTTCCTAGGAATTGGCAAGTACCGGAGGTGCTTTTCCTATCTATTTTGCATCCTCCATAATCTGCATCAGATAAGGCATGCAAGCTAAAGCTAGTGTCTCTAGGATACCAAAGTCCTAAACTAGGAGTGTTCTTAAGGTATCTAATGATTCTCTTAACAGCTAGTAAATGTGATTCCTTAGGGCATGATTGAAATCTAGCACATAAGCACACACTAAACATAATGTCCGGTCTACTTACGGTTAGATAAAGCAAAGAGACAATGATTGACCTATATAATTTAACATCCACACATTTACCTCCTTCATCTTTGTCAAGCTTTGTAGAAGAGCTCATTGGAGTGGCAAGAGGTTTCCCATTTTCCAGTCCAAACTTCTTGAGCATATCCTTGACATACTTAGCTTGATTGATGAAGATGCCATATTTTCTTTACTTGATTTGGAGTCCCAAGAAAATTGAGAGCTCCCCCATCATGCTCATCTCTAATTCACTCTGCATTAGCTTAGAAAATTCTTGGCAAAGAACATCTTAGTAGATCCAAATATTATATCATCAACATAAATTTGTACTACTAATAAATCTTTACCTTTATGCTTTAAAAACAATGTAGTGTCAACCTTCCCTTTTGAAAAACCTTTTTCTATCAAAAAGTTTGACAATCTTTCATACCAAGCTCTAGGAGCTTGTTTTAAACCATAAAGTGATTTTGTCAATTTAAAAACATGATCTGGAAATTTTGAATATTCAAAACCAGAAGGTTGTTCTACATACACTTATTCTTTTATAAAACCATTTAAAAATGTACTTTTAACATCCATTTGATATAATTTAAATTCATTGAAGCATGCAAATGTTAATAACATTCTAATTGCTTCTATTCTAGCTACGGGAGCGTATGTTTCATCATAGCATATGCCCTTTTCTTGAGTATAGCCTTGAGCAACAAGTCTAGCCTTGTTTCTCACTATATTACCACTTTCATCAAGCTTATTCCTAAATACCCATCTAATACCTACAATAGATTTATTACTAGGCCTTTCAACTAATGTCCATACTTTACTTCTCTCAAATTTATTTAACTCTTCTTGCATAGTCATAATCTAATGTTCATCATTTAATGTTTCTTTAATATTCTTAGGCTCAATACATGAGATAAATGCAACATAATTATAAATATTTCTAAGAGAAGATCGAGTTGTTACCCCTTTAGATGGATCACCTATTATCTCACCATCCTTGACATAGTTGTATTCTCTTGGGTAAGAGACTTCCATTTCTTCAATGGGTGGATTCTCGAGAACATCATGAGTTTTCTCATCTTTTGTTTCTTCATTTGATGATGGTTCTCCAACATCATGTCTAACGTCATTTGTGCTTATAATACCTACATCATCATTCACACAAGAATCCTTCCTCGGAAGGGGATTATCATCGAAAACAACATGTATAGACTCTTCTACAACTAAATTTCTTTTATTAAATACCCGATAAGCTTTAGAATTTAAGAAATAACTCAGAAACATTACTTTATCACTTTTAACATCAAATTTGCCAAGATTTTCTTTACCGTTGTTTAAAACAAAACATTTACATCCGAAAGGATGAAAATAACTAATGTTAGGCTTTTTATTTTTGAAAAGTTCATATGGAGTTTTCTTCAAAATTGGCCTAATCATTACTCGATTAATAACATAACAAGCAGTATTTGAGGTTTCTGCCCAAAAATATTTTGGCAAATTGTTTTCACAAAACATGGTTCTAACAATTTCTTCTAAAGTTCGATTTTTCCTCTCAACAACTCCATTTTGTTGACGGTTTCTATGTGCTAAAAATTATGGTTAATACCATTAGAATTACAAAACTCAGTAAATCCAAGATTTTCAAATTCAACACCATGATCACTGCTAACTCTAGTGATAGAGTAACCTTTTTCATTTTGGATTACTTTTGAAAACGTGATGAATTTTTCTAATGCTTCATCTTTAGTACTTAAGAATAGAACCCAAGTATATCTAGAATAGTCATCTACCAATACAAAGCAATATTGTTTTCCACCCAAGCTAATAGTCCTAATTGACCCAAAAAGATCTATATGGATCAATTGTAATACTCTACTAGATGATACATCATTAATGGACTTAAAGGAGGATGTTCTATGTTTTTCTTTAGCACAAGCATCATAGATTTTATCATTATCAAATTTTAGCTTTGGCAACCCTCTTACTAAATCTTCTTGAATTAGTCATTATAGAACACTCATGCTAGTATGTCCTAGTCTCCTATGCCATAAGCAACTATCATGTTCATCATTAGCAACTAGGCATAAATTAGTCATATTTAATGAATCTAAATGTACCATGTATATGTTTCCTATTCTATGACCAACAAGCATAATCTGATTAGATGTAATGTCAATGACTTTACAACCATTTGTTTCAAATAAGACATTGTATCCTTTATCAAAAAATTGACTAATACTCAATAGATTATGCTTTAACCCATTCACATATAAAACATTTTGAATTTGTATGGAAGAGGTATTACCTATTGTACCTATACCTTCAATATGACCTTTTGAATTATCACTAAAAGTCATTTCTCCTCCATTTTTGTCGTTAAGCTCTATGAATCGGCTCTTGTCTCCGGTCATGTGTCTTGAGCATCCACTATCAAGGTACCATGAGTTTTAACTTGTTTCTCGTACCTTGTAGCAATGCTCATTTCCCCACAAACATAGAATAATTTTTATTTTTAGTACCCAATTTCTTTTGGGTTCATATTCATTAGTTTTCAAAATCCTAGTCCCCTTGGGTATCCATCTGTGTAGGATATCCTTATCTTTAGTAGTAATGAGTTCTTTTGGAACCCATATACTTCTAACGATTTTTCTATTTAAGGTTCTTTGGGGACCTCTATGATTGTAGTTTTTAAAACTTTTTCTAACAAAGTTGACTTTTGAATTTTCTTCTTTTTCAAAATGTTTTGTTTCAACTTTATTAAAAGAAGCTTTAAGATCATCAAATTTCTTTTGATGATCATCATTTACTCTTGAAAGTAAGTTATGCAAATCAATATTTTTCTTTTCAAATTTATCTAATTTGATTTGCAATTATTTGATCTTACTTTCAAGATCGTTGTTGGTTTTGAATATAAGACTATTTTCATTTCTCAATTTTGAAATACCATTTTTGTATTTTGAAAATAAAGTCTTATAATCCGAAGGCAACCCATTATAATCCTCTAATAACGCATCATAAGATAAATCATCTGAATCAAATGAGTTAGAGGTTACCTTAGAATTTCCCCAATTGCCATCAAGCACAAGTTTGCCACTTCTTGTTCCTCTTCATCGGAACCTTCTTCATCGCTCCATGTAGCCACATGAGAATCGTGCTTTTTCTTGGATTGACCCTTTTTCTTTAATTACAAGCAATCATATTTGACATGACCTGACTTTTTGCACTGTAGCAAATAATAGAGTCTTTCTCCTTTGGTTAATTTTTGAAGCCTTCATTTTATTTGAATTTTCTTCCTTGGTTGGGCCTCATTAGTTTTCTAAACCATTTGGAAAATAATGCCATTTCTCTTCATCGTCATCTTCATCCGAATCACTCTCATCTCTTGTAGATTTGAGAGAAACTCCAATGTTCTTCTTCTTTTCCATCTCCTTCTTTGGTTCATCAATCTTCTCGATGTCTACCTCATCTTGAAGCATCATTTCATGAGTGAGGAGTGAACCAATTAACTCCTCTAGAGTTAAAGACTTTAAGTTCTTAGCCTCTATGATTACCGTCTTCTTTGATTGCCAAGATTTTAGAAGAGAGTAAACTAACTTCCTCACAAGCTTTTCATTTGGAATGATCTCTCCATATGATTTGAGACCATTGACAATCGTGGAAAATCTATCCGTCATAACTTTGATATCTTCATCCGGTTTCATCCTGAAATTTTCATAGCTATGAGTTAGAAGACTAATTTTAGATTCTTTTACCTCATTTGTGCCTTCATGAGTGACTTGAAGTTTATCCCATATCTTCTTGGCGGTTGTACAAGATGAAACTCTCCTGTATTCATCTGGTCCAAGAGCACAAAAAATAATGTGGATATCCTTTGAGTTGAGCTGGAACATTCTTGTCTCTTCTTCACTCCACAATCTTGAATGAGTGGAAGGAATGAAGTATCCATCTTCTATGATATTCCATGCTTCCATGTCACTTGCTTGAATGAATTACCTCATTCTATTCTTACAATAAGCATAATTAGCTCCATTGAAGAAAAGAGGCTTGTTGATGGGCATAGAATCAAGATCGAAGTTGAAGTTTGAAGTAGAGGCCATTGATGACTTGAACATCGATATAACTCTTCCCGAATCGACTCAAGAGATGATTAAACCTTCAAATGAGTGAGACTCTGATACCAATTATTGAGTTAATAGATCGACGAATCGACCAAGAAAGGGGTGAATTGGCAATAAAAAATTTTGGTGGAAGCTTTTGCATAAAATTCAAAATAATTAAACAACGATTTAGAGTGGTTCGACTTTCTCAACCAAAGTCTACGTCCACTACCTTAGCTATCCACACTAAGGATTTTCCAACAAATTCACTAATTTGTTCTTTCTTTTGAGGACAAAGAGTAACCTTACAACTCCATCAAGAATTATACCCCAAATTCTTGAGAACACTCTCTCCCAAAGAGAAATAAAAAAATTTGCAAACTTACAAGAAAGCCTAACAAGGTAAGATGTTTGAATAATTTTATAACAAAGAAAGAACACTAAAAAATAAATACAATAGAGCACAAATGGTGTTCTTGAAAGCAAAATGAATATTGAATGAAAAATAGGCTTGAAATGCTCAAACTTGAGGTTTGATGCTTTCTCTTTGATTCTCTAGCTTCTTTTCTTAAATTGTTGTTGATCAATGGATCCTAAGCTTGTTTAAATACTCCTTGGATCACTTATGAACGTTGTGGATCATTAGTGGAGTCAATAGAGCCGTTATGGTGTGAAAACAATTAATAAAACAGTTGGAAGCGTATGGTGCATTAATGCATAGCGAAGGTGCATCAGTACACTATGTGTAAAATTCAAATACTTCGACTGTTATAAGACTTAGTGCATCGATACACTAGGGGTGCATCGATGCACTAATTACATTCGATGTTTCAAAAGAGCCTGGAGTGCATCGATGCATGGTTTGTGCATCGGTACACAAAATGCATTCGATGTTCAAAATATTCAAGAGTGCATCGATGCATGGAATATGCATCGGTACACAAAATGCATTCGAAATGGGTGTATATCGATGCATCAATGTAGTGCATCGGTACATCACTTTGTAAATTTATTTTTTGGCTCAATTTTGGCTCGAAATACTTTGTAAAATTTGTTTGAAAAATTTTTAAGTATAAATCACAATTTTTCACTTTAGTAAGGATTAAAATTGAACTTTGAAAAACTTGGAGTAATATTTTGATATTCGAATAATTGAATCAAATATACTTTGAAAATGATGTAAAATTTTAAAATTCATTTATACTTAATTTGTTATATCGAAACATCAAAATGGTTTCAACAATTTAGCATGCAAATATATACATATACATCTTAAAATAGAACTAACATGTACCTTTGGTTTTAGTAAATTAAATAATACATCATACCCCATTTAATTGAAAAGAAAATAAGGACAATTATGTGTTGATAAATTAATATATTTTTTAAAAAAGGAAGGTGACTACCCTATATGCGCATAGTTTTCATAAAATGTATACCTTGATCTTATTATAAATTAACGTAAATGCATGCACAATGATGGTAGAAAAATCTGGTGACCACATTTAGGAGACAAACAAATCTAAAGATTCATCATCAAATTAATCCAATAAACATCAGAAACGTGAAGTGCAAAACTCTCATATTCAGGGAACTAAAATCATAATAAAACCAAAACATGCGGGGACTAACATAAAAATAAAAATTAACAAGATTATGAACCAAATATATAAGCATGAATAAACCTTAAAAGACAAAGCCTAATGACTAAAATGGAAAATGCAAAAACAAGAAGGTAAAATTAGTATTTCATACATTATGAAATAGAACCAAAATGCAATGGGTCAAAACCAGACAGAGCTCTAAGGCGATTAACCCCCACCTAACCAGACGGGGGTTGTCCTACTCCACAAAACGCTGCCGTTTTAGAAGCAGTATATGTGAGATATTTTGGGTAAAAGATTTACCCTAACCCATTTGTGCATTTCTCTTTTTTTTTTTCCTTTTATCACTTTTGTCTCTAGCTGGGAGTGTTTTGAAAATCGGACCGGATCGGTCGGTTCAACCGGGAACCGTTGTCTAGTCCGATTCAATCTATACCGGTTGAACCGCTACTAGTGAACCGGCCAGAACCGCTGAACCGTTCGAATCGAACCAGCTGAAAACCGAAAAAAACCGCCAAATTTTTTTTTTGTTTTTTAAAATAAACCAAACGACGTCGTTTGTTAAACGAGCCAAGTCGAACTCGGGTATTGATGAGCTCGACTCGAACTTGAAAACTTTAAAAATAAGCTCAACTCGACTCAAACTCACGAGCTAAAAATTATCAAGTTCAACTCAAACTCGAAATATAATATTGAAACTTGAACTTAAAAAGGCTTGAACTCAAAAAAAATTTAGAAGCTCGATTGAAGCCTAAAATTCGAGCTTGATTAAAGTGAAAGAATAGTTCACTTAATGCTCACCAAAAGGCTTCATGATTTTGAATGTCAAATTACCTCTATTATTTATAGAAGTTAATTGTGATGCTCTTCTATGTTTCTTAGCCATGTGAGATTGTTTTATTCTCATATTTTTACTCTTTAGACTTTTGGGATGCTCTTCTATGTTTCTTAGCCATTTGAGATTGTTTTTTTTTAAATTAAACCAAACAATATCATTTTTGTCGTAACCGGTTTTCGTCCGGGCACGAATTTTTTACTTGGCGGGAAAAATAATGTGAATAAAAATGATTTTTGATTTAAAAATATTTTGGGAGTCGCCATCGGCCTTTTGGGTTAGGTAGGTCGAATACCTAAAAATTATCTTTTAAAAGAGTTTTAAGAAAACATCAGTTAAAAGATAAACTGATCTGCGTTTTAACCAAAAATTCATTCTTTTCAGAAATAAAAAGGGATTCGTAGTCGGTTACGTTTAGGGAAGGATTAGCACACCTACAACGCCCAAAATTGGTATTTTTTAATTATAAATTGTCTCTATTATTAGAAATTAAAAATTCAAAGATATATTTAATTTTTAATTTAAATTTATTACTATAATTTAAGTAAATTTATTAATTTATATAAATAAGATATTTATTTATTTAGAAATATCAGAAAAGAGCTTCTAGGTGCTTTAAGACAGCTCTTTCTTTTGATAATAAAAAATAAATAAATATTAAAACATTTATCTAAAAAAAATAGATTAATATATACAATTTATAAAAGTAAAATATTTATTTATTTAAAAATATCAGAAAACAGACATCTAGTTGCTTTAAGACTGCCCCTTTCTTTGATATTAAAAAAATAAATAAATATTATTATAAAATTTTTATAAAATTAATCAAATAATATATATTAATATGATTAAAATAATAATAATAAAATAAAATTGCAATGTAATAAATAAAATTAAAATTATATGATCAAAATATAAAGTATTGAAAATAAAAGATCAAATTCAAAATATTAAGAAATCTATATCCTAATATTTTAATTTAACCTTAATTATTTATTCAGGGCTAAAATATGATTTATAAAACTATGAGGGACTAAATACGATATTTATGTAATATATATTATTCAATCTACACCGGTTGAACTGCTACTAGTGAACCGGCCAGAACCGCTGAACCGTTCGAATCGAACCAGCTGAAAACCGAAAAAAAACCGCCAAATTTGTTTTTTTGTTTTTTAAAATAAACCAAACGACGTCGTTTGTTAAACGAGCCAAGTCGAACTCGGGTATTGATGAGCTCGACTCGAACTTGAAAACTTTAAAAATAAGCTCAACTCGACTCAAACTCACGAGCTAAAAATTATCAAGTTCAACTCAAACTCGAAATATAATATTGAAACTTGAACTTAAAAAGGCTTGAACTCAAAAAAAATTTAGAAGCTCGATTGAAGCCTAAAATTCGAGCTTGATTAAAGTGAAAGAATAGTTCACTTAATGCTCACCAAAAGGCTTCATGATTTTGAATGTCAAATTACCTCTATTATTTATAGAAGTTAATTGTGATGCTCTTCTATGTTTCTTAGCCATGTGAGATTGTTTTATTCTCATATTTTTACTCTTTAGACTTTTGGGATGCTCTTCTATGTTTCTTAGCCATTTGAGATTGTTTTTTTTAAAAAAATTAAACCAAACAATATCATTTTTGTCGTAACCGGTTTTCGTCCGGGCACGAATTTTTTACTTGGCGGGAAAAATAATGTGAATAAAAATGATTTTTGATTTAAAAATATTTTGGGAGTCGCCATCGGCCTTTTGGGTTAGGTAGGTCGAATACCTAAAAATTATCTTTTAAAAGAGTTTTAAGAAAACATCAGTTAAAAGATAAACTGATCTGCGTTTTAACCAAAAATTCATTCTTTTCAGAAATAAAAAGGGATTCGTAGTCGGTTACGTTTAGGGAAGGATTAGCACACCTACAACGCCCAAAATTGGTATTTTTTAATTATAAATTGTCTCTATTATTAGAAATTAAAAATTCAAAGATATATTTAATTTTTAATTTAAATTTATTACTATAATTTAAGTAAATTTATTAATTTATATAAATAAGATATTTATTTATTTAGAAATATCAGAAAAGAGCTTCTAGGTGCTTTAAGACAGCTCTTTCTTTTGATAATAAAAAATAAATAAATATTAAAACATTTATCTAAAAAAAATAGATTAATATATACAATTTATAAAAGTAAAATATTTATTTATTTAAAAATATCAGAAAACAAACATCTAGTTGCTTTAAGACTGCCCCTTTCTTTGATATTAAAAAAATAAATAAATATTATTATAAAATTTTTATAAAATTAATCAAATAATATATATTAATATGATTAAAATAATAATAATAAAATAAAATTGCAATGTAATAAATAAAATTAAAATTATATGATCAAAATATAAAGTATTGAAAATAAAAGATCAAATTCAAATATTAAGAAATCTATATCCTAATATTTTAATTAAACCTTAATTATTTATTCAGGGCTAAAATATGATTTATAAAACTATGAGGGACTAAATACGATATTTATGTAATATATATTATTCAATCTACACCGGTTGAACTGCTACTAGTGAACCGGCCAGAACCGCTGAACCGTTCGAATCGAACCAGCTGAAAACCGAAAAAAAACCGCCAAATTTGTTTTTTTGTTTTTTAAAATAAACCAAACAACGTCGTTTGTTAAACGAGCCAAGTCGAACTCGGGTATTGATGAGCTCGACTCGAACTTGAAAACTTTAAAAATAAGCTCAACTCGACTCAAACTCACGAGCTAAAAATTATCAAGTTCAACTCAAACTCGAAATATAATATTGAAACTTGAACTTAAAAAGGCTTGAACTCAAAAAAAATTTAGAAGCTCGATTGAAGCCTAAAATTCGAGCTTGATTAAAGTGAAAGAATAGTTCACTTAATGCTCACCAAAAGGCTTCATGATTTTGAATGTCAAATTACCTCTATTATTTATAGAAGTTAATTGTGATGCTCTTCTATGTTTCTTAGCCATGTGAGATTGTTTTATTCTCATATTTTTACTCTTTAGACTTTTGGGATGCTCTTCTATGTTTCTTAGCCATGTGAGATTGTTTTTTTTAAAAAAAATTAAACCCAACAATATCATTTTTGTCGTAACCGGTTTTCGTCCGGGCACAAATTTTTTACTTGGCGGGAAAAATAATGTGAATAAAAATGATTTTTGATTTAAAAATATTTGGGAGTCGCCATCGGCCTTTTGGGTTAGGTAGGTCGAATACCTAAAAATTATCTTTTAAAAGAGTTTTAAGAAAACATCAGTTAAAAGATAAACTGATCTGCGTTTTAACCAAAAATTCATTCTTTTCAGAAATAAAAAGGGATTCGTAATCGGTTACGTTTAGGGAAGGATTAGCACCCCTACAACGCCCAAAATTGGTATTTTTTAATTATAAATTGTCTCTATTATTAGAAATTAAAAATTCAAAGATATATTTAATTTTTAATTTAAATTTATTACTATAATTTTAAGTAAATTTATTAATTTATATAAATAAGATATTTATTTATTTAGAAATATCAGAAAAGAGCTTCTAGGTGCTTTAAGACAGCTCTTTCCTTTGATAATAAAAAATAAATAAATATTAAAACATTTATCTAAAAAAATAGATTAATATATACAATTTATAAAAGTAAAATATTTATTTATTTAAAAATATCAGAAAACAGACATCTAGTTGCTTTAAGACTGTCCCTTTCTTTGATATTAAAAAAATAAATAAATATTATTATAAAATTAATCAAATAATATATATTAATATGATTAAAATAATAATAATAAAATAAAATTGCAATGTAATAAATAAAATTAAAATTATATGATCAAAATATAAAGTATTGAAAATAAAAGATCAAATTCAAAATATTAAGAAATCTATATCCTAATATTTTAATTTAACCTTAATTATTTATTCAGGGCTAAAATATGATTTATAAAACTATGAGGGACTAAATACGATATTTATCTAATATATATTATTTAATATAAAGGACTAAAATAAATAAAATTAAAATTAAAGAACCGAATTATAAAGATCTAAAATTGGGTTCAGTGACTAAATTGAGAACATTACAAACTTAGAAGGGTTGCGGAAAGGGTTTTACATTTTATCAAATTACACACAGACCCCTCCCCCAAAACGACGTCGTTCGGGGAGGGATATTTAAGCCCAAAAACCGGCCTAAAATGGCCGGTCTCCCTCATTTCCTTGTTTTGCTTCTCTCTCAAAAGAGAGAGAAGCTCTGCCTTCTCTCTACAAATTCCCTCGCCTGAGGGATCAGGCCACCATGCTCCGGCTCCGATCTCCGCCGCTGGCCACCGTGAACGGTGGCCGAAGTTTGGAAAAATAGCCTAAATCGATCCTCTATTTTCCCTAAACCCAAATCTAGTTTATTTTTCTCCTAAAACTCTTTCAATAGACGTAGATCTAAACAAAAACCGAAGGTTTACCTCGGTTTACAAAAGTTTCCGGTGATGTTTGGTATCTCGGGGGTAAGTTCTTCTCTTCTTTGTTTTTATTTTTGATTGTTGATGCTTGTTGTTGGTTTCTTGGTTGCCGTTTTCTATTTTTGGGTTGCTCTCCGTCTCCTCTCCGTTTTTCTGTTCTCTGTTTCCCTTCTTTTTTCTACTCTCTGTCTCCTCTTTTTTTTTCTTTGCAGGTGAGCCGAGGCTTTATAGCTTCGATGAAGCTCTCGTCGAACCGGTCCCAGAGGTGTTTATCGGTGAGTCACCAGACTATTGTGGTGACTCACCATAGAGCAAGCGACGTGGAGGGGTAGTTGGGTCTTCTGGATCCTTCTGTTGAGGCATCGTGGCAGAGTAGACCGTCGGCAACATCTGGTTGGGTCACCTGGCTGTGGAGTGTCGGTAATGAGCGGCGGCTGTGGCTTCTGGAAGCTTGAGGCGGTGACTGGAGCTAGGGTTTAGAAACCCTAGCTGAAACCCTAAATGTTTAGGGTTTCTATCTAGTCTGGGCCGGTTCTGTTTTGTTTGTAACTGGGCCGATCCAGTTTTCATTGGGCCTGTTTGTAAATAATAGTTTTTAGTAATAATAATAATAATAATTATAATAATAAAATAATAAAATAATAAAATCGGGATAAAAATTTAGTGTCTACAGCTACCCCTCTTTGCTCATTCTTGTGTTAACAAGAATAGGGCAAAGACGAAAAAGACAATACATTTTTATTCAGTTGACTTCTCTTGATCAAAATGGCAATGTTGAACAAGTTCTTCTTATTATGAACTTTCCCACTAGGGATGATAATTTATCTCCTTTTGTAATGTAATTTAGCAAAAAGTTAACAAGTTCTTCTCATTATGAACACTTTCACTGGGGATGACAATTCATCTTCTTCTGTGATGTAATCTGGAAATGTTGATGCTGATCTATCTCCTTCTATGATAGAATCATGCAAAAGATTGAACAAGTTCTTCTCATTATGAACTTTTTCTTCCTTCTTCAGATGAGTTCTTCTCATTATGAACTCTCTCTGGAAAAGTTGATCCATCGAGTGATGAATTCGAGCAAAAATTTGAACAAGTTCTTCTCATTATGAACTTCTTCTTCTTTCTTCAGATGAGTTCTTCTTATTATGAACTCGCCCTGGCAATGCTGATCCATCGAATGATAAATTCAAGCGAAAAGTTGAACAAGTTCTTCTCATTATGAACTTCTTCTTCCTTCTTCAGATAAGTTCTTCTCATTATGAACTTTCTCTGGAAATGCTGATCCATCAAGTAATGGATTTGAGCAAAAGGTTAAACAAGCTCTTCTCATTATGAACCTCTTCTTCCTTCTTCAGATGAGTTCTTCTCATTATGAACTCTACCTGGTAATGATGATCCATCGAATGATGAATTCAAACAAAGGTTGAACAAATTCTTCTCATTATGAACTTCTTCTTCCTTCTTCAGATGAGTTCTTCTCATTATGAACTTTCTCTGGAAAAGCTGATCCATCGAGTGATGGATTTGAGCAAAAGGTTGAACAAGCTCTTCTCATTATGAACTTCTTCTTCATTCTTCAGATGAGTTCTTCTCATTATGAACTTTCTCTGGAAAAGTTGATCAATCGAATGATGGATTTGAACTTTGCTAAAATTTTTGAAATTCCTGTCAAATATTCAACATGGATAAAATGAATGGAAATGCTCCTATTTTGCAAATGTCTAAATATGATGCATGAATATTGATGCAATCTTCATTCCACTTCAAAGTGGTGAACTTGGTCTTCCTTCACTTCATCATTTATTACCAGGGTCACCTCTGGATATCAGTGTAGCAACTTATGCTATCAAGCTTGCATTTCTAAAGAACCATCTGATCAACTTGTATCTTTATGTCTTCTTTGCTTCATGAAAGTCTCAGAAGAATTGTTTCATTTGTGGAACCCTTGTCGTAGTCAGAACTATGAACTTGATGCCCCATTTTATCTTGGATAAAACCAACTTTCTTTGCTTGGAGTTGTGTAGAAATCCGATAAAGCTTTCATCTTTGAAAAGAGAATTTGTCATCTTTAAAAAGGGAATCTATCATCTTTGAAGAGTGTAGATGTAGATATGCTTGGCTCAGCAGGGATTAATTAGGGGAGTAGAGTCTGTTCTGATTTGACTCTTGAAACATATCACAAGGAAGATTTATTCCAATTCCTTTCATGTCTCCACATATAATCAGATCTCGAATAAGGCAAATTGGATCATATCATGCCGAGATGCTTAACAACAACTTGTCGTTCAACCTTAGTTGGCTCCACTAGTTTCTTGTTGTTAAAATTTCAGCTCTCCTTCTGCGGAAAGAGATCTTCATCATATCTCAACTTATAATCTTGAAGTTGAAGAAGACAAACTTTATCTTGGATCAAAAATGGAAACCATATGATCACAACATTGGTTCAACATCAGAATAACTAGTTCGTAAAACATTTTGACAACACATTCTTCATCTCATGTGGTTTCAGCTCAAATGTTCGTAAAGCATTTGACAACACATTCATCCTTTTCTGTGGCTTCTGCTCAGATTTCTCAATTATTGAAGCTCTTTGCCTATTGTTCAAAGTTTTTGTATGATATCACATGATCACTTGAGAACAAAACTCAGTGGGGATACAAGTGATATGTTGGTATAACCAAAACGTTGGTCAAATTCACGAAATGTGCTAGTGTCGAATTGAATAGGAGATACCAACTAATCACATTTTCATCTCGGGCAAAGGCAAAATGTAATACTGATCACGTTTTCTTCTGTAATGAGCATTGTAGAAAGTAAAAACACTTCAACTATAGGAGCCATGTACAGAAAGAGGTTCATGGAATTCTTGCCGTTGGGGATGAAACACCCATGATAAAACCAAAATAGATAAAAACTCAGTTCACCTTGGCTGGCAATGATAACACCAGTAACAATGGGAATAAGAAACATAAGCTGAGCCTCTTTATTCAATGTCATCAAGTAAACAACAACTGATGTGAAAAATAGCTTTGTAACCTCAATAATATGGTTGAAATTAACTGCCAGAAATCTCAAAGAAATATTTCTAATCATCACTGATATACAAAAGGCCAAATTCAGATTTCGAGGTCTCGAGGAACTGATCCTTGGATCGAATGGTCTACAAAGGGACCATCTTTATTCATGCAACCATGATGTAGCTTAACAAAGAACACACTGTCATGTGACACATGGTTTAAGAAGATTGGGTATTTGAAACCATACTTGCTGAATAAATATTTGTTCAACAACAGGACCCTAATGCAACTGCCTGATGAACGAAGCAATTGTGTGTAGTCAGATCGACTATCACTGTTTCACCATTTTCATTCTTTACACCTTTCTGTCTCATTGGAAATATTTGTTCAAGTCAGTGATCTTGACACAGGATGTTGTGGGCCTTCAGCATGCCCCAACATTGGCTAATACAAGTGTTCAAAATGCATCAACAGTTCTGGTTCTGATTGAAATGGGCTTTCAGCATGCCCCAGCATTTTGCTGATAAATATTCAGAATATTTTAACATTTCTGATTCTGATTGAAAAGGGTTTTCAGCATGCCCAACATTTGCTTCTTGTTAATCTGAGCCTTCAAAATGCCCTACATGGATCTGTCTGAAGGAACCTTTAAAATACCCCAACAATTGCTGATACAGATGTTAAAAGTGTGCTCAACATTACTTCTTGTTGAGATGAGCCTTCAAAAATGCCCAAATATTCATACTGACGTGAGCCTTCAAAATGCCCCAATATTCTATTTCTTTTTGAAATGGGCTTTCAAGATGCCTCAATATTCTGCTTCTGATTCACTCTCAATGTCTGTTTAACTGAAATGTTATGATCCCCACGAGGTCCAATTTTGACAATGAACTATTGTAGGTACTTGTGGCTTTATTGGTGCCCCAAATCTGTTTATCTTGAATACTCTCATTCTGGTGTCACTAAACAGTAGTATTGTCAAGTAACTGAAATTCTCTTCATGTTGTCACAAACTTAAGAAGTATTCAATCATTCTGACAGAAACGTCTGAGATATGTGTCTTCTGAATAAGGTGACCATTTTCTGTATTGGGAGGGATTTAGTCAGACAGAGTAGTATAAATTGCTTGGTAATTCATTCCAGGCTGACATAGTGAACCTTGTTTTCAGTGAAGGCTATTTCTGGAATATACTTTTCTGTGGGAGAGAAACCAATTTATGTGAACAGTAATCTGATGCAACAACAAGACTACATATACAGTGGTACAGGCTTTTGAAAAATCTGCACCCATACAACATGTTGATTCTGATAACAACTCATCTGATTATGAAACAATATTTCAGGATGATTTCACAGATATTGATAGTTCTTCTGATATCGAGGAAATCCTGAATTCTGATTCTAATGAGGAGAATAAACTGTTATACTTGACAAAAATAGGATATTCATAGGTTGAGGCTTCAATAGCCATGGAGAGATATGGTCCGAATTCATTAATTACAGAGTTGACAGATTTTATATGTGCTGCTCAAATGGCTAAGACTGCTGACGCACTTCTTTCAGGTGAAGATAGGAATTCATTATACAATGACCCAATTACAAGCAAAGGCGAAACTTAGGCTATGATTTTTGAAAATGAAGAAGCAGAGGAAGCTTGAAAAGAAGTTTCTCAATGAAGACGATCATGAAATTCATCTTTCAATTCCAATGATTGGTTCTGGGATTCCTACCGAACCAGATCAGATAACTCAAAGAACACTTCCAGAAGATGGTATGGAGTCTCCTTATTTCTACTATGAGCAAATTCATCTTTTAAATCAAATGATTGGTTTTAGGGTTCATACCAAATCAGATCAGATAACTCAAAGAACACTTCCAGAAGATGCTATTGGGTCTCCTTATTTCTACTATGAGCAAATTCATCTTTCAAATCCACTGATTGGTTTTGGAGTTCATACCAAATCAGATCAGATAACTCAAAAAACACTTCCAGAAGATGCTATTGGGTCTCCTTATTTCTACTATGAGAACGTGGCACTTACTCCAGTTAATGTTTGGACTGGGATATCACAGTACTTATTCGATGTAGAGCCAGAATTTGTAGATTCGAAGCATTTTCATGCTACTACACTGAAAAGGGGCTATATTCATAATCTGCCAATTGAGAACAGATTTTCTCTTATCTTGTTTTCTCTACGCACTATACGTGATATTTTTCCATTGACAAAGAAATGATGGCCTTCCTGGGATCCAAGAACAAAGTTGAACTATTTACAAACATGTACAAGAAGTGCCAAATTGACTGAAAGGATCTGTAAGGCTCTTGAAGCTTATGACGATGAGCTACCTTCGAGTGTCCAGAAGTATGTTCTTGATGAGTGCTGAAAATGAAATCTCATATGGGTTGGAAGGAATAAAGTTACTCCACTTGAACCTAATGAGGTGGAAATGCTTCTAGGTTTCCCTAAAAACTATACATGAGGAGCTGCTAGAGACAAGTTCCCCAATGATATCAATGTCCTGTCTCTTTTCTCTGGAATCAGTGATGCAAAGGTCGCCTTCTACTGTCTTGGCATATCTTTGAAAACAGATGTGCAAGAACTGAATGATGATCGATTGGAGCAATTGATGAGCAGATTTGGTGGATTCGACCTTGTTGTCGATGGCATCCAGCGTAACAACCTTACTGGAAGAAATAAACATCATCAGGATGAACTAGATGATTTTTGTTGGTGCATTTTCTTGCAATAACTGCTACGACAACTGTCTCTTCTGCTGCTCCAATATATCCCACTCTTTTCGAATCATGGAACAGTTTAGTTGACAGTAAAACTGGTCATCTTCAACTTTTGGAATCCTCTAACCAATGTTACCCTATATAAAAGGCCTATAAGGGTAGATTCTGTTTCAATGTCTTATTCTGTGCCATAAGTCCTCAAATTCAAATTCAGTAATCTTTTGAAGGACATAATGGATATAATCTTGTCAAAGAAATTGATCAGCATGGAAAAGGCAGCAATAATGTATCAAGACTTGAGCAAGCATCACGGTATAACCAGAGTGCAGGTAGTGACTTGTTCATGGTTCTATGATGTAATGAATTGATGGTTGGGGAAAATAATCTGTCTGATGATACTTATCGCCCTCAGTATGAGACAAACGATAATCTTTCTTGATGAGCTGCTAATAATGTCATCGAAGAGTGTCACAAGTTCAATTCTCCAGACTTTCTGGCTTCTTGAATCACTTGCCTTCAAAAATGTGAAGTGCTTCATTATTCTAGCCTCATTCATTCTTTTTCTACAACAGAGGTAGAATAAGAAACAGTTCCTTCAAGGACCTTCCTCATTTGAGACTGTCCTGTTTAAAAATGTTTTTTCTCCTTTCTTTATTGAAGAATGAAAGAATTTTGAAAAGTAATGCCCTTCTCAGGTTCACAATAAAATCAAATCATAAGCATGAATTCAAAGAATATCAAAAGAATCAACAACTCTGTAATGTTTGAGAATTATAATTCTTTGACAAGTATCAAGATTTGGTTTGGTTTCAGGATGGCCTTCCTATTTTCTATGGTTACATCTATTTAAGATGTCACTCATCTCTCGCTCTTTGTGAATTTTGTCACATGTCTCACTTTGAGGACTTGGTATTTTAACCGGATGCGTACAAAATGACGCAACTAGGATTGCCAATCACTAGACCTTCTAGAATCCTTCCATTTCAATTCTCTGGAATCTTTCATTTAGACTCATCTAATCAAAGTAGTGCAAAAATATCGGTCTAAAAATGAAATTTCTGAGTGCTTGTGTGAAGTTGACTATAACAGGTGTTTCGTAACTCCCTTAGTCCATTTGTTAACACATTTGCCACTTTGGCTAGCTGAATTCAGCTTTATTGTATATAATAATATAATCACCTTTATCAAGTTAATTGAAACTTATCCATAAAGCTGGGGCTATTAATCAATTGCTCTAGAGGGATAGTTTTATTGCATATAATAGTATAATAGACTAGCTGAATATTATCCATAAAGCCAGGGAGATTAACCAATTGCTCTAGAGGGACAATTCAAGCTTTATTGTATAATAATATAACATGGGTGTTCAAATCCAATTTCTTAAGCTTGTTAAGAAGAACCTGTTATAGTCTAGGTGTTTTGGTGGAATTCAGAAAATCTCTTCGTTAGAGTTCAATTCCCAAGCAACTGACTTAAACTAGATTTACCTATTTGTAAAAATTATGTTCATCATCGAACGTCATCAATAGAAAAATACTCTAGTCGGTTTTGTAATGTAATACACCAATGGTGCCCCATGTTGTACACTCCTATATATAAATACCAAGCCTTTTTGTAATTCCTTTCAATGGGAGTAGGCTATCTCATATTTGTATTAGGATAGTGTTTGGGTGTATTTCTTCTGAGGTAAGGTCAATGGTCCTTGTTTTTCTGGTTTTCAATCCTGATATTCTGTCAAAGATTATAACTCTAATCATGAAGAGCTTTTTAATCCAGTTGATATTTAAAGAACTGCAAGATTGCAAAATTGACTGAATGCTCATAACCTTAATAAGCAACACAAATTTATTTATTGCACAAAAGGTGGAGAAAGGAACAAAAACAAGTTTAAACAGGATGCTGAAAATAGAAAAGTACTACAGTGGTAGATAACAACTTCCACTTATTTATTTAGCCTACCCCATCATGCCAATAATGTTGGGTGTGTAATTGGTCTAAGATTTTCCTCATTTGCCCCCCCCATTTCTTGATTATCTTTTGTGTCAACTTCTTTGGGCAAGCCTTCAGATACATAACTCTTTATTTTATTCTGAGCAGTCTCCATCATCATCTTTTTCTTCTCTGGCTGGTAATTGAGCTCATTTTTGGATTCAGAACAACTTTTACTAAGGATGTCAGCCTTGTCCTGATTCTGAACACATATTGTGGCTGTAATTGGAGTAATATTCACCAGACTCTTTGTATCTAGACTCTTTTCACTGGTCTTCAGAAAATTTGATACATGCGTTTGAGGTTTCTTTAGAGTTTCATCTTTCTCATTCATTCTTAAACCTACGGGCCAGTCTCGAATTACCTCTCCTTTTACTTTTTTATCATTTATAATCAGAGGAGTATTGAAAGTTGAACGTTTTATCTTTGGCTCAAGTACTTTATTTTCTTCTTCCTCTACAGCATGTACTTCACTTATTTTGATACTATCAACTCTACTTTGGGGTTTGATTCTCTATTGTTTAACCAAAATAGACTGATCATCCACTTCTATGATTCCCTGAACCAAAGGTCTTGAACTCGTCGTTTGAAGCGACCACAATTCTCAATAGAGTGTCCTCGGGCTCCAGCATGATAATCACAAGAGAGTTTCTCATTATACCAACTCGGGTATGGAAGCCACAAAGGATTAGCTTGACATGGAGTAATAATCTGGGCTTTGAGTAACTCAAGATATAACTTGATGCACGGAATTGAAGGAAACTTGGGTAGAATTTCCCTTGACATCATTGTCTCCTTACAATTGCTTACTTTGCTTTCTTGAAGACCATGTGAATGATGATCAAAATGTTTGCTTTGAATATTTGACTCTTGAACATCATGAGACGGACAGTAATTCAAAAATTTCTCTTTCTCGACCAGTTTTGAGCTTTTTAGGATCTTAGGTTTCCCATCTTCAAAACATAGAAATCCTTCTGTTATAAGATCTTGGACCTTTAAATTCACAATCCTACAATTCTCCGTAGAGTGGCTAAACTCTCCAGAATGATAATTGCATGAATTCTTGACATCTTGCCAATCTGGACGCAAATAAGTATTAGGCATTGGAGGAATTGGTGTTATGAGGTCATTTTCAAAAAGAAATGGTAATAAATCTGAATATGAGATTGGAATTGGAATGAGAGGTATCATTTTCTTTTTGCCTTTATTAGCATTCTTCAATGGCTTTTGAACCTCTTCTATGCTTCGCTTTAGCTTGATCTTTGTTGCCTTTTCTGGGAGCTTTATTAGATTTCCACATCTCTTGACGAGTTCTTGGTCATTTGTTTATATTGCATCAGCTACATCATTCATAATCCCATTCAAATCTTTCACAACAGGATCCTCTAAGGGTTTCTTTCCATGGATTACAATATTCATCAGGTCCATCAATTTGGTCAGTTGTTCTTTTGAATCATTCTGGAATTTTTTCACTTGATCAGTCATCTTTTGTTGTGTCTCGATAAATTGCTCTTGTAGTTTCTCAATTTTACCAACCCTTGCTAAAATCTCATTCATGGCTATTATCCTTCTTTAGGAAGACCAAGTTAACTCCACTTTGATTCTGTCATGGAATTCTCCACGAATTATTCCACGTTGTCATGATTGAATGTATGTAAAATAGTTTGAAATAAAATGTAATTATGGAAATATGCAAATGTAAATACAAACATAAAAATGCAAATGTAAATATGTGAATGTAACAATGCAAATTGTATAGTACAAAAGCAAATATAAGAGTATAAATGCACAATGAAAAATGCAAAGATGCAAAATGCAAATGCATGTATGAAAAGGTGTTTACTCAAGAGTAATCATCTTTAAAACAGATTTCATTGAACACAAAAGTTTCGGTACATCAAACAAAACTTTACATATAAGGAATTAAAATTGATACTTTTTAATTATAAATTATCTCTATTATTAGAAATTAAAATTTCAAAGATATATTTAATTTTTAATTTAAATTTATTACTATAATTTTAAGTAAATTTATTAATTTATATAAATAAGATATTTATTTATTTAGAAATATCAGAAAAGAGCTTCTAGATGTTTTAAGACAGCTCTTTCCTTTGATATTAAAAAATAAATAAATATTAAAACATTTATCTAAAAAAATAGATTAATATATACAATTTATAAAAGTAAAATATTTATTTATTTAAAAATATCAGAAAACAAACATCTAGTTGCTTTAAGACTGTCCCTTTCTTTGATATTAAAAAAATAAATAAATATTATTATAAATTTTTTATAAAATTAATCAAATAATATATATTAATATGATTAAAATAATAATAATAAAATAAAATTGCAATGTAATAAATAAAATTAAAATTATATAATCAAAATATAAAGTATTGAAAATAAAAGATCAAATTCGAAATATTAAGAAATCTATATCCTAATATTTTAATTTAACCTTAATTATTTATTCAGAGCTAAAATATGATTTATAAAACTATGAGGGACTAAATACGATATTTATCTAATATATATTATTTAATATAAAGGACTAAAATAAATAAAATTAAAATTAAAGAACCAAATTATAAAGATCTAAAATTGGGTTCAGTGACTAAATTGAGAACATTATAAACTTAGAAGGGTTGCGGAAAGGGTTTTACATTTTATCAAATTACACACAGACCCCTCCCCCAAAACGACGTCATTCGGGGAGGGGTATTTAAGCCCAAAAACCGGCCTAAAATGGCCGGTCTCCCTCATTTCCACCGTGAACGGTCGCCGAAGTTTGGAAAAATAGCCTAAATCGATCCTCTATTTTCCCTAAACCCAAATCTAGTTTCTTTTTCTCCTAAAACTCTTTCAATAGACGTAGATCTAAACAAAAACCGAAGGTTTACCTCGGTTTACAAAAGTTTCCGGTGACGTTTGGTATCTCGGGGGTAAGTTCTTCTCTTCTTTGTTTTTATTTTTGATTGTTGATGCTTGCTGTTGGTTTCTTGGTTGCCGTTTTCTATTTTTGGGTTGCTCTCCGTCTCCTCTCCGTTTTTCTGCTCTCTGTTTTTCTGCTCTCTGTTTCCCTTCTTTTTTCTACTCTCTGTCTCCTCTTTTTTTTTCTTTGCAGGTGAGCCGAGGCTTTATAGCTTCGATGAAGCTCTTGTCGAACCGGTCCCAAAGGTGTTTATCGGTGAGTCACCAGACTATTGTGGTGACTCACCATAGAGCAAGCGACGTGGAGGGGTAGTTGGGTCTTCTGGAGCCTTCTGTTGAGGCATCGTGGCAAAGTAGACCATCGGCAGCATCTGGTTAGGTCACCTGGCAGTGGAGTGTCGACAATGAGCGGCGGCTGTGGCTTTAGAAGCTTGAGGCGGTGGCTGGAGCTAGGGTTTAGAAACCCTAGCTGAAACCCCAAATGTTTAGGGTTTTTATCTGGTCTGGGCCGGTTCTGTTTTGTTTGTAACTGGGCCGGTCCAGTTTTCATTGGGTTTGTTTGTAAATAATTTTTTATTAATAATAATAATTATTATAATAATAAAATAATAAAATCGGGATAAAAATTTAGTGTCTACAATTTTGTTATGATTTTTTTAGCCCCAAATTTATTTTTTAATTATATTTATATAATTATATTTATTATTTAATATGTTTTACCTTAAATATTATGTTGTAGTTAATTTGAATCATTTTGTTTCACTTGATTTTATGATTTTTAACTTATATATGTTATGATTTGCTTTGAATATAATTTGTGATATAAAAAATTATATTTTATTAAATATTTTTGATATTTTTATTTAATTTTTTAAATAATTATGATGTCGTTCGATTCTTCTGACCGATCAGACCGATTTAATCGATTGAATCAGTGAATCGATAACATGACCGGGTCGCTAACCGATCCGGTTCTGAAAACCATGCTAGCTAGCCTCCCCCAGCCGTCATTCTCTTCTCTCAACCATCACTCTTCCCTTTTTTCAAACTTCCTCTTCCCCAACTTGGTCACCGCCGTGATTACCACCCTAAAACGCTCCGACAAGGAGTCAAGGCTCCTAAAATGCTCAAACTTCAAACCCTAACTCTAAACCCAACAAAATAACCCTCTAAACTCATCCAAATAAAACCCAAGAGGTGGATTACCTTCTACTTATGGGGTTTTGACTACGAGAGATGGTGATAACCCCTTTTGAACTATGAAAGTAAGGGTTTTTCTTCTTTGGGTTCCTCATTTCTTTTTGGTTCTGGGATCTTTAATCTTAAAAGGAAGAGTTTTTTTTTGTTTGGTTGATGGTTTTTTTTGGTTTCGAGTATTAGTTAAGGATGAGAAAAAGGATCGTCCTTGCTCTCATTTTTCGGTATTGTGTTCTCTTTTTTGTGTAGAAAATGGAGTATCAATCCCTTTTTCTTTGTTGCTGTGTTGTTTATGTATGGCCAACCTTGTTGCTGAGATGAACGCCCCCTTTTTCTTTTTATTACTCTATTTTTTCTTCCATATTTTTTATATTTTCTGCTCCGTTTTGTTTGCATGCACCGAGGGAGCCTCTGGCACTGTCGAGGGAGTGTGGAAGAGGGGAGTATACGACTGTGAGGTTCTAGAGTACAGTAGGGGACGGTTGAGGCGTGTATACGTGGAAGCTAGGGAGGTAGCTGGAGCGACACGCGTGCTCCATACACGCGAGATCCAATCTTTCGTGAAGCTGGGGAGCCTTTCGTGCACTACACGTGTGACTTTGGGGATTCTGGAGTGATGTGAACCGTTAGATCTTTTGGAAGAAATCTAACGGCTGAAAATCGGCTGCACATGGATCTCCTTATCGTTTAGAAAACACTAAACCTTGTACCATCTGATTTGAACCGTTAGATGAAAGGCCCAACTCTCATTGTGCGGCGTTGGACACTGTCAACAGAAATCCTAATGGGTTTAGGGCTTCCATGCATGGGCGCTGTAGCACTAGGCCACTATTTGGGGTTCTTTGTAAGGGGTCTTCATTCGATTTCAGCTGCTGGGCTCACTTTGTAATTAATTCAGACTTTTAATTGTGGCCTGTAAAAGTATATTTAATATAAATTAGTATTTTATTTAATGTTTGTTCTTCGTATATGTATATTTTATATTGATTATTTATTTAATATATAGATATAACATATATAAACACACCAACGTATATAGTAATTAATAATTAACCTATTTGATTGATGATAATATGGACTAATAATGATAATATATATACTAACAACGATAATAATTAATAACTCACCAACGTATACACTCGTATTTGCACAAACCTAATAATATGATATATATTTATATAGTATGCACGCGATATATATATATAATTAAATACCCAAACCAACAATTCGAACTAATTAATAATATATATAAACACAAACAAAAACTCAAAGGAAAAATCTGAATAAAATGAGCATCTACAGCTGCCCCTCTTTGCTCATTGTCGTGAAACGAAAATGGAGTAAAGATCAAAGGAAGGTCATATTTGTCCGGTTATAAGGAATTCTAAAGGTTAGTCCGCTCCACTACAACTTCAGGGTGGGTCAGACTTGATCTATTCCACTTTTTCGAGCAATTAGATCTCGAAAAATTTTGATTCACTTCGATGCTCTTCAGAGAAGATTGAATCAAATTCGATTTGCTTCACTACTCTTTAGGAAGACCAAATTTGAAAGATGGTGGGTCTGCTCCACTACTCTTTAGGGGAGATCAAACTCATAAATTTTGATTCAATTTATTGTTCGCCAAGAAACACTGAATCAAGGTTGATTTGCTTCACAACCTTTTAGGAAGCCTTTTAGGAGAAATCATAGCTTTTAAGGAAATTGGATTCACTCCACCACTCTTTAGGAAGATTGAATTGAGATTGATTTGTTTTTCTTATCTTCAAGAAGATCGAATCCACTTTTGGCTTTTCTCGTGAAGGACCTACAAATACTTAATTGCATTTGTTATCATGCATTTATGAATGTCATGATCCTATTTATTCCTAATCATGTATGCAATGATGCAATTTTTAGTGTGTTTTCATCTTCGAATGAGAACCATCCCCTATTGACCGCTTTGTGACTCAATCTAATCTTGGGCACAAAAATCATCATTGATTCACTCCAACTGGAAATCTTGATCACACACATTTTGGTTGAACACAATCTTATTTATTTTGAAGCCAAATAGTATCCATGACCGGTTGCTTGATCAGTGATAAATATTTTGGGCTATCCTCCATTTGTTGAAACTTTCTATATACTCCATGGTTCTAGTTTCCTGTAGCCCATCATCATGCAAATCTTATGCTAGAACCATTGACAGCTTCAAAACACTTGTATTTTTCTAAAATTCTTTGCACAATAATACACGATGATCTCATGTTTTTCAAGTTAAACTATATGTTTTTACTTTTTAATGTAAGATGCCTGCGAAAGAGTGTCAACCAGAAAATGAAGAGTTTTTGGATAAATACATGGAAAACTTTTAACTGAAAAAAGTAAAAGAAAATGAAGTAGGTGTCTACAGATATCAATAGTACGAATGCATTTGAACTGACATGCCACATAGTGACTCAAGTGTAGCTTCTATTAAAGGGATCTCGAGAATTGTGATAATGTGTAAGGGTGTGAAGTTCCCTCTAGACTACCAAATCTCCAGATGTTGGATGCTATAAACCAATATTGAATATTGTATGCCTTCAATTTCTTTTATGGTTGTTCTAATCAAGCCCTTTTCAATATCTAGTCCCAATCTTGATCATCATTTGATGTTACTGCTCAAATCAAGAGCCCTTTCAACTTCAAAATCAATTCAAAACCTCCACCATGCACGAATCCTGAATTTGAATGATACTCAAGCCGCCCTTTGTGGGTTTTCAACTTAAGGCCTCATTTGGTTTCAAGACGTCCTTTACGAATTTTCATCTTGAACCCCCTTTTATTTTTTTTCTTTATTTTCTTTTATTTTCTTTCTTCAGGAAAAATATTTCTTGATAGCGTCGGAGTTCACAGGGTTAGGTAACTCTGGTTTATCTATCTTAGTAAGGATCAAAGTTCCTCAAGAAAAGGTTTCTTCACAACATAAGGTCCCTCCCAGTTTGTCATCCACTTTACTCGAAAATCTTTTTGAATGGGTATGATCTTTTTAAGCACCAGATCCCTCATGAAATTCTCGAGGGCAAACTTTATTATCTTATCATGTGCTCGTATCTTGCGCCTCTGGTACATCTGACCATGACAAATAGCTTTCAATCTCTTTTATTCAATTAGATTCAATTGGTTATATCTAGATTTTACCCATTTTGCCTCATCTAGCTTTACTTCTGACAAAACTTGAAGTAAGGGAATTTCTACCTCAATAGGTAACAAAACTTCCATCTCATATGCTAAAGAAAACGAAGTTGCCTCGGTCAAAGTCCGCACCGAAGTTTGATAAGCAAACAGAGCAAATGGTAACTTCTCGTGCCAGTCTACATAAGTCTCAGTCATCTTCTCTATAAGCATCTTCATGTTCTTATTAGCTGCCTCTACTGCCCCATTCATCTTCGGGCGATAAGTATTGGAATTATGATGCTTTATTTTGAACTACTCACAAACTGAGTCCATCATTTTATTGTTTAGGTTCAAGGCATTTCCATAGATGATTCTTTCTGGCAAGCCATATTGACAGATGATCTTATTTTTTAAGAACTTGCAGATGGTTGATTGAGTAACATTTGCATAGGAAGTCTCTTCTACCCATTTAGTAAAGTAGCCCATTGCTACCAAGATGAAATGATGACTATTTGAAGCCTTGGTTGAAATTTGTCCAATGACATCCATTACCTACATAGAGAATGACCATGAAGTTGCCATTATTTGCAATGGATGAGGAGGGGTATGGATCTTGTCTCTATAAATCTGGCACTTGTGACAATTTCTGGCATAATTGATGCAATCGGTATCCACTGTTGACCAATAATACCCAAATCTCATTATTTCCTTAGCCATTGCATGTCCATTAGCATGGTTACCACACACCCCCTATTTCACTTCCTTGAGAATCATTTTAGCTTTATTAGCATCAACACACCTCAGCAGAACCTGATATGGACTTTTCTTGTACAAGATCTCACCATCAAGCACATACCCTGTAACCATCCTTCTAAAGTTCTTTTGTCATTCTCTGTCACCTGTTCGGCATAACTTTGATATCTGATGTATTGTAAGATATCATAATGCCAGGGATTTCAGTCTTCTTCCTCTTCGATGGTATAGCAATGGGTTATATACTCATAAGCCTGCATCTCAATTAACATCATATTTGAGTGCTCATTTACTTTAAAGGCTGATTTCAAAGTAGCCAAGGCATCTGCTATTGGATTCTCTTCTCTGGGAGGTAATTAAATGTTACTACTTCAAATTCTTCGATAAGCTTCATGACCAATTTGTGGTATTCTACAAGTTTGGGATCATTTGTCTCCCACTCTCCCCTGAGTTGATAAATTACTATAGCTGAATCCCTATATACTTTGAGTGTTTTTATTTTACGTTCAATGGCAACTCTCATACCCAAAACACAAGCTTCGTACTCATCCATATTTTTTGTGCCATCAAAATTTAATTGACTAGTAAAAGGATAATGTTCTCTACTAGGTAATACCAAAATTGCCCCAAAGCATTTGAAACACCATTAAAGTTCAACTTCCAATGTTCATTGGTATACATAATTGCTTCCTCTACTGAAATAACCATTAGATCTTTATATGGGAAATTAAAACTCAGTGACTCATATTCTTCAGAAGCCCTGCTCGTGATGAAATATGCAATGTTGCTCCCTTTAATTCTGTTTTGACTTACGTATTTTATGTCAAACTCAGACAATATAATCTACCACCGATCTAATCTTTTAGATATAACATGTACACCCATAAGATATTTCAAAGGGTCAAGTATGAAAATTAACCAAGTGGTGTGATACAACATATACTGCTTGAGCCTTCGAGTAGCCCAAACCAAAGCACAACATAACTTTTTGATCGGTGAGTACCTTACCTCGCAATCAGTGAACTTCTTGCTAAGATAGTAAATTGCTCTCTCTTTCTTCTCAGTATGGTCATGATGTCCTAATACACACTCCATGGAGTTCTCAAAGACTGACAAGTAGAGAATTAAGGGTAACTAAGATAGGTGGCACTAAGACTGGGTATTTGATAAATATTGCTTGACCACTTCGAAAGCTTCCTCACACTCCTGAGTTATTCTTACGAAAAAATGCAAAAAAATGGGATCACATTTCTCAGTCAACTGCGAGATAAATCGAGCAATGTAATTTAGCCTCCCTAGAAATCCTCGAACTTCTTTTTGTGTTTGTGGGGGTGTAAAATCTTGAATGTATTTGAATTTATTAGGATATATTTCAATCCCCTTCTAGCTTACTACAAACCCCATGAGCTTTACAGACATAACCCAAAAGTACATTTATTTGGATTAAGTTTCAGTTGGTATTTCCTTAACCTCTAGAAGAGTTTCCTCAAATTCTCATTGTGTTCCTCCTTTGTCTTGGCCTTGAAAATCACATCATTAACATAAACTTTTATTTCATTATGCATCATGTCATGGAACAGTGTTACCATGGCTCTTTGGTACGTTGCTCCTGCATTCTTCCGCCCAAATGGCATCACCCTATAGCAAAATATGCCCCTAAATAGTGAAAAACATAGTTTTTGTCCATATCCTCAGGATACATCTTTTTTATTGTAGCTAAAGAACCCATCCATGAATGAAAATAGGGAATTTCCAACAGTATTGTCCACCAGCGTGTCTATGTGTGACAAAGGAAAATTATCTTTTGGCCTCGCCCTATTGAGATATTTGTAGTCAACGCACATACGAACTTTTCAATACTTCTTTTGTAATACCCCAAATTTTGGTTAATGACCAAAATGTAAGATTTAAAAGTTTAGTTGCAAAGTATTAAATTCAAAAAAAATTTGGGACCTAAGTGGTAATTTTACCAAAAATAATTTTTATTCCACAAATAGATATTTTAATTTTAAGAGTGGAGTTTTATTGAAATCAATTTTTTATCCGAAATTTATGTTGAAAAATAGAAAATGTTAAAGTTCGGTAAGAAATCGATAAATCAGATCAAATAGAAATTTCAGGAAAAGTTGAAAGATGATAAATTAGGCTTAAAATATATTTCAACATGTTAAAATGATGGAAAATAATATGGATCATTGGATTTGAGAACTTATTTCCATGTTTAATTTGGACCATTGGATTAAAGTGGCAAGATTACAATTTTTGGAAAGTTGCTTGGTAAAATTGGAAAAGGGTAAAATATTTTGTTCATATTTGACTTAGGAAAGATGAAAAGATTATGTGGCTAGGTATTATAGTAAATATAAAGTTTCATTAATGGCAAAATGGACATTTTTTATTAAATGATCTTAAATAAAGATTAAATTCACATGAAATTAAAGGAAAATTTCATGAAGAATGGTATTTTTCATCCACCATTGTTGTGAGTCCCCAACCCAAGGTAAGAAAATTTTATTTTTCATTTTTGAGCAATTTCCATTGGTTTTTGGATTGTGCCATGAAATAGAAAGTTGTTCTACGCGAAAAACGCTATCTTTTGGTACCAATATTTCATGCTAATCTTGCTTGTGTTCAAAGGTCTCAAATTCTAGGGCTTGTGTTCATATTAGGGTTTATGAAATTGATGAAGGATTTTAATTTTTTGATGTTGTAGAATCTTATACAAGCATGATTGTTGATTAAAATCACTTGTACATTGTTATATAAGCCTATGTTGAATTCGGCCAAACCCTAGCTTTAGGGGAAAGATTTATTTTGATGAAATTAAGTTAGGGGTTTGATTATAGAGGTCTTAAAATATTGAATAGAGGTTGGTTTTATACTTGAATCAAGTGAACATTATGAGAAATATACCCCTAAAGCATTCAACCATGAGGAAATAAGTTGGGAAAAATTGTAGAAAAATTACCATGGATTAGAAACGATATTTTAGAGGTTTTACAAACCTTATAAAAAATGTTTGGGTCATTTTGTAAATTTTCAAAAGTTGAGGGACCTATTTGGCTATGTTTAGGGCTGAAATTGAATTTAGAATGTGAATTAAGTCATTTTGGAAAGTTGGCAAAGTTTACGTACAAAATGGTGAATATTGAGAAAGTTAGTGGCTAAGTGGTAATTATGGCATTGTTATGTATTGAGCTGGAAATTTAATGCTGGAAATTTATTGGGCTTATTTAGGCTTGAATTGAGGAATTTATGACAAGGGCAAAGAAAAAGTTAAGATGAATTTTAAAAGAATTCGAAAATAATATTACTTTTGAGTATTATTATTTTGTAAAAATGTGAGTTAGGATACTAACATTGTACTTTATAATTGTATATACTTTGTATGGATGCTTGTGTAGATCGTGATCAAACTCGTGATAAGAGCGAAGCAAAAGGCAAGGAAAAAGTTCAAGAATAATTGGATTTCGATAGTAAGGCATAATAGTGAGGCCTACCAGGTGAGTGCAATCATTATGTATTTATATGACACGAGGATGACTTACGATGAGTCAACCTCAAATATTTTTATAAAAGCACGTTTTACCTTATTTTGAAATATTTTCATAAAATTTATGAAAATGATTTTACGACTAATTTTAGGGTATGAACTGCCCTAAAATAAATGGATGAACTTTTATATTATTTTAACAACTATCGATATTTCAGAATAAATGTTTAATCTATGAATTTGATTTAAAGGCCTATTGTATGTGCATTGAGAGTCGTAGGTGCATTGAGACATACTTTTTGTATGATGGTTATCGAACGAATTTTGTTTAATGCATTGTTGCATTTTTGTATCAGTACTTTGTGTGCTTTTGGCGCTATGTGTGCATTCATGGTATTCATAATGAGTTTTTGAAAATTACCATTTCGTTATATTAGTATATTGTTGCTGTCACTTCAGAACCTATGCTTTTGTTTAGTACATATGTGCAACTCATGTACCTTGCATTCTCATTTGGCATACATTGGGCAATAAACAATATTTTGGAAAATAGTGATTGATAGGTATATTGGGCATACTAAATATTGTTTCGCATGATATTTGAAAGAAACTTGGTTTACCAAGCCAATTTTATGTATTATTATGATTTATACGATTAAATTTGTATTTTGATATTTTATAATAAACTTATGTTTTGGTTATATCTCATTTATATTATTATGCTTCACTAAGTGAATACTTAGCATGTGATTGTTTCACGCGTAGGTAATCGAGTATAATCGGAGTGAGGAGTACAATTGATATCATATGTCAAGGATTGTCTCATCAGTAACAATATGACATCTCTAGATGTTTATTTTGATATTACTAGTTAGCATGTACTTAGATATGTTGTGATGCTATGATAAGATACTTGATATTTTATTATAGTATTATATTACTTTTCACTTAAATTGTTGTTTGATGGATTTTAAACTTTATTATATATATATATGTATTTAAAGAATGCTTTATAAACTATACTATTAAATCGTTTATTTAAATAAACAAAATTTTACTTGTTTTCAAGTACGAAAATGTTTTAAAAGTCATGTGACATCTGTGACTCGTGTAGGGAGACGTATATGGGAAATGAGTTTTAGATTTATTGGTTTAGAGCTATATGTTTAGTCGATTCTTGCCCGAAAATGAGTGTATTTTATGTAAAAAGTGTGTACATGCCACTAAGATGTCAAAGTTATTGATATGGTGTCAATATGATATGATTAATGTCACTCCTCTCGAACTTAAGTTGTTATTATGTGTGTTGTGTAAGATGTCGGGAACTAAGGATAAAGGTAATAAAGTTGATAATGTTGAAAGGAAGGTCGAGATTAAATTCAACCCAAAAAGATCCGACATGACTTCAATATCATGCCTTATAAGAGTTAGAGCTGTAATAGATTTTCATCCATTCTTTGGAAGAAATGCCCCAACATTTAATGAAGTTACTACATTAGAGGAATCCATTAAAAAGTTTAAATGGATTATTAGAGAAGTTGAATCGGATGAGGATCTAAGGAAATTATAGAATCCATTGATGACTCTGAGGTTTCTACAGGTAAGCTTAAATATTTGAGGAATATTTAAGTTAAGCATTAAGTTACTTGAAGAAATGTGGATTTGAGTTAGAGGAAATAAGTAAGCGATAAGTAAGTTGTCCGCTAAAAGTTTAAAGAATGTTGAGTTATTAGTGAATCATATGACAATTATGTTATCATTCTAAAGGTTTTAAAATGAGTTTGAGTGAGAGTAGATGTTAAGTTTTATGGACTTGATAAAGTTACCTTGCGAAGGTATTTTTGTGGAATGGATTGTCTACCCCCTTCCATTCTACAATGAATTATTGCTTAGATTGCGGTTGAGTTTCAAGAACTTGAAAAGTTTTGAGTTCGTAGTGTAGGAAAAAAGAGTAAATTTGTGTACTAGTGTGATTTTAACATTAACTACTATGAAGTTATTGCTACAAAGTTGTCAAGTCTTATTAAATGATGTAGACATTTAGACTTTCATAGTTGAGATGAAAAATGTTTCAACTGCTCGAGAATATTTTTAATGGATCCGAAAAGTTATCCAGGTTACCTTAAGAATGAAATAAGGAATTTTAAAATAGAGGTATTTTATTCGACTTGATCTCAAGTGATATGATTGTGGTAAACCCTATAGGTCATCGTACAAGTATGAGTCGGACATGTAGTAAATGTTCGATAAAGATTCAAAGAGTTATGTTCCCAGTGAATATGATAGAATTATCATTTGACGAGTTTAAGATCATTTTGGGCATTGGTTGGTTGTCTTCGCTTTATGGTTGGGTTGATTGTCGCAAGAAGCAAATATTTCAGAAAGATACGTAGTATTTGGAAATTATAGTGCTTGATGAAAAAGAAAAATCACCACCTAATGTGATATCGACACTGATTGCGAAGAAAATGATGTTAGAAGGATATATAACTTTTCTAGATAATGTGATATATAATCAAGTATCTGAAGTAAGATTGTATGATATTCCCATAGTTCGGGAATTTTCAGATGTCTTTTTCAAATGAATTACATGGGTAACCTCCAGATTGAGAGATAGAATTCAAGATTAATGGTTATTAGGGTATTGAGCTTGTTTCTATGGTTTCATATCGAATGGCTCTGACCGAGTTAAGAGAACTAAGGCTCAGTTACAAGAGTTGTTTGATTAAGGTTTCATCAGACCAAGTGTTTCACCTTGGGGAGTACCTATGTTGTTGGCAAAAAGAAAGATGAATTTATGTTGTTATGCATAGATTATTAATAATTGAATAAAGTGAAAGTAAGAATAAGTATCTACTTCTGAGGATTGATGATATGTATGGTTAATTAGAAGGTGCAACCGTGTTCTATAAGATTGATCTTCAGTCTGGATACCATCAATTGAAGATTAAAAAAGGAAACATAGGTTTAGTGTGAACTGATGATCGAGGAGGACTAGAAGCGAGAAAGCATGCGTGATGAAAATTATGGGGGAGATTAAAAGATGACTTTTAGAGATGACACACAATGAAAAGTGTACTCTGTGTGTTTGCTAAATTTTTTGGATTATGCCTATTAAATATGACACACATTATTGTAAGTCATAAATCGTTCAGATTTTAAGACACATGACATTTTTTTATGACACACATTTTTTGCAAGTCATAAATTAGTGTGTCATCGTTCGTGTGTCATTAAAGGTATATTTTCTTGTAGTGTCATGTGACATCTGTGACTCGTGTAGGGGGCATATATGGGAAATGAGTGATACAACTTTGGTACTGGGATGATATTTTCCACCCATTCAGGATACTTGGCCACCTTAAGGAAACCATCATCAAATTGCTTCTTCACTTATTCTTTAATTTTTAGCAGTATCTCTAGTCTCATCCTTTTAAGCTTTTGTTTCACAGGTCTACATTATGGCTTTATTGGCAACTTGTGCACTACTAATTTTGTGTCCAAACCCGACATTTCTTCATATGATCTATCAAATACATCTTTCTACTCTCGAAATAGTTCGATTAACTCTATCGCCCCTCGGCAGATAGGGTGGTGCTAATATTTACTTCTTTCTTATCTTCATTTGATCTCAGATTCAAAGTTTCAGTGGGCTCTTCATGAGGCATAATCTTCTTATCCTCCCTTTCCAATTTTTAGTATTCCAGAAGGTAAGTTACATTCCTCGTCATTATCACAACCCTTAATTTCCCCTGACATATGGGCAGCTCGAAATCAATCTCTGGGTCAGTGTCATCAGAATTCATGCTATTGATATCTGGGGTCCTGAAAGAATAACGAACGAGGAGATATATATACATATGCACATATAGGAGAATCTATCACATATCAAGATAAATAGAATGCAATAAAAATATAAATAAGAAAGAATGAAAAAATGAATGGGAGAATGTTTTTCGCTTTGTGAATTAATAGAAATGCATCTTTCATTGAAAATTAAAAATATATAGATTAACCCTATTTACATAAGATCACCTATTACCCTGGGTTTAGATAACAGGGAAAGTTTTCGTGTATTACTTTGAAAAAGTTTGTAAACTACAAGTAACTTCTTTGTAGTCCAATTATTCAACACGAAGCCTGGTGGTGCGGGATAGATTCCTACAGTCATTCCTTCCTCAACCTCATCACCCAGTAACACAATAATGCCCAAATCTTTCAGTGTATCATCGACAATGGGTTTCTTGACTTGTTAAATTCCTTGGAACATATAACCTTAGGACACAAAGGTATCATGCAACGGTGGGAAAGTTATCGGTTCCCAATTGAAGTCCACTCCAATTGACCTCATTCTTCTCCTCTCTTGGCTCTTTTGGATTCTCTTTAATTTTTCCCTCAAGGTTGGATGATATCCCAAGCCAAAGCGATCTCTTTTTGTGGTGGGAAAAATGGGGTTAATAGGTCCCTTTAGGTGGCTCCCTAACCCTTTTCCAACCTTGGTTCTCTTTCTCAGAGTTAGCTTGAGTTCCATTCGAGTGTAGTTTGACAGTCTAGGTTTAGGTATCTTTCTTCCCTCAGCCACAAATATTACATTAACAAACTCTAGGGATCTGAAGGAACACTTCATAACTTTCTCATCTACTTCAATATAAGGGGCAGTAGTAGAAACATAAGCAATAATGTATATCATAATATTAATGAATACCGGTCTCCCCTCAATCACAAACTTTAGATTTTGGTGCAGCGCAGATGGAACTGCCCCTACCTGGTGAATTCAAGGTCTTCCCAGTAAATAATTGTAGGTAGGCATGATGTCCATAACGAGGAACTCGACCTCATAAGTAGATGGGCCAATAGTTAGGGGGATTTCGATCTTCCCTAGCACTTCACTTTTCGTTCCATCAAATGCTCGAATGACACTTTGACAATTCCTCATATGTATAATGTCGATAGGTAACTTCTTCAGGGTTATCAATGGCATTACATTTAGAGCATAGCCATTGTCAACTAGTACTCATGATAAAAAGTGTCTTTTGTATCTGATAGTGATATGTAGAGCTTTGTGGCTACCAATCATCCCAGATGAGATCTTGTCATCGGAAAAGGAAATGAAGTTGTCGGCTTATATATTTGTAACCAATCTATCTAGGGTATCCACTAATAAATCCTTCAGCACGAAAGTTTGATTCAAAACTTTCAACATAGTGTCTCGGTGTGCCTCAAAGCTCAATATAAGAGAAAGTATCGAGATGCAAGCGGGTAGCTTGTACAGCTGTTCAACAATACTATATTCATTGTGTTTCAAAAATTTCATAAATTTTACAGCCTCGTTTTTTGATGGTTTGCTCATCATCTTTTAACAACAAGTTAACCTTCATTTTCTTGTCAATAGAAGATCTCTTATCAGGTTCTTGGGTCTGGTAGAGAGAGTAACATCTCCCACATCTGGTGAAATGGCCAACTTCTTCATTCTCTTTCACCACATCTTCCATTTTGCACTTGTATTTCTACAAGACTTACTTATTGTCCTTGTAAGGGAATGGAGATGGGAGTGTAATGAACACTTTAGGAGTTAATTTCTCTGCCACATGAGTTTTTGGTGTGATTACTAGAGGATAATTGGCGATGTAAACTCCCCTAGAAGAACCCTCAAGTACATAAAATCCACTTCTTCTTCAGCGGCTTCTTTATAAAACTTCATTTCTTTATCATCTATCATTCTCTATACTAGAGCACAAAAATTAGGGCAATGTTTTATGGTGTGTCCTTCGCAATTATGATAAAGGCACATATCCTCATTCTTGACTTGTTCAGCTACTAGATTAGGAACTATAGGTCTGACTTGATCATTTGACCCTATATCTAATGCATTGGGGATTTTACCTCACTCACCCTCATTATGATATTTTTTCCTCTTTCCTCAGCAACTACAATGATTCATGTACCTGCATGGTTTGGTAGTGGGTTCTATGCCACACTTGGCTGCTCACTATAACTAAAGTTGATAACGTTCTTTGTTCTCAACCTTTGGATGATTTTTTTAAAGGCAATGCAATTCTTAATTGAATGCCCTAGAATCCTTGTGTGATACTAACATTGGACGTTAGCATCATACCACTTAGGGTGGGGAGGTTGTAGAGGTGACACTGCATGTCTATCATATAATATCTGGAATAACACCTTATAGGACAAAGGGATCGGATTGAATTGAGGTTTCTCTCTCTTACCTTGGCTCATTTTCCCCTTGCCTAGCATAATTTTGTGTAGATGACCCTATGGCCTAAAGTTGAGACACAATGATGTCATTAAAGTCATATTTCCTCACATTGTTGACCTCATTATCCTTCTTCCTCATCGGTGGTTTTTTATTAGACTCTACTCCATCAAGTCTCCCATTCTTGATTACCATCTCAATCTTTTCCCCGGCTTTGAGTAAGTAAAAAAAACTCTTAGATGAATTCCCTATGAGGTAGATAATGAAAGGAGCTCTTAAAGTGTTTATAAAGATCATGTTTGTCTCTTCTTCTTCGAGTGCCAGATGAACTTGTATAGCCACGTCTCTCCATCTCTGAGCATATTTTTTGAAGCTCTCATTAGATCTCTTTTCCATACTTTGTAGCATAATTCAATTGGGCCTCATATCCTTCATATGCTTATATTGCTTAAGAAAAGTTTTAGCCAAATCTTTCCATGACTTGATATAAACCCTGCTCAGGTGATTATACCATAGAATAGCGGAACCTATTAAACTCTACTAGAAGCAATTGATCAATAGTTAATCATTCCCTACGTAACCGATCATTTTCCTAGAGAACATTGTGATGTGGGCAGAAGGGTAGCACATGCCATTGAACTTCTCAAAGTCATGAACTTTGAATTTCGGAGGCTGCACCAAGTCAGGAACCAGGCTCAACTTCTTGGCATTGATTCCATACACACTAATATCTTCCTTTATAGCCATGATTTTATCCTCTAATTGTTTCCACTTCTCTTCTAGTTGTTTGTTTTCTCCAACCTGGCTTTTTCATCAAAATCTGGGACTTGGTGATGCTGATATTCTTCCTAGTGTGAGCTAGCTCCAAGATATAAGTTTATAGAGGCACAAACTGGATTAATGTGCACCTTTCCTATATGAATAGGCATTTCTTAGAGTGTATGGGTTTAAGCTGGGGTGAAGCCAGGTGGGTAGAGTGGTCCCTCAGTCACAGCTTCAGGTACTGAGCTCTTTCCATGCCCAGGATTCCTTCCTTCAAGTAGACTAGCGAACTTAGTAAACATCTCTCTCTGGCATTTAACATATCTTCTTGTTTCTTTCTCATGTTTTCTTGTGTATCTTGCTGAGTTTCTCAATCAAGGCGGTTTTGTCATCCATTGCCTTTTTCCTGGTGTTGTACGAATGCTTGCAAGTTCTCAGTATTCTGCCACACAGTCTTTTTTATTAAGTTTGATATTTTATTAATGAATATGAAAAAATATGACTATGAATGAATATAATGTAATATGAAAGATAAAATGCAATGCGAAAAGTAAAATGTAGATACAAAATGCAATGTGTTGATTATGTAATGATTCATTAGAACAACTTTTTATATTAGAAATAAAGTTCGATTACAAGGCTTAAACATATCAAAGATAGATCTGAGCTATCTCCCCTAATTGTTGCATGTGTCCAAGTAAATCCAAAATCCTCTGAGATTCTTCTGTCTACAGTAGCAGCTTCATGTGCTAAGTCATCATCCCTTTGTTTAACTCTCCATTGAGTCTGATCCCAACGATGGTGCCGCTGTATAGCTCCTTCATAAGGGACTATAAGAAGTTTACTTGCCTTCTCTGAAAATCTTGAACCATAATCTCAATTTCATTTACTCGTTTCCTCAAGCTTTCGACTTCTCCACGACTTGAGCTGTAACACCCATTTTTCGTATATATCCCTGTACACAAGTCACAGATGTCACATGACTTTTAAAGCATTTTCATACTTAAAAACCAGTAAAATTTTGTTTCTTTAAATAAATTGTTTAATAATATATTTTATAAAACGTTCTTCAAATACATATATATATATATAATAACATTTAAAATCCATCAAACGGTAATTTAAATTCGAATATAAATTAATACTACAACTAAATACCAAGTATCTTATCAGAACATCACAACATATCTAAGTACATGCCAACTAGTAATATCAAAATAAACATCTAGAGATGTCATACTATTACTGATGAGGCAACCCTTGACAGATTATGACAGTTGCACCCTCACTCCGATCATAAACTATTACCTACGCGTGAAAATCATCACACGCTAAGTATACACTTAATGAGGCATAATAATAATAAATAATGCATTTTAAAAACATGAGTAAACCATTATAAGATCAAAATACGATTTATCATATAAAATACATAAATGCATAAAAACTGACTTGATAAGCCAAGTTTTCGTCAAATAACTTGATAAACAGTATTTTGTATGCCTAGCATACTTATAAATCAATATATTCCAAAATATCCTTTCACATCCCAATATATGACAAATGAGAATACAAGTAGGGGTGTTCATTCGGTTAATTCGGTGGCCGAACTGACCGATCTACCATTTTTGAATTAACCGAACTTTTTTTTTTCTTTAACCGTTAACTGAACCGAACTTTTTTTCAAAAATATTAACCGAACCGAATAAATTTCGGTTAATTCGGTTAATTTTCGAATTAACTGAAATTTTTTAGAATTTTAGAATTTAATATTTTTTTAGTTAAAAAACAATTTACAATTAATTTAAATAATATCTAATTATAAATAATATCTAATTAATTTGATTCAAACATTTTGCATTTATTTTGATATTATTTTAATTAATTAATATTGATTTGGGTTTTAAATGGATTGGGCCTCTTAATATAATTATATTTAAAGGTTAATTCGGTTAATTAACCGATTTCGAACCGAATTAACCGTTAACCGAATTCCAAAAAAATCCTTAACCGTTCCCACCGAATTAATTCGGTGGCCGACCGAATTAACCGAACTAATTCGGTTCGGTCAGTTAATTCGATTAAAACCGAATTTTGAACACCCCTAAATACAAGGAACACAATAACATGATACTAACCATTTTTGGAATAGTAATCTCGTACGACTATCATCCTTTCACACAAAGTGTCATAATATACAAAGTACTACTCCAAGTACAAAAAGTAATCTTACGAAAATGCAATAATGCATTTTCTAAAATCGATAGATATCCATCTCACACCAAGTATGCCAATTACATACATAGTGCTAAAGTACACAAAGTACTACTACAATACCACCTTATATATGGTATTATTATTGCACCTATGACTCTCCATGTATATACAATATGCTTTAAAATCCAAATCGTAGGTTAACTGTTTATTCCAAACCATCAATAAATGATAATTGTATGAAACACATCCATTGATTTTAGGGCAGTTCATACCCTAAAATCATTCGTAAAAACCATTTTCGTAAACTTTATGAAAATATTTCAAAATACAGTAAAACATGCTTTTATAAAAATATTCGAGGTTGACTTATCGCAAGTCGTCCTCGTATCATATAAATACATAATAAATGCACTCACCTGGTATGCCTCATTATTATGCCTTATTGTAGTCCGCTATTCTTTAACTTTTTATCGCAAGTCGTCCTTGTATCATATAAATACATAATAAATGCACTCACCTGGTATGTCTCATTATTATGCCTTATTGTAGTCCGCTATTCTTTAACTTTTTCCTTGCCCTTTTGTTTCTTGCCTCACAAATTTGATTACGATCTACACAAGCATCAATATTCGAACATACAAATATAAAATACAATGTTAGTATCCTTACTAACATTTATACAAAATAATAATACTCAAAAGGACTACTATTTTTGAATTATTTTAAAATTCATCTTAACATTTCATTATTATTTATAATGGGCCATTGTCATAAATTCTTCAATTCAAGCCCAAATAAGCCATTAACTTTCTCAATATTCACCATTTTGTACTTAAACTTTGCTAACTTTCCAAAATGCCTTAATTTCACATTCTAAATTAAATTTCATCCCTCAAACAGTAATTTCCAGTAATGTATATCAATTATTGAGTGATTACACAATCATATCATAACTTTTCAAAATTGTCGAATATGTCCCTCAACTTTTGAAAATTAAAATATGGCCCAAAATTTTTTCTAAGGCTTGTAGAACATTCCAAATATCATTTCTAAGCCATGAGAATTTTGCACAGTTTTTTCAAACCTATTTCCTCAAGGTTGAATGCTTTAGGGATGTATTTCTCATGATTTTCACTTGATTCAAGCATGAAACAAACCTCTATTCAACATTTCAAGACCTCTAGAATCAAACCTCTAACTTAATTTCATCAAAATACACCTTTCCCCTAAAGCTAGGGTTTGGCTGAATTCATCATAAGCTTATATAGCCAAGTACAATTGATTCTAATCATCAACCATGCTTGTATATGATTCTACAACCTCAAAAACATCTAAATCCTTCATCAATTTCATAAACCCTAATGTGAACACAAACCATAAAATTTAGGATCTTTGAACTCAAACCAAATTAGGAAGCAATAAAGATACCAAATGATAGCGTTTTTCGCATAAAAGAATTTTTTATTTCACGGCATAATCCAAAATTCAAAGGAAATTGGTCAAAATTGAAAATTTTTTTTATCTTACCTTGTTCATGGGGAGCACGAAATGGAGTTGGAAAATGTCCCAAGTTTCATGAAATTTTCATGTAATTTCATCTTAATTTAACCTTTATTTAAGCTTAAATGAATAAAATATTCATTTAGTGAGAAATGTCCATTTTACCATTAATGAAACTTGATATTTACCTTAATACCAAGCCACATAAGCATTATCATCTTCGAAATTCAAAAATGGACAAAATATTTTGCTCTTTACAACTTTGCCCATGCCATTTTCCAAAAATTTCAATCTTGCCACTGTGATCCCGATTTACTGATTTTTTTTTATAGAAGCAGGAGGCCTCATTGAAAACCTACCTCTTTGTTGGCTCTTGAAAAGAGACAACTAGCGGAGGAGGAAAATAGTACCTCAGTTTATTGATAAGTCAATAATTACTTAACATTACACCATTACATTTGTAGCAACTATAAACAACCAGACCCAATTACTACATGTAATAAAAAACCAAATCAGTCATCCAATCCCCTCCTTAGCTAATTTATCTGCCTCCCAATTACAGCTCCTAGGAATCAATCTAACAATAATCTCCCTAGCAGAAAGTAAGGACCCAATTTCCCGACCAAAGAACTGAAAAACGAAAGAGCAGAACACAACAACAAAATCCAGTCAACTGCAGATTTGCAATCACTCTCTATTATCATTCTTCCCTTCAATACCCAGGAAGATGAAAGAAAAAAATCAATGCATTTTTAATGGCTTTTAACTCAACGAAAGGAGGAGGACCTTGGCCAACACCATTAGAGAAAATGGCTAAAGTAATACTATTAAAGTCTTTCATAATTCCTCCAATTCAACCTTGAAGCCCATCACTTTTTACCGCTCCATCCACATTAAATTTGAAGAAATTAGATGGTGGAGAAAGCCAAAACTGGACCTTAATTTTTTTAACAGTATGAGTAGGAATCATGTTTGCAAGATATGGGTCCCCAATTAATAAATCAACCTAAATAGGAAAGAGAGGGAACTTAGTTAGAAACCACTTAGCCATCCTAAATTTAGAAATGAAGAATATAGAATAACTATCGAGATTCAAGTTATCAAACACCACCGAATTCCTGGCCTTCCATACTAACCACAAAACAACTCCCATGATAAAATTCCAAATTGAAGAATAAGCCCTTAGATCATACCAAGAACTACTCCCGGGTCAAGAATTTGATTTTAATAAAACCTCACTCTCAAGAGTAAACTATCCATTTATGGAATAAAAATTATTTTTGTGAAATTACCACTTAGATCCCTAAACTTTTTCAAAGTTTATACTTTAGTCACTTAACTTTCAAAATTTACATTTTGGTCACTAACCAACATTTGGGGTATCACACGAGCTGCCTTCTCGGCTTCGATATCATCGTAATGTCACCTCTAAACTCGAGATCTTTCCTTTCAATTTCTCATTTTGAGTTCAACCTTCTTGCAGTTGTTGCTCCAACGTACTCTTTTCTTTTGAAAGTATCTTCGCCTGATGTCTGCTCCACTTCAGATATTTCTTGCTTCCCCAAACTTTTCTCTTCAGACTTGATACTTCTTGATTCCACTCAGTGAGTGATTTACTTGAGCTCGCGGTCATCTGATCTTTTACTATTCGTTGGTATGACAACTGAAGATCCTTAAAATCCAATCTAAGTTGCTTTTCTATTTTTTTCAATCCAGTCTGCTCGACCTTTTTGGATATCGATGTCCACTCCTTTTTGGTATACCTCATCATCCAAATTTTTTAATGTTTCTTTCCATTACCTTCTTTCATCCTCAAAATCACGCTTGGCTAATTCTAATGAAGATGATACCACTCTAAGATGTTCTTCCATATGTTGGGTATTTTCGGGATTAACCATTGGGATATTATCATTAACTCTATTACTTATCCTTTCTTCTTATTCGTGTGAAAGTTACAGGTTGAAAGTGAAGAGATTTACTCAACGAGTCTGCTTTCATGCGTCAGTAACTCCCTTAACTTTACTTTTTTACTGCTCTCCTCTGAATATAAACACTGACACAGATAAATCCCAAGTTGCATGAATGAATTGTCTTGATCCATACTACCTAGAAATCAGTAAAAGTGCATATCTCACGAAACCCCATATGCCTAACAAAGAAACCTAATCTCACTCTCCACGCCTATAAAGTATGTTTAAAGAGATATTCTACGAAGCACGCCACAATATGTCTCCATCTCGGATATTTTTGAAAATGACCATCCATTTTTCCTTAGTGAAACCTCAATGCCATTCTCGGGAAAGGAAATCTTTTAAAGTCAAAAACCCTTCTAGGAACACTCGATCAGAAACCCTCTCGATTTAAAATGATTAAGGATCCAAACTAGCAATACCCTATAAAGTGCCAATTCCCCCTCTCGTCTGTAAGAGTTTAAGCAATGGAACATCTCGACTAAAATAGCTGGAACGGGATCCACATGCTTGTCTAATCTTCCGAATATATCAACCACTGACACATCAGTATGCCCTAGGACCTTTGGGAATATGACTAGCCCATAAATACACAGAGCAAACAGGTTTATCTTCTTTCTCTTATCAAGATGACGATCAATTACCTCTCTAAGAGCAGTCCATATGATGCATTCACTATCTTCTTTCTTCTTAATGCTTTTTACGACCCATTCTTCACGCATTCCAGTCATAAAAAGTAGTTTCTTTTTGAAATATGGAGTGTTTAGTGGTTTGGTGTACACCCTATCCACTTGGAATCTCAGACAACGAATCAAGTCATGGTACTCCTCTATGGTAGGTGTCAAATCCACTCGACCAAAAGTAAAGCAACTGTTAGTGAGGTTCCAAAACTGCGCAAGAGCTCTAAACAAATTTTGGTCAATCGGAACGTACAGGAGATATGATATGTCATCATAGAGATGATAGAACAACGAATTACCGACTATTTCCCATCATCCCCATATCTCTTTTAGCTCGCTCAAATCATTTTAACTGACATTAATGTGGGTGTAACCAATCAAATCTGACACGTAACCAGATGGCAAGCTATCTCCATTTGTAAGATGGGACTGCTTGGACCATCTTAGAACATCTGCATACTCTTCTACCTCTTTTTGGACCCTTTGTTCCATATTACTAGCCTTTTATACGGACATTGATCATGGATCATGTAACACCCATAGCCTGTAAACATCTAAGAATATGAGTCATAGATGTCACATCAAACTGACCAATGTTCATTATTCACGATTGCTTAAAATTTTGTTTCTTTTAAAAACATGCCTATTTGCAACTTTTAAAAATATTTATATTTACTTTGGACTTTAATACCATTTAAAAATATAATATTATATATGTATAAATTTTATGCATATCAAATATTGGTAAACTAAACTAGTCAAATTAAACAATCCTAATTTACTATTACAGACCATTAAGTCATAACTGATAAAGCATACAAATAACATAATTATACATGCCACTACCAGTCAAAAGAAACATTAGTAATGTATTATTGATATATTTATTATAGATTATCTGCACAAGATGCTTGGAAGGCTCATCACAAACATTCGTATCTCAATCAGACCCTACGCACAAAAATCATCACGCACTAAGTATAACTTAGTGAGACAGTAACACTAAAGGTGAGAATAAATAAATAAATTATCGAAGTATACAAAATTATTAAATTAAAACACACATAACTTTCAGAATGTTCAAACCAGATATCTCAAGCCATTTCTTTATCAAAACCTTAAAATAATCATCTTATGATTTTTACAAAATCATAATAAATCATATCAGACATAATAATTAGTCAATATTCCTTTATAGTAAGACACTTCTCAGAACTTTTATATTTCATTTTATAGCCCAAAGATATTTAAGAGAATATAAGGTACGTGAGTCAGACGAGTGTGTGCAATACATATCTCAATGATATCATCATAATCGAAACAGATAAGCACACACAGTGCTATCACATCGGAAATCACAATATGCACACAAAGTGCAATCACATCAGAATATATAAACTAGTGTACACTCCGTTACACCACAGTATATCAGAATCGGAATATAATCACTCCACCTCATGGCATGCCAATTGTACCTTTGACTCTCAATATAACATACATTGGGATTTTAGTTCATTTCGTAATCATTTGATAAAAATCATATCAGAATCAGAAATATATTTAAATCACATTCGTAAAACATGACATGGGCAGTTCATACCCAAAGGCATTCATAAAACTTATTAAAATATTACAGATATAATTCCATAATCAAAACATAATTCATATCTTTAAAATAAATAAGGTGTGGTTGACTTATCACATGTCGTCCTCGATCAAAATAATTAAATAAATAAAATGCACTCACCTTTGCCTCACTACAAAACTTGTATACAATAATCCTAGTCATGAGCTTTGTCTTTTACTTTTGGATTGTTCGGATTACTAGGTTTATCGTAGTCTGACAATACCAAATAATAACACAAAATGTTCGAACTACATATTAGTATTGCACTAACATAAGCTGATTTTAACATTCGAAAATCTATAAAGTAAAAATCAAGATTAAAACAATATCAAACTAGATCATATTTACATATAGTTTCCAACTTCTCAAATACTCATCCAAATCCATGAATATTTATTTTCATCCTTAACCCTTCATCTTTTGCTAATTTACACAAATAAGCCACAAATTATGAATTCTTTTTAGAATTCACCTCAACCTTTCCATTTAATTCATAATGGTACTCCAAATTATATCATTGCACATTAATTACTAAAATTCCATAACTTTAATAAAATACCCAAATCAATACTTCAAAATTCAAAACAATATAATTTCAACCCAAACTTCTCTAAACTTTTGATTTTCAACCACCTAACTTTATAAATTTGTAATTCAACCCCAACTCAATATTTAATTCAAAATTCATCATACTAATAAATTTTCCGACATTCAATAATTTACCCCAAATAGTACCTCTACATTTAATAACTTGCAAATAAGTCCCCAAGGTTTTGGGACCTTTCGAATTCCACTTCTAATTTTTATCAAATTTCCAATTTGGTTCCAAACAACTTTCCAACTTAATTTCCAGCATTAAAAATATTAAAAAATCAACATTGAACCCTTCAAATATTACATTCTTACAGTAATATCCCACAATTCCAAGAACTTGTAAACTAGCCCTTTTTCACTTTCAAGGTTCCAAATCAATCTCTAAATCACATATAATACTTCTAATATCATTTCTAATCCATAAGAAATTTTTCAACATTTTCCCCCAATTTCTTCCATACGGACGAATGCTTCATGTCACCTAGGGGTACTTTTTGTTCAATTTCAAGCATGAATTTGACCTCCTATGATTAAAGTCATGCACTTCCAATCATCAAAACATCAAATTGAATCAAAATCCTAATACTTCCATAAACCCTAATTAACTCAAACCTTATATATGCATGTACAATTAATTTTAATCATCATACATGCTTTAAAAATAATCACCAACATCAAAAACATAAATCCTTCATCAATTCTTCAATATCACTAAACCCTCCTTAAACCCTAATCATCAAATCCCATCACACAATCATCTTCACTATGAAATATTTATATCAATTGAAAGAGAATTTCGTGTAGATTAATTCCCTATCTAATAGCTAAATTAAAAAATTAAGTAGATAGCTTCAAAAATCAAAATCAAAATCTTACCTTGGGAGAACTTGTATTTTTGGCCAAATGAAGAAGAATAGCTGAAAATGTGTTGATTTTCTTGATTATTTTAGTATTTAAAATATAGAACACATGGCATTAATCTAATTAATTGAATTTAAAATTCAATTAATGAGAAATCTAAAAAGTACCCTTAATAAATCTTGAAAATTACCAAATGTCATTGTATTATCTTCCATTAAAATATTCATTGGTCAAAGATGAATCAACTTGCTTTGACTTTCTAATTTGGCCATGCAGTTTTTGAAAATTGTATTTTAATCACTAAAATTCCACTATTCGGTCAAATCTGAAAAAATACATTGTTTTGAGCCAAATTTCTCTGGTCTAAAATATGAAAATAATATTTCCAACCATTTCCTAACATCCTTCAAATTTTCATAAAATTCTGGTTTGAATCGATTATCCGATTTCAATACCGAACTTTATCATTTTATATTTTTTAACACAAATCTCGTGTTGAAAATCTAATTATCACAGAAATCCTTGTTTTAAGCCAAATTGTTCATTTACAAGCTAAAATATATAACTTTTAAAATTTATAATTTTGGTCCCTAAACTTTTCAAAGTTTACAATTTAGCCACGAAACTTTCAAAACTTATATTTTAGTTACTAGACAAAATTTGGGGTATTACAGATCAACACTATGGAATGAATAAAGCAATGCAAAAATGAAAATGAAATAAAATAAAAAGGAAAAAGGAAATTAGTCAGTAATCATAAAGAAATCAATCAAGCGTAATATATTTCGTCAATAAAACCTACCCTCACATGCTAGCTACCCAATCATGCTTTAGAAAATCCTACCCGAACATGATTTCTACCTCATGCTTTGTTTAACATAAAAATCATAACCTCATGTCATTTAGTTTGTATGTTTATTCAGAAAAATAAACCTAGACACATGATCTCTAGTCCTCGTACATTTATTCAGAAAGCAAAATTATACTACAAAAATTAAAAAACTCAAAAGAGTTTTTTCCTTGTGTACCCTCATCGCGGGATTCTTAAGGTTTGGGTTAGGCTCTACTTAGGTTCGGGTTCTAGGTTCACTATATGCTGGGTTCGCCTGTAAAGTAAAAGGTTATCGAATTGTCATTGTTATTGCCCTTGGGCTGTCAGGCCCTCAATCTTGGCCCATTACAGGCTTTCAGATTGAGTTCAATTCGAGGGAATACGCCTCCTTATGTCCATACGAAGGTTAAAACCATCACGAAGACATAAGGCGTGAGCCCCAGAAGCGATCCACTATCCCATACGGAGATGAAAACCACACGAGGGAGTAGTTTCTCACTCTTACTTAAATAGGATGGAATGGGGTTTTAGCTCATGTTATAATAATGCAAGTGCACATTGTGTAAGGAAAAGAGAAAAAACACACAATCACACAACACAAAAAACTCATTTATCAATCCACTTTAAGTCACATTTAATCTGAAAACATTAGCAACCAAATCAGTCCAACTATTTAATGGGTAATCAAATTGCAAATGAAAAATTATTTGAACCAAACAATAATCTAAAACTAAATTAGAACAAGCTTGTAATTTTCATTGCAAAGACAATTAATTAATTGACTAACGGCCTTGCACTCTAAAAAATGGTCCCCAGCAGAGTCTCCTAGTTGTCGAAACAATTTCTTTCTTTAAAAATATCAACAAACGATTAATTTATCAATTCCCTTTAAGTCACATTTAATCTGAAAACATTAGCAAACAAATCATCCAACTATTTAATGGGTATCAAATTGAAAACAAAAAATTATTTAAACAAAACAAGGGATCTAAATTAGAACAAACTTGTAATTTTCATTACAAAGATAATTAATTAATTGACTAACGGCCTGACTCTTTAAAAAAAAGGTCCCCCAACAGTCTCCTAGCTGTCGAAACAATTTTTTCTTTAAAAACATCACAAATTTAATTTTTAGTTAGGTGTGATTAAACAAAATCTCGTTTCGATTAACTTGGTGTTTTCTTTTTAAAATTAAAAAATGGTTCGAGGAATCGCCACCAATCTTTGATTAGGGTGTGATTGGGCACCCAAAATGTTTTGTCATTTTAATAAGATTTAATTTTAAAAATTATTAAAACATCATTTTAAGGTCAGTGTATCAAAAAATTGAGTTCGGGAGTCGATTACGCATGGTGAAGGATTAGCACCCCCACAGCGCCCTAAATCAATACCTAGTCGATTAATTAATTATCTTTGCAATGGAATATACAAGTTCAAATTTAATTAAGTTTAAGATTCCTTCAAATAACATTCTTTGAATTTTAGAATGAAACATAATAATATTTAATTTTTCTATCGAGAAGAAACGACATCTCATACCTTGAGGCAATCAATTCATACTCTAGTCGAAATAAGGAAATATTACAATTACATTCTAAAGTTCAAATGCATGAATGATAATAAAATAAAACAAATTAAATTAAATTAAAAATTAAAAATCCTTGTAGAAAGAAGAATGATATTCAATTATTTAAAGACGTCGAGATCGAACCTTTTATAGGTTCTAGTGATCTTTTCTTGAAGAATTTAAATAAACGAAAATTTCTTTTTCTCTGGTTCCTAAATTTTAGGTGTAATCAATTTTTAGGTTTTTCACTTGGTATGATACAATTTCATTTTAAAATTGTCGAAGGTAACTTTCTTATGCCTTAAGATAGTCACTTCACAACAATCGTAAAATGAAATGGTATAGCCTTTATCTCAATCATTCGATCAGATAAAATTATGCTCTTGAGGATACCATACATATCAGATGAATAAACAACATATAACCTAGATATATACATACATGTGGATGCACACATATTCACAGTATTTTAAAACAGGCTTAGATGATGAATTAATACTTTACTCTTATCCCATGAATTTAGCATGCAAATATATACATAGACATCCTAAAATATAAATAACATGTACCTTTGGTCTTCGTAAATTAAATAATACATCATGCCCCATTTAACTGAAAAGAAAATAAGGACAATTAAGTGTTGATGAGTGTTCAGAATTGGTAGTATTTGCAATTTAATTCTTCAATCTTATGGATTTATTGTTGCTGATTTGGTTGTGTTATGCTTATTTTCATGCATGATCTTATTTTCTAGACTTAGTGGTAAAATGGACGCATTCTGCATTTTTTTTATTATTTGTTCATGGCTGGAGACATTGGCACGACTCTGGGCATGACACGGTCTAACGTGGCAGTTTCTAGAAGGTCCAGTCATTGGAAGTTTTCTAGAAGATTTAGTCAGCGCGCCTTTTAGAAGATGGACGACGGGCAGAATTGCGTTAGGAGACTTAATTTAAAGTTTGAATTAGAAAACAATTATATTTAGGATTATTTTTATTTATTTGTTTATCTCTAGGTTTTTAGAGGCTATGAATGCCCTCTTGGGGTAAGTCTAAACTCACAACTCATATTACAATCTTTTTCTCAGTTCTAGTTTTATAAAAGTTCTCTTCTTTATTTTATTTTTCAAGTTTTCGATTTTTTATTTATTTTAAGTTTTGTTTTTAAATATGCTAAGTATGGCTTTTTTCATGCTTAGCTAATTTCCTCATAAGCCGAGAGCTGAAGCGATGACTCAATTCCAACGGGAGAATTGAAAAAGGTCCCTAATAACTTCGTAATATCTCTCTCAATCTCTGCAATTATTTTTCAAAATGAAAACAGTTTTCAAAATCAAACATGACTTTGGTCAAGAGGTTGTTGCGATTAAATGTGTGGGAGGAAGATTCGGCTTATAGCAAGCACATTCGACTTCCTGGGAACACACTTGGCGAGATAGCCTTGCCAAGAGGGAATTGAGATCGGAAGTAGTGGTTATTGAAGAAATAATCCGAGTCGATCTTCACGAAGTTAAACGGTAATTGATCTACGACAATTGATGTTGATTAGATCAGTTTTCAAAGTGGGAATCAAAGATTGCCTTGGGTATTCGGTATACAAAATAGAGTCACAAGGATTGCCCTTGTATACAAAGTAACCGACGTTAATCTCGAAGAGAAAATCTAATTCAATGATCTAAAGGAAATTGAGTCAAAACAAAGCTTGAGGCTGTTTTTACCATATCCATTTACAATCTTTACTCTCCTATTTTCACTTAAAATTGTATTATTTTAATCTATTTTTATTACTTAGTCACATTTTACCAAAACCCCTACTACTTTTTGCCTTGTTAAAACCATTCAAACAGAAATTTTGAATTTTACCAAGTCCCTGAGGATCGACCCTTACTTCTCTTTACTACGAATTTACTTATTTATTAATTGAGAAGAAGGAATTTATTTTTGACATCAAAACGACAGTTGTCAAATTGGCACCGTTACAGAGATTTCACCAAAGTTACTAATTTTTGTTTGATTTTGATTTATGACCATGACAAATCCGGGCGCATTAGTGGAGTATAACCTGGAAATCGAAGCCAGGGCTAGGAGACTTCATGCACAGACGCTTCGAGAAAGGAGATAATAATCAAATCCAAAATCAAAATCAAATTCAGGTGAATCCATTAATACAAAATCAAATCCGATGGTCACTCCTACTATCATAGAGTTAGTCGCGGTACCCACTGAAAAAGAGCCTTTGTGCATTGATTTTTCCCAAGGTGAAACTCCATATCAGTTAAAAACTGGTCTTATTCATATCCTCCCTACATTCTGCTGATTACCCAAGGAGAATCCACATAAACATTTTACGGAATTTCACATGGTCTGCTCCAGTATTAGACCACAAGGAGTAACTGAGGATCAAATCAAACTTAGAGCTTTTCCTTTTTCCTTAGCTGATTCGGCTAATGAGTGGTTATTTTATTTACTCCCAAATTCTATTACTACATGGGCTCAAATGGCTGGTCATTTTTTGACAGGTTTTTCCCTACGGCGAAAGTAAGTGAACTACAAAGGAGAATACTTAGAATCAAGCAACTTGATGGATAGTCACTCTATGACTACTGGGAGAGGTTTAAAAAGTTATGTGTCAGTTGCCCACAACATGGGTTAACAGAGCAAACACTCCTTCAATATTTTTATGAAGGATTAACTCCCCTGGAAATGAAGATGATCGATGCTGGTAGCGGAGGAGCTTTGGTGAACATGACTCCTACTGAGGCTAGGGATTTAATCTCAACAATGGCCGCAAATTCCTAATAGTTCCACACAACTAATGAACCTTCTCAAAGGGTTCATGAGATAAGTTCATCTTCTTTGAAAAATAAATAGATAAATTAATTGAAGTAGTCAACTCTCTTATTGCAAGAAAGACATGACCAAATAGATCACATGGAATATGTGCTTTATCTGATCATCCAGCATATGGTTGTTCACTAATCCAATATGACACATCGGCTCAAGTCAATCTAGTCAGGAACTTTCCAGGACCTCCCCAAAGAGCTTATAATCCCTAAGCCAATACTTACAACCCAGGATGGAGGGATCATCCGAATTTTAGTTATGCTTAAAACTCAAGGCCGAATCAAGGTTATCAAGCGAGACCACCTCCACCACTACAACAGTCGCAGAAGACATCATTAGAGTCAATTATCAAGAGGTTAGCACTTTCCCTAAAAAATTCCAGATTCATACTAAAGCCCAGTTACAAGAGATAGACAAGTAGATAAGCCAACTAGCTCAAACAGTATGCCGCTTGAAATCACAAGGTAAACTTTCATCCCAAACCGAGGCGATCCCAAGGGAAAATGGCAGCACCATCACTCTTCTGAGTGGTACAGTAGTGGCGCCACCTATTCCAAATGATGAAGCAATCAAAAAAGGGAGGAAGACTGTTGATTCATGATCCCAGAAGAAGAGAGACGAAGAAAAAATGGATTCAACGCCATCTCCCTATGACGTGCTATCACCTTTTCCATCGAGATTAGTGAAAAGGGATAAACAACCTGAGGAAAAAGAAATATTAGACGTATTTCGGAAGGTGGAAATCAACATACCTCTCCTTGAGGTAATCCGAAAGGTTCCAAGGTATGACCGATTTCTAAAGGATCTTTATAAGACAAAAAAGAAGCGTACTGGGGTTGAGAAGGTGAATTTGGGAGAACATGACTCACCTGTCTTCCAATGAAAGTTACCATCGAAGCTGAAAGACCAAGGTATGTGTGACCTTGGCACCTATATTAATGTAATGCCTCTATTTGTTTACAAAATGATAATTAACGAGCCTTTGAAGGATACAAATATCTCAGTTTAGCTTGCCGACAGATCGGTGATATATCCGGAAAGACTATTAGAGAATGTACTGGTGGAGGTAAATGACTTAATATTTCCCACTGATTTTTACATAATTGACATGGAGAATGATCGCACAAGCACATCCTCTGATATCCTATTAGGGCATCATTTCTTAAGTATTGCGCACACGAAGATTAACGTAAGAAGCGGGATTTAACAATGGAATTTGACCGTGAGATCATTAAGTTTGATGTGTATAAGGCAATGAGATACCCTGAAAAAGTGGAAAGTATAAATTCTATTGATATAATTGATCCTTTGGCTGATGAATTTGTAAAGACTAATTTTTCCTTTGATCTATGCATGGAGCTAGAAGATCATGATAAGAACATATATTCTGATTATGCCAAATTAAATTTGATTTCCTCTAAGTCTAAAGTTTTTCCCTCTGTTTTGCAAGAACCTAAAGTTGAACTGAAACCGTTGCCAGATCACTTAAAGTATGCCTTTCTCGAGGTAAACAACGTCTTGCCAGTAATCATATCGAAAAGATTGTCTGAGGAGGAAGAAAAAGAATTAATAACGGTTTTACGCACACACAAGGAGGCTATAGGATGGACTGTTGTCGACATAAAAGGGTTGAGTCCATCCACATTTATACACAAAATTAAAACCAAAGAAGTCACAAAACTGACACTTGAAGGCCAACGTCGGCTAAATTCACTGATGATGGAAGTGGTAAAAAAGGAGATACAAAAACTCCTTGATGCAGATATTATATATCCAATTTCAGATAGTAAATGGGTAAGTCCGATACATGTAGTTCCTAAAAAAACAGGAGTTACTGTGTTCAAAATTCTGAGAGAGAATTTGTACCAACACGAGTTCAGAATGGATGGAGAGTCTGCATCGATTATAGGAAGTTGAATTCATTAACCCGAAAAGATCATTTTCCTCTTTCATTCATAGATAAAATGATAGAAAGACTAGTCGGTAAAACTCACTATTGTTGTCTTGATTTAATTTTCAGGTTTCTTCCAAATTCTAGTAGTACCTAAAGATCAAGAAAAGATGACATTTACATGCCCCTTCGGCACATTCTCTTACCGACGAATACCTTTCAGAATTTGAAATGCACCTGCCATATTCCAAAGGTGTATGATTAGTTTTTTTGTGATTATATTGAGAAAGGTATTGAAGTCTTCATGGAAGACTTCACTGTTTATGGTAATTCATTTAATGAGTATCTATTAAACTTCACAAATGTGTTACGTCGGTGCCTAGAATTTAACCTTGTTTTGAATTATGAAAAGTGTTATTTATGGTTGATATAAGTTTAATTATAGGCCATATTATTTCTTCTAAAGGAATTGCGGTAAACAAGGCAAAAACTGATATAATGCGTTCACTTCTTGCCCCACTACGATGAGGGAAATTCGTTCTTTCCTTGGTCATGCAAGTTTTTACCGCAGATTCATTAATGATTTTTCCAAGGTGGAGTAACCATTATACGAGTTGTTACAGAAGGATAAAACCTTTAATTTTGACCAACAATGCAAAGAATCGTTTGACGTTTTAAAGGAAAAGTTGGTTTCGGCACCCATAGTCAAACCGCCGAATTGGGACTTTCCCTTCAAGTCATGTGTGATGCTTCGAATGGAAGTGTTGGAGCCGTACTCGGACAAAGGATCAGAAAGAGCATCATGTTATCGCCTATGCGTCACGTACCTTAGATTCCGCACAACAGAATTATTCCACAACCGAAAAAGAATTATTTTCTATCATTTTTGCATTAGATAAATTTAGATCATATCTTCTTGGCACTAAAGTTATTATTTTCTCTGATCATACAACCTTGAAGACTTCTTAGCAAAAAAGAGGCGAAACCACGACTAATCTGTTGGATCTTACTCTTCCAAGCATTTGATTTGGAAATCAAGGATAAGAAAGGATGTGAGAATTTGGTGGTCGATCACTTAAGTCAGCTTCCAATCACTACAGTTGATCCTCCTATTCGTGAGGAATTCCCAGAGGAAAGCTTGATGATGGCACAGAAGTCAATGACTTGGTTCGCAGATTTAGTTAATTACTTAGCCACAGGTAAATTACCATCTGATATGACGAGAGCCGAAGTAAACCGTATTAAAAGAGAATCTTGTTTTTTTCATTTGGGATGATCCATATCTTTGGAAGCATTGTTCAGACCAGGTAATTCAATGATGTGTTGCTGAAAGCGAGGTAAACTCAATTTTAAATTTATGTCATTTTTATTTTTGTGGTGGACATTTCAGACCAAAGCGGACTGCTCATTAAATTTTGGAATGTGGTTTCTTTTGGCCTCATATTCTAAGTGATGCTTACTTATTTTGCAAATCCTGTGATAATTGCAAACGTGCCAGTAATTTGACTCGAAGAAACGAAATGCCTCTAATCCTATTTATATATACAAAATATTTGATGTTTGGGGACTCGGCTATATGGGTCCTTTTGTTTCTTCGTTTGGAAATTGTTATATAATTCTTGGGGTTGACTATGTTTCTAAGTGGGTAAAAGCTAAAGCCACTCAAAACAACAATACCAAAACTATTGTTCAATTTCTAAATAATTGTATTTTTTCTAGGTTTGGCACACCAAGAGCAATAATAAGTGATCGCGCACACACTTCATTAATAGGGTAATTGATGCACCTATGAAAAAACATGGAGTAAATCACAGGATTGCCATGACTTATCATCCGCAAATGAACGGACAAGCAGAAATATCAAACCGTGAAGTAAAGACAATTCTTGAAAAAGTAGTCAAGCCAAATCACAAAGATTGGAGCTTGAAATTGATTGATGCTTTTGGGCTTATCGAACTGCACATAAAGGACCTATCGACATGTCCAAATATCGCCTTATATTCGGTAAACCATGTCATTTTCCTGTCGAGCTGGAACACAAGGCATATTGGGTTGTTAAGCAATGCAATGTAGAATTGGAAGCGGTTGGCGAAACACGAAAGTTACATATATAGGAACTTGAGGAAATCTATAGAGATGCTTACGAAAATGTCGGGATATATAAAGACAAAACAAAAGAATTCCATGATCGCTTTTAAATATTTTTCTATCGGACAAAAAGTTCTTCTTTTTAATTCAAAGCTAAAACTTTTTGCAGCTAAACTTTGATTGAAATGGAGTGGACCTTATACGGTAACTACAATTTTTTTCTCATGGCGCAGTCAACTTGAAGATGATTCGGGTACTCGATTTAAAGTCAATGAACACAGAATAAAACTGTATCACGTGAATAGCCAAACTTCCTTAATTGAAGATCACGACTTAGAAGAACTTGTAGTATGAATTAGGTCACCGAGCTAACAACGTTAAACAAAAGCTCTTCATGAAAGGCAACCCATTGTTTTTAATTCCGTTACATTTTTATTTTTATTTTATTTCGATTGAGCAAGTTTCATTTAATTTTTATTTTTATTTTGTAGGAACCAAATGTTTTTAATTAAACTTTAACGATAGAGATTTGCGAAATTATCATTCAAACAATGCCAATTTCTGAACCCCAGGAGCAGTGTAAATAACGCAGAACAATGGAATAAGGGAAAAAACCCGTGTGCACCGTTTCATTAAACGGTGCACGTTAGGCAACCCATTGGAGACCGACGCACGTTAGCAAAACTCACATGAAAATTTCCCCCCTTTTTTGTTAACATTCTGTCGCCCCCACTACCCTATCCCCTCTTTCTTTTACTTTGATCATGGACCATACCCCCATCCCTATCTCTATCACTTCCCATTTTAATTTAACTCCCCTTATTATAATAAAAAACAATTTCACTCAAATTCAAACGCCCCCACTCACGGCAGCAACAAATTAAACCCAACTCTCTTTCTTTTTCTTCCAAACCAATTGTCTCTCCCCAAAAACACGCATCCACCGTTTCTTCCTCTCCACACCGTCACAGGCCTACTCCGCTCTTGCATACATGTTTCACGTCGTCTTCTCCTCTCCACTCCACAATGGTGCGCACAAGAAACCAATCGGGCGATATCATCACTCCTCCGCCCGCTGTCCTTAGTGGATGCTGCCGCCTCAATGCACCGGCTTTTGTCGCCATACCAAGTGATTCTGACTCCGTTTCACCACCACCTCCTATTCGCCTGACGCGAGGCCGGGCCACACACCAAATGCTCCATCTTCTCCGAATCACTCGGCGTTTGTACTGACGGGCTCGTTACACCCCGGGCCGAGCACCTCTCGCTGTCCATCACTGTTGCACTCCCTTTCTCCATCGTTCTAATCAATGTTGACTGTAGGAACATCATCATCTCATCCACAACCAACGAGCTTCTCATCATGTTCAATGCATTCGGCGGCTTTGTACGACACTCCAGAGAGGATTTCAACACCGGTTTTCCACCTTCGGACTCATTTCCTGTGACATCAAGTTCTCGGTAACAACCCGGGTAATATACTTTGTCGGCCTGTTCCTCTAGCCAAGGTGATGTCCCTACTTCAAAAATTCCACCGCCTACCCATGAGAATCCCGAGCACAGCCAACAGGGTCGGTCGTATGCTGTCCCTGTCGAAAAAACTCTACACGGTTACTTGTAATTCTCGGATGAGCATTTGGTACGTTTTGAGTTGGTAAGACATCGTCTGTTTCGTGTAGGTAAATATATTCCGACTTGAACTTTATAAACCTTACATTTACGTGAATATATTCATACTTATTTTGCTGCCATTGGTTGGACTTTATAACTGATGATTAATTGTGGCATGTTTTATGAACTTGTCTTTGAATTTTACGCCACTTTTAATTTCTCGCCGAATCGTCTTATTAATGTTAATTCGCCCGATGTCGTTACATTTTGATTATGTGGACACTATTTTTCAATGTTATTTTGAATTTAATATTACTATGGGGTTCATGATATGTCACGAATCCTACGTATCTGACTGCTTTTCTTGAGATTCCACAAGACTTCTATGCCAATATGGCCTACGAGACACTTACCGGCTTGGTTGGCCATACGTTTAACGCTCGCTCGACTCGAGTTCATCTTATTCATGACCCGACCTTGCGCTACATACATCGTTTCCTCGCCTGCAATTATTCCGGCTGAAATGACTCATCTTCCTCCTTGAGTCGAGCTGAACTTTTCTTTTTATGGTGCATGTTAGCCGGCCAGCAGTTGAACTTGGGATTTTGGTTTTCTTGGGCCTTTGAGATCGTTATTCGATCCAATCGCCCATTGGCTCATGCATTACTCATTTAGCCTCTCGCATCGCTAACTTTGACGTAACAAGGTTTACTTATGCTTTTTCTACAGATGCTTTGGACGAGCGATACTTGGACTCGATGGGCTTACTTACTGGAACCCCGCGCATGTCATACTTTGTTCCATCTGGTGTCCTCACTCCACATAGCGAGCAAGTGTTTGCCTATCATAATGCGCCACAGCCGCCACTTACAGCACCTAGCCCGGACATACAGTCACAAATGGATGAAGTCCACAACCATCTCCACACCATTGAGACGAACATTATCGAAATTATTTCATACCTTCATCCCAGCGCCTCTCAACACGGCCGTGGCTGTAGTCGTGGTCGACATTAAATCTGGGGAGTACCCTATTCCTTCTCTTGTACTTTAATTTTATGTTTTGAGAAAAAAAAACGCTTTATGTGAAAGGAAGTGGAGTGTAGGTGAATTTCCCTTTTCTTATCTTTATGTTTTGATGCTAGTATGTGTTGGTTGGATTTGTAGAAATTTCATTGAATTCCTTTGCCTTGTCGAATATTTTTGGAATGCCATGCTTGTTTGGGAACACGTAATTGTTTAGGTTAGGATGTTCTTGATAGTTAATAGCATGAATTGTGATCAAGTTAGATTTATTGTGATATTCGATGATTTTGTTTGTTTAAATGTGCTTAGCTCAATGCATGAAAATAATTTGGTGAGATTTGAGCCTTTACGAGCATATCACTTTGCTCTCATTTTGTTGGATTGAGTGTGTCGAATTTGACATTGGTATTCTAGAACCTACATTTTAAATATTGTCGAGATTACACATGAACATGATGCTTAAAATGATTTTGGCACTTTAGGATTAACTATTCTGTTTTCCCTACTAAAACTGCCTACCCATGCATTTTCCCCTAGTTAACCACTTTTAAGACTATTCTCATTTCTTTGTTTTCACCATATTCATAAACCCAAGCCTTTTTATTTTATCACGCTTTTCTACCCTTTTCAAGGAAAGTGAACAATTTAGCCGATGTATGCTCCATGAAAAAAAAAGAAAAAAAAGAAGCTATTTGAAAAAATAGACATGACAAAAAAATGGAAAACAATACAACAACAAAGAGAAAAAAATCAAATGCATTTCGAAAAGAAAGTTGTTGTTTGATAGTTTGTCTTTTTATCTTGTTGTGCTTAATGTTTTGATGAAGTTGAACTTGTCATTTGTTAGTTCCTTGCCTTAAATGTTTTAGCCATATATCTAGCATTTTCCCCACCTTTACCTAAGCCTTGTTACAACCAATAAAAGACCCTTTGATTTATGCATTTTGTTCTCATTAGTAGTGGAGATTTGATTTACCTACAGACTTATGGTAATATCATGTCGATTCTGACATTGAGCATTTCTATACCCCAAACACATTGAGTGATTTGAGTGAATCCCGGTAAGGTGTTGAGTTATGGGCATTGAGATTAATGAATGAATGGATGTTACAATTGCATTGAACTTGTTCCAATTAGTGATATTCAATTGATTGATTTCTTGACTTGAATAATTATTGTGGTCTCTACCTTGCTTCCTTGAATGTGAAACTTGACAAAGAATTGATTCTATCATACTTGAGGACAAGCATAAGATAAGCGAGGGGAATTTGCTCGTTAATTCTTTGATCTTATTGATTTATTGCTACTGATTTGGTTGTGTTATGCTTATTTTCGTGTAAGATCTTACTTTCTAGACTTAGTGGTAAAACGGACGCATTCTGCATTATTTTATTATTTGGTCACAGCTGGAGACATGGGCACGACTCTAGGCATGACATGGTCTAACATGACAGTTTCTAGAATGTCCAATAAGCGGCAGTTTTCTAGAAGATCTAGTCAGTGTGCCTTCTGGAAGATGGACGATGGGCAGAGTTACATTAGGAGACTTAATTTAAAGTTTGAATTAGAAAACAATTATCTTTAGGATTATTTTTAAAGACCATGATGGAGTTTTGGTATGGAAGCTTCTAGAGTGTTCGAAAAGAAGCATTAACATCATGACGAAGTTGTTGAAAGGGGAGTTGATGTTATCAGATACATAAGTGCAAAGTCTTCCATTATTGTCACCATTTGTCTCAAGCTTTACTTACATATACTGGTGGTAGCGGGGTTCTCTTGCAGGCTTGAATAGGTTTGTTCCCTCTTCTTATGGGAAATACAATGAAATCCTAGTAACGTTGCTTATGTCAAGAGCCTTGTATGTATGTCTCCTGCAAATAACTAAGGTCGTGTAGTTCATTTATATCACCGCTTTTAGCTTTAGGAAGTACCTAGTGTCATTGAAATTTATTGAATTGTTCAAATGTATACCCAATAATCTCCTGCTGTATGTTTATACCACAATTATTCAAATACTTATTACTATACCATTGCAGTCAGTTCCAGTCGGAACCTTTCAAAGATATTATTCCCTATGAGCATCAATTCTTGCTAGGTAAAGTTTAACTAATCATGAAATATGGTTCTGCACAATGAATGGATTATCTGTGGTGATCAATTATCTATAAGATATGTGCGATTGATCAACCTTAATGAACCGGAAGGGGTTTATGCATAATCGTTTGGCCTGGTACTGAACATCTGTTTCCTAGCTGGAACTGATTCTAGTTGTCCATTCAGTCCCACTTTTAAAATATAACATCTGCTAGAATCTCAGCATTTACTTTCTCTTTGGCTTTCCTTATCCTTTGCTTACTGTCTGCTTTGTGCCAAAAGAAAAAAGTAGCATTTTTCTCTGTTTTTCTTCAACCTACTGTATTTCTTCTTAAATAAACTCTGCTTTCATAGATAACAAATAAATCTGGAAAAACTTGTCTTTTGCCAGTACTGCTAATATTATAACTAGGGTTATTTTCTTCAAGTTGTTAAGGTTGAACCTGGGAATTGTGATTGTGACAATCATCCATTTTGCTGATTCTGAGAATGACTAGTGTGCATGGACTATTCAGTCCGGATAGTGGGGTGGCTCCTACTAGGAAATTTACTGGTTGCATTTGCAAGTGCAACCCTACCTGCCATTCATTGACTGAGCCAGACTTTCTTGGTCCACCAACACAATCACCTTTGTATTGAAACTTTGGCTTCCTGGAAAGACATCTACTTTCATCTATAGCTAGCCCCTCGTTTGCATCCAATTATAACATAAAAGCTAATTCTTCCACAACTGATTTGGTTGAAAGTATCATCTTTATATTAGATTCAATTAGAAACTGTATACTGTAAGAAGCAAGTTCTGATAAACTAATGGAGGCTGTATTGGTTGTTAAATATTCATTTACAACAGTATTAGATTGTCTTTAATGTGTTTCTATATTCAATATACTCGGGAATGACTAGTTGACTTTAACAAAAGCATACTCCTCTGGAAAATCTGTACAGGGTGTTGAATTGTCGTAGCCATGTTTGACCCTCTGCCTGCATGTTGCCAATGATCTGGTTTGTTGGCACTTGCTGGAAAATTCGTACGTTACATGTGTGAACTGCCTCCCAGTAGTCATAATAAGATAGAAAATCCCATTTGAAGGATTTTTCAAAAAAACAAAATTCTGGGAAAAGCATGCATCTCTTGAAATGCAAATGGAAAATCCATTGGAGATGAAATATCTAGATCGCTGCAAAAACATTTTTTCCTGTAGCTATGCCATGTCTATACAAGCATTCAACATGAACAGATAAATCTATGATTTTATTTATTAATGGCTTTGATCCTACAATTGAACCAATTTTTTTTTACCATATATAACAATTATAACTTCATGGATTGTGATTCTGAGTGTAAATATAATCCACATGAGCAGCAAGGGTTCTTCTGATCAAGCAATCCTCTTCACAGTTGTCATCAACATCCACTTTCTCTGCTTCAAATCCCTGCATCAACCAAAATCCAATATTAAAAGAAACCTAGGATTGGGTTCGGAAAGAAGATAAAAAACATAGACAGGCCTCATGTTGGATTAAGGGAAGAGTGGGTCGGGACGAGCAGCATAACATAGCATGAAATCGAAAACAATGGCAGCAACGAAGAGGGTGCAAAGCTTAGACATTTTTTCTTTTTCTTTGGTTCTTTGTTTGGTGGATGAATTTATAGAGTGGGAAAGAGATAGAATGTGAGTAGACGTGTGGAATGAATAATGCTATTTGATTACTTTTATGCTTAACGTTATGTATCGATTATGTAAACATGAGATATGCATGTTTAACGACGCCATATCCGTAAAGATTGGATATACATGTTTAACGCTTTATGTCAAAAAAATCAAGTAATTTCCTTTCTTTCTTTCTGGCCATTTAAAATGTTTCCTTTTCGAACCCATCAAGTGAATGTTATTTTCCCTATAAATATCGGGTTTAAGTAACCGTGTCTGCAATTTGTGTATGTGTTATCAATAGTTAAGAAAGATTTTGAATATATGCTACTTTTAATCATTTCAAATTATTAAAAAAACGCTTGCTGATTATACCATAATCGAATTGGATTTAGATCAAGAATCTTTAATTTAAATGAGCACAGCTTGAATTTGAATAAAATAATAAAAATATTTTTATTTAAACCTGATTATAAAAAAATTAATTTATAATGAATCGAAAAAATAATTAGATCAGGCTAAAATGGAACGATTCAATCCATGAATGGACCTACGATGTTCTAGTGCTGCTAAGAGTACAGACCCAATGTCAAGGTGGATCAACTCTACCCCCCATCTGTCCAAATGGGCATAGCCCAATTTTTGTGCTGGGCAGTTTGTTCCCTATATACCATTATCCAGCCTCATTGTTTATTCAATTTGCATGATTAAAATTAAGAATATTGAATCCAAGAAAAGGGTGGTATGTTTCCCTTAGGTGACTTGGAATTCGAGTAATATAGACTATAAGACGTGTGTGAGTTTATCCAAGCTAAAAACATAGCATAAATCTTTGATTTTGTTACAAAATGAATACCATGTCGTTAACTGCCCTTAATCCATGTTAAAGGGATATGGTGACACAGTAAAATAATGAATAATATCTCATATGACCCCTTCATTATAACTAAAATTTTATTTTAATATTTTTATAACATTTTTAGATAATAATTTGAAAAAAATTAGAAAACTTTTAAAAATATAAGAAAATTCATAATTTATTTTTTAAAAATTATAAAATTATTATTTTGAGAATTTTTTTAAAACCATTAAAATTTTAATAAAATCCTTCATATTTCTCATTACTTACACTCCTACCCTCTCTATAACCTATAACAAAGTTTATGATCATTATTATACATTTCTTGTAATCATAACGGACTTATTCTTATCTTCTCTAAAGGTTTGATGAATCATGTCTGTAAAAACTAGATATATCGAATTGGTTGTAACAATACTTAATGATAAATCTAAGTGTTTGCTGCTAAACTTCTTATTATATTAGATTTTTCGAAAGATTTAGCATGTTTGTATGCAAACCTATGCACATATACATGGAATAAGGTTGAAATGAATAATCATTATAATTAATCATAAATAATGAACCAATTAAATCCCCAAAACATGCTAAAACTTTTCATTTTCTTTTGTGGTCAATATGTACGTTGTTAAATACTAAAATATAAGGAAATAAATAATTTGATATTATCTTTGTTCTTACTACGAAAAGTAAATAATTCATCGACATCATTACAATTAAAAGAGAAAATGAATGATATATTTACCAATTATTCAGTGCAACTAATTTAAGAGTATATGCTAAATCTTTTGAAAAATCTATTACAACTTAAAGTTTACTAATAAGCAACTACGGTTTATTATTAAGTATTACCATAATTAATTGGACATGTTAAATATTTACAAATAATTACAGGATTAAATAAAATATATGTCAAAATATCAACACAGATGTATTAATTAAATTTATATTATACTTTAATAAATGTTAGAAAGTTTAACTTGTAAACTTTAATAGTTTATTTAATGATGTTCTTTGCCTACAAAAAGACGCTTTATGCTAACTTTCAAATCACACCAAATAAAATCAAGTGCTATTCCATTCAATTTTTTGTTTCTTCCTCTAATTGTTTTGACTTTTGTTGGCATGTGTGATATTCAACAATTGATATTAGAGCCTTGGTGAGGGTCATTCGGATTGTTCGGTTATTGCTAGAGTAGTGTGATAGTGCAATCTAGGAAAATAATGGAAATACTTGGTATTTAAGCGATCAGTGTGATTCACTTCTCTTTCTTGGGGGACTTACCTACTGTATTGTTCACAAACTAATTCTACTATTTCATTTTGTGAGAATCATTTGTCGACAATATGACTGATTACATACGTCGATGGAATAAAGAAGCTTAACAATGAGAACTACAATACATGGTCAACTTGCATGATGTCATTTATACGGGGACAAGACCTATGGGAGATTGTCAATGGAAATGAAGGGAGAAATCATAAGTAGATGATGCAAATGGCATACTAAGAAAATAGAAGATAAAGGTAGACAAAGCAATGTTCGCCCTCAAGACAACAGTGAAGGAAGATATGCTAGAACATATTCATGGTGCCAAAACCACAAATGAAACCTGGGACACATTTGCCTAGTTTTTCTTTAAGAAGAATGATAAAAAGCTCCAACTTTTGGAGAATGAGTTGTTATCTATGAAGCAAGGCAACATGACCAACAAACAATACTTTCACAAAGTAAAGTTGTTATGCCGAGAGATTTCTGAGTTGGATCCAACAGCCTTGGATCATATTGGTTATACCAGGATGAAACGTATCATTATCCATGGAATAAAGCCAAAATTCAAGAGTTTTGTGGTTGTAATACAAGGATGGAAAAATCAACCATCACTTCTAGAGTTCAAAAATTTGTTAGCTAATCAAGAAGCCTTAGCTATACAAATGGGAGGATTCATGTTAAAAAAATAAGAAGAGGCACCCAAAATTTCAAGCAACGTGATAATGGTAGGTTCAATAGAAATCAAGGGGAAGAGACCTCTCGTGATGGGGGAGGTTCCAAAAACCATGACAATAATAAAAGGTTTGAAGGGAAGTGTTACAACTGGGGAAAAAAGGTCACATGACAAAAGCTTGTTAGTCGAAGAAAAGACTCATGAAGCGTAACGTTGTTACTTCCAACAATGAAGAAGAATGGGATGCAGAGGCATTCTTCGTAGTAGAAGAGGAAGAGCTAGCTCTCACAACGAAAACCTACAAAATTAATTATAAAAATATTTGGTTCATTGACTCAAGTTGTTCAAATCATATGACAGGTGATAAGGAGAAACTACATAATCTTTAAGAATACGTATAGTGGTCATAACAAATAACTCAACATTACCAATAGCACATACTGGTAACATAGTGGTCTCTCCCAGAACAATAATACTAAGAAGCCACATCAAAATGTCTACCATTTGCTAAGAATGAAAAAAAAATCTTCTTTAAGTAGCATGATTAACATCTTTGGGCCATGTTGTTCTATTCGGTCCACAAGATGTGAAGGCATGCCATAACCTTGAGATTACAGAATAACCAGTGATGAAGGGAAGAAGATTGGAGTCTATCTATGTGATTACTATAGAAACCGCATATGTTTACAAAACAAGAAGAAATGAGACAACAAACTTGTGGCATATGCGGTTAAGTCTCGTCAGCAACTTCAAGCTAGATATGATGATGATGAAGTCAATGTTAAATGGGCTTCAAAACTTGAAGTGAGAACAAACAAAATATATGCATGTTGTCATTATGGAAAAGCACATCAATTACCATATGAAGAGTCTAAATATAGACCAGAGGAGCCATTACAGTTGATCCACTCTGATGTGTTTGGACTTGTTAAACAAACTTCCATTGGTGGGATGAAGTACATGGTGATTTTCATTGATATTTTTACATATATGTGTGGATCTATTTTATTAAGGAAAATTTGAGACTTTTTCAAATTTTAAATAATTTAAAGGGGTTGCAGAAGCAGAAATTGGCAAAAAGGTTTGTTGTCTTTGAATATATAATAGAGGGGAGTATACTTCAAACGAGTTTTTAGACTTTCTTCAAGTGTGTCGAGTACGCCATCAATTCACGTGTGGATTCACTCCACAAAAATGGTATAGCTTAAAGGAAGAATAGACATTTGGTAGAAATATGTCGAAGTATGCTTCATGCAAGAAACATTTCAGGTCGTTTTTAGGTGGAAGCAATGAAAATTACAACGTTTGTGATCAACATACTTCCTCAACAAAGTTCCACTTTCTTTCACCTTTTAAAAAATTATGGAAAATGAAACCAACAATTAGCTATTTTTGAGTTTTTGGAAGTGTTTGTTATGTATTTTACCTGACCACTTACGTAGCAAAATGGACAAAAAAGATGTTAGGTGTATTTTTGTAGGATACAACAGCTAGAGAAAATGGTAGAGATGTTGTGATCCTACAACTAAAAAATTCTATGTGTCTCTCAATACAGTGTTTGGTGAAGCATCTTCATGGCGGTCCTCAGAAAAAGAGTTATTACCATACTCATATACTCTAAAAAAAGATTTACAATATTCTGAAGTTCAATTGAGTCTAAATAAAACTGAAATTGTTGATGATAATGGAGGAGAAGGCATAATTCAAAGTCCATGGCAAACTGGTGTTCACCAGCAATCAATCAAATATGGTGAGCGTAGTGAAATAGAAGAACTAACACCACTTAGAAGATCAAAAGGATCAGAAAGCCAAATCCAAAATATGCTAACACTGACATAGTTTAAAAATGTGACAGAAAAGAACTAGACACTTTTGAAGAAGCTTCTTAGAAGGTAGAATGGATTGAAGCAATGAGAGACTAGATTATTTCAAATGATCAGAATCAGACGTGGGAGCTGTAACATTTCAAAATCAAGGCTAGTGAATAAAATGTAAATTTTGGAAACTTTGTGCTCAATTTCGAAATAAATCAAAAGTACAAGGATTTAATCAGAAATTATGTGAGTAGGATTTATTAGTTAATATGGAAAGAAAGAAGGGTAAAATGGTCATTTGACAAGAAAGATTTTTATCTTTCTTTTATGGGCTATAAAAACGTGGGATTAAGAGGAAAAATGAGAGATTTCTCCAGAAACTTTCTTCTTCTTCTTCTTCAGCCGTGAACTTCAAGAGTAATAGGTAAGTTAATTTCAGCTGGTTAATTATTAGATTTTTAAGTTGAGTTTTATTCCTTGGTTGCTATATAAGCTTAGGGAAAGCTTTATAAGCTTAAAACGTCAAGAATGAAGATATAGAAAGGAAATTTTATTAAGTGTTTAGGAATGAACTTTTGATATAAAGAGGGTTTTTAAGTTCTAATGATGAATTTGACTTGTCAAGGGTCTAACTAAGAGATATGAAATGTTTGAATTGGATTTAGAACATGTTGGAAATTTAGTATGATTATTGAATTCTATGTAGATGATAGGATTTTGAGGTTAGAGATGTGATAAATGAGTAGAAATGAGTTTAAATATGTATATGTGAGTTAAGAATATGATAGGGGATGAAATATGAAATGTTTAAGTAAAATTGAAGTGATTTTCGGGCTTAGATGTGAATTCTGGGCTATGGTGTATCGGTACACATTCAATATGTACCGATACATCAAGAGTAAAATGCAGAAAAATATTCAAGTGTACCAATACATAGTAAGTGTATTGATACACCCATTATAATAAAAAACATGGAATGTAATTTGTGTATCAATATATAGGTAGTGTATCGATACACACGTTAAGGGATGTACCGATACACTATAGAGTGTACCGATACCTACCTTAAATAAAAGATGAAAGTAGCCTTTCTTTTAGTTTAAGAAATGAAAATTAGAGTATGCCAAGTGGAATACTAATATGTATCATGTATGATTATGTAGACATCGAGTGTAAGCAAGTTTCGGATCGAGCACCGAGTTAAGATTTGATCGAACGAAAGGAAATCATAAAAGTGGATTTGGAACTTAATGAGGCCAAGGTGAGTGCATACTAGCTAATATATGATGTGTGATGGAAATAAGACTTGTGATAAGTCTATTTTCCCTTTATGTGTCATATGTTATTGAAAGAGTTACATGATACATTATGTATGTTAAATGTGTGATGTGTTTGTTATGATTCATATGTGTACATGAGTATATATTGACATGTTACAGTATATATTACATGAGAAGTGACATATAAGTTAAAAGTATAGGGATTTAATTGAAATTATGTGAGTACGATTGATTAGTTAATATGGAAAGAAAGAAGGGTAAAATGGTCATTTGACAAGAAATATTTTTATCTTTCTTTTATGGGCTATAAAAACGTGGGATTAAGAGGAAAATGAGAGATTTCTCTAAAAACTTTCTTCTTCTTCTTCTTCTTCTTCAGCCATGGACTTCAAGAGTAATAGGTGAGTTAATTTCAGCTGGTTAATTCTTAGATTTTTAGGTTGGGTTTTATTCCTTGGTTGCTATATAAGCTTAGGGAAATCTTGTATAAGCTTAAACATGAGATATATGAATATGAATGAGATGATATGGTTATATGAATATGAGGAAAGGTATATGTGACTATGTGATCATATGAACATGTGATAAAGAGCTATGCGAAAGAACTATGGGATATGAATGTGTGAATGTGTAATAAGATAAAATTTAATGCCCATGATATGTGTTATGAGAGCTATAGATATAGTTGGCATGCCAAGAGTCGAGAGTTACCTATGTCCTTCGGGACATATGGACAGTTTACCTATGTCCTTCGGGATATATGGACAGGTTACCTATGTTCTTCGGAACATATGGATAGTGGTCCTTCGGGACACAGATTTCACATGCCGCTCAGTGGACCTTATACGAGCTGTGGTGACAACATAGTGCACAACCTCTATGTACTCATACATTAAGTTCTCAATAATATACATGGGCATTATAGATAATAAAGAAGTTGATATGAAATTATGTGTGTTCCTTTGTGCAATGGTATCTGTGCTATATGACGTGCATAAATGATAAGTTCAAGATCATAGAATAATAAACATAAAGATAATAATATAATTACATAGGTGTATTTGTTATATTAGGTTGGTAATGGTTCATGTATTGGTGTGATTTAGAGTTTAAATTATATGCTGATATGGTGTAAAAGGAAATTGGTGATGATAAAATAAGTAATGATAAGCATGTGAATGATGGGATTAAGTATGTATATACTTATGATGTTATGTTACATGATATGTGCATGTGTGTATATGTTATAGGGAAGAACATATGCTTTTGTATGATATGGTAATATTAAATGTTCATGCATTGTAGAAGTTACAATTGTATCATAATTTTATTTTTGCCTTACTAAGTCATCGACTTAGCGTGTGAGTGTTTCACACGTAGGTTATGGAAAACGAGAAGAGGAGCAAGACATGTTAGCATCTCCGTTACAAAGTTCAGATCAGAAAATTAAAGAGATTATTTAGTTGTATTTAGTTATTTTGAATATAGTTAGCATGTACTAATTGATTGAATTAAATACGCTCTGATATGTTTTGTAAACCATTTGATTTGATTAATGTAAAATATTCATTTTCTTGAAATGTGAATTTAAAATTTTAATCAGTTTGTAAAGGAAAATGCTTTGAAAAATCAATGTGACACCTCAGACTCGAATCTGGGTCGGATATGGGTTGGGGGTATTACATTTAATGGTATTAGAGCTAAAGTTTAGTTGATTCTAGGCTTAAACTGAAGGTAAAAGAGTTTTAAAAATGTGTACATACCAACTCAGAGTGAAAATTTCTGATCTAATAGTGTAAGGAGTATGTTATATTGCTAAAAGAATAAGATTAGTATGAGATAATTATGAGAATAGAATGGCTAAAGTGAATTGAGAGGCGATAAACCTGATGGTGGTAGTAATTCACCTGCCCTGGCTAGGCAGAATGAATAGCGGACACCTCAGGAAGTGTCTCATAAGATCAAAGGTTGATTTCAAAAGTTGAAATCATATTAGAATTGTGATAGAAGATTTTCACTGTTTTGATTTGGAAAAGTGATATGGAGTAGTTCTGTTATTAGGTAGATAAGATAGAATATGGTGTACAAGTGTCACCATAAGAACGTTAAAAGAGCAAATGATGTGGTGAGAATTGTAGAAGAGTTCAAGAATAAGTGAATCAGTGATAAGTGTATAAGATATATATAGTTAGAGCTTATGAGTTTGAAACATGGGAATTGTAATGTGTATGGATAAGAGTACAGTTTGATAAGTTAAGTGAATAGTTGTTAAGTTAATCTAAAGGAAAATGATGTACGTCAGTGGTTTGTGGAAGAGTTGTGCTAAAGTTCTAGAGAGAGAGCTCAGAATGATTAAGAGAATTAGTATTTCATAGAATCGATACTATTAAAGAGAGACAAAGATTATAATTTTTCAACTACAGACTCGGTTTGAATCAGTTGTATTCCATTTTAAAAGACCAAATTTGATGAAAGCCAGACTCACTTAAGTAGTAGAGTATGGTACTGGAAAAGTAAATAAGGAGTTAAATAGAGATATGAAGTTAAGATATGAAAGTGGGGGAATGGATTAAGAGTTCTGTTAGAAATGATATAAATTGACAAAGAAAAAGTATTTGAAATGGATCAAGAAATGTGAATATTATTTCGGAAGAGTTTAAGAATGTGTACATCGGTAACTAGCCTACAAGACAAAAGAAGCTGGAAAGTTAAGTTTGAGTAAAGGAAATTGCATAGTGTATGAGTAAGAATGTGGGTTTGATAAGTTAAGTAAATTATTGGTGGATTAATTTTGATTGGAAAAAATGTGTATAAATGGTTCGAGGAAAGTTTGCACTCTAGATTGGAAGTATTGGTGTTGGCTAACTAAATTATGTGATAGTAGGTATATTATAGTTAAAGAATTAGAAGATGATGTCAGGGTAAGTTAACCAAGTATGATGTGGATTTGGATATGGTGGTGTATTCTGAGTATGGAAATGTAAGGTAATAAAGGAGTTAAGAATTGATAAAGAGAAAAAGATTGAGTTTAAAGGATCAGATATGATAAAGGTTATATGGAAGTGTAAATGATAAGTTTGATATAGAAATAAGAAAAATGTGCAAGGTAATGTGAAAATATTGTTTGATTCCATAAAGTATATGTTTAATTACATTTGAAGAAGATTTAAGGTTGTGTGCTTGGTCAAATGATGATGGAATAAGAGTTTGGTTATTGTTGTAAGGTAATTAGAGATGAATTTATGATGTTGAGTGATGAAAATGGATGTTACTGTCTACGTGATGAGTGACATTATATGGATTTTAAAAAAGGTCAAAAGAAAAGGCAGAATCAAAGGAGAGGAAAGACAAAAATGGATTGAGTTTACTGTGTAGATAATAAGCGATAGTAGATGAATGTATAAAGGAAAGATTAAGTAAAGGAGACAACATGAGAACATTAGAATATATGTTTTAATCAATATGTGCAATGAAAATTTGAGGACAAATTTTCTTAAAAGGAGGAGAGATTTGTAACATTCCAAAATCAGGGCTAGTGACTAAAATATAAATTTTGGAAACTTTGTGCTCAATTTTGAAATAAGTTAAAAGTATAGGATTTAATTGTAAATTATGTGAGTACGATTGATTAGTTAATATGGAAAGAAAGAAGGGTAAAATGGTCATTTGATAAGAAATATTTTTATCTTTCTTTTATGGGCTATAGAAACATGGGATTAAGAGGAAAAATGAGAGATTTCTCTAAAAACTTTCTTCTTCTTCTTCTTCTTCTTCAGCCGTGGACTTCAAGAGTAATAGGTGAATTAATTTTAGCTGGTTAATTCTTAGATTTTTATGTTGGGTTTTATTCCTTGGTTGCTATATAAGCTCAGGGAAAGCTTGTATAAGCTTAAACATGAGATATATGAATATGAATGAGATGATATGGTTATATGAATATGAGAAAAGGTATATGTGACTATATGATCATATGAACATGTGATAAAGAGCTATGCGAAAGAACTATGGGATATGAATGTGTGAATGTGTAATAAGATAAAAGTTAATGCCCATGATATGTGTTATGAGAGCTATAGATATAGTTGGCATGCCAAGAGTCGAGAGTTACCTATGTCCTTCGGGACATATGGACAGTTTACCTATGTCCTTCGGGATATATGGACAGGTTACCTATGTTCTTCGGAACATATGGATAGTGGTCCTTCGGGACATATACATATGTCCTTTGGGACACAGATCTCACATACCACTCAGTGGACCTTATACGAGCTGTGGTGATAGCATAGTGCGCAACCTCTATGTACTCACATACCTTAAGTTCTCAACAGTATATATGGGTTTTAAAGATAATAAAGAACTTGATATGAAATTATCTGTGTTCTTTTGTGGAATGGTATATGTGCTATATGACGTGCATAAATGATAAGTTCAGGATCATAAATAATAAACATGAAGATAATAATATAATTACATACGTGTATTTGTTATATTAGGTTGGTAATGGTTCATGTGTTGGTGTGATTTAGAGTTTACATTATATGTTGATATTGTGTAAAAGGAAATTAGTGATGATAAAATAAGTAATGATAAGCATGTGAATGATGGGATTAAGTATGTATATACTTATGATGTTATGTAACATGATATGTGTATGTGTATATGTTATAGGGAAGAACATATGCTTTTGTATGATATGGAAGTATTAAATGTTCATGCATTGTAGAAGTTACAGTTGTATCATAATTTTATTTATGCCTCACTAAGTCATTAACTTAGCGTGTGCGTGTTTCACACGTAGGTTATGGAAAGCGAGAAGAGAAGCTAAGAGGAGCAAGACAGGTTAGCATCTCCCTTACAAAGTTCAGATCATAAAATCAAAGAGATGATTTAGTTGTATTTGGTTATTTTGAATATAGATGGCATGTACTAATTGATTGAATTGAATATGCTCTGATATGTTTTGTAAACCAATTGATTTGATTAATGTAAAATATTCATTTTCTTGAAATGTGAATTTAAAATTTTAATCAGTTTGTAAAGGAAAATGCTTTGAAAATCAATGTGACACCTCGGACTCGAATCCGGGTCGGATACGGGTTGGGGGTGTTACATTTAATCGTACTAAAGCCAAGAGATACGAAGTTTATTTCTTGTAAATGGATCTATAAGATAAAATGTCGCACAAATATATCAATTGAGAGACATAAAGCTCAATTGCTAGCTCGAGGATTCTCTTAACAATATGGACTAGACTATGATGAAACGTTTAGTCCAGTGCCAAAGCTTACAACAGTTTGAGTCCTACTAGCACTAGCAGCTAGTAAGGATTGGAAAATATGTCAAATGGATGTGAAGAATGCATTTTTTTCATGGGAATCTATATCATGAGATTTGCATGGGCCAAACAATAGGTTTTCAAAGTCAAGTCATCCTTATTATGTCTACAAGCTTTGAAAGGCGCTTAATGGATTGAGCCAAGCACCCAGGGTTTGGTATGGGAAGATAGCTGAGCACTACAACAAAACATATTTTTAGTGGCATTTTCTTAGCTCTATATCGGCGTTTTTAAACACCGCTAAAATCTTTCTCGGCGCCAGTAAAAGCACTACAAGAAGCACCACTAAAACCAATACTGCAACAGTTAGCAGCGTTTGTGAACAAAAAATACCGCAAAAGTCAAGCTCTATAGCGGTGTTTTTAAGAAAAAGGTCGCTAATTACCTTGTCTTCAATGGCATTTATTTTCTCAAACACCGCTATATGTTATGATATTTAGTAATGTTTGTGGTAAAAAAATGTCATTATTAATTATGTATATAGTAGCATTTTTATTTACAAGAGTCGGAAAAGTGTATACCATTAGTGGCGTTTCCTTTATAAAAAGCCGTAAAAGAACCTGACTTCTGGTGACTTTTATTTACAAAAGCCGCTATGATTAATTAATTTCGCATATATCATTTTCTATTTTATATTACCCAAATTTAATATCCTGTAGCATTATCTAATAACAATAAAACTTAAAATTTAATTATGACACAAATTATGTACTAAAATATATCAAAATTTCTAAAATTAAAATAAAATGTAACATAGTTCAACATTGTTCACTAGAATTTATTATAGGTTCTTTCTCTTTCAATTAAAAAAAACATTGCTCACTAGAATAAAAAAAAATTCTTCTAGTTGCAATTTCAAGCATTGATTTGCAACTTTAGTCGATTCTTTTCATTAGGAACGAACGTTCAATTTAAACAACAGAGAAAATAATGGATTTAGGGACAATATATTACAAGGAGATAAGCTGGAAGAAAAGTCATGATAAGATATTTACTCGTATACACGGGCAAGACAATATCATGACTTGGGTCCAACATACTCAGGCACGTTTACAATTTCAAGAATACTTGGATCCCTCAAACGAAGATGAACCAGCTGATCATGGCTATTAATTGTACAAGCACTCTGGTGCAAAATATTCGATATACTCATTTTTTTGGGATTTCTGCACAAGATATCAAACTTTTAAGTAAGTTTCTCAATATAACAACCAGTGAAATATATTAAAGCAGTTGTCTACCAAAACCATACCTACATACACAATAAGTCCAAAAAAAACTGAACAAGAACTTAAAAATCTCAGTTCTCACGCCAAGTTCTGTATCAAAAAAACTCATGTTTCAAAAGTCCAACAACGTGCAAAATTTTCAACAGCATAAACAACATATCATTATTTAGACATCTAGCAGCACAAATTTAAAGAACTTGTGACTGAACACAGATTATGACAACTAAGGGCTTAGTATAGTGTTTCGACGAACCCTTTTTGCTTCTATTGCACATTTAGTTTCAATTGGAAATCGAATTGCCTAACTGGGAAAAAGGAAGAGTATATAGTTCAAGTTTGTCAATTTTTTTCAACTATACAGGTGAAATCAGTGCCTTCTTTCACTCTTCAAGGAGGCAGGAAAGAGATCTAATCAGGATCACGATAAAACATCAGCAAATGTTGGTATTCGTAGGTGTTTACCCTCGCAACTTAAAAATTCAGATTTTCATTCATCAACACATATCAAGATATAAAGAAAAAGAAAACTAGAAAGTACGACACTAAATCATGAAAAACAAGAACAACTAGTGATGGCAAAAATGTCATCTAATCAAAATCTCAGAGGGAAAAAGTACGCTCTGAAATATGTAAGCTTAGCACTTACTCATAAATAACATGATGCAGCATGCTGAACCCAAATAATACCAAGGAGACCTAACAATGATCTCATCACATATTTTAACCGGTACTTATCTATCGTATATCAGCAGATGGACTCAAAACAGTATATTGTATAAATGTGTTTAAACCTCAATAGAAAAATGAAAAAAAAAACAATATTAAGGAACAAAAAGTTCAACTCATTCACCAACGTACTATCAAAATTTTAGCAAACAAGCAAGAGTTTCTCTAAAACTATTTAACCAAACACATTCCATTATCCAATGCTAGATAGAACAATGTTTTTTTAATTTTCTAGTTAACAAATAAACACATTACAATCCATATATAGTAAATATATATAAGTTTAGCGTTTTTCTGTGAAATGCTCAGATCCATTCTTTTGTGTCAATCATCTGAAAATTAAAAAAGAGAAAAAAGAATGTGCAAAATGAGAGATCTGCACCTGTAGAAATCGATGGATTTGATCTTGGTGGAAGAAATCATGGTTGTTGTTATTAATGAAAATCATATTTCTTTAGAGAGAAATGTATAAAAAATAAAGAATTAAAAATTCAATGGCAACCAGCATCATTTCACAACAGCCAACTTAAACTCAAACCATCAGCTTTAGCAGCGATCAATACAGAACAAGCAATAGAAATCAGCAGATACAAGCCGCAACTTCAATGTTAGTTCTCACCAGATGAACACCAAATCAACGTTAGCAAAGTGAATGCAGAATAATTTACAAACACCACCATCTACTAATTGCAGGCAGATCTAACAACTTAATGTTGCAAATTATTGAAAAACAGTGTTGTAGTATTATAATCTAAAAATTTCGTTTCAACAATAAAGTTAAAAAATATGAAATTAAAATAGAACCTGTAATCAGATGGAACTGAATAAATAGAAGAAGAGTTTTGTTGAGGCCTGAATGAACAGTTTCCTTAAGACAGATTCATCCTCTCCTCGGTACTTTGAGTAACGTTGGACGTCGGTCTCCCAGGATACAACAACAAACGTTCACAACAGTCATCACAATCGTAGAGAACAATCGAACACAATCTTTTTCTTTATCTATCACCGGAAAATGACTTTGGTAGAATCGGAGAATTGAAAGGAAAGTGTTTGAAAGAAAATAGTAAAAAGTTGTGTGTTGAGATGTGTCACAACTTAGCATTTTATAGGGAGAGGAATCTGTATTGAAAGGTTAAGACCTTTAAATGAAATGACTTAACCATTTGATTAAAAGTTATAACCTTTTGATCAAAAGGTTAACATGAAAATACATGACTTTTGGGATGAAATGAAATAACTATTTTTCATGAAAAGACTTGACTATTTTTCATGAATAGTCATGATTGAATAAATCAATTTATTCATATTTTTCCAATAATCCCCCACATGAATGAATTTGATTGTTTAAATTATCAGTTGGAATTCTTGCACCTGATTCACAATAGTTTTAGAATCAACCATTACAAAGTTTAAGAATTTGGCAACTAAGAATTTTTAGCACCAGCATCTTCAGTTTTGTATTTATGGTCCAATGATTCCCATAGTTCCTTAGCCGTTTTCATTACGTTGTATACTTCATAAAGTGCATCAGATAAACCATTCAAGATGTAGTTACGGCATAGGAAATCAGAATGCTTCCATGCTTCGGTAATGTTGAATGCGGTTCCAACATCCACTTCATCCTCTCTAATAGTAGGAGGATTATCCTTAAAAAATTTGGCCAGATTCAATGTCGTCAAATAAAACAACATTTTCTGTTGCCATCCTTTGAAATTCTCTCCATTGAATTTCGCAGGTTTTTCATTATGACTCATGGTTATAAGTAATGTTTGGCTCGCAGCCTGAGTCTATCTAGCGACAATCGCATTAGATTGTGAATTGGATGAAGTATCGGACATTTTTCTGTAATCGAAATCAAAACCGAAATAATAAATATAATATGAAACGAAATATATATTAACCTAAATATATTACCACGGTAATCTGTTTGAGTTTAGATTGAAGTATAACACAATAAATATGTCTTAATATTGTTGCAAATTATTGAAAAACAGCATTGTAGTATTATAATCTAAAAATTTTGTTTCAATAATAAAGTAAAAAAATGTGAAATTAAAATAGAACATGTAATTGGATGGAACTGAATAAATAGAAGAAGAGTTTTGTTGAGGCCTAAATGAACATATTACTTAAGACAAATTCGTCTTCTCCTCGGTGCTTTGAATAACGTTGGACGTTGGTATCCCATGATACAACAACAAACGTTCACAGCAGTAAGCACAACCGTAGTGAACAATCGAACACAATCTTTGCCTTTATATATCACCAGAAAATGACTTTGGAAGAATCGAAGAATTGAAAAGAAAATATTTGAAAGAAAATAGTAAAAAAGTTGTGTGTTGAGATGTGTCACAACTTAGCCTTTATATAGGGAGAGGAATTTGTATTGAAAGGTTAAGACCTTTAAATGAAATGACTTAACCATTTGATTAAAAATTATAACCTTTTTGATCAAAAGGTTAACATGAAAATACATGAATTTTGGGGTGAAATGAAATAAATATTTCTCATGAAAAGACTTAATTATTTTTCATGAATAGTCATGATTGAATAAATCAATTCATTCATATTTTTCCAACACTTAAACTAATTCTAAAAATTCTTGCTCAATACAGCTCTAAACGTAAAAATCGATTCACCATGACAGAATATCAATCACCAAACTAATAACCAAGTTTCAAATCAACTAATTAGTATTTTTTTAATTGCAAAGGAATTGAGAGAAATCTATTTTTTTTAATCACCAAGGCTCACAAAATCTCAAAGCTCACTAAGGCATTTTGTCAAACAGTTGTATGACTTGTAAAAAAATAGTTACACCAAATTACACATATCAAGTTGAACTAGACCCCAACGGAAGAAAACTATAGTGGTAGCGTAGAGAAACTAGGGAATTGGAATGAAAGATGGAGCAACAAACACCAAACTGACGCAACAAAAAGAATAATCAGTTTTAGATTTAAGATCTGAAAGAAGCAATCACAATTCATGAGAGAAGATCAATCGATGGTGAATTGAAATGGATGATAAAGTCGTAAAGTCAACTGAATATCACATACAATAACAATAAAGATAACAATCGATAAACGATTGAAATTACAACAGCGACAATGGAAAAAATGATGCAGTGAACTTTGGCGGCAGTGAAGAAGCAGTTATTCCAGTGATAAAGATTTATTGAAGATTTTCAGTTGGAGAGACAAAATAATCGGTGGCGAGACAATGGTGACTACCGACTAGTGAATAGTGAAATTGATGAAGAACCCTACTTAATAAAGTTGGTAGACTGAGGATAGAGGAAGAAGAGGTTAAAAAGAAAAATTAGGGATCAGGCAAGAGAAAAATGGGGATATGTAAATCTTATAGCAGCGTTTATAAGACAAAAGCCAATAATATATAAGGATATAATGGCGTTTGTTTGACAAACGCCACTATTATATGAGTCTCTAATAATGTAGTCAAATGCCACTAATAAGCATCTATAGCGGCATTTGTCTTACAAATGCAACTAATATTTGAGGATAAAAAATCGTTTGTTATAAAACGTCACTAATGTATGCATCTATAGCAGCACATTCACGTAAATGCTGCTAATTTCTCCATTTGGTAGCATTTTGGGTGTAAATGTCACGAGATGTACAAAATTAATGGTGTTTTTTTAGTAAATGTCGCTAAATACCAAGCTTCCTATAGTGCGAAGTTTTTACTTATAGTGGCTATTATGTGGTTCCTTCATATTCTAATTCGTTCGTGGAAGTATATGACGAAAAACTAGCTATCGTACTAGTGTATATGGATGATTTAATCATAACCGGAGATTATGAGGAAGAAATTCTCTGAATTAGGGAGAATTTATCAGTTCCCTTGCAAATGAAAGAACTTAGAAAACTTAGACATTTCCTTGGTCTAGAGATCGATCACGCTGAGGATTGAATTTTTCCCTATCAGAGAAAGTATTCTAATGATTTATTGAAAGAATTTGGAATGCTTAATTGCAAGCAAATTTCTATGACAATGGATCTAAATGCCAAAATTTGTGCTAATGAAGAAAAAGATTTAGAGGATGCTACAATGTATTGACAATTAGTTTGTAGTATTGTCTACTTAACTTTAACAAGACCATATGTAATATCCTAAAAATCGGGTTAGTGACCAAATTATAAAACTTCATAATTTAGTAATTAAAGAAGATAAATTGAAAAGTTCAAGGACTTATATGAAAACTTTTGTGTATGATTGAATTGCAAAGAATGATGAATAGAAGGACAAAGTGGTCATTTGGTAAAGAAAATAATTAAATTTGGTAGTGGTTATATTTAAACCACGTGGAATTAGGGAGGCAAGAAGCCAAGTTTCCAGAGAACTCATCTTTCTCTTCTTCCTTCAAGCGTGAAAGCTAATTGGAAAATGTGAGTTCCTTGCTAAGTGATTATTCAATGAATTTAAGTTCGGGTTATATTCTTTAGATGATACTTAAGATTAAGAAAACCTTAAGTTATCTTAAAACGAAAAGATGAGGGAGTTAGGAAGGATTAAAGATAAGAGGGGGATAAGAGAAATCTTGGAAAAGAGTTAGTAAATAAAGTTTGAGACAAGAATTGACTTGTCATCAACTTAATTAGGAAGAATGAAGTGTTAGAATTAAAATTAGAACATGTTGGAAATTTGGTAGGATTCTTAATTTCAAGATATAGGAGGAGATTTTAAAGATAAAAATGTGTTAGATGAATATAAATTGTGTGAGTATGTGTACTTAAGTTAAGAGTATAAAAGAGAATAATACATTAAGGATTTAAGCTGATATGGGTTAATTTTAGGGTTTAAAAAGTGAAATATGGGCTATGGGTATGATACTGCTTCATCCAGTACCGATACTTCAATCATAAAGAGTGAGATTTGGTATAGGCGTATCGATACCATAAGTCTGAATTTGACAAAGTTATTTATGGGGTATCGATACTTGGGTAGGTAGTATCGATACCAAGGGTACAGATACTATAAGGTTAGTATCGATACCATTTTTGAAACAAGGATTCCATAATGCAAATTGGGTTTCGATACCCAAGCTCGGTATCGATACCATAGCTAGGAAAGTATCGATACCCTACAGGGGGTACCGATACTACTTTAAATAGAAACTGAAATTAAGCCTTTCTTTTAGTTTAAGAAATTAAGTATCAAATCATGATATTTGGAATGTTGATATATATAAATGTATGATTATGTAGATATCGAGCATAAGCAAGTTCTGGAACAATCGAAGAATTAGAAATGGTCAAGAGAGAGATACAGTTCTAGAATTGATTTGATTCAAGTGAGGCTAAGGTGAGTGCATATCATAGTTAGTATAGATATTGTTTTATGGAAATAAGACTTGTGATAAGTCTATTTCCTATATTAGATTTCATGATTTCATATTCATGTACATGCATTTGTTATGATTATAATGAGTATATGCATAACTCATACATGTTTTAATATGATATAATATGTGATATATGCAACCATAAGAGAACAAATCCAAGTTATGTATTATAAGACAAGTGATCACATGTGAACATAGGAAGTATGTGATGTATTTATATGAAATATGATAGAAGAGATATGAAAATGTGAAATGTATCTATATTTAAGCCCATGTTATATGATAAGAGAGTTGTAGGTATAATTGGCATGCCAAGAGTCGAGGGTTTTATGTGGTCTTTCAGGATATATATTTAATCCTTGGGAAGATATATGCGATTCTTCGGAACACATATTTGATCCTTTGGAATATATATGTGATCCTTAAGGAGTGGTCCTTTGGGACATTTATGTGATCCTTAGGGACATATAAGTGTGGTATTTCGGGACAAATTTTAAGTGCCCCTAGTGGAAATTTATTTGAGTTGTGGTGACAACATATGTGCACAACCTCAGTGTACTCACGTACCTCATGTTCTCAATAATGTACATGGGCATCCAAAAGATAATTTAAATTAAAACCCTTAAAAGAAGATATGTTTCAATTGTGCACTTTATAATTATACATGTTATAGTTTAGTAAATATATACAATTTGTAATGTCATAATGGAATGATAGAAGTGTATGTTTCATGAATTCATTGTTACATGTCATCACTTCATAATTATATATGTTATAGTTTAGTAAATATATACAATTTGTAATGTCATAATGGAATGATAGAAGTGTATGTTTCATGAATTCATTGTTACATGTCATATTATGCCTCACTAAGTCTGTGACTTAGCGTGTAAGTGGTTTACACGTAGGTACCAAGAAACAAGAATACCAAAGTTAAAGTTTAGGAAGGCAACATCTTCTTTGATGCGATCAGATCATAAGTGATTTAAAATAGTATGCTATTTTGTAGTAATATTTATGTTGGCATGTAATTACAGTTTAAATCATATATGCTCGGATCGATTTTGTAATCATTTTGATGGTATTTATGTAAATTATTACACTGATGATTCAATAAAAGTTTTAAATTTTATGAGATTTTGTAATAGTAAACGTTTTGAAAAGTCAATATGACACCTCGGATTCGTATCCGGGTCGGATACAGATTGTAGATGTTACATTTTATGGTGTCAAGCCTAGGTTTAGCCGATTCAGGCATAAACTGAAGTTTATAATGTCTTTAGATGCATACATGCCAACAAAATAGTGAGAACTTCTGATCTGATAGAATAATGAGTATAATGTCTTATTAATAGAATTATATAGTTGTGTCTTATTAGATGTCCAGACATGATAGCTTTCGAAGTGAAGTGAGAGATGATAGGCCCACTGAGAGTAGTAATTCACCTACCCTGGCCAGGAAGGTGAAGGACAGGCACCTTCTGGAGTGCATATAGGAGATCAAGATGTTTTCTTTAGGACGTTGGACTCTATCCTAACGCGTTTCCAGTCTCTTACCTATTAAACTCAGAGAATGAATGTTGCGAAAGAGTTGAAGGGATTAGGAGCTCCAGAATTTAAGGGTGAAGCCGAGGAAGGTCCTGTTGTTACGAACCTTTGGCTCAATGATTTGAAATTGATGCTTGGTGGGATTCATTGTTCTAATACGGAGAAGCTGGATAGAGTTATCTCCTTTCTCCGAGGGCAAGCGAGAATATGGTGGACCAATGTTACCCTGAAGATGACTGGTGATCAGGTAGCTTGGTCCTTGTTGTTAGAAGAATTTAAGCATAAGTACATATGATATCAGTTTATCCGACAAATGAAGCAATAGTTTATGAATCTGAAGCAATGGAATCGTACGGTATATGAATATGAGTGTGAGTTCATCAAGTTAAGCCGTTTTGCTGCCAAACTTATTCCTACAGAGAATGATGCTTGTGAGTGGTTTGTGGAGGGATTGCGTCCTCGATTGAAAGAGATGCTGATTGTGTTGAACCTATCCTTATTTCAAGAAGTAGTAACCGTGCCAAAGCTCTGGAAAGAGCTCAGAATGAAAGGTTTGGAGATCAAAGAGCCCATACGTCTAAAAGAACGGGTGCTTCTTCGAGTTCTGCACTAGCAAAAAGGGGTAGAGATACTGGTTCTCGACCTCAGGCGAGATCAGAGTCAATTGCATCATCTGCTAGATGATCAAATCCGATGAGAGCTAGACAAACTCAGCCTGTGGGATCTGGAACTGGGAGATCTAACCAGGGCCAAGCTAGACAATGTCCACATTGTGGAATCATCCGGGGATTTGTTGAATAATTTCGGGAGCTTATTTTAAATGTGGGGACACCGACATTTTATTCGAGACTGTCCAATTATAGCCGGGGAGCCTATACAGCTGGAGAGGTTGCTTCTATGACTCAGAGATGAAGGGGTAGAGGTAGAGGAAGAAATTAATTTGAATTCTTGACTCAACAGGAGATCGCTCGACGGCTCGGGTTTATAATCTAAAGACTAATGAAGATCGAGATGACCTGAGATTATTGCAGGTATTTTTCAATTTTATGATAAGCGTGTCTTTGTACTGATTGATTCGGGTTTTACCTATTCTTACATTAGTAGTAAACTGGTGAGGGAATTAAAAATTCAGTTAAAAGCTACTAGTAGTGATGTGATAGTGACGAATCCATTAGGGTATAGTGCTCGAGTAAATAGGGTGTGTCGGGGTGTCTCATACAGATTCAGGGAATTGAATTCCCTACTAATATGATGGAATTACCCTTTGACGAATTCGAAGTGATACTGGAATGGACTGGTTATATCATTATGATGTTAATGTTGATTGTAGACTGAAAAGGGTAACTTTGCTCAATTAATAAAGTGTGGAAGTTATGGTATTCAGTAAGATGGAATCCATTGGCAAATGTAATATCATTGATGTCAGCAAAGAAATTAATGCTACATGGATGTCAGGGTTTCATTGCTAATGTGTTGGATATTAGAACCAGGGAGAAAGGGATTGAAGAAATTCCCATAGTCAGAGAGTTCCCAGATGTCTTTCCTGTAGAGTTCCCAGGTTTACCTCCGGATAGAGAGGTGGAATTTCATATTGAGATAATGCCTGAAACAGCGCCCATTGCAATGGCACCATACAAAATGGCTCCAAAAGAGTTGCAGGAATTAAAGATTCAATTATAGGAACTGATGGAAAAAGGGTTTATTAGACCAAGTGTATCACCTTGGGGAGCTCCAGTTTTGTTTATTAAGAAGAAAGATGGTTCAATGCGTCTATGCATTGATTATAGCAGCTCAATATGGTGACTATCAAGAATAAGTATCCCCTCCCTAGAATTAACTATTTATTTGATCAGTTGAAGAGAGCTTCAGTTTTCTATAAGATTGATTTGCAGTCGATATATCATCAATTGAAGATACAGGAGAAAGACATTCCAAAAATGGCTTTTAGAACCAAGTATGGTCACTATGAGTTTATCGTTATGTCGTTTGGGGTTATAAATACACTTGTTATTTTTATGGACCTAATGAATAGAATATTTCAACCCTATTTGGACCAGTTCGTAGTAGTATTCATTAACGATATATTGGTGTATTCGAAGTCAAAGAAGAGCATAGTATACATCTAAGATAGTTTTGCATATTTTACAGGATAATAAACTATATGCCAAACTATCTAAATGTGAATTCTGGTTAAATGAAGTGACATTCCTTGGACATGTAATTTCTGCATATGGAATTCGGGTTGATTCCCAAATGATAAAATTTATTCTAGAATGGGAAGTTTCAAAGAATGTGTCGGAAGTTTGAAAGTTTTCTGGGGTTAACAGGTTATTATCGAATATTCGTTAAAACTTTTCGATGATAGCTTTACCCTTAACTAGGTTGATGAGGAATGATGTAAAATTTACTTGGACTCAAGAATGCCAAGAAAGTTTCGAAATGTTAAAGAAGATTTTGATAGAAGCTCTCGTATTAGTTCAACCTGAATCTGGTAAGAACTACATGGTTTACAGTGACGCGTCCCATAATGGTTTGGGATGTTTATTAATGCAAGAAGGAAAAGTAGTGGCTTATGTATCTAAATAATTGAAACCATAAGAAAAGAACTATCCAAATCACGATCTAGAGTTGGTTGCAGTAGTGTTTGCTATTAAGATTTGGTGTCACTACTTAAATGGTGAACGTTACAATTTATATACCGATCATAAGAGCTTGAAATATTTGATGACCCAAAAAGAATTGAATTTAAACATAGGAGATGGATGGAATTTCTAAAATATTATGATGTGGTAATCAACTTCCATCCTGGAAAAGCAAATATGGTAGCAGATGCTTTAAGTCGGAAGACATTTGCAGCCTTACGAGCTCTAGATGCCAGGTTGTCATTAGATGGAGAGTGTGCAATATATGTAGAATTGAAGCTTAAACCATCATGGTTGAATCGAATTAAAGAGTTAAAAGTTAAAGATGAAAAGTGTTTGAAGAAATTACAACAAGTTAACAATGAGGAGATGAAAGATTATAGATCAAGTCTGATGGGAATCTGTATTACCGAGGGAGATTAGTGATTCTGAATGATGATGAGTTAAAGAAGGAGTTGTTAACAGAAACTCACTATAGTCCATTGACGATGCACCCTGGTGGAAAAAATGTATATGGATCTCAAGAGTCGATAGTGGTGGCCTGGAATGAAGAAGAATATTATGGAATTTGTATCCAAGTGTTTGACTCGCTAGCAAGTCAAACTGAGCATCAGCTTTCGTCAGGACTATTACAACCAATGTCTATTCCTTAATGGAAATGAGGGAATGTAACGATGGATTTTGTGACGGTATTGCCTTTGACTCGAACAAAAGAGATTATGTTTGGGTGATCGTGGATAGATTAACTAAGTCAGCTCATTTCATTCCGGTACGAGTTGATTTCTCTATGGATAAATATGTTAAATTGTATATCAGGGAGATTATACGACTGCATGGGGCACCTATTTCAATTGTTTTTGATCGAGATCATAGATTCATATTGAGGTTTTGGAAGACTTTGCATGGAGCGTTAGGAACTCGATTAAACTTTAGCACATCATTTTATCCTCAAACCGATGGACAGTTAGAGCAAACTATTCAAATTTTTTGAAGATATGTTGAGAGCTTGTGTAATAGAATTCAAGAGGTCCTGGGAAAAATATTTGCCACTTGCTGAATTCGCTTACAACAATAGCTACCAGTCAAGTATCAAAAAGGCTCCCTATGAGGCTCTATATGAGAGGAAGTGTTGTATGCCTACGAGCTTAGGGATCAAAAAGTTCTTGGTCCTGAGTTGATTCAGGAAGTGAAAGAAAAGGTTCTAATTATTCAGAACAATATGAAAGTAGTAGCTGATAGACATAAATCATATGCGGATCTGAAGAGGAAAGAAATAGAGTATCAAATTAGAGATAAAGTGTTTTTAAAAATATCTCCTTAGAAGAAGGTATTGAGATTTCGATGAAAAGGAAAGTTTAGTCCTAGGTTTATTGGACCCTATGATATCATTAAGAAAGTGGGACCAGTGGCATATCAATTAATTTTACCACCTGAAATGGAGAAAATACATGATGTTTTTCTCGTTTCAATGCTTCGGAGATATAGGTATGATCCCTCCCATATTGTATCACTAAAAGAGATAGAGGTTCAACCTGACCTGACTTATGAGGAAGAACCTATCCAAAGTTTAGCTCACGAGGTAAAGCAACTAAGAAACAATACTAATCCATTGGTCAAAGTATTGTGGAGGAATCACAAGGTAGAGGAAGCAACGTGGGAACGTGAAGAGGACATGAGAAATCAGTACCCTATCTCTTTGTGCAGTGAAAATTTGAGGACGAATTTTCTTAAGGGGAAAGATTTGTAACATCCTAAAAATTGGGTTAGTGACCAAATTGTAAAACTCCAGAATTTAGTAACTAAAGTAGATAAATTGAAAAGTTCAAGGACTTATATAGAAATTTTTGTGCATGATTGAATTGCAAAGAATGATGAATATAAGGACAAAGAGGTCATTTGGTAAAGAAAATAATTAAATTTAGTAGTGGTTATATTTAAACCACGTGGAATTAGGAGGCAAAAAGAAAAGTTTCTAGAGAACTCTTCTTCTTATTCTTCATTCAGGCGTGAAAGCTAATTGGAAAAGGTGAGTTCCTTGCTAAGTGATTATTCATTGAATTTAAGTTCGGGATATGTTCTTTAGACGATACTTAAGCTTAAGGAAAGTTTAAGTTATCTTAAAATCAAAAGATGAGAGAGTTAGGAATGATTAAAATAAGAGAAATCTTGGAAGAGAGTTAGTAAATAAAGTTTGAGACTAGAATTAACTTGCCATCAACTGAATTACAAAGTATAAAGTGTTAGAATTGAAATTAGAACATCTTGAAATTTGGTAGTATTCTTAAATTCAAGTTATAGGAGGAGATTTTGAAGATAAAGATGTGTTAGATGAATATAAATTGGTGTGAGTATGTGTACTTAAGTTAAGAGTCACTACAAGAAAATATACCTTTAATGACACACGAACGATGAAACACGCTAATTTATGACTTACAAAAAAGTGTATCATAAAAAAATGTCATGTTTTTTTAAATTTAAATGATTTATGACTTACAATAATGTGTGTCATATTTAATAGTCATAATCCAAAAAATTTACAAAATCACGGAATACACTTTTTAATTTTGTGTCATCCATAAAAATATCTTTTAATTTCCCCATTATTTTCATCCTTTCCCGTATCTTCCCCTTCTATAATCAGTTCACTCCTAATGTTTTCCACTCTCCTTTTCTCTCCTTATTATCATCCTGATTCTCTTCTTCTTGTTAGGCCGAGTTTGACTGTGATAAGCTAAAAAGTTCACACACAAACCCTATCCCTAAAAATTCCTAAATTTCAGATATCCTTTCATTTATATTTCTTTCAAAAAAATTTAAACAATGGTTGGAGAAGACAACATCTCGAATCTACTAATGGAGGAGATGTGTGCGAACGGCATCGGGGATGTAAACGATGCACCATCATCCTCAACGTCGACAACGGAGCGAAAGTTCTGGCCCATCATTAGTGGCGAACACCTAGAAATTGAGGCCTACGCTGCACTTTACTCTGGCCGTACCAAGATCATGCGGCTTATATTCATCACCGACCACTACGATAATACCGCAATACAATTAGAAGCCCTAAGGATGGCTTACGAAGAGTTCAAAAAGGGGGAGAACAATCAGCTATTCCGTGAAATAGTCCAGAAGATTGACTGTCGATTGGGTCTGAACTATTCGATGGATGCTGCCTGTTGCGCTATGGTTGATCGAAAAGCCGAGAAAAGGAAAGAGAAGCTCGAGAGTGAACTCAATGTCTACAGGGTAATTTTATCTTTCTTACTAAATTTATTTTCTAGAAACTATTTAGTTCTTTTAATTTGTTTGGTTTCTAACTTTCAGACTAATTTAATCAAAGAAAGTATAAGAATGGGTTACAATGATTTTGGAGATTTTTAATATGCTCATGGTGCACTGGGGGGTGTTTTTAAAAGCTACGTTCGAACTCGAGATTGCTGTACTACGTCAAAGCATGTTATTCAAATGTGTTTGAGCGTTATTCTTGTGAGCATTGAGATGGGTCAATTTTCACATTTGAGAAGCTACATTAGTAAGGCTGAGCAAACACCCAAGGCACTTGACCCTCCACTACTGCTAAGCTATGATGTGCCATCGGATTGCCTCATTTGGAGTCTAAGAAGTACAAGCTTGCTGCTCGGAAGGTTTTTCAGCTTATAAATTGTTTTTTGATCTTCCAAAATTCAAATGTTGCAATTTTTCATCCTACAATGATTTAGGATCGTTACATGCACTATCTTTTATTCCTGATATGTTGAATTTGAGATATGGCTGAAGTGTGTAGTATTTACTTATGGTCCTTTACTAAGTCATTTTCTAGAAGTGAGTTCAGAAGCAATTTAAGCCACACAATTTGGTTTGAAATCTTGTCCTATATGATCAAAATATATGTGACTTGATCTTGAGCTCAATAAGTTCAATGAACTTAGTGTAAACAATCTTCATTTTAAGCATGCCCGAAGCATTGATTTCCTCAAAGGAAGCCTGGAATCATTTATGGTGTTGGATTTGGTGGAGGACATTATGGTAGAAAACTTAAAGAGAGTTAATTTGATGGACTCAAAAGAAAACTAGTATTGTAGTGTCGTTCTGATGCTATTACAGTGCGATGGTTGTGTACCTCAAGGATTTAGTTATGCTTCCTTTATCTGGAGCAATCCCTAAAAGTTTGTTGGCCTGATCAATTCCTAGTTTGCCTACTATGCTTTTTGTTGCAGAGGTATCTGTCTGTTGGTCATCTTGTATTGGTTATTAATATGAAATGTAACAGGCGAGATTTTGTGATTAATTTTATTTTGAGCAATTACCATTTCATTGTTGGATTGATTGTCTTTTCTATGCGTGCAGTTCTAAGAAGTGGGTCCTGAATTGGGGAATTCAGACAGTGAAGTCATTGCTCCTCAAGATGTTGCTACTTTGGTGTTCTTTGTGCACTTGCAAGCTTTGGTCGAATTGAACTGAAGACATGAATCTCTCTAGCCCCCTTTCTTTATTTTCTGGTAATCTCTTACTGTTGTTTGATGGATTTGTAGTCATGCAATGTATTTTACTTTGCAGAACAAACTTATTGACAATATCAACTTCAGGGATTTCTTGGAGTTGGTACCTAAAGTAAGGGAGCTTATTAATTATTTTGATTCAAGGTATTATCTATCTTTAAGTAATATGTAGTGAATTTTCTGTGGTTAATATTATAATATACAATTTTTTGTCACGCGACTCTGCATTTCAGACTCCTTACATGTTCGCAATTGATGAGAAACACTTACTTTTAACTTGTGGCTTCATTTTTATTACAGCCATTATGCTTCCTACTTGGGTGTTGGCGGTGATAGATATGAAGCAACAAGTTATTATCATGATTTCTTGGGGCCCACCAATATCCATCAGCAGTTGAAGCAGATTATTAATGCGTAAGTAACATAAATTATCGAAACATTATAGTATATTCTTTGATATATTTCATCAATTTTTATAGGGCAATGATATTGTACACTGCTCAAAGTGGATCTAACAAAAGGGTTAGCCTCAATTGGATCAATGTTTTGGTGAGGACTTTGATCATTCGTTGTTTAAATTGCAGTTTTTATTTTGACTAATCGTTTATTGTAAATTGTTTGTAGTGTCTCCGTCAGTCGGGAGGTACCGAGTGTGGATATTATGTTTGTAAGTTCTTGAAAGAGATAGTCGAGAACGACTTCAAGTACTGGTCAATGAGAATTTAAGCAAACTTTTCTGATACACATCTGTCATATCATACATACACATTAGTCATACAACTATCATATGGACTAGTATATTTTCTTGTAGAATAAAGAATAAAAATATCACACATAAACATTTCTTGTATCATATACACATCTTTCATATCATACATACACATACTCCTGTCTCAACAATATATGCAAATGCAACTAGCTGTAGGAATGCCAATTAAGTTCGTCACAATAAAATGTGTTTTTTTTGTTACATTGTCCCCATTTTCAGAACTTAGTGGTCTCTTTATGACCTGAAACTAAAGATTCATTGTATTTTTTGTGCTTTGTATTTTACCTACAGAGGCGAAATATAAATTTGAGAGCATAGATATTATTTTTCTATGCAAGCTTCATTTTCCATTGTTTTGCCTAGTTTTGTAATGCATTTTCGTCTCCCTCAATCTTGCCATGCATGTTGTAGCTCCTATCAAAATGACATTTGAAATGTAAGTGTTATTATTTATCTAAATAGCTATTATTATTCTCAATTACTGCTTAGCTACAGTATCGATGTTCTCTTTCCTAAACAAATGTTCTCGGTGTTGTAGATATGCAACATGTGCAATACCTATAAGTGCCTTCTTTGCATCAAGTCTTTGGTAAGTATTTAATTGTGGTATGACTGGAATTTGTGTTTGGTGTGTAGTGTAGTGTTTTCCTTATTATGGTGTGGTTTGTGTTGTGCAATGAGTTACTTCTGTCAGCAAAAACTACATACCCGAGACTGAAAACAGAGTATTACTTGTGAACTTGTTGCTTGTTTCAGACTCTTTTTTGTTTTAAGTATAATATTGTTACTTAATGATCTGTCTTCTTTCCTATCCTAATGGTTGTTAAAGATTTACTGCACCCAAGTTGGTAGGTTAACTTGAGTTTGTGAAAATTCTCAACTAAATAAACCTGGATGATTATTGTTAAGCTCAAATCAAGTATAGATGTAGTAGAAATACCTGCTACATGTATTGTTTTATCCTTTATTTTGTTTCTTAAACTTGAACTAAGGTTAAGGGGGTTTCGCGGAGTGGTCAAGTTGTCTTCTCTGCATAATAAAGTTTCTTAATTAAGCAGGATCCTAATTTGTTGAATTACTGCCATTTGTCTTGCTTCGTGTTTTCATATCTTAATGCCTTGCCCTGAAACTGGTTCTGACAACACTAATTTGTTTTTCTTATACTTTTAATGAAAATTAAATTTTAAATGCATTTAAGCCGTTGAGTTGCCAAAAGGTTTATGCTATAGGCTGCAAATTGCTTACACGATATGGAGCTTATTATGTACTGGTTGTGCAAAATTTTGACATCTTTGTTTTATTTTCCTTACCTTTTGTTGATATTGTTTTTGCATATTCTAAGCATCTTAATTTTTTTTGTCAATACAGGTTTGGCAACACTGCTATTTGCACATATTTGTGACTTTTATCTAGATGCTCAAAGCTCTAAGTATGTGAAAACAAAGTGCATTATTGTATATATATAATGATTATATGTTCTTTCTCAATGTCGTATTTTCTTTGTTTTCTTTGACTAATCGTTTATTGTAAACTATTTGTAGTGTGAATATATTATATACAAATGGATTGCTTATATATACTATGATATATATATTTAGTATTATGAGGCATTAAATGTGATTTAGTATGATTATTTGTCAATCTAAAATATATATATATATAATTTATGAAATACAATTACGTCACACGAATGTGTGTCATCTTCATTTATGACAGGGGCTTCAATGACATGCAATGTAAGTCATACATGCGTGTCATAAATTTATGACACACAAATGTGTGTCATCTTCATTTATAACGGGGGCTTCAATGACGCTCAATTCGCATCATAAATGCACGTCATAAATGTATGTCATAAATGCGCGTCATAGATTTATGACACAGAATTGCGCGTCATCAAAATTTCATGTCGGTGGCTTCAACGACAAGCATTTGTGTGTCATCAGTACCATAGATGACGCGCAATGTGTATCATTAAAGGGGTTTTTTCTAGTAGTGAGTATAAAAAGGAATAAGACATGAAGGATTTAAGTTGTATGGGTTAATTTTGGGGTTTAAAAAGTGAAATCTGGGTTATGGGTATCGATACTGCGTCATCTAGTTCCGATACTTCAAGCATAAAGAGTGAGATTTGGTATAGGGGTATTGATATTGGTTGAATATTGATACCATAAGTCTGAATTTGAAAACGTTATTCATGGGGTATCGATACCTGGGTAGTTAATATCGATACCAGGGTACCGATACCATAAGGTCAATATCGGTACTATTTTTGAAATAAGAATTCTATAATGTAAATTGGGTATCGATACCCAAGCTCGGTATCGATACCATAGCTAGGGAAGTATCGACATCCTACAGGGGGTACCGATACTATTTTAAATAAAAACAGAAATTATGCTTTCTTTTAGTTTAAGAAATTAAGGATCGAATCAAGATATTTGGAATGCTGATATGTGTATAAATGTATGATTATATAGATATCTAGCATAAGCAAGTTCCGGAACAATCGAAAAATTAGAAATGGTCGAGAGAGAGATATGGTTCTAGAATTGATTCGAATCAAGTGAGGCTAAGGTGAATGCATATCATAGTTAGTATAGATATTGTTTTATGGAAATAAGACTTGTGATAAGTCTATTTCCTATATTAGATTTCATGGTTTCATATTCATGTACATGCATTTGTTATGATTATAATAAGTATGTGCATAACTCATACAGCTTTAATATGATATAATATGTGATATATGCAACCATAAGAGAACAAATCCAAGTTATGTATTATAAGACAAGTGATCATATGTGAACATGGGAAGTATGTGATGTATTTATATGAAAGATGATAGAAGATGAAAATGTGAAATGTATCCATATTTAAGCCCATGTTATATGATATGAGAGTTATAGGTATAATTGACATGCTAAGAGTCGAGGGTTCAATGTGGTCCTTCGGGATATATATGTAATCATTGGGAACATATATGCGATTCTTCGGAACACATATTGATCCTTTGGAATATATATGTGATCCTTAAGGAGTGGTCATTCGGGACATTTATGTGGTCCTTAGGGACATATAAGTGTGGTCCTTTGAGACAAATTTTAAGTGCCCTTAGTGGGAATTTATTCGAGCTGTGGTGACAGCATATGTGCACAACCTCAGTGTACTCACATACCTCATGTTCTCAATAATGTACATGGGCATCTAAAAGATAAATTGAATTAAAACCCTTATAAGAAGATAGGTTTCAATTGTGCATTTTATGATTATATATGTTATAGTTTAGTAAATATATGCAAATTGTAATGTCATGATGGAATGGTATTAGTGCATGTTTCATGAATTCATTGTTACGTGTCATATTATGCCTTAATAAGTCTGTGACTTAGCGTGTAAGTGGTTTACACGTAGGTACCAAGAAACAGAAAGACCATAGCTAAAGTTTAGGAAGACATCATCTCCTTTGAAGCGATCAGATCAAAAGTGATTTAAAACAATATGTATTTTGTAGTAATAATTATGTTGGCATGTAATTACAGTTTAAATCATATATGCTCTGATCGATTTTGTAATCATTTTGATGGTATTTATGTAAATTATTGCACTATTGATTCAATAAAAGTTTTAAATTTTATGAGATTTTGTATTAGTAAACGTTTTAAAAAGTAAATTGACACATCGGATTCATATCGGGTCAGATACGAGTTGGGGGTGTTACACCATATATTTCTTTTGTAATTGGCATTGTGAGTAGTTACACGAAAAATCCAAAGAAACCTCACTTGGAAGTAGTTTGACGGATTTTAAGATACGTGAAAAGTACAATTGATCAAGGTATTCAGTACAAAAAAGGTTGAGATTGCAAGCTTGTAACACCCAAACCCGTACCAAACCCGAATACGAATCTAAGGTATCACATTGACTTTTAAAACTTTTCCTCTTTGAAAATTCATTAAAAAATTAAACTTTTATTTGTATTTTTATGATGAACCCTTATATAAATATTTATTTTGAAAATTCATAATCACAATGAAAATAAATACATAATATATTTTTTATAAATTTAAAATAGTATAATTACAAAACGGATCAGTGCATCACAATTTAAAACTTTATGATACATGCCAACAAAATTTCAAAATAACAAGAAACCTACATTTCAAATTGTTCTGATCTGATCTTCTTCAAGCGTATGCTGTCTTTTCCTAGCTTTAATCATAGGATCTCTTTGAACCTATGTGTGAAACAATCACATGCTAAGTCGTTGACTTAGTGAGGCAATACGGAGCATAATAACACATTTAAAAACACTTGCATTCATAAAACAAGACGCACTTCATGAAAACCATGTATACTGTTACACATTGCTCAATTTATATCAATTTGTTTTATTAGCCCAACGCATATAACTGAGAACTCAAGGTATGTGAGTACATTGAGGTTGTGCACTATAATTGCAGTCACCATTGCTCATAAAAGTTACACCGAAGTGCCACATAGAATATGCACTGAAGTGTCACATAGATTTGTCCCGAAGAACCGCGTAGAATTTGTCCCGAAGGACCACGTAGAATATGTCCTGAAGGACCGCGTAGAACCCTCGACTCTTAGTATGCCAACTATACCTCTAATTCTCATACATGTACTTTGGGTTTTAACCATATAATTATTTTTCATTTCCTTATTCAAAGCATCTTTTATCCACATAGCACACATTCACATAGAACAATTTCCACGTAGAACACATTCATATATAACATATTCACATACTAATACAATTTAAAACAGTATTTCAAAAAGACAATTTATATAAAACATTATAAAAATATTGCAAAAAATAAATAAATTGTTTTCGATTGAAAAAAATTTGTGGTTGGCTTATCGCAAGCCGTCCTCCTATCTTATATAACATAAATAAATTGCACTCACCTTTGCCTCACATAAGTCCTAAACGAAATCCTTTTTCTTTCGTTCAATCTCTTACTATATTGATTCCTTCGGTACATTTTTTATCCAAATCTGCACATATACATGTCCAATATCAATACCAAATTTCCATTAACGGATAACCAATTAGCACTTACATAAACGGAACGAAAACTCTTAATTTAAATTTTAGACTGAATAGTATCGATACCCCTCCTACAGTACCGATACTTTTCTTCTATGGTACCGATACCCACTTCAGTATTGATACCATTTTGGCATTCTGGAATTTCATCTTCAATTATAGTATCGATATCTCACCATTGGTATCGATACCACCACATCAATATCGATACTACTTTAATCAGTATCGATAATGTTCATAATATACATATTATTTCATTCAGTTTAACCTTATAGTATAGGTAATGTTCTTCCAGTACCGATACCCTTGCTCATAATTCACCTATTTCACTTCGAATTTTACCAACACTTCACATAAATCTCATGCTTTTAGCTCCAATCAAACCCTTAAACTTACTAACATTGATCACAACCAACTTATATCCATTAATTACCTTTTAACATCCAAATTTCTCTATGGAACACTTAAAACTAAAAATCATACCAAATATTCAAACATATTCTCAATCATTTTTAATACTTCAAATACCTTAATTAGACATTTGACAAGTCAAATATGCCTTTAGAATCTAATTACTAACTAAATTTCATCCTTTCACTTAAAAACCCATTTTACTAATTCACCCTTAATTCACCAACTATTAGTTTCTATTCATCTTAAAGCTTTCCTTAAGTTTCTATACCACTCAAGGCTTCAAAACCAACCCAAAAAAGAAAAGATTAACCAACTTCAAAAGAACTCACCTTGGCAATGGAGTTTTACAGTGGAAGAGAAGATGAAGAAGAAGAAGAGAAAATATCCAAAGGTTCTAGGATTTTCCTTCCTTATTTCCACATGCTTTAATATCCTTTAAAATAAAATATTTTAAATTCATTTCATGCTAAAAGACCATAATTCCCTTCCATTATTCAATCTTTGATAATAAGTCCTAGACAAAAATTCTCAAAATCAGTCCTTGAACTTTTCAATTTATTCAAATTAAACCACTAAATTTTAAATTCTTACACTTTAGTCACTGACCCGATGTTTGGTATTACAAAGTTAGTTGGCTATTGTGATGCTGACCATGTAGGTGATCACGATACCTGACTCTCAACTTCAGGGTATGTGTTTTACTTAGATTTGGAGCAATTTCCTAGTGTAGCAAACGACAACCCACATTGTCTTTGTCAACCACTAAAGCAGAGTAGCGTGCATCAACAATGGAAACTTAAGAGAGCACTTGGCTTTTTCAATTGTTGAAGGACTTGCATCAACAAGTGGAGTTTCCATTCACCCTATATTGTCACAACTTGTCAGCCATACGTTAGCTGAGAATCCAATTTTTTATGCAAGAACTAAACATGTGGAGGTACACTACTATTTTGTTAGGGAAAAAGTATTGCACGAACAAATTAAGGTTGAACGTATGAACACAGAAAACCAAGTGGCAGACCTATTCATGAAAGGTTTGGGTGGCAACAAGCTCGAAAGTTTAAGTCTTTAGCTCGGCAAGAAAGTTGATGTTGAGGGGAAGTGTTAAAATATTAACACTAATGTATTAATTAAATTTATGTTATACTTTAATAAATGTTAGAAAGTTTAAGTTGTAAGCTTTAATATTTTATTTAATGTTGCAGGTTGTTCTTTGCCTATAAAATGATGCTTTATGCTAACTTTCAAATCAAGTGCTCTTCCATTCGATTCTTGTTTCTTCCTCTTATTGTTTTGAGCCTTTTTTTGGCCTGTGAGGTATTCAACAATATATGCTTTAGAATCACTACAGGTTTCATAAAAGCTTTAAAGAAGACAATAACAAATTTGCTATGGTCACAAGAAACACGAAATATTGATAATTAAACTTTTGTTATAGGTTGGAGGGAGGGTGAGTGTCTAAGTAGTGAGAAATATATAAAGTTTTTTTAAAAATATATAATTTGTAAATAATTGTCAAAATTATAATTTTAAAAGCAAATTATGATTTTTTATATTTTATGTTTTTAGAATTATTACTTAGATATTAGAAAAATATCAAAATAAAATTGTAGTTTTAAGTGAGGGATTAAATAAGATATTACTCATTAATTTAGTATGTCACATCATCCTCTTAACAACAGTTAAAAACAACTAAGAACGTAATGTCTATTTTGTAATTTTTAAAAGTTTAACGATTGAAAAGATCATTTTAACATAATTTAATGATTATTTTGAAATTTTATCCTACAAGTATCATATTCCAAATTTGATCCACTTTACATCAAGTCATAATCATTCATTTCATCCGTAGGAAGAAAATAAAGAAAGGTTGGATGGCCATTAAGATAGACTTGGAAAAAGTTCTCGACAAACTCGAATGAGATTTTATTGTTGACTCACTCCGAGATGCATATATTCATGACAATCTCATTGGAGTTATTACGCACTGCATCACATCATCTTCCTTTCGCCTCCCTTTTGGCCTGCAAATGGCATCCGTCATGGTGACCCTTTATTGCCTTATCTATTTGTCATCGCTATGGAATGGTTCGGCAATAGCATTAATCGGTCTTTCTCTTAAGATACATGGGATTTGTTTCAATTAGTTTGCCATGGTTTACATTTTTCTCATCTTTTCTTCGCGGAGGATCTCATACTATATGCTAAAGCTAGTCTTGGACAAGCCAATTTGATTTCCTCGTTACTTATGGATTTTCACAAATTCTCCAGTCAAAAGGTCAATGCGAGGAAAACTCAAATTTATTTCTCTCCCAATACAGAGAATACACTAAAGGGTCGTTTGGTTCACGGCATAAGATATTACCGGGGGAATGGAATCTTCATTCCCCCATTTGGTTGGCTGGTAATCTTATTCCGGTAATATTTTATTACCAACAGTGAATTTTTTGGGGTATATTACCGAGAATGTGATTACCCCCTTCCCTTAGATATTGTTGGATTATCGGCATTTTCGACTAAAATGCCCTTAATTTTTTTTTTCAAAATTATCCTTCTTCTATTGTTGAATAATAAAATTCTATGAAGGTTAAATTACAAATTTATCCTTAAACTATTTTAGATTTACAAAAAAAAATCCATAATTAGAATTTTATATGAAGTTTAGGGGTTAAAATAAAATTTTACCATTTCATTAAACCTATTTATCTTTTCAATTTTGTAAAAAAATTATATAAATTTTATGAATTTAAAATTTTTAAAGAAAATATATAAATTAATTATAGTAATATTATAGTAGAATTTAACTTGTTAAAAAAACAAATATATAATAAGAACAATTTGTAAAATATACATTCCAATAATCTTTTATTCTTTTAACCAAACACGATAATCTTACATTCCTACTAAACCAACCAAACACAAAATACAACATTCATAGTAATCCTATTCTCTGGTAATCTTTTATTCCCACTGGTAATCTTACATTTCGTGAACCAAACGCACCCTAAGGGATTCAATTTGTGCTTCGCTTGGATTTCAACAAGTGGATACTTTAGGAAAATACTTTGGGTTTCCTGTCATACATCGGCGTCTTCGTTGTTCGATAGAATGTGAGCCAAGCTAAATGGATGGAAAACCCATACTCTCTTAATGGAAGGATACACAACTCTCGCTAAATCAGTTCTAGCGGCTATCCCTGTTGAAAGCCAAGCCGAATGGGTTTTTTCAAAGTTTGGCACCTCACTTTGAAATTGGTTTTCTAAGTTTGGTATATGTCTGTTGAATTTAGTAATGGTTAAATCATACTTTTAGTCATTGCACTTTAGGGTATTTACAAGATTAATCCCTAATCTTCAACTATAAATACCCTAACCCATTTAGCTTCAAAATCATCCCAAGTCATTTCTTTCTCCCAATACTAGAGAGCTTTCTTGTGAGTAGTGAGTGTTTTGTAAACACCTGTAAATTTTCTCTCTTAGTAAAAGATCTACAGCAGTCTGGAGACATAGGCATAATTGGCTGAAATCCGTTATCAATTTCAGGTATTATTTTTCCGTTTTTATTTCGCATTCTCACTAATCTGGTTATAGGGAAATTACTCGTACTAGGTTTATTTCCTAACAACTGGTATTAGAGCTTTTGGTTGTGAATTTTGTCAATTTTTGTGAGGTTACTATTCATTACTATTCAGTAAATTTCGTGAATATTAAAAATTTTGTTGACGATACAAATTTATCGATGGAGGTGTTCTAATACATGGTGGTTAGCAAGAATTGTCAGAAATGATCCAAACGAAGCCAGAATCGAGTGGGAGCGATGGCTGCAGACGAAGGGAAGGTGAAAATTAAAAAGTTCGATGGTGCGAACTTCGACTTTTGAAAGATACAGATTGAAGATTTTCTGTACCAGAAAAATCTATATCAACCTCTCTTAGGAAAGCAATCAGAGGGCATGAAGAATGAAGACTGGGCTCTTCTCGACAGACAAGCCCTCGAGTTATTCGACTAACGTTGTCCCGCATGTTGCTTTCGACATAGCAAAGGAAAATACCACGGAGGGTCTTATGGCTGCTCTCTCCAGTATGTATGAGAATCCATCAGCCTCAAACAAAGTTTATTTGATGAGGCGATTATTCAATTTGCGAATGGCGAAAAGGCATTAGTGACTCAACACCTAAATGAACTCAACACAATTACAACCCAGTTGAGTTCTGTGGAAATTGAATTTCGATGATGAAGTTTGAGCTTTAATACTCTTATCATCTCTACCAGACAGTTGGAATACTACTGTTACAACAGTTAGCAGCTCGTCGGGAAATATTAAATTGAAATTCGATGATATTCGGGATCTGGTACTGAGCAAAGAAATTCGAGGAGAGAATCGGGTGAAACATCAACCTCCTCAGCCTTGCACACGGAGTCCAGAGGGTGAACTTCAGAAAGAAATTCAAATCGTGGAAGATCCAAATCCATAAGGGGAAAATCAATAACGGGAAAAAAAGATTTTACCTGTTATAACTGCGGCAAGAATGGTCACTTTAAAAGAGATTGCCGAGCACCGAGGAAAAATACCGTCGAACAGGAATCTGCCAACGTGACAGAGGAGACAGGTGATGCCATGATTCTAAGCTTCAACAGTCCAATTGAATCATGGATCTTGGATTCAGGGGCATCTTTCCACTCCACCCCATGCCGAGAAATCATGGAGAACTATGTAAGTTGTGATTTTGGGAAGGTTCATCTAGCTGATGATGAAACCTTGAAGATCGTTGGAAAAGGAGACATCCGATTAAAGTTGCCAAACCAGACCACCTGGAAGCTAAAAGGAGTGAGACGTATTCTGGCCTCAAAAGAAATTTGATTTCTGTATAACAGCTTGATGGATAAGGATATAGTACAACCTTTTCAGGTTGTGAATGGAAATTACCAAAGGAGCACTCGTCATTGCTCGTGGTAAGAAGACTGGTACTCTCTATGTAACCTCAAATTTAGAGAATATCATTGCAGCAGATGTTAATGGAAAATCAAACCTATGGCACCAAAGGCTTGGCCATATAAGCGAGAAAGCGATGAAGATACTTTTGTCAAAAGGGAAGCTGCCGGATCTAAAGAATGTAGATGTCGGACTATGTGAAGATTGCATCTTTGGCAAACAAAAGAAAGTCAGTTTTGCAAAGATTGGCAAGACCCAAGGCTGAAAAATTAGAGTTGGTTCATACTGATGTATGGGACCATCTCCAGTCCCATCTCTTGTAGGCTCACTATATTATTTTACCTTCATCGATGATTCTACAAGGAAGGTGGGTTTATTTTCTAAAGAAGAAATCAAAATTCTTTGATACCTTCAGAAAATGGAAGGTCATGGTGGAAAATGAGACTGGTTTGAAAGTCAAGCGATTGAGGTCTGATAATGGAGGAGAGTACAGAAACAGTAGATTCAGATATTTCTGTGCAAACAATGGGATCAAGATGGAGACAACAGTTCCCATGACACCGCAGCAGAATGGCATAGCAGAGTGCACGAACAGAACTCTAAATGAACGTGCCAGAAGCATGAGGATACATGCCAGATTGCCCAAATTTCTATGGGCTGAAGCTATCAACACTGCAAATTTCCGTGGGCCCTCAGTTCTTTTGGATGGCAGAATACCAGAGGAAGTTTGGAGCAAGAAAGAAATAAACCTTTTACACTTAAGAGTGTTTGGTTGTATTTCTTATGTACACATACCTGCTGAAAGAAGTAAACGTGATGCTAAGTCCAACAAATGTGCCTTTGTTGGTTATGGCGGTGATGAGTTCGGTTACCGGTTTTGGGACTATGAAAATTGGAAGATCATCAGAAGCAGAGATGTCATTTTCAATGAAAATGTGATGTACAAAGGCAGGACAACCATAGAATCAAGTAGCTCCAATACCAAAGCTGAAACAAAGGAATTTGCTGAGTTTAAGGAGATTTCTGGAAATGATGTTCAGATCAATCCTGAAGCAGTTCAAGAAGAACCACGCATACCAAAACTGAGACGCTCCTCCAGAATTCCTAAACTAACCCATCGTTATTCGCCTTCTTTGCACACTTGTTGCTGACTGAAAATGGTGAACCAAAGTGCTATGATAAAGCAATGCAGGTGGAGGATTCAGCCAAGTGGGAGTCTTCCATAAAAGATGAGATGGACTCGCTTATGTTAATCAGACATGGGATTTAGCTGAATTACCACCAGGCAAGAAAGCTCTCTACAACAAGTGGATTTACAGGATCAAAGAAGAGCACGATGGGAGCAAACGCTACAAAGGAAGATTGGTTGTCAAAGGTTTTCAGCAAAAAGAAGGTACTGACTACAATGAAATTTTCTCTCCAACCGTGAAACTGTTTACAATCAGACTGGAGTTGAAAATTGTAGCTGTAGAAAATCTACATCTTAAGAAGTTAGATGTAAAGACAGCTTTCCTTCATGGTGATTTGGAGGAAGAAATCTATATGAGGCAACCAGAAGGCTTCATAGGGGCAGGCAAGAAAAACCTGGTATACAGGTTGAAGAAGAGCTTGTATAGTTTAAAACAAGCTCCTAGACAGTGGTACAAGAAGTTCGATAGTTTCATGGGTAGCAGTGGTTTTACCAGATGCCAAGCAGATCATTGTTCCTACATCAAGAAGTTCGACAACAACTTCATTATTTTATTGTTGTATGTTGATGACATGCTCGTTGTAGGCTCATATGTGCAAGAGATTATAAACTTGAAGTAAAAATTTTCGAAGCAGTTTGCTATGAATGATTGGGCGCTACAAAGCAGATTCTTGAGATGAGGATTAAGAGAGACACAAAGTCGGGGACTTTGATGTTATCACAGGCTGAATACATCAACAAAGTACTCTCCAGGTTCAACATGCAAGATGCTAAACCAGTAAGTACACCTTTAGGTGTTCATTTTAGACTCTCCAAAGAACAGTTACCAAAGACGGAGGAAGAACGTGCACACATGGTGAAGGTGTCGTATGCCTCAGTAATTGGAAGTCTAATGTATGCCATGGTTTGTACTAGACCTATATTGCTCATACAGTGGGAGCTGTTAGCATGTACATGAATAATCCAGGCAAGGTACACTGGAAGCAATCAAATGGATCCTCAGATATTTGTGGGGTACTACAAACAAAGCACTTTGTTTCAAAGGTGGAGATAGATACTGACAGGCTATGTAGATGCTGACTTAGCCGGAAATGTTGACATCAGAAGAAGCACTACAGGGTATATCTATACTCTAGGAGGTACTGCAGTAAGTTGGGTTTCTCAACTACAGAAGATAGTTGCTCTCTCCACAACTGAAGCTGAATATGTCGTTGTTACGGAAGCCAACAAGGAAATGGTATGGCTCCAAAGTTTCTTGGAAGAATTAGGCAAGAAACAAGAAAACAATGTCTTGTATTGCGACAGTCAAAGTGCTATCCATCTAGCAAAGAATACGTCTTTTCATTCTAGGACGAAGAACATACAATTGAGATATCATTTTATCTGGTCTCTTCTGGATGATGGGATTTTGAAACTTGAAAAGATTAGTGGAGCTCAAAATCCGACAGACATGTTGACAAAGACGGTGACCACAGACAAACTGAAGTTGTGTTCAGCTTCAGTTGGCATGCTAGAATAACAATACTAGAAATGTTGATGCATTGATCAAGGTGTGAAGACAGATTTAAATTAGTCTTCAAGTGGGAGATTGTTGAAAGTCAAGCTGAATGGGTTTTTTCAAAGTTTGGCACCTCACTTTGAAATTGGTTTTCAAAGTTTGGTATATGTCTGTTGAATTTGGTAATAGTTAAATAATACTTTTAGTCATTGCACTTTAGGGTATTTACAAGATTAATCCCTAAGCTTCAACTATAAATATCTAACCCATTTAGCTTCAAAATAATCCCAAATCATTTCTTTCTCCCAATACTAGAGAGCTTTCTTGTGAGTAGTGAGTATTTTGTAAACACCTGTAAATTTTCTCTCTTAGTAAAAGATCTGCAGCAGTCTTGAGACGTAGGCATAATTGGATGAACTCCGTGATCAATTTCGGGTATTATTTTTCTGCTTTTAGTTCGCATTCTCACTAATCTGGTTATAGGGAAATTACTTGTACTCGGTTTATTTCCTAACAATCCCGGTCTACTTTATGCAAACTACTAGATTCAAATATGTTCTGAAATTGATAAAAATGTTCGACGTTTTATTTGGGGCTCATCCCTCGTTAATTGGGAGACTATACGCCGACCATTGAATCGATGAGGCCTTGGTATCCATCGAACTCAAGAACATAACATTGCTTTTATTCTTAAAATCGACTATGCACTAGTTTCACAGCCAGTCGATTACTAGGTTCAAGCAAATAAAAATATCGAAAATATTTAAACATTTCCTAAAATTATAAAATTTTAAGTTTTTTAAACTGAATTTTAATATTTTTAAAAGAAATTTTTATGCATATTTTATGATTTTATTTAAAAAACAGTTTTTTACACACGATAATTTTTTGAGTAGATCATAAATAATTTTTTAAACAGAAAGTGTTCAGAAACTAATATGATAACAAAATTAAAAATTGAAGGATCAAAGTGATTGAAAAATAATAAGAAAATCAAAGTGAAATATTGACTCTAGATGGTAAACCTAAAAATATTATCATATCTCCTCTATACTTGTATGATTGAAAAGCCAATATGAAGATTCAACTTATTTTTTCTGTGCACAAATTAAACGATTTGGTGGTTAAGGAATTATTATTATTCTTTAAGGTCCTCTCATTCGAACACGACATATGTAGAGATATATAAACATTCATTGTCAAATGATTGAAAATCTTTTGAACATATACTATCTTATATTCTTCTCATACTAATAAGAAAACTCCCTTTCTCCGTAATTAAAGCAACGACACAACGTAGCTTGAATGAGGATCAATATTCCCCAAATAAACAACGACCATTCAAGTCATCTTCCTACTCGCTTTCATTTTATATATCAGCATCAACTCTTACAACTACAAGCTTCCTACCGAAAATTACTATTTTCATACATATAAATCTAACACTTTTAGCACGAATCAAGCGACCTTAGTGGTAAAAGAATTATTGTTATTTTTTTAGATTTCATGTTCGAACACCATAAATATAAGAGGTGTAAGTCATTCAATATAAAAAAGTTAAAAGTTATTCTTAACATATAATAAATTTTACTTATCCAGATTAATAAAATAAAAAAATAACAATTATAAAATACAATAAATATTATATTGATTTCTAGTTATCTTATTCATGCATATAGTGCAGAAAAGCACATCCTGCTGTTCTACATAATAAATTTGGTCCTACTCTCGCTGCTCCATTCATTTCTGATATTACTTAACAACTACCACTAACAATTCGTTCATTTCCATATCAGTATTATAGGCTTGCAGCATATACACCATTCATATCCCCTCCCTCAGTCTCCAAAAACTAAAAAAAAGACTTAGGGTTGTTAATTGTATGGTATATTTGGCCAGAAAATGTGGGGGTAAATTACCTCACTTTCGAGAAATTATTATATGGACTCTTCCTATCACGTCATATATAGTCTTATTAATTAAAAAATCACATTATTTATATTTTAATAGTAATATTTATTTTAAAGATTTTCAATCATTTGACGATAAAAGCTTAAATACATTTGCAGTCTCTTTGGTGCTCGAACCTATGATCTCTAGAAATAACACTCATCTTTTTAACCACTGAGATAGTTTGATTCGTGCAATTGTTAATGGCTTTATCTCTTAAAAAAGTGTTTTGATTATTATACCCAAAAATAATAGATGTAATGAAAATAATAAATATGGAGAAGGGAAATGAATCTACAAACACTCTTATTAACTGCATATTTTTATTCATTTTTGTTATTCAAAGGTTTTGTTTGAGATTTAGTTTATTAAGAATCCTGTAAATTTGCTTTTAATTTGTCTTTTTTCTTGATATCAGAATTAATTCACAATCCTTTTACCAATTATTTTTCTTGTAATCAATTTTATTATGTGTTATTGGAGAAGATGATGATTTGGAAAGTATAATATTAATATATACATTACATAGAATAATTTTTGGTTTATAGGTGGTTTGTGTCATGACATGATTAATGCCATGTTAATGTTGTAACTTTGAACTCATCGAGTGGTCTTAGTGATAAAAGAGAATGTTGTTCTTTCTAGAGAATCCAAGTTTTGAGCAACTATGTTTGTAAGATATGTGTACATTGTTAATTGACTACTAAAAATTCCGAACACATATTATTTTATAATTACATCATACTATTAAAAAATAATATTACAACTTTTGACCTTGACTTCGGTTTTTGCTTCTATTTTAATATATAATTTCTGCTAAAAATATTTTAGGGACACCATTTTCCTCTTTCTACTATCCAAATTGAGTCTATGTTTGATTTTCGTTTATGAATGATTTTTTAAAAGAGGCTTATCTTCAATAAAAATACTAAATTATTTTTAAAAAATTAAATAAATAGGACAAATCTTTGATTGTTTCTTGACATCTTGAGTATCAATTTTTCCCTTAAGTATTATTTTGGATCTCTAGTTTATTTTTAGAAGTAATCGATATAACAAGAGGATGTTGATTTGAGTTTCTACATTACCATTTAGTCAATTATAATTTTTTATTATTTTAGGCGAATATATTAATAAGAATTTAATTTTATTGTGGAGAAATTTAAATTAGTGTTATCTCATTATATTGATTACATTTGAGAATACAGAAATTTGAGATTCATTCATGAATACCATTTTGGTACAAAATTCTAATATTTTTAAACTATACGAAGGAACCTTAAAAGCTATTGGTACTTTAATACAAGTTGATTCTATTGAAAATATGTTCAAGAAATAGCAGCAGACCTAGGCTGACGAAAGAAAATAAAGACTTTTTTTTATGAAAATATTCAATTCTTAATACTTTATAAATATGTTTTTAAATTTCGATTTTTATATTATATAAAATTTAAATTAATTCCTCAATTTTTTTTAAAAAAAAAGTTAATATTGCCATCGAACATCTTAAAACCTCAAATGTTATTCTTCTATCACATCGACATCGTTAACAATCACATTAATACAATAATAGTTAATGTTAATTTAAAGCAAAAAGGCATACGAGACCCTTGTAGTTTAAAAAAAAAACCAATGTGTCTATCGATTTTTTTTTTCATTCAGTGTGGTCCTCCAACTCAAAAAACAAACTCAATGTGACATTTTGATCAACGTTTTCCATCATGACCATTACAGTACTTACATGACAATCCACGATACAAATGTGGTGGTTCACAGTGCTACCGTGGCAATCCACGATAGATGATGATATGACAAATGAACTAAATTAGTTTTTTGTCTTGTTCGAGGGTAAAATTGGGTTTTTAAAATTTCAAGGGATTATTTATTTTTAAAAAAATTAAAATTATTTTAAATTTTAAATATAAATATAAATATAAATATTCAAAAAAATACTAAAATAAAAATACTAAAATTATTATTAGAAATTAAACAAATGAATACATAACATAAGTTATAAATTGATAAAATTATAAATTATAAAAAAATAAAAACTATTTTTTAGAAATATATATTATACCTAATATATACATGTAAAATATAGTTTATTATCAACACTGTAAAAAAATACTCTGACTGAATTAGTTGAAACTTATAAATTTTATATCTAAATATATCTAGGAAGTATAATAAGTTACACATATCAATATACAAACACTATAAGTTACAAAAATTGTAAGTCTTTATTAATTCAATAACAACACTTTACACAAGTATGAATGATATAACTATACTTTATATGTATATATCATGTATAAATATTTTTAAAAAAAATCAATCACAATCATATTTTCTTGATAATCTAATTCTTAAATCAAACGTAACTACATTTAAGCGATCAAAATACAATACACATATACAAGGAAGGACATTGAGGCATGATCTATGTCCACTTTCAATATATGCTTATATTACAAATAAGTACTTAAAGCATATCATTTTTTTTATCAAAGTATTTAAAATATTTTTTTATCAAAATAAATATTTAAAGTTATCTTTTTGGTCAAATTAGGTACCTAAAATATTTAATTTTTTTATCTAAGTACTTAAAATATTCTTTAATTAATTAAAATATTCTTTAATTAATGTCACGTGGTAACTTTTTCTTTTTAGAATTTAGATTGAATACTTTATGTATTTATTTTAACTTATTTTTAGATATTTGATTTGATCAAAAAATAAATCTGAGTATTTCTTTTGACCAAAAATACTTTAAATACCTAAATGAAAAAGAAAATATACTTTAAGTACTTATTTGTGATATAAGCCTTCAATAAAATACCATTGTAATTCCACAATGAATAAAGGGCATAGGTAGGAATTAGGTGCCTTACACTGATAAGAAAACAACCATAGTTATAACTTATGGGACTCCCAAACCCTCTACTTTAGCCAAAACAAACCACCTCTCCCTTTTTCTCTGCCAACTTCAAAGCTTTCAGCATCGTTATCATTTCCAACAAATTCAAGGCCATGGAAGCCACAACTTCCACCACTACTACTACCAACTGCTCATATTTCTTCAATCTTCGATCGAATAACGTTCAGCCATCATCACCCTCCGCTCATGGCTCACAACCAGCTGCTGCCGGGTCTGGGTGCGGAAAGCTTGACGGTGTTGTTATGTGGTTGATCAACGGCGTATCAACTGTATTCTTCGCATCATTGGATCGATGTTTCTGCATCCGTATAGTGACGGCGGACGATGGCGAGGAAGCAAACGATGTGCCGTTGATTCGGAGTGATGGGAGCGTGAGGCGTGGATATAGAACCTCTAGCAGGAGGAGAGGGAAAGGGGAGAAAGGAGCAGCAACTTTTATTCAAGAATAAAGCTATTCCGATCGATGTATGGTAGTAAATGATGATTGGTTTCTTACATGGATAAGCTACAAGTTTAATAATTAAATTATTACTTTTATTTCGTTTTTTTGTATTCAAACTCTTTTTAAGAAAATCATATATAATATTTAATTTAGATTTTAATTTGATACCTACTATTTAAAAATGAATAGAACTGTTGTCGTGATATTTTTTTTTACTTTTTCAATGATGATTTGATATTACCTTATGGTGACAGTTAACATTTCGTTAAGTTTTTAACGACGTGATACTAAAATAAAACATAAACTAAATGTTAGACATTGTTTTAAAAAATTAAAGTTTAGATATTAAAATAAAATAAAAATAATAATTTAGATACTAAACTTGTAGTTTATCCTTCTTAGATTTATGAGAGTTTTGATGGGGATTTGGGCTATATGCTGAAGTTCCAAAGAAATTAATAATTTTGTTTTTTTATGAACAAGAAATATAAAAACAAAAGGATTTCTCATATCATTTTCCTTGTATGTTTTAACTGATAAGAATCCTCAGACTTAATTGTACCGTTAGTCCTCAAACTATAACTTTTGATTTCAAGTTACTCCTAAACTATAAAATATTCTAATTTCATCTTTAAATTATCAATGTTATACCAATAAAATCTTTTCGTTACTAAAATCGTTAACTTAATTGTTAAATGTCAGGTCACATATGATGTGTATCATGCTATAGCCAATGCGAATGTGAAATATAAAAAGCAATAAAAGAATTAAAGAAAGAAAAAAATGTAAAAAATAAAATTAAAACAAAAATAACGAAACAATCATTTAAATCAAATTAATGGAATATGTAAATTTAGGGACTAAAAATGCTAATAATCCAAAGGTTTAAAAATATTTTCCCTCAAAATTTTGAAAATAAATCATTTTAATCTTTAATTTTTTTATTTAATTCTTCGATTTCTTTTTCTTCATAAAATTAAATCAAATGAATAAATGGATTAAATTAATGTAAAATATTTTGTATTTCATTATTTTTTTCTCATTTTTAATAGAATTTATAAATTTCATTTTTAATAATTTAAATGAATAAATATAAATTGGTATTAACTTCGGTATTTATGTCCAATGTGACACTCAATTTTCTTTGGTGTAGTTAGGTATCGAACATTTTCGTAATCATGTGTGCTCATAGTTGAAATTTAACACCTAATTTTTTTAATAGTTTGAAGTGATTACAATGTAATATTTGTTCATATTTTTTTTAATCAATTAACAACACGCATCATATGGATACAACTACTCAAACCTAGGACATATAGAGAGAACAACATTCTTTTTTATCATTGAAATCATTTCATAAGTTTTTAACACCCAACTTTTAATATAAAACACATATTATCTCTTTAACTAAACTATGTTAAAATTATAAGTAAGAAACTATCATAATTGACAATGTGTAATTAAAAAATGATAAATAATGTCGCAACCGTTTTTCGGGTAGACCCGGAATTGGGCTTCGACTTGAATGAAATGGGTTAGAGTCGCCACCAATAATTTATTTTAAGAACAAAATATAGAAATGTTAGATTTGTAACGAAGTGCATAATCAAATTAAGATAGAAAATGCATAAATATGAAAATAATAAACAAAACGAAAAAAATAACAAAGTCAAATAATAAAATAAATAAAAATAAAAGAATGAAACAAGATAAATACAATGGTAAAATAAAAAAATAAAACAAAAATAAAATGGATAAAAATAAAACAAAAATAAAAACGAAGGGAAAAAGTAATGGAATTAAATTAAAAAAATAGAAACAACAATAAAACAAAAGAAAAAAAAGTAAAAGTAAAAGTAAAAGTAAAAATAAAAATAAAAATAAAAATAATATATATATATATAATGTAGTGTTTAATAAAAATAATATATATATATATATACAAAAACAAATATGTTAAAAAAGAAAACAGGAACAAACAAAAACCGAAAATAAAAATAAAGATGATATATATATATATATATATATATATATATATAATGTTAAAATAATAAAATAAAGGAAGAAAGGAAATATATATATATATATATATATATATATATATAATAATAATAAAGAAAATAATATATATAAAATGTAATATAAAAAATAAAAAAAAATTAAAACACGCAGGGACTCAATCGAAAGATTAATAACTTGGGGGTAATATTTAAAAGTAAATTGGGGTAAAATTCAATTTAAGGGGCAAAATGAAAGCATTAAAAAATGAGGGGACCAAAACTGCAATTCCCCCTTTAACAAAAACATGCGGATCTAGTGGGGTCAGATCGGGTCACGGGTCGGGCGGCGGGTTACTATAAATGCCAACCCCATAAACAAAATTTATAATTTTCCCCCTTTCAAAAGATCAAAACGAAGACCACTATTTTCTCTAGGTGTTCTTGGTGTTCTTCATTTGATGAAGAACACCACCGCCCCAACCCAGAAACCGATCATTCAACACCTCGCCGGCTGCCGTTCATCGGCGACGAAACCCAAAAATTTTTGTTTTTTTAGAAAACTCTTCGTATCCCCATTTCAAAAATTTACTTTGTTTTTGCAAAGCGACCTCAGGGGAGGCTAGATCTGAGAATGAAAGTCTCGAAATGCCTCCACTTCGTTCCTCGATCTTTTATGTTTTTACGAATCCAAAATGAAAGAAAGAAAAAAATATGCAAGCCTCAAAACCAAAAATAAGGTTCGAACTTTTACCTTTATTTCTTTTCGAAATGTTTACAAAGCTTTGATTTTTCTCTTGCAACTGCTTCGTATTTTTTTGTACATTTCGTATGTAATTTCTGAGTATCTTTTTTACTTGCATTTACATCAATTTATAGCCCTAAAAGAACCTATTTTTAGTTCGATTTGTTTGGTTTTAGACTCCTAATAGGATTAATCTACTATTGTTTGTTTGTTTTTGTATCCCACGAGCACACGTCTCCGATGGCCGAGAAATATGGGTGGTTTATGAGTTGCGGCTGGGATGAATATTGTGACCTGGATCGTTGGATGGGTCCAGATATGACGGTGGAGATCAAAGGGCGGCTAACATTGTGAAAAACCCTAATCTATTCTAGGGTTTCAAACTAGGTCGGTTTGAGCATCTTGGATCTCGGGTTGGTTCGTGGGTTACTGGTTCGGGCTGCAGCTTGGGTCTTTTGTTTTGTAATTTGGTGGGTTTGTAACATTTTTGTAATTGGCCTTTTAGATTGTGGGGCCTGTAAAAAACAAAAATGTTAGTGTAATAAAAATAATTATAATAATACATATATATTATAATATATATATATATATATATATAATATATATATATATATATGCTCCTAATTGGTCATAAAAAGTGTGTCTACGGCTGCCCCTCTTTGCCCATAATCGTGTAACGAGAATAGGGCAAAGATTAAAAGACACACTTTTCGTTTAACATGAATGTATCCAAATTCAACACCATCTGTTATAGGGGTCAATCTCCATCTTTATCGAATATCCTCTATTGTAGAGTTGACATCTGATGTCCTAATCATTCTGTTGATTTGGATTTGAATCACATATGACTCACTCGCTATAAGGTTGAGTCGAACTGGAGAATCCTGAGCATGAATTTCTTTATTGTGAAGTTGAAACTGAGCTTAAAGCACTGGAAAGTAGCTTCCAGATCGTCTTCTAGCCCAAGATGCTTCGTTGTGAAGCTGAAACTCGACCTGAAGACTTTGGCATAAGACTGGTTTTTTGTCGTTTTGCTACAAAAGACTCATTCGTCGTGAAGTTTGGTCAATTTTTTTGGTACGATATCCTTCGTTGTGAAGTTGAAATCGTAGGAATCGGAAAGTTGACATTTTTTACATTGGCCTTCTTCTCGGCTTGAAGACCTTGGTGTGAAAATTTTGACCGTAAAGTAGTTCCTTGATGCTACCTTGCGATGAATATGTCCTCGAGCTGAATGATATCGAACTAGACAGTGTTTGTTGATAGATAACTCTTCTTGCCCTTGAGTTATGTTGTACTTGGCTGGGGAATAAACCCATGTTGTTGCAAATGACTTATTTGTTGTGAGATTAAGTCAATCCATTAGGCACGATGTCCTTCATTGTGAAGTTAAAATCGTGGATAGCTCCTTCGTCGTGAAGTTGAGCTTTGAGTTGAATATCATTGGTTGTGAAGTTGAAATCCAAGTATTGTTTCACCAAATTGGCTTTGAGTTGGATATCCTTCGTTGTGAAGTTGAAATCTAATCTTGAGTAAGTTTCACTGAATTCGCTTTGAGTTAGATATCCTTCGTTGTGAAGTTGAAATCTAATCTCTTGTAAGTTGTGTCACTTCGAGTTCATTATCCTTCACAGCGAAGTTGAAATTGACTCTAGCATGAATCTGCAAAAATTATGAATATATGCGATGCTATGGATGCAATACTCTTAGGTGTGCCTAAAATGCATATTCAACATATGTTATTTTGGGCTCTGGAGAGAAATCTCGATCTCCAGTTGCCTGTCTTGGTGACTCTTGATTCTGGAATCTTGAATCTCTGATTCTCGATCTTGAATTTTTCAAATGTTTAAATCTGATGTACATATTTTATTTTTTTCTCCTTGATTTGGGAAATGTTTCTTAACCATCTCAAGTATGTGTATGAGCCTTGATCAGCTTCCGAGTACCTGTACTTTTCAAAAATCTTTGTACAGTAATATGTAATTATCTTTTTCAGAAGTGAATAAATCATTAGGTTTAAATTCAACCCAAGATGCTCAAAAGAAATTGGTTTAGAAAAACGATCGTCTTTATTCATATAGAGTAAAAGAACCAACAATACATGACAAACATTTTGGAAAATGAATACACAAGTGAAGGATGGATGTCTTAGATCTCAATAATGCGGGCGCTTCTGAGCTGATAAGCCGTTAGGCGACCTTAAACACAGCCTTTGTCAAGGGATCTTCGAAAATGCGACAATGTTAAGGAGAGTGCAACCTTTCTCTGACTCGTTAAGTCTGTAGAAGATTCATATCTTGATGCTTTACTATCTGGATTAGGGACCTTTCTTGAATCAATATCCAAATCACCCTTTCAGGTTTTAAATTTGGACCCATCATTGGTTTCAAGATGTGCTTTGCGGTTTTTCATCTTGAACCCACCTTATTTATTTTTTATTTTCTCTTTTCTTTTTCTTTTTCTTTTTCTTTTTCTTTTTCTTTTTCTTTTTTTCAATTTAAGGCGTCCTTTCGGGTTTTTACCCTAAACGTTTTTCTATTTTTCTTTTTATTTTTTCTTTTTCGACTTGGGACGCCCTCTCGGGTTTTCATCCTAAGCGAAGTACTTCTTGAATGCATCCAAATTGAAGGGATTTGGCAGTTTTGGCCCATCCATTTCAGCCAGGATGAGTGCTCCTCTAGAGAAGGCCTTTTTCACGACGTAAGGCCCCTCCCAATTTGGCATCCATTTTACTCTGAAGTCTTTTTTAATTGGCCAAATTCTCTTAAGCACAAGATCTCCTTCACATAATACTCTTGGGCGCACCTACTTTTCATGTGCTCGAATCATTCGTTTCTGGCAAATTTGACCATGATGAATGTCTTTCAATCTTTTTTCCTCTATTGAGTTCAGCTGATCATATCGGGATTGTATAGATTCCGCATCATATAATTTAACTTCTGTCAAGACACGGAATGATGTAATTTCTACCTCAATGGGAAACACACTACTTCCATCCCATATGCCAATGAGAATGGGGTTGCCCCAGTCGAAGATCGTACCGAGGTTCGGTAGGCAAACAAAGCAAAAGGTAATTTCTCGTGCCAATGCTTGTAGGTCTCAGTTGTTTTCTCCACTATCTTCTTGATGTTTTTATTTGCTGCTTTTACTGTTCCGTTCATCTTTGGTCTATAAGTAGTAGGGTTGTGATGCTTTATGTTGAATTGCTCACAAGCAACATCCATCATCTTATTATTCAAGTTTGTAGCATTATCGGTGATGATCCTTTCAGGTAAATCATACCGACATATAATCTCTTTCTTCAAAAGCTTGCAAATAGTGGCTCAGTAACACTATCATATGATGCAGCCTCTACCCATTTCATGAAATAATCAATTGCCACAAGAATGAACCGGTGACCATTCGAAGCCTTCGGATGGATTTTCCCGATAACATCCATGCCTCACATAGAGGAAGACCATGGTGACGTCATCACATGAAGGGGATAAGGTGGAACATTTATTTTATCCTCATAAATTTAACATTTATGACATCTTCTAGTATAGTTGATGCAGTCACTTTCCATTGTGAACCAAAAATATCCGCATCTCATTATCCGCCTTGACATCGTTTATCAATTTGCATATGTTCCACATACTCGTCATGTACCTCTTATACTATCATCTTTGCCTCTTCTGCATCTACACACCTTAACAGGACTTGATCATGGCTTTTCTTGTGCAAGACCTCCCCGTCAAGGATATATGCAGCTGCCATCCTTCTAATGGTTCTTTTGTCAGTTTCGGTGGCTTCCTCTTGATAACTTCGATTCTTGATGTATTATAGAATATCGTGGTACCAAGGCTTAGTGTTTTTCACTTCCTCAATTTGGTAACAATGAGTCGGGTACTCATATGACTGCATGTCAATTGGCATCATTTCAGACTCCCCGACAGCCTTGAATGTGGTTGCCAAGGTGACAAAAGCATCAACCATTGATTTTTTTTCTCTAGGCACATAGTGGAAGGTGACTTCATCGAATTCTTCGAACATATCCAATATTAGTTTTCGGTACTCCACTAGCTTTACATCCTTGGTTTCTCATTCTCCATGGAGCTGATAGATTACTAAAGCCGAATCTCCATATACTCGTAAGGTATTTATGTTTTGCCTCATTGCAACTCGAATTCCTAAAACACAAGCCTCATATTCTGCCATGTTATTGGTGCAATCGAAAATCAGTTTGCTAGTGAATGGGTAATGATTCCCTTCTGGGGAGACCAATATTTCCTCGATTCCATATCCTAATGCATTTGACGTACCATCAAAATGTATTTTCCAGGAATTATCTGTGGAAGTACTTACTTCTTCAACAAACATGGCCATCAAGTCTTCGTCTGGGAAGTCAAAGTCTAGTGGCTCGTAGTTTTCATCAATTCTGCTTGCTAAGAAATCTGATACGACACTTATTTTGATGGCTTTCTGGCTCACATACTCAATGTCAAATTCAGATAACAACATCTGCCATCGGGCTAACCTTCCAGAGATAGTAGACACACCAATTATGTACTTTAGTGGATCTAACCTGGAAATCAGCCAAGTGGTGTGATACAACATGTATTGTATGAGTCTTCTTGTAGCCCAGACTAAAGCACAACAAACCTTTTCGATGGGAGGATATCTGACCTCGCAATCGGTGAACTTCTTGCTCAAGTAATAAAAGGCCCTTTCATTCTTTCTGGATTCATCATGTTGACCTAGGACACACCCCATCAAATTCTCGAATATGGATAGATACAAGAATAGAGACTTGTCATGGATGGGGGACATCAGGATAGGGGTACAAGATAAGTACTCATTTATCTTCTCGAATGCAGTTTGGCAGTTCTCATCCCATTCTCCAGGGTTGTTCTTTCGTAGAAGGTAAAAGATTGGGTTACATTTGTCGATTAACTGAGATATGATCGCGCTATGTATTTCAATCTGCACAGAAAACCTTGAACATCCTTTTACGTTTATGGGGGAAGTAGATTCTAGATAGCCTTAACTTTATCAGGATCGACTTCGATGCCTTTCCTGCTGACCACAAAGCCTAATAGCTTCCAGATGTTACTCCAAAAGTACACTTGCTAGGGTTTAGTCTCAACTGGAACTTTCTTAATCTCTGTAAGAGCTTTCTTAGGTTCTTCACATGTTCATTCTAGGTTTGTGCCTTGACAATCATGGCGTCGACACAAACCTCAATTTCTTTATGCATCATGGTGGAATAGGGTTACCATAGCTCTCTGATACATTACCCCAGTATTCTTTAATTCGAAGGGTATCACTTTGTAGCATAAAGTTCCCCACATTGTGACAAACGTGGTCTTTTCCATGTCTTTAGGATGCATCTTAATCTGATTGTATCCTGAAAATCCGTCCATGAACGATAAGAAAGTGTTTCCGGCTGTATTGTCCACCAAAGTGTCTGTGTGTGGTAGAGGGAAGTTATCTTTAGGGCTTGCCTTGTTAAGGTCCCGATAATCGACACACATGCGTACTTTCCCATCTTTCTTCGAAACCGACACTACGTTGGCCACCCAATCTAGATACTTGACCACTTGAAGGAAACTAGTATCGAATTGCTTCTTGACCTCTTCTTTAATCTTAAAAATCATTTCCGGTCGCATTCTCTTTAGCGTTTGTTGCATGGGTTTGTATTCTAGTTTGATAGGCAGTTTATGGACTACCATGTCTGTGTCTAACCCCGACATGTCTTGATACGACCATGCGAACATATCTCTGTATTCCTGAAGTAAGACTATCAAGTTTTGTCTTGCTTCACCCGAAAAGGTTGTGCCGATTTTAACCTCCTTTCTCTCCTCTTCAGTGCCCAGATTCAAGATTTCGATTTCCTCTTCATGGGGCAATATTTTTTTATCTTCTCTTTCTACCATTCTCAACAATTCGGTAGGCAAGTTGCACTCCTCTTCATTATCTCATTCACCAACTTCCCTGAGACAAATGGCCGACTCAAAATCTACCTTTGGATCAGTATCATCAGTGCATGCATTATCGTTATCTGGGGACCTGAAGGAAAAAGAAAATGTGTATGTGTAAGAGGAAAATATCCCACACAAAACAGCTGAAAATTAAATTCGAAAGAGAAATGAAATGGAGTACTGAAATGAAGAAGATAGAAAAATGAATTCAAAATAAACGAGATAAGAAAACTGTTTGCCATGAATGAAAGAAACTTGCATCTTTTATTGAATTTAAATCAAAATATTTATTCACTCTTACAAAAGATCGCTTATTGCCCCGGGTATAGACAAATAAGGATAGTTTAAATATTACTCTGAAAGACATTTGAAAATCATAAGCAGTTCCTCCACCGACCAGTTGCTAAGCACAGACCCAGGTGGTAGTGGGCAGATTTCGAATCTATCCCCATCTTCAGCATCTTCTGTGTATACGACATTGATACTTAAATCTTTCAGAGCCGCTTCTAAATCTGATGAGGTGGTCTCAAACACATAACCACCTTACTTAAATGTGTCGTAAAGATGTGGGAGTACCATGAGTTCCTGTTGAAATTTAGTTCCAATCAATTCAGCCAATCGTCTCTCTCGGTTCTTATGAATTTCCTTCCTCTTTTCTTGGTGACTGGGCTGAAAACCAAGCCCAAACTGATCGAACTTTGATATAGAAAGGATGAGATTAATCTTTCCTTGCAGTTGCTTCCCAAACCCTCTTCTTGCCTTGACACCTCATCCCAAGGTCTGCTTGATCTCCATCTTGGTATACTCGGAGATCTAGGGTTCAAAAATCTTCCTTCATTCAGCCACAAATATGGCATTCACAAACTCTAAGAAACGGATTGAACATTCTACCACCTCGTCATCTACCTCGATGTATGGAGCGTCCATGGTCACACTCACCACAATGTCTTTCTCAGTGTTAATAATCACCAGGGCTTCATTGATAACAAATTTGACTTTTTGATGCAGCGTGGATAGTATTGCACCATCTTGATAAATCCAAGGCCTTCCCAAAAGACATTTATAGGAAGTCATGATGTCCATCACTAAAAACTCAATGTTTTAGGTGGCCGGTACGATAGTTAACGACACTTAAATCTTGCCAATTACCTCCTTCTTGGTCCCATCAAAGGTTCGGATCACATTCTGGCAGGTTCTCATATGAGATGTATCAATTGCAGCCTTTTCAGTGTAACTAAAGGAATCACGTTCAAGGCTGAACCGTTGTCAATTAATACACTTGGTAAAGTGTGCCCTTTACAGTGGGTGGTGATATGTAACGCCTTAGTTCGGCCTCTCCTTTCAGATGGAATCTCATCATCTGAAAATAACATGAGATTATCGGCTTGAATGTTGTTTACCAGTCAATCCATCTTGTGACTGGTATGTTTTATGGCACGAACGTCTGATTCAAGACCTTCAATAGTGTCTCTCGGTGCTTCTGAGTTCAAAATAGTGCCAACATTGAAGTATGTAGTTCGGCCTCTCCTTTCAGATGAATCTCATCATCTGAAAATAACATGAGATTATCGGCTTGAATGTTGTTTACCAGTCAATCCATCTTGCTGACTGGTATGTTTTATGGCACGAACGTCTGATTCAAGACCTTCAATAGTGTCTCTCGGTGTGCTTCTGAGTTCAATAATAGTGCCAACATTGAAGTATGTGTCGACAAGCTATGCAGCTATTCTACAATGTTGTATTCGCTGTGTTTCAAGAATTTGAGGAACTCTTTAGCTTCTCCATCCTTTATGGTCTCGTTGATAGCTAGCACGTCTTCTTTGAATGGTTCAAGTAGTCTCTGCCCCACTTTGTTATTATCTTTTCTAAAAGTGCTCACCTAACATTCATACTTCCATGGCACTTGTCGGCTGTCCTTTTAAGCAAAAGGTCGGGGTGCTGTGATCACCACCTTTTTTTTGTCATTTCTACTGTCTTTGCTTTAGGGGTAATTATCAAAGGGCTACCACTGTCGTATTTCCTTTCAAATGATTCTCGGTAGCACAAACATCCACTTCCAGAGAATCTTTAACTTTTTCATAAAATTCCAGCTCATTTCTATCCATTATGAGCTGTACCAAAGTTTTGAATTCTGGGTAATCCTGCACCTCATGCCCTTCTTCATTGTGGTAACAATAGTGGTTACCATCTTCATTTCTCTTGTATCCGACTATGGTGTGAGAAGCCCTGTCTTAACCATTTGGCTCCATATCCAAGCCAAACAATATTTTACTTTTGAAACACTAGTTTTGACTCTCATGCCCTTCTCGATGGTGAGTGCGTTAATCCTAGTCTCTTGATGATTAGGCAAGGGATTTTGTGCAACGTTTAGTGCTCCGAATTTAAAGTGGATCCAATTCTGGTTGCATATTCATTGTACAAGTCTCTTGATTGCGAGACAATTTTTGATCGCGTACCCCGACACACTACCATGATATTTGCAGTGAGCGTTCTCATCATACTATCTGGGTTAAGGGGCATCATTGGTTCCATAGGGTAAGGTGACACCACATGAGTGTCAAAAAGTTGTTGGTATAGTTCCTTGTACGTCATGGGAATAGGATTAAATTGTTTCTTTTCTCTTTCTTTTCTAGGTTCCCTCTTATTTTGTTTAGAAGTACATGATGGTATAGCTGCAGTTATTTTTGTGCCAGAGATCGTAACACCTTTGTTGGCACTGTAGGTGTTGACATTGTTGATCTCTCTATCTTTGTTCTTCATGGGAAGATTCTTGTTTGATTCCCATCATTCCATTTTGCCTTGTTTTATGGCCAACTCAATCATTTCTTCGTCCATAACTAAGTCTGAAAAGCTTCCTGATGTGATCGCGACTAAGTGCCTGAAGTAAGGAGCCTTCAGGGTCTGTATAAATATTTTACTGGTTTCTTTTTCATCCAAGGGTGGATGAACCTGCACATCTAAATCCCTCCATCTCTGTGCATACAGTAACATCCTCAATATCGGGTTAGTGACCAAATTGTAATATTTCAGAATTTATTGGTCAAAATAGATAAATTGAAAAGTTTGGGGACTTATATTGTAAATTTTGTATATGATTAAATATCAAAGAAGGATAAATGGAAGAACAAAATAGTCATTTGACCTAGAAATGAATTAAAAATGAATATTTGCGTTATATAAATTATACGTGGGAGATGAATGAGGAAATGAAAGCTTTATAGAGTTCTCTTCTTCTTCTTTCTCTGCACCGTGAAACCCAAAGGCAAATGTGAGTTTCCTTGTTTGTTGTTTATTTGTTGAATTCAAGTTTGGTTTATGATCCTTAGGTAATACTTAAGCTTAAGGAAAGCTTAAGTAGTCTTAAAACCATAAGATGAGGGAGTTGGGAGAGATTAAAGATAACGAGTTTTTAAATGAAATTCTAGTAAAGAGTTGATAAGTGGATTTTGAAACTAAATTTGACTTGTCAATAGTTGAATTAAGATATATGAAGTGATAGAATTGAATTTAGAACAAGTAGAAAAATTGGTAGGATTCTTGAATTCCATATGGAAGATAGGATTTTGGGGTAGAGATGTGATTAATGAGTAGAAATGGGTTTAAGCATGTGTATATGAGTTATGAATATATAAAGGGTTGAATCATGAAGTGTTTGTGAGGAAATGAGTGAACCATGTTATATGATATGAGATTTAGGGATATAGTTGGCATGTCAAGAGTCGAGGGTTACATTGGTCCTTCGGGACATATACAAAGGTCCTTCGGGACAAATTTCACATGCCCCTTGTAACACCCCAACCCGTATCCGACCCGGATACGAGTTCGAAGTGTCACATTGACTTTTCAAACATTTATTCGTATAAAATAGTGAGTATTTTAAAAACTTTGATAACATTTAAATTATTTCAAAACGTTTACAACAGATATCAGAGTTCATACCACATGCATTCTTCGTATCATATAAAATCATATCAGATTAATTGCAAAAAATACATACATACACATAATTCATCATTAACAGTTTATCATGTAATCACATACTTTTATGGTTAACCTTTTCAATCAAACACTATACACACACAACATCATATCATTTCTATAACATTTATCATACCACTAACATATATTTGTTCATATCTCTGGATTAGCCCATGTACATATGTGAGAACTATCGATATGTGAGTCTATAGAGGTTGTGCACTAATGCTGTCACCACAGCTCGTATAATTGCACCGAAGTGTCGCGTAGAATTGCACCGTAGTGCCATATAATAATGTCCATAAGGACCACATAGAATTCCTTAAGAATCATATACATATCCTAGGGATCCAGTATGTGTCTTTCAAGACTTCACACATGTTCCACAGAATATATATATATCCTAAAGGACCGCGTAGAATTGCACCGTAGTGCCATATAATGATGTCCATAAGGACCACATAGAATTCCTTAAGAATCATATACATATGCTAGGGATCATATATGTCTCACCAGACTTCACACATGTTCCAAAGAATATATATATCCCGAAGGACCGCGTAGACCCTCGACTCTTGGCATGCCAACTATACCCCTAGCTCTCATGACACATAACATGGGCGTTATCATTTATTTCATTTCAAATATTCACATAAACTTGTAATTCACTTTCACATATCACGTATCACATAGCTTCTTTTCATATTATCACATAGTCACGTAGTCACTTACACGTAGATCATTTCCATAATTCACATGTCACATATATCATGTTTTTAGATAATTCCATCATTTCTCACCCAATCACATTATTCAGGTAAACATACTTATCATATCTTGTTCACATACAATCATATACTTCATATAACATATAGAAACACATAGAACACTTTCACGTAGCTTATAATCATAGGTCTTATCTCATAACATATACTTGTTTTCACATATATATTCATATCAATTCTTATACCATCACATTCCTTTAACATACATAACATATATGTAACATTTTAATAGAAATACCTATAAGTCATATCACTTAGAGCACATATACTTATAGTCACATTGCTTATATCTTAATCTTATGCCTTCTCTTAAACATATATATATTCACATGTTCAGGTAATCCACCATTTCATCACATAATTATGTATTCATATAATTCATTTCATTTCATTTCATATCTATCTATATATATATCCTCAAGATTTATCCTAATATAATCATATAGCACTCTTATAATTCATATTCATATTCATCTAGGGCAGACTTATAAACATATCTCACTTCTATTATTTTTTATATATAATCTAATATGTTTACTTAATTCAATTTCATATAACTCCTATAATCTTCTCATATAACTTCATAAATTTCTATCATACAACCCATGTGTTATAGTTTTATTTAAACATATGAATCTTTCCCATCTAGCTTATCTTATATGTTCATCTTATCATTTATGTTCAAATCTCCTAGTTAGTGTACTATTCTCACTTCATCCTATAGATCAATATTATCCAGCTTATTTCACTTATCATATAATCATAATTATATTTTACTATGATCACATAGTTTATATCTCATATAATTCATAACCTTTCTTATGTAATTACTTATACTTTATCATCTAACACATAAAAGAACAGATCAATCCATATAATCAAGCAAACATACATGCATATTCCACTCATGCCTTTAATCATGAATTCATGTGTAACACTTTAGGAAATAGACTCATCGCAAGTCTTATTCCCATCGCACATCGTATACTATTGAATATGCACTCACCTGGCCTCACTAGTCAATTCCAATCTCTTATCTTTCCCCTTGATCGATCTTACTTGCCAAACGTTTCGAAATTGCTTTATGCGTAGAATCTACATAAATGTACATTTTGAGGCAATCATTAGATACCTACACCTTGTAATTGGATACTAGCAACTTAAACGAACTTATTAAACCCATATTCACAATTTCCTTTAGGGGGAATCGGTTCCCTACTATGGGGGTATCGATTCCCTAATGACATTCTGGAAATGTTGTTCGTTTGAAGGGGTATCGGTTCCTCTTGAATGGATACCGTTTCCCCTTGCCCAGAAATCATATTTTAGCCCGAAAATTACTTCATTTTCTCTCAAACACTTCATATATCCTCCCCATTTTCATTCTTAACTCTAATACACATACTTAAACCAATCTATATTCATTTATTTCATCTTAAACCTCAAAATCCTATCTTTCATATGAGATTCAAAAATCATACCAAATTTTCAATGTGTTCTAATTCCAATTCTAACACTTCATACTTCTTAATTGGATTGATGACAAGTCAAATTCATCCATAAAACTTCAACAACCATACCATATCAAAATTTCATCTTAAAACTCATATTGCAAATTCCTTCATAATTCCTTTATCTTATTGTTTAAATCCCATATAAGCTTTCCTTAAGCTTATTTAATACCCAAAGAATCAAAACTAAGCTTAAAACTTAAGAATTAACCAACTGAAATTAAACTTACCTTTGCCTTGCTCTCCCACGTATGAAGAAGAAGAAAGGAGAAGAGAACTCTAGATGCTTCTCAAATTTCCCACGTTTATATTACCTTAAAAAGAAATATAAAAATCTTTCTGGTCAAATGACCATTTAACCCTTAATTTCCTTTAATAATTACTAATTAACCTTCATCATATATATCCAATAATCATTGAACTATTTCATTCTTATACTTTAGTCACCAAATTCTAAAACTTTACAATTTGGTCACTAACCCGGTATTGCGGATGTTACAAATCTCCCCTCCTTTTAAGAAAATTCGTCCTCGAATTTTCACTGAACATCTTAGTAAGAACATATCTTCTAATGTTCTTATGTTGCTTCCCTGACTTATTTTTTCTTGTCATCATAAGAAACTTACTTTTTAATCCTTTAGTTTTCGACTATCTTTTTCGTTTATACATTCATCCTCTGTTGCTTATCATATAAAAAATAACCAGTAATACCAATCCATTATTGTCTTTTCTCTTATTCGATTATTCATATTTCCTTTGACCTTTCTAAAATTCAATATAATGTCACTCCTCACGTTGACAGTAACATCCATCTCTATATCATAAATCCATCTATTTCTTCATAACTCTCTAATTACCTTATAACCATACCAAACTTGTATTTCGTCATCATTTGACCAAAACACAACTTTAAATCTTCTTCAATGTGATTAAACATATACTATAAGGAGTCAAACAATATTTTCACATTACCTTGCACACTTGTCTTATTTCTATATCAAAATTGTCCTCTGTACTTCCATATTTATCGTATCTGATTCTTTTAAATCAATCCCTTTCATTTCTTTATTCCTTATTCCTTATACATAAATCATATATTTCCTTTCATGTTCACATACTCTTGTCTTATCACTTATACTCATCTTTATGTACCAATCTTCATTGCATCCTCATTACTCTGATAACCCATTTCTTATACATAACTTCATTCTTTATCATTTCTTATACTTGTATTTTCCTTCCTGAAGGTTCCATGCAAATACTTATCTCTGTTTCTACATCATAGCTATCTGCTCAGAATATACAACTATATTCAAATTCACATCATAATCAATTAACTCCACTATATCTTTCCTCCAATCTTATAACTCTAGCACCTTTACTCTGACAGCTAGATAATAACTTTTGTTCAGTCTAGGGCACAAACCCTATTATACCAATCATATACATCCTTTCCAATCTAAATTATCTCAAAATTCGCTTACTCAACTATCAATTTCACCTCTATTCTCATACATCCTGAAATTTCTTTTGCTCAAACTCAACATTCTGACTTCCTGTGTCCTATAATCTGATCATCGATATATACATTCTCCAACTCTTCTTATCAATCCTCAGCTTTACTTAAATATACAAATTCTTACTTCCTTTTCCTTTACTATACCACATTACTATGATCCAAATATGCAACTGTATCCAGATCCATTGCAGATCTGGTTATCATATCCTGACAATATCTTATAATCTTATAATTCCAGTACATTTTTATCACATACTCTAGTTAGCCCATACTAACTCTTCCATCTTAACTGCAAACCCTTATCATAAACATACTCTTGTTTATACGCAATACTATCACTTCGTTTCAAACTCATAAGCTCTGACTTTATACATCTTATACACTTGTCACTGATGCACTTATCCTTGAGTTCTTCTATACGTACTCATCACGTCCTTAGATCTTTTTAACATTCTTATGGTGACACCTGTTCACCATATTCTATCTTATCCACATAATAACAAAACTACTCTATATCGTGTTTCTGATTCCAAACGATGAAAACTTTCTATCATTATTCAGATATGATTTCAGCTTTCTGAAATCAACTTTTGATCTTACTAGGCATTTCCTGAGGTGTCCGCTCTTCATCCTGCCTGGCCAGGGCAAGTGAATAGCTATCACAATCAGGAATATCACCTTTCACTTACTTCGAAATTATCACGATCGGATTTCTACTGTATTAAACTATTCTTATTCTATTAGCAAGACAACATATTCCTTACACTATCAGATCAGAAATTTTTCAATCTAGGTTGGCATGTACACCTTTTATGACACTTTAGACTTCGGTTTATGCCGAGAATCGGCTAAACCTTAGCTCTGATACCATTAAATGTAACACCCCCAACCCGTATCCGACCCGGATACGAGTTCGAAGTGTCACATTGACTTTTCAAACATTTATTCGTATAAAATAGCGAGTAATTTAAAAACTTTGATAACATTTAAATTATTTCAAAACGTTTACAACAGATATCAGAGTTCATACCCTTTATATCTTTAGACTACATGCCAACTACACTCTATAAACAGTACATACATTTTCTGATCTGACATTTGGTAAGGAAAACTGACCTGTCTTGCTCCGCATTACTCTTTACTCTTCTCGAAACCTACGTGTGAAACAATCACACGCTAAGTCGAAGACTTAGTGAGGCATAACCACTTATAATGCACTTTATAACATATATCAATACATGTATGTTCTGTTCTATCATGTTATACCAATTCCATGCATTCTTCGTATCATATAAAATCATATCAGATTAATTGCAATAAATACATACATACACATAATTCATCATTAACAGTTTATCATGTAATCACATACTTTTATGGTTAACCTTTTCAATCAAACACTATACACACACAACATCATATCATTTCTATAACATTTATCATACCACTAACATATATTTGTTCATATCTCTGGATTAGCCCATGTACATATGTGAGAACTATCGATATGTTAGTCTATAGAGGTTGTGCACTAATGCTGTCAACACAGCTCGTATAATTGCACCGAAGTGCCGCGTAGAATTACACCGTAGTGCCATATAATAATGTCCATAAGGACCACATAGAATTCCTTAAGAATCATATACATATGCTAGGGATCAAGTATGTGTCTTTCAAGACTTCACACATGTTCCACAGAATATATATATATCCCGAAGGACCGCGTAGAATTGCACCGTAGTGCCATATAATGATGTCCATAAGGACCACATAGAATTCCTTAAGAATTATATACATATGCTAGGGATCATATATGTGTCTCACCATACTTCACACATGTTCCAAAGAATATATATATATATATCCCGAAGGACCGCGTAGACCCTCGACTCTTGGCATGCCAACTATACCCCTAGCTCTCATGACACATAACATGGGCGTTATCATTTATTTCATTTCAAATATTCACATAAACTTGTAATTCACTTTCACATATCACGTATCACATAGCTTCTTTTCATATTATCACATAGTCACGTAGTTCACTTACACGTAGATCATTTCCATATAATTCACATGTCACATATATCATGTTTTTAGATAATTTCCATCATTTCTCACCCAATCACATTTATTCAGGTAAACATACTTATCATATCTTGTTCACATACAATCATATACTTCATATAACATATAGAAACACATAGAACACTTTCACGTAGCTTATAATCATAGGTCTTATCTCATAACATATACTTGTTTTCACATATATATATTTCATATCAATTCTTATACCATCACATAATTCCTTTAACATACATAACAAATTATGTAACATTATAATAGAAATACCTATAAGTCATATCACTTAGAGCACATATACTTATAGTCACATTGCTTATATCTTAATCTTATGCCTTCTCTTAAACATATATATATTCACATGTTCAGGTAATCCAGCATTTCATCACATAATTATGTATTCATATAATTCATTTCATTTCATTTCATATCTATCTATATATATATATCCTCAAGATTTATCCTAATATAAATCATATAGCACTCTTATAATTCATATTCATATTCATCTAGGGCAGACTTATAAACATATCTCACTTCTATTATTTCTTTATATATATAATCTAATCTGTTTACTTAATTCAATTTCATATAACTCATATAATCTTCTCATATAACTTCATAAATTTCTATCATACAACCCATGTGTTATAGTTTTATTTAAACATATGAATCTTTCCCATCTAGCTTATCTTATATGTTCATCTTATCATTTATGTTCAAATCTCCTAGTTAGTGTACTATTCTCACTTCATCCTATAGATCAATATTATCCAGCTTATTTCACTTATCATATAATAATAATTATATTTTACTATGATCACATAGTTTATATCTCATATAATTCATAACCTTTCTTATGTAATTACTTATACTTTATCATCTAACACATAAAAGAACAGATCAATCCATATAATCAAGCATACATACATGCATATTCCACTCATGCCTTTAATCATGAATTCATGTGTAACACTTTAGGAAATAGACTCATCGCAAGTCTTATTCCCATCGCACATCGTATACTATTGAATATGCACTCACCTGGCCTCACTAGTCAATTCCAATCTCTTATCTTTCCCCTTGATCGATCTTACTTGCCAAACGTTCCGGAATTGCTTTATGCGTAGAATCTACATAAATGTACATTTTGAGGCAATCATTAGATACCTACACCTTGTAATTGGATACTAGCAACTTAAACGAACTTATTAAACCCATATTCACAATTTCCTTTAGGGGGAATCGGTTCCCTACTATGGGGGTATCGATTCCCTAATAACATTCTGGAAATGTTGTTCGTTTGAAGGGGTATCGGTTCCTCTTGAATGGGTACCGATTCCCTTGCCCAAAAATCATATTTTAGCCCGAAAATTACTTCATTTTCTCTCAAACACTTCATATATCCTCCCCTTTTCATTATTAACTCTAATACACATACTTAAACCAATCTATATTCATTTATTTCATCTTAAACTCAAAATCGTATCTTTCATATGAGATTCAAAAATCATACCAAATTTTCAATATGTTCTAATTCCAATTCTAACACTTCATACTTCTTAATTGGATTGATGACAAGTCAAATTCATCCATAAAACTTCAACAACCATACCATATCAAAATTTCATCTTAAAACTCATATTGCAAATTCCTTCATAATTCCTTTATCTTATTGTTTAAATCCCATATAAGCTTTCCTTAAGCTTATTTAATACCCAAAGAATCAAAACTAAGCTTAAAACTTAAGAATTAACCAACTGAAATTAAACTTACCTTTGCCTTGCTCTCCCAGGTATGAAGAAGAAGAAAGGAGAAGAGAACTCTGGATGCTTCTCAAATTTCCCACGTTTATATTACCTTAAAAAGAAATATAAAAATCTTTTTGGTCAAATGACCATTTAACCCTTAATTTCCTTTAATAATTACTAATTAACCTTCATCATATATATCCAATAATCATTGAACTATTTCATTCTTATACTTTAGTCACCAAATTCTGAAACTTTACAATTTGGTCACTAACCCGGTATTGCGGATGTTACACCCCTAGTGGGACCCCATACGAGCTGTGGTGACAAAATAAGTGCACAACCTCAATGTACTCGTATGCCTTAAGTTCTCATAATATGCATGGGCCTATAAACAAAATAAAGAGTATGTATATATTTTATATGATATCATGTTTATATTGGGTATTATGAATCATATGTAAGGTAAGCCAATCATGACATGATAGTGATGATCTGTGTGGAATAGTTGCATTGCATGTTTACATTTATAAGAAATGTATTATGGTATTTTTATGCCTTACTAAGTCTATGACTTAGCGTGTAAGTGTTTTTACACATAGGTTCAAGGAGCAAGAGGATCAAGATTAGGATTTGCATATCAGCATAGTTTCACTCGAAGATCAGATCAAAAATACTTTATAAAGTATGTATTTGTGTAATAGAAATGTTGGTATGTACATAAACTTGTTAAGTATATAAGCTCTGATAAGTTTTTGTAATGTGGCAAAGGTTTTATGTAAATTATTAACTTATTTTAATGAAAGATTGAAATTTTCATGATTTTATATGATTTAAAGGTTTTGAATAGTTAAAGTGACACCTAGGATTCGTATCTGGGTTGGGTACGGGTTGGGGGTGTTACACATACTGTAGAAAACTTTCGTTATGCTTCTTCTCCAGGCTTTGTAATATAACTCGCTTTGGTCTCATATCGTTAATATGTTTATACTGTTCCAGGAAAGACTTGGCCAGGTCTTTCTAGGTCTTGATATGAGATCGGTTCAGCTGATTGTATCACCGGATAGCTAAACCGGACAAGCTCTCCTAGAAGTAGTGGATCAAGAGTTGGTCGTTTCCTACATACCCCGTTATCTTCTGACAGAACATAGTGATATGGGCTGAAGGGCAGCTGTTTCCATCAAACTTCTCGAATTTGGGGACTTTAAAATTAGTGGAAGCACCAAATCTGGGACTAGGCTTAGTTCTAATGCATCCACCCCATAATAGTCATGGTCCCCTTTGACCACTTTCATTTGGTCTTTCAGCATTTTAATTTTCTCTTCCATCTTCTTCACCTTATCCTCCTCATCAAAATCCGGTATGTGGTAATCATTCGGATTATTGTCAGGGTTGGTTGTAGAAGTTTGTATCTTTACAGTAGATGTGGTTTTCACTTTGGTAGCAGATGAGTCCCCGGGTAAGATTCCGGGTGAAATAACCACCTGTGGGGTCGGTGGTATAGTTACCCCATCAGACGAACCACCCGTGGGTGTAATGGTTTGATGTAAGCCAGATAACTTGGCCATAATCTGATCAATCAAGGACTCTTGGCTCTTTGTGATTGTATCCAAAGTACTCTGACTGTTATGATTTATCTTTTCTTCCAGCTCTCTTTGTAGCTTCAACATGTTCTCCTCGATTTGAGCGATTATGGCCTCCATTTGTCTTTTTTTTGTTCAAGCGCTGTGCGGATGATGCACATCTAGAGCTTGTGGAGGTAAACTTGGCGTTTGTTCTTTCTTCTGATTAGACATTTTCTGTTAGTTAATATGAATATAAAAACATGGAAAATAGAAAAATAAACATAGAAAATAAAATGCAAAATATTAAATGCATGATGTATGTGATTTAGAGGCATTGATCAAAAAATGTGCATATTATTATAAATAATCCTTATTTGGACAAAAGTGTTTTATCTTTTAAGAAACAAAGAGTAAATTAAAGGTACATTCAGACTAGATCTTCTAAACCCCGAACAGCTTCTAATAGGTTGACAAGTATTCTTTCTTCATCTGTCACTGGTTGAATGCCCTGTTGAACCACTCCAGCTTCCCTTGCTAAGCTATGCAAATGACGAGCTGCCTTTTGTATTTGTTCCAGGAAATCACAGATGACTGTGTCTCTAGCCTTCACCCTTTGCTGAGCTTGCTCCCAACAAAATGCCACTGTAATACCCCATTAAATGGTACTATCTAATCTCGATTGCTTGCCTCTTGAATCCGTCCACAATGGCTTCTTACTCAGATATAGTTTTGACAACCCATTCTTGTTGTTTCTGAAGAGACTTCTCTAAGTCAGCTATCTGGATTCTCAAATGCTTGTACTGATGTTGGCTGTCTATCAAACGTCACTGAGCAATCTTTAGTTGTTCTTTCAAAGTCTCTCTTTCGTCGTGCCCTTTAAAATTTATTTTCAGGCTGTTGGCTTCATTTTTCCAGTACTCAGAAGTCCTTTTCAGATTAGAATTGCTATGGACTTGTTCTCGATACCCTTTTCTCAAGTCTTCAAGTTAAAAACAAGTTTTCTTCTGTTCTTTCTCTGACTTGTCTGCCCGATCCTTCTGAGTATCGGCATCTAACTTCCACTGGTATCGTTCAGCTTCAAGTTCCCTTACCCTCTATTTCAGCTCATTCTTTACAGTTTCAAATTATTCCTTTGCTATTTCCAGTTCGAAAGGGACAGGCTTGAGATGTTCCTCCATGGTCAAAGTGTCCTCATGATCTAGCACTGGATGTTGTCATTTTTCCTTAGTCTTGGCCACTCTAAATAATCCGAAGTAACCATATCCTTGGCAGCCACAACATCCATTCGGAATACTTTCTTCCATGACTCATCTACTTTCTTGATCATTTTCTTGTAGTTGTCACCATGGTATACAAATTCTGATCCCGATAGTCTATATGTTGCTGGGACAAACTATCATGCCACATATTTTCAAAGTTCCAAGAGTGAAGAATACCCAACACCTCCCCATAGTCCAAGTAGGGTCATAGTGTCTGAATCCCCACATTTTTTCATTCATTTTTCTTTCGAGGCATCTTCATGCCACTTCAGAGTGATGAATTCTCCCAAAAATGAATAAGTGGTGTGAATCGGCGGTAGGCAATCCCGTTAGTCTTCTATAAATGACTGTGAATTCGACTTGGAGAAGCTGAGCACACCCAATGAACATTCCTCAACTACTCTTTCTGCATTGGTTGAGAGAGCGAAATGTCTTAGCTAAGATTGTCGGTGCTGGATTTACTCGCCTCGGGAGTTGTTCAAACAGTTCCACCATAGCTACATCAATGTATCCCAAAGTCCTTAGGAATATAATCAAACCATACAGACCCAGGGTGAAGAGATCTATTGCCTTCCATTCATTGGGATAGTTTTTCATGAGTTGCTTGATATGAAGCCAAAAATTTCCTTCCCCACTGCCTTTATGTCGAGCCCGGTCGGTTACCCATTTTTCGTCAACCCCTGTAACCTTGGCCTGTCCATTCTTGAAAGGATGACTTTTGATGTGTTTAATGTAGGCCCACTCAAGTCTGATGCTTTCGTAGTGTAGCAGTGTAGTACACTCTTCGATTGTGGGAACCATGTCCTCCTGGTTAAAAGTGAAACAATTGTACCCCAGGTTCCAGAATTGAACCAATGCTCTGATTAGGGGCTCATCAGTCTTGACATAAAGCAAGAGTGCAATATCACCATACCGTTGACTGAACTTCTATTTCGGTCACTCTTCCAACTGTCCCAGATGTTTCGAAGCTCTTTACATCATTCTGCTTTAGGCTGCAGAGGCGTAGCTAACCAATTCTGACACATAGCTTCCTTGACGATTATCTCCCTTTTCTTTATGGGTCTTTTCGGACCATAGTCGTACCTTGGCATTTTTTTACCTTTTGCATTACAACCCCTTTGTCCTTTAATACAGATTATTTGTGTATAACTAACACCTTTTTATGGATCAATAGCCTCTTTTTATGATGAAATGCTAAAAACAAAGACAAACACGAAAGCAAAAAGTTAGTAATATAAAAATATAAATGCTGAAGAAAAGAAAAATAAAAATAAAGATGGCAAACTGTATGAGTAAAAAAATCATCCTAGGTTTTGAAATGGGGTTTTGGGGTAGGCTCTAATTCTTTGTCGTCTCCCGGTTTTGGTTTAAAAAGGTATCCGAGTTCTCCTTGCTGGTGCACCCTTGGGCTTGCCAGACCCTTAGTCCTAAGCCCATTACAAGCTTGTGTCGACTAAGTTAAACTCGAGAGGATACATTCCCTTATGTCTGTGCGGTGAATAAATTCACACGAAGACATAAGGTATATGAATCTCGAAGGCTACTTGCTAGGCCTGTGCGGAGAATAAATTCTCATGAAGGCGTCGCTTTCACCCCCACTTAAAAACGGGTTTGGAGCTCGGGTATAGAGCCTTAGATGAAAAAGCTTAAAAGGCTGAAATCTTTGAAAGAAATCATCAGTACAACTATTTATTTGAAAATATAATCAAAAGTAAATAATAATAATCGAAAAACTACCTTAAAATTTAAACTTACCATTTTCATTAAAAAGACAATCCGAAATTAACCTTAGCCTGGCTCACTTACCTGTCCCCAACGGAGTCACCAAGCTGTCGCAACCGTTTTTCGAGTGGGCCCGAAATTGGGCTTCGACTTGAATGAAATGGGTTAGAGTCGCCACATATCATTTATTTTAAGAACAAAATGGGTTGATCAGATACCTCGATTTCTTACCTGGTCTGCATCTTACCAGATATATGTTGGATTCGGGAGTCGGTTACAGTCAATGAAGGATTAGCACCCTTGAACTGCCCTTTCGATACTAATTAATTCCCAGTTGTCTTTAATTAAAAAATTATAAGTTAAATTAAAAGGTAAAATTTTGATCCAAATTACTTACCACTGACGGATTTGAAAGTATTCCCTTAAAAAGATAGAAATGTTAGATTTGTAACGAAGTGCATAATCAAATTAAGATAGAAAATGCATAAATAATCAAAATAATAAACAAAACAAAAAAAGGAAAAATAATAAAATAAATAAAAATAAAAGAATAAAACAAGATAAATAAAATGGTAAAATAAAAAATAAAACAAACCAAAATGGATAAAAAAATAAAAACAAAACAAAACAAAAACGAAGGAAAAAAGTAATGGAATTAAATAAAAAACAGAAACAAAATAAAAATAAAAAAAAAATAAAAATTAAAAGTAAAAAGTAAAAAGTAAAATAAAATAAGAATAAGAATAAGAATAAAAATAATGTATATATATGTAATGTAGTGTTTAATAAAAATAAAAAAATAAATATATATACAAAAATAAAGATGTTAAGAAAAGAAAACAGGAACAAACAAAAAACGAAAATAAAAAAAGATGAAATATATATATATATATTAATATTAATGTTAAAATAAATAAAATAAAGGAGGAAGGAAGGAAAAAAATATATATAAAATAATAATAAGGAAAATAATATATATAAATGTAATATAAAAAATAAAAAAATTAAAACACGCAGGGACTAAATTGAAAGATTAATAACTTGGGGGTACAATTTAAAAGCAAATTGGGGTAAAATTCAATTTAAGGGGCAAAATGAAAGCATTAAAAAATAGGGGGACCAAAACTGCAATTCCCTATTTAACAAAAACACGAGGATCTAGTGGGGGTCTGATCGAATTACGGTCGGGTGGCAGGTTTCTATAAATGCCAACCCCATAAACAAAATTCATAATTTTCCCCCTTTCAAAAGATCAAAACGAAGACCCCTATTTTCTCTGGGGTGTCTTGGTATTCTTCATCAAATGAAGAACACCGCCACCCCAACCCAGAAACCAGCCATTTACGACCTTGTCGGCCACCGTTGATCGACGCCGACCGCCGTTAATCGGCGGTGAAACCTAACAAATTTTGCCTTTTTAGAAAGCTCTTCGTATCCCCATTTCGAAAATTTACTTTGTTTTTGCAAAACGACCTCAGGGGAGGCTAGATCTGAGAAAGTCTCGAAATGCCTCCCATTCGTTCCTCGGTCTTTTAGGTTTTTTGAATCCAAAACGAAAGAAAGAAAAAAAATATGCAAGCCTCAAAATCGAAAACAAGGTACGAATTTTACCTTTATTTCTTTTTGAAATGTTTACAAAGCTTCGATTTTTCTCTTGCAACTAATTCGTATTTTTTGTAAATTTCGTATGTAATTTCTGAGTATCTTTTTGACTTGCATTTACATCAATTATAACCCTAAAATAACCTATTTTTAGTTCGATTTGTTTGGTTTTAGACTCCTAATAGGACTAATCTACTGTTTTTTTGTATCCCACGAGCACACGTCTTTGATGACCGAGAAATATGGGTGGTTGACGAGTTGCGGCTGGGATGAATATTTCTCTATGCGTCGTTGGAATGGGGCCTTAGGGTATCGAAACCCTAATTTCTTATGCTATTTGGACCGTTGGATGGGTCCATATATGACGGTGGAGAATAAAGAGCGGCTGTTATTGTGAAAATCCCTAATATATTCTAGGGTTTCAAACTGGGTCGATTCGGGCTTCCTAGATCTCGGGTTGATTCGCGGGTTACTAGTTCGGGCTACAGCTTGGGTCCTTTGTTTTGTAATTTGGTGGGCTTGTAACAATTTTGTAACTGGGCTTTTAGACTGTGAGGCCTGTAAAAAACAAAAATGTTAGTGTAATAAAAATGATAATAATAATACATATATATATATATATATATATATATATATATATATATATATATATATATATACATATATATATATATATACATATATATATATATATATATATATATATGTATATATATATGTATGCTCCTAATTGGTCAGAAAAAGTGTATCTACAAATAACTATTTGTACAAAAAAATTAGATAGCTAATTGTATAAAAAAAATAAAAATTGAGTACCACACTACCCATAAATACCAAAGATGAGTATAAAAGCTATAGTTAACCAAATTAAATATATTTATTTATATTTTTAAAAATTATTTTATATCTTTATTTTTTAAACAAAATAATAAAATAAATTTTGTATTCAACAAAAAATATAATACTTCATATCAACTTAACGAGTCTAATATTTTTCTATTAATTGATCTAATTTGATAAAAGAAAGTTATTCAAAAAGTAAAAAAAAAAACTTAAGGGTGCATTTAGTTCACAAAATGTAAGATTACCGGTTGGAATAAGATTATTGGGAATGTTGCATTGTTGTGTTTGGTTCGTTTAGTAGGAATGTAAGATACAATGCTTGTTTAAAGGAATAAAAGATTATTGTAATGTATATTTTATCAAATTGTTCTTGTTTTATACTTGTTTTTTTTTAATAAGTTGAATTCTACTATAATTAATTTATATATTTTCTTTAAAAATTTTAAATTCATAAAAATTATATAATTTTTTTACAAAATTGAAAATATAAATAGATTTAATGAAAGAGTAAAATTTTATTTTAATCCCTGAATTTCATATAAAATTCTAATTATGAACTTTTTTGTAAATGTAAAATAGTTTAAGAATAAATTTGTAATTTAACATTCGTAGAATGTTTTTATTCAACGACAGAAGAATGATATTTTTTGGGGGGAAATTAAGAGCATTTTAGTTCAAAATATCGGGAATGTAATGATACCTATGGAATAGGTAATCACATTTATGATAATATACCCACAAAATACCATTATTAAGAATAACTTATTACCGGGATTGAGAATGTTTGTCGAGGAAATATTTTTTATTCCCCGATAATCAAATATGACCTAAACCAAACGCCCCTAAAAGATCAAAATATTTTTGAATAAATTCAAAGATAAAAATATCATTACGCTAAATATTTTAAAATCCATAGGTTGATCTCATCCAAAATTAATTCGGAGTTATTCAATTGCCAAGTGTAGTATCAGATCACGAAAGAAACGACACCGTTGGCTATCTCTCTCTAGCCTTTTACCGTTTTTCAAGTAAAGAATTCTCTCTCGGCACTCAAACGTAACTGGCAAAGAGTTACTGCTACGGCGCAGCATCAGAATCAGCCATTGTTTCAACTACCTTACAATTGTCGCTATAACTCCCCTCAATCTGTCGCCGAAGTCTTCTTAAAAGGCTACTTGATTTGACGTCGCCTTAAAGTGATTCAATCGAAAGAACAGCATCGCATCAACCGCCACAAAAGGAGGAAACCATGCTCCAAATTGGAGAAGAAAACCCTTCGAGGTACGGTCATTGAACTTAGGGCTTTATTTTAGCTCTTCCATGATTTTGCATTCGAGTAACAACGTGTAATCGATGTTTTTGGTAGGTTTGAGTTACTGAGTGTTGTAAGAAAGCACTCGAATCTATTGGGGAAAACGAAGGCGGACGACCAAGATGCTTCTGACGTTGAAATGGACGGTAAATTTTGGCACGACGTCTTTGATTTGTATTTCGTTCGGGGTAAGGAGTCTAGAGGTCGCCAAGACGATGATCTTATATTTTTCGTCCGGAAATGGGTATCAGATCTCGATCACTTCTTGTTATCTCTAAAATAATAAAAACAATTACTTGGAATATTAAGCTAATTGTTTCGGTTTATGATGCTATAGAAGGGGCATGGTTTTAACGATAGTGACGAAAGCGTTGCTCCTTACTTTGTACGCAGGTGGGCACCTGAGGTAAAAGAAAGTTAAAACTAACTTGAATCTGAATTTATGTTTTCTTGTTTAAGTTGATTTCATTTCACTTTATTAGTTTGCGTTGCTTTTTGTTATAATGCCATAGCTTCAAATTGTGGGCTATCTATGAATTATGATTCCATTTAGTTTGACTGTCTTTACTCTCTCTTTTTTTCCTTTTTTTTTTTGACACAGTTGGATAAGCTAGTTGGAGACAGCTTATCAGTGGTGGATTGGAGGCGCTCATTTTACTTGAACATGATTGCCCATACTTCATTCTCTGTAACAGTGGCGATTTGCAGGCAATTTCTACACTTCGATGTGTTGTGTCTTATCTATAAATGTGATAACACATTTTAATTATTTTTCCGAATATTAGCTTCATGTTGTGTCTTTGTTTCGTCCTTCCCTCCCCGGTTAACAAACTTTTCTGTCTTTAAATCTGAAGTTTGAACCATAACAAAGAAAAGAGATATTTATTTTCTGCAAGTTTTTTTTTTGAGAGTTCACTTTGTTAGATTATGATTTGATTTTAACTATAAGTTATTTTCCCCCTTTTACAGTCAGAGTGTCCTTAAAAATCATCAAATGGGGCAAGACACACCATTGTCTGCTATCTACAAGGTAATTCCCGCTCCAATGGTTTTAATGATGGCAATCACGAGGACATTTACATCATTTTGTACTTAAGATCTTTCATCATGAAAAAAAAAATCAGACCGGATTGTTGCTGATAAGTGTAGAAATAAACATGTAACTATTGCTTCCAACATGCTGTATGAATTACTGAATTCATCCTCCTTGTATATGCTATACACTGCTAATTTTTGTAATTTTAATTCTAGACCTTCAATTATTTTTATGTTAAGCCAAATGCTGCTACCTGAAAGGATTGTTTAATGTCCTTGCCGACATTGAGTGCTGCATTATTTAATTGTCAATCTTTCATTCTGCTGTCCTGCAGGTTGTGAAGACTGTTTATGCATCTCCCAGTAGAGTAAATTTTCATTTGGACTCAAAAAAGGCAAGCCTTATTATTTCCAGGAAATCATGGTGATAATGGGATTTTCTTCAATTTTATGACATATTCACTAATATGCATGCAGGAAGTTGAGACAACACCTGCCTATCCAGACATCTGTTTTGCAATAGATGATTTTGACTCTACTTTTGATGCAGTGGTAAATGCTTTCTTTTTCTTTATAAAATTACCAATCGTTGTTGTTTATGATCATATTGTTGCATAAATGCACATCATAATATTATCTTTTTTCTAAAAAAAAATACTTATGATGAACTTTCAATTTAAGCAAATTATTGCACATTTTCCCAAAGAGTAAGATTCGAGTGGTATATGGCTTTCAACTTGGCTAGTATCACTGCCTTCCTCTTGTAACCAATTTTTTTTTTTGATAGGACTTGTAACCAATTTTAAAAGCACTGAGCTAATGAGAAGTTGGAATTTGCTATTTGTGAAGCATGTATAAGGACCAAAGCCACTTCTTTTATTGTGGCTGTGCATCCTTTTTCATTTTTATTGTTATCCTGTTGTTCTTTGTTATTTATATATATAAAAAATGCTGGATTTCATGAAAAGCAGATATTTTTGTTAACTGTCGGACTTCCAATATATCACTGACATTTTTATCCTTGTGCAGGTCTTGACCGATACGGATCATTGCTATTGTGTGCTTCTTAATGCACTTGATGGTGCAGCATTTCCTAGTGAAAAGGGTACAAATGATAACAGTTCCAGTAACAAATCACCATTAAGAGTAGATACTAATTCTGTGAAGACGAAAAATAGTAAGGTTTGGGTCCTTTCTCTGCTTTGTGATAATTTATGCGTGTATTGATTCCATGGTCAACCAGAATCTTCACTTTGAAGGAGGTAATTAGAACTTTTTGGTTTTTATGTTGCTTTAAGATTGTCAAGAGTACTAAATTTTACTTGGTTGAAAAAAAATTGTACAGAACATGCCAAAATGATTTTGTTCTTTTGAGATATCTATTTTCCTTGAATCACTTGTAAATATTTCCTTCCGCCGTTCTCAGAATCCTGAAATTTTTGTTTTGTTTTTGCCTGTAATGGATGTTACTTGTAGACAAGACACCAATATAGAGAGTGCTTTTTGAATTCTTGCAATTGTTTTCTGCTGTGATCAATGGATTGATCATTAAGGCGCTAGTGGGGTGGTATAGTTGACTAGGACGTAAATGGGCTGTCCTTGGAATTCTAACTTCTAACAATGATGCATTTCAGTGAGAGAGTCTTTACATTTTCCCTGTGAACATTCAAAATATATTAACATAAACGATGAAAGTGGTATATTGTTACTTTTCCTAATGTTTGTTGCATTTTAGTGATGCCAACTAGGAATATTTTATCATCGTGAACAAGTTTTGTAGATGTAAATAACATTTTGTTAGCTTCAAATGAACTGGTACCATTGGTTCTGTAAGCTGCTTAGGAATTATATAGGTGCAACTGTTCTTGATTGGAATATCGGTTTGCAGACAACATGACATGCTGCTAATTGTTATTGCAGCTCACACTTTTTTCTGGATTTGTCAGCTATCAAATGGTTCGGGATGCATATGATGGTACACTATGGAATTAATCTTCCTAAGAACTGCCTTTGGTTTTTTGTTCATTCAGAATTCTGCAAAAACCTACAGCATCATCCGATAAATATTTTTCTGCTTTGTGTTTATGAAAATGTGATGAAGGAATTGATTTATACGTGGAATACACGAGTGGCGTATTTGGAATTGAATTTAGTTCTTTTGATTAAGCAACAGCTAAGTTACCTTTTAGTATAATCTTACAATGGGTTTGAACTCCGTAGGTGCATTTTGATCAACATTTGTAGAGAAACACGCACTTTCAGTTTATTTCATGTTGAGTGAGCCTGGTCTAGTTTAAAGGTGCTAGAAATGTAGACTACTTAAATTATGTTCTGAACAGCCTGACCTTGGCGTTTATTTTATTCTTCATGTTTATTTAGTACTCATTTCATATCATTTGCCTTTCTTTCTCAGCTGGGAGCTCTGGATTTGGAAGTCTTCTGTCAATTGGTCATTCCTCTGGCAAGAAAGATAGACTTTACATGAAAGGTCCTGGAGGACGTGGGGAAGTTGAAGTGGTTGTTTCAGGTGTCGTGGGTCAGTAAGAAACTCGTTCTTAGAATCTATCCTCTAAAATTTACTTCTTTGTCCCCTTTTTCCTCAATGCTAATGTAGATTAGATGTTTCAACAAAATGTAAATCCACTGTGACCCTGACCCATGTTTTTCAAGTTTAACATGTCTGATTCATCAATCATTATGTTAACTTCAAAGTAATGATTATTGTGGGGTATTGAGGATATTAGCTGACTGATGAAATTAAGTGAATGATGCATGCAAGTGTTGAGTCAAATATTGAATCCACCTTTTCTTATCAGATCAAAGCAAGCAGGACTCAGGCCCCTTTTCACCCATCATATCAAAAAAGGGTTTTGGGTTTGGCTCAATTGTTCGTAAAGCAGCTTCGGTTGCATCTGTAGCAGCAAAGAATGCTTATGCAGCAGCTGCTGCCACTTCATCTTCTGATGAGGAGATTATACCCCTCAAATGCTGCTTAATGTCTATAACATTGCCCTGGGAAGACATTGCTTATGATCTTTTGTTCAAGGTAAGATCATATTTCACAATCGCATTTGCTGCAATACTGATTTCGCGCCACATGCCAATGACTGGGCTAACTTCATTTTTCATTTATCACCGAACTCAGGGTAGTCCTCCCGTGAACTTGTAGATGACTTGTAATCATGTTGCCAAAATCTACAAAACATGAGTAGGTGCAGAAGGGAAAAGCGTTGTAGAAGTGCAAATGCAAACTTGGAGAGCATGAAAGAGGGGGATTAGCATTATCTCTCTCTATATATATTGGCGTTGGGGGAATCGTTGTACATTATTAATTGTAAATACTAGTTTGTTGTTTGTGATGCTTTCATTGTATCAGATTCATTTACATTCCTAGTGGATTTGTGATCGGCTTTCCTATCTCTTTATTGTTTGCAGTATTTAGTTAGTTTTATAAAGGCTTAATATTTTGATATTTAAAATATTTTAATATTTTATTAAAAATATTTTTTATATTTTTAAAATTATATTTAAAATCAAGTATTTTTAATTATCTGATGAGGTTTTGGTAAAGTTGACGAAAACTGAGATCTTAGATCCTTGAATGCGTAGATATCATGTGTGTGTGATTTTCATTTGTCATATAAGCATATTGTTTGTAAATTATTTTATAAAAAATCGAGTTATTAGACCAAATTAATAATTATATTTTTTTATTTGTTTATAATGTATGTATATGATTAATTTTGATTTTAATCATATCTAAATATATTGTTGATAATATATATATATATATATATATATCAAATTATTAGTTCTAAAATATATTTATTTACATATAAAAGCATTTACATGTTAGATGGTGATAAGGACGAGGATTATCTTTTTAATTACTTCACACCGTTTCAGTTCACAATTTTAACTAATGATTTTTCAATTCACTATTATAATTTATAGATATTTGTGAAATTCATGAAATGATTAAGTTTATTGTTATGTATATGTATCTCATTATTCTTTTTAAATAGTATGCCTTAATTATAAGATAATATTTATTTATAATTTTTTATGTCACACTCTACAGACATATATGTTCAAACCCGAATCTTCCAAGAAGAAAACTATTTTCTTTTATTATTGAGATTATCTAATAAGTTCTTTTATATATATTATTAGTAAGAAAATAAAAATTAGATTATGAATAAAAATATTTAAAATATAAATAAATTTGAAACATTCTACATCAAATTAAGAGTATTAAATTAATATAAATTAATGATTATAATTATTTAGTATTTTTTCATAAAACTCATAAATTTTAATTTTTACTTTTAATCTCGTCTATCAATTTAATACCGTTATTAGCCCAAAATATCTGGACTGTGATGCCCAGTGGGTCATGAAAATTCCAACGAGCTCAAAATTTTCAAATCCCATTCTTCATTCAACAAAGAATAAAGATCCCGATTCCCGCCTCTTCAGTCTTCTCTCTGCAACTCAACGTTCGAAAGTACGATGGCCGAGAATATCTGCGTATCAGTGACATTAAGACCTCCCATCTCCCAAGATTCTCCTTCTGCAACTTTCTGGAGAGTAGAAGATAACCGAATCTCTCTTCACAAGCTTCATGGCACCCCCATTTCCGGCATTTCTTATGCTTTCGGTAAATCTCTCTTTCCCTCTCCCCTTGTAGAAAAAATATTATTAAATAATAATATTATTATTACTACTATATTATTATTATTACTATGAATATTTTATATTCATGTAGGCTATTCAAGCCCAGCAAATTTGGATCCCAACACTCAAGCCCTAGAGTCTAATTACAAGGTGCCAGTTCGGATACAAATACCCAATACCCAAACTGAAGCCACCGTCAGTGAATACCCTTCAACTCCAGTCGGCGTATGGTCCATCGTGCCTCTTCAACGTCGAGCCGTCAAGCCTCCGAGACACCAGACATCGTCATTGCATACATCAACAGCAACCAAATCCTTACAAGATAAAACAAAATTCACCAAATCCACCATTATCTATGTTTAAATAACACTAAAATCAAAAAGCAAATTAGGTATTGTTACCTAACGAATTATTCAAAGATCCCATACCCCACTACATGCAACGATAAAACGAAGGGGATTTGCGAATAAGGGGGGCAGGCAGCAAAACACAAAACCAGAGGAAGGCACGTCTTTTCAACAGTAACAAAGAGCAAGTATGAAACACGAAAAGAAAGCTTTGTTCTTGTAACGAGGGTATTGTGAAACCCACATAAACAGTGTAACCGGGGTCTTCCCCGTTTTCATCGAAAGCAATACAAAATTTATAAAGGTATTCTCTCATTTCATTTTTTACTTTACAGTGCTTGTGTGCGTGTGTATGGAATTGAAACACAAATAATAAAACAAAATAGGAGATAAAAGCTCACCGAAATTGTCTGAGCCTTAAGCGTTAGGTTGGCATCGTCGGATTCCATAGTTTTAGATTTAGGTAAATAAAAAAGAAAGGGTTAGAATAAAACCAAGAGTGAGCCAGGTTAGGGGTGTCATCTCGTTTAAGGTTGTTTGATCGGGCTTCTCGGTCTGGTTCGATGTCGGTCGGAGTGGCGGCGTTTGGAGGTAGTTGTTGAAATCCACGACTGTGTGATGAATGTTGAAAAATAGGAGGAAGAGAGCAAAGAGGGGAACGACGCCTCTTGTGAGCGTGAGGGAGATGACAGGGGAAGAGGAGAAGTGGCGTAGAGAAAAGGGGGAATGCTTTGAGTTAATGCTATGGTAAATATTAGTTTTAGGGTTATATTTGTTTAATACGCTAGTTGTTTGTCCCCAAATATCCTTATATTTTAATCACTTTTTTCCTGTTTAAGTATATAAATCTATTATATATATATATATATATATATTTATGCGTGCATATAAATAACCTGTGCTATGATTACATATTATATTATTTGCTGCATAATGTGTAAGCATTATATGTAGGCATATAAAACACGTGTAGCTTCATTATGCCATGTTTCAATGACATATATAAACCATTTAGATTATATTTATTATTTTATAAACATGATTTATTATTTTTGTAAATGTCATTCTTCTTTCTAAAAGATTGGTTTTCAATGACAAGGTATAGAGTTTGATTGATTAAGTTTCTCGTATGTTTTAATCAATTATGATTTTATTAAGTTCATAATAATTAATTAGTTTTTTACCTTAATTATTATTGGTTTTACTGTTTAGCCATTTAAATTACTGTTATATATATATATATATATATATATATATATATATATTTGTTTGTCTTTTGAATTATAAAGTGTTTAGATTCCTTTGTTTATACTATAATCTGTAAAGTTTCATAGATCTAATTTTAGTCCTTTGTGTCTCTATTTACATACTTGTACATGTGTGCAACCTCATTTGTATATTATGGTTTCAATGTTTTATGTGGAATAAATGTAAATTATATTAAATTATTATTTATTCCTATATTAACTTAGGTTGTTCAATCTTTATTATTTTGTATTCTAATTCTTCATGTTTGTAAATTATCAATTATGTTCTTATTATGTATGTTAATACGTATATTCGTTCGAAGTACATGCTAGGATCTAAAGGTTTTGTGTGATAATTGTGTTTCTTGTATGAGTTTTGTTTATTTCAAATCATGTATATATGTATGCATATTATGTTACTTTCTAAACTTTACATATTCATGTGTATATTTGTTGACTATTATAAAATTCTTATTTATTAATTAAATTCAAATTCATTTTCTTTTATTAATTAAATATATTTATATGAATATGTATTTTGATTAATTCATTTTATTGTAAATGTCAATATTCATTTTTATATGCGTTAGTCGAAGATAGAATATTTCTTTATGAATAAGAAATAGATGAAATAGTTTTCCCGACAAAGGATTGCTAATGTCGAGATTTCTTTTCATATTAAAGAATTTTCTCTTTTAATTAATAATTTGAAACAAATTAAGCTTTAATAAATGTATCATATTTTGACTTGATATTTGGTTCAGGATTTCCACCATATACGAAAATATGTAAGCAATAGAGTACCAATTTTGGGCGTTGTGGGAGTGCTAATCCTTTCCCACGCGTAACCGACTCCCGAACCCGTTTTAATCGAATTTTTGGTAAACGCATACCAACTTTTTTCTTAAAAAATGATTTTTCTTAAAATTATTTTTAAAAGACACTTTTTTAGGTATTCGACCTACCTAACCCAAAGGCCGATGACGACTCTTTCCAATTTAATCCAAATTAATTCAAAATCAACCATTTTCCAAAATTAAAATCGTAACTATTTTCAAAACAATTAAACGATTGTCCCGCTGAAAAACGGTTACGATAGCTTAGCAACTCTACTGGGGATTTTTTTTAGAGTAAGTCTGTAAGTCGTTTACACATTGTCGTTTGGTGGAAATTATGAGTTCAAGTCTTTAGTTAACTTATGATCCTTTTATTGAAGTTTTTAATTGCTTCATTTTATTATTGTTATACTAACATTTTGATTTTTGCTTTCAGATCTGTCCAAGTTTTTTTCAAGAGGTTTTGTTTTTCTTTTGAGTCAAAGGGTTGAATGTTCCTTCTCACACACATCAAGCGCATTTGGATAATATAAGCTATATACCCGAGCTCTGAAACCTTTCTAAGTGGGGGCGAAAGTGACGTCTTCATGAGAATTTATTCTCCGTGCAGGCCTAGCAAGTAACCTTCGGGATTCATATACCTTATGTCTTCGAGGGAATTTATTCTCCGCATAGGCATAAGAGAATGTATCCTCTCGAATTAAACTCGTTCCACTTGAAACCTGTAATAGATGAGGATCGAGGGTTTGGAAGCCCAAGGGGGCACCGACATCAAGGACAATTCGAGTATCTTTTCTTGATAGAGCCGAAACTATGCATATAGTGAACCGTAGAATGGTCACCTTATGTATAGACGTACCGAACCTGTATGTCAATAGGTACCCAAAATAAGTGTACACAAAGGAGGAGTGTTTATGAACCTTTACCTTTTTTATGTTCATAGAATATATTTGTTCTTTTCAAACAAGTATGCGAATTAGATATCAGGCGGTTAGGATTTTTTGTAAATGACAAAGCATGGGGGTAGATATCATGTTGGGTAGGATCTACTAAAGCATGATTGGGTAGTCAGCAAATGAGGGTAGGTTTTATTTACTTATTATTTTGTTTATATTATGTGTACTAACCCATTTTGATTTTATGTCTATTTTTTATTTTGGATTTATTGCATTTGCATCCTCATGTCATCCAAAGGTGTTAATTCGCAAGTGATTGACTAATAAGAAAGCTGGTCATAATGAGACAAGAAATTCTTAACAATGTAGTCAAAATCGGGAGATCCAAAAATGTTCAAATGATCCATGAAGAAGGTCATCCGATGAATGAAGAAATCTAAAGATGATTGAAGACTTCCTTTAAAGGTGAAATGGTCGAGATGCTCCCTCAGAGATAGATACAGTCATATCAAGGACGAGAAGACCCTTCATAAGGACATGAAGACCAATTCGCATTGGAGGTAAGAATGAGATTTCAAGATTCAATTTAAAGTTATCCGACGTCATCAAAGATGATGAAATACGCCGACAATTGTTTGATGCAATGTTAGATTCCATGAAGAGTACGACTCAAGGAAATGAAGAGTTGCAATTGTATTTTGATTACATGGTGTACTTACTGAATTCTTGTCGTCTAAATGAAGGTTGTTCTATAAGTGGTCACTTTCGGAGTTAACACCTTATGCATTTGCATTTGCATTCTTATTTTTGCATTGACTTATTTATTTTTCTATTGTTGCTTTTTGTCATTTTGCTATCCTAATTGTACTACCTTGTTTTTTATGTGTTTTTTTCTTTGTCTGATTGCATGATCATGACATAATCAAAAGGTGTCGATTTGTGAGTGGTCAGCATAGTAGAAGGCTTTCATGATGGACAAGGGGTTTTGTGATCAAGCAGGCTATAATACAGTTGAAAAGTGGCATCCTAAGAAAGCGTCGAGAATAGTGGAGAGATCTGCACCCAAATATCCCATGGTTGAGAAAGAGCAAAATGAGATAAGAAAGATAAAAGAGCAGATGTCCAAGATGATGGATAGGATAGATGTTTTATCCAAAGGAAGTGGGATTTCTACATCAGAAAAGAATGAGCTCGACGAAAGCAACCTTGAGGTGTCAAATACACAAGGGACTACTTTAGAACTTGATGATTCTAGGCAGTATGAGAAGCCACGCACAGTCACCATTCGTATCAACAAGTTGTTTGGAAACGACAAAAAAATAGTGGAAACTGTAGAAGTCCAGAAAGATGAAAAGAAATCATGCAATCATAACTCGTGGGCATTTGAGAGGATACTTACAGCGTCAGGAGAAATAAACCTGAAGACTCTAGTTCCATCCAAGCCGAGAGGTGGCTCTCGTTTTGATTTTATCCCTATAAAATATAAGGAGTTGTATGATAAGCTTTTAAAAGCTCGGGAGGTGTCCCCGCAGTATGTGAAACCTTTACAACCTCCATATCCGGAGTGGTACGATGCCAATGCCAACTGTGAATATCATGTAGGAGCTCAATGACATTATATCGAGACTTGTGTTGCCTTCAAGCATCGAATTAATTGCTTACTAGAGCATGGAATATTGGAATTTGAGAATGAGGGTCAACCGGGTTCAATAGTCAAACATCTGGTCGAGGCGAAACCGAGTGAGTCCAAGGACAAAAGCATCAGTAAGAGTATCCAAAATGAAGAGCGTCTATTGAAATATGAAGCTCAAATACTTCAATTGCAAAATGAAAAGGACATTCTGAACAGAGAATTAGAAGCCATGCAAGATGGTTTTCAAAGAATCAATCAAACCTTTCAAAGTGTTGGGTTAGGCAATACTCTAAAAGAGTGGGCAAAAGAAGCCTCTAAATTTAAGAGTGGTATCGAACAATGGAAAAGAAATTGTAAAATGCATGAAGAACGAGCTAAGAGGTGCTCTCGTGATCTACAGATTGCTGAAAATGAACGTAAAATAGCCTTACAAGAGTTAGGGATATGGAAAGCAAAGAACGAAATGTTGAGAACAGCCCTTACTGACGCAGAAGCTTGGTTTCAAAACCATAATCATAAGAAATATATTGAACTCGAAACAAGTAGAGCCGATAATAAAACAATGACAGAGTTAGTACATGATTATAGAAATCTTGCACGAGAAAATTTATGACCACATCGAGTCTCTTACTAGAGAGAATGGTCAATATTGCTTACAACTTCAAAGGTTGAAATGTAAAGTGGAGAAAAAAGAAAATGTTATGAATGAGGCGGTTATTCAATTAAGCAAAGTGGCTCATAAGTTGGTTGAGTTAGCTGTCTTTGCAAGAGATTTGAAGCAGATTGATGGCTCATCCCGGATCATGCTTGGAAGATAACCTGGCTTCTAAACGAGAAAAAAAGCTAGGAGCCAAAGCTATTTATTATTTGTAGTTTGGTTATTTGATGTACCGAGACCTTTGTGTTCAATGAAAGTTGTTTTAAGATGGTCACTATGGAATGAAACCTTTTGCATTTGCATTTGGCATATGCATTTACATTCTGCATAACATTCATTTAAGCATTTTTACATGCATAATTCATAAAAAAACATATAGTTAATTCATAGAGGATTCCATAAAGTGGTCCTACCACGTGACACTAAATAAAATCAAGAAGCTAAAATAAGTACAGTTGGAGCTTGTTCAGTTGATTGTAGGACTGAGCCTTCCAGAATGATCTGAGAAAAGAGCCCCCATATCCTGAGGGTTACGATATTGATATCGTGCAAAGTTATCACATAAGAAGCTCATGACATTCCTCCGAGATTTGTGAGGCACTGAAGCTCAAGATCCAAAACTTTATTGATTCAAGGGAATGGATAATCGAAAAAATAATGGGGGTATTGCATCTACCATTGCATTGAGTGCATTGTTTGTTTGAAATCATTTTTGTTCTATCTTTTATTCTTGATTAATCTTTTAAGTGACTGAACTTATGCTACCTTCTAAGGTTGAATAATTGAGCAAATTTTAATCTTTAGTTCTTTGAATATCGAACGAATTAAAGATTCTTTTAATTCTTCTTAATTCTTCAAGAATTATAGATTTTTTAAATATGGCAAGATCAGACATTTCTTATCCTGTCCCAAAAAAAATCCCTCTATTTTTACCCAGAATAATACATGGAGATACAAAGAGTTATACCGATACCTTTGAGTTAATAAAGTCACATCATCGTCTTTTTAGACGCAAAACAACATTTTTCTACCAATAAAACCTGCAGATATTAAGTTCAAGATGTTCACTTGAGCATGAACCTTCCTACCAGAAGACACAACTTGGGACATTTCGTATCAATTTTATGAAGTTGAGCCTAAACAATTGAAACATGTTGGGAGCAAGAAGCAGAAAGGAGAATGAATTCGAAATAACTCTATCATGCATTAATTATATTTTTTCATGTGAATAAAATTAATTCTGAAAATCTATCCCCCTGGGGATATCTCTTCTATGAGGACTTTTGTGTATGAGATGATGAACGACTTTGTTTCATTTATCCATATATGTATATATATATATCCCTTGTTGTCCCCTTTTGAGCCTATAATATTTTTTCTTCTGATTCAACCCTAACCAAGGATCACCCTCCACACTGGGGGGCAAGGTGGAATAAATCTGCTCACGTGAGTGAAGACATCAATCCAGAGGAGATACCAAAAGTTAATCAAATGCCAAGTGTGAAGATCCAATCAGAGCAAAAGGAGGAAAAAATTAAAGCATGGATAATAAAGAAAAAATAAAGAGCAAAAAAAAGCAAAGAAAAAAGAAAAAAAAGTAAAGAAAAAGGGACGAGAATCAACTCAAATAGCGCATCAAACTTCAAACTATGAGATTGATCAAGCACAATCATTCCAAAAGAACATGGAGTATCCAGAGACCATCAATAGAGAGAGACACATACGAACATATTCAAATTGAGCAAGACAGGATTGAAGCCATCAAAATGAATTGATCCTTGGTTCATTACCCTGAAACACTTATTTGGGCCTACTTATCCTTTTCTTTCATAACCATGAACCATGGCCTACATTACGTGCCTTAAAAAGTCTTTTCTAATAATACATGGATTTCTAGACAGAAGAGGCTATCTTCATATTTCATCCCGCCCATCAGGATTAATCTTTATTTGCAAAATGTTTTCTAAAATATTTAATGCATGATATGGAAAAATGACAAAGGGGGGTTCAAGACGTAAATTCTGAATAACGTCTTGAAACCAAAGGAGGATTCGAGTTAAAAACCTGAAAAGGCTGCTCGAATGTAAAAATTATGCAGCTGAGGCGATCGCACAAATTTGTTGATAAGGCTTCGCACAATGCGTGACCATGAGAGCTGGGAGCCGAAGAACACTTCCAGTAGAGGAGCATACAAGCTACCCCATCAAATCAGTGAACATCAAAGAAATAAGAAAGCTAAACCATTGACCAAAAACAACCTAAGACATTCAAACCATTGACCAAACACAATAACCTATCCATTTCCCAAAGATAGCTTTGATCTTGACACTTGTCAAAAAGTTATAATTTATTGAAGGATTAACAGTGTAATTAATTATTTGATATCCAATGAACTCTATTTTTATGATTTGTTACAATTATAAAACTTAGAGAGGGGCAATATTTTCAAAACTTTTGATTAAACATTTTTCAAAACTCTTCTAATTGATATTTTCAAATTGATATTTTCAAAACTTTTGAAAATAAAAGAAGAAGAAAAACACTTTTCAAAGAAGACAATCTCTCTAGAGTGGATCTTGGTCTTTGACTTGTGACTCTCAGACACAAAGCTCAAGCTTAGAATCAGTGTTGAAGCAATAGAGGGCATCTTTGAAGATTCAACATCAAATGTTGGGGCATCTTTGGAGATTCAACATCAAATGTTGGGGCATCTTTGGAGATTCAACATCAAAATATTGGGGCATCTTTGGAGATTCAATATCGAATATTGGGGCATTCAATATCCTGATGCGAACGATCAGATCTTCTGAAGGTATTTCCTCCACCAGCAGGAACAAGCAAATTATCAATATCCTCTGATGTTGTTTCTCTTAAAAAAAGTTTTTTTGTCTCACTTGAGATAATTTCTCAAAACAAATTTTGTCTCACTTGAGACACTTTCTCAAAACAAATTTTGTCTCGCTTGAGACAATTTCTCAAAACAAATTCCGTCTCGCTTGAGACAATTTTTCTCTGAGATACAAATTTCGAGTCTGTTTTACTTGAAACAAATTTTATAATCTTTGAGTCAGTTTTTTTGAAACACCCATCTGTAAGATCGTTTCTTTTGAAACAAATTTTGTCTCTCTTGAGACAATTTCTTTTAAAAAAATTTTGAGTCTGTTTCATTTGAAACAAAGTTGTCTCACTTGAGACTGTTTTACTTGAACGAAGACATTTCATTTGACTCAAGATTTTTTTTCTCAAAACAAGATTTGTCTCGTTGGAGACATGTTTTATTTTAAACAAGACATTTTATTTCACTCAAGATAGTTTCCCTCGAAACAAAAAATTTTGTCTCCCTTGAGACAGTTTCCCTTGAAACAAATTTTGTCTCCCTTGAGACAGTTTCCCTTGAAACAAATTTTGTCTCCCTTGAGAAGGTTTCCCTCGAAACAAATTTTGTCTCTCTTGAGACAGTTTCCATTGAAACAGATTTTGTCTCCCTTGAGATTGTTTCCCTTTAAACAAATTTTGTCTCCCTTGAGACAATTTCACTTGAAATAGAAGATTTTATCTCGCTTGAGATAGTTTCACTAGAAACACAATATTTTTAGAAACTAAGCCTGATTTTCAGGGGTTTCTTGAAGAAAAGCTTGAGAAACCATCGTGATATGTAGGGGATTCTTGATGAAAAGCTTGAGGGAGCGTCGTGATATGTTGGGGTTCCTTGATGACAAATTTGAGAAACCATCGTGATATGTAGGGGTTTCTTGATGAAAAGCTTGAGGGACCGTCGTGATATGTAGTGGTTCCTTAATGACAAATTTGATGACAAGCTTGAAGGACCATCGTGATATGTAGGGGTTCTTTAAGGACAAGCTTGAGAAACCATCGTGATATGTAGGGGTTTCTTGATGAAAAGCTTGAGGGACCATCATGATATGTAGGGGTTCCTTGATGAAAAGCTTGAGGGACCATCATGATATGTAGGGGTTCCTTGATGAAAAATTTGATGACAAGCTTGAGAAACCATCGTGATATGTAGGGGTTTCTTGATGAAAAGCTTGAGGGACCATCGTGATATGTAGGGGTTCCTTGAAGACAAATTTGATGAACACTCGAGGGACCAACGTGATATGTAGGGGTTCCTTGGTGACAATTTAGAAACTGAGCTTGATTTTCAAGGGTTTCTTGATTTTTAAGTCCTTCGGGCCATCCATAAGACTTACAGGATGTTTCAAATTAGATCTAAGAAACTGAGCCTTCGGGGGTTTCTTGATTTTTAAGTCCTTCGGGCCATCCATAAGACATTCAATGCAGGATGTTTTCAAATGAGATCTAAGAAACTGAGCCTTCAGGGGTTTCTTGATTTTTAAGTACTTCGGGCCATCCATAAGACCTTCGTGCAGGATATTTTCAAATGAGATCTAAGAAATTGAGCTTTTGGGGGTTTCTTGATTTTTAAGTCCTTCGGGCCATCCATAAGACCTTCAGTGCAGGATGTTTTCAAATGAGATTTAAGAAATTGAGCCTTCTGGAGTTTCTTGATTTTTTAAGTCCTTCGGGCAACTATAAGACCTTCAGGCAAGATGCTTTCAACATTTCCATTTCTTGATTCACGACATTTTGAATCAGAGACGAACCTACAAAAAAGACTGGACAAAAAATGGTTTTCGTTTTCATCTTTGCTCTATTCTTGTTAACACAAGAATGTGCAAAGAGGGGCAGCTGTAGACACCCGTTTTTGTCCGGGTTGAAAAAATATTATTAAATAATAATATTATTATTACTACTATATTATTATTACTATTAATATTTTATATATGTGTAGGCTATTCAAGCCCAGCAAATTTGGATCCCAACACTCAAGCCCTAGAGTCTAATTACAAGGTGCCAGTCCGGATACAAATACCCAATACCCAAACTGAAGCCACCGTCAGTGAAGACCCTTCAGCTCCAGTCGGCGTATGGTCCATCGCGCCTCTTCAACGTCAAGTCGTCAAGCGTCCGAGCCACCAGACATCGTCATTGCATACATCAACAGCAACCAAATCCTTACAAGACAAAACAAAATTCACCAAATCCACCATTATCTATGTTTAAATAACACTAAAATCAAAAAGCAAATTGAAGACACTAGTTTTTTATTTCATTTGTTTTATTTATTATTATTTTGTTTTAATATTATTATTATATTATTATTATTATTATTATTATTTTATTATATTACAGGCCCAAATTACAAACCAGACCGGAGGCCCAATTACAACCTATACTGGCCCAGACCCAACAGACCTAACTTGGTCCAGGCCCAGTTACAAACAAAAACCCTAAATTGATTAGGGTTTGTATCACAAGCTTCTAGCCGTCGTCGATCCTGAAGACCCCAGCCGTTTCCAGATACTTCCAGCCGCCTCTGATGATTCCAGGTGTCTCCTCTCACCATTGCCGACGGTCAGTCGGCCCACGTCGACGCTTCAACTTCCAGGTGACCCAATCCGCTGCAACCACGATGACGCCGCCTCAAGGAACACTCCAGAAACGCCTCGTCATCACCCCACGTCGAGCTTTATGGTGAGTCACCACCATAGCTATGGTGACTCACCGAGAAACCCTTCTATGAACGGTCCGAGGAGTGTTTCATCGAGGCTATAAAAGCCTCGACTCGCCTGCAAAATAAAAAAACGAAGAGGAAGAATCGGAGAAAAATGGAGAGCAGGAACAAACAGAGAGCTACGACAGAGAAAAACAGAGAGCAACCACCAAACAAGAAAAAACAACAACCAAATAAAAGAGGAGAAGAGAAAATGAGACTTACCGAGGAAATCACCGTCGTGAGAGCTTCCACGAGTCATCGGAAAATCAAAAACCGAAGGTAGTTTTTTAAGATCTACGTAAATCCGGGACTATTTAAAGGAAACGGAGGTCTAAATCGGTTTTAGGTAGTACCGATCTATATTTTAAGGGGTTTTTTTCTTTTCCGGCCATCGGAGGCGGTGGTCGGCACCGGAGCACGGTTGCCGGCCGGAACTTTTATCCCTCCGATGAGGGAAGCTAGAGAGAGGCGAGAGATAGTTTTATAACTCTCTCTGTTAGAGAGAAAAAAAGAAAGGAATAAATGAGAGAGCTGGCCCGAAGGGCCAGCCGTTTCGGGTTTAAATACCCCTCCCCGAACGACACCATTTTAGGGAGGGGTCTGTTTGTAATTTATTAAAAGTTAAACCCTGTACGCAATCCAGTAATTTTGTAATTTTATATTATAGTCACTAAAATCAAATCATGAACTTTTTAATTTGATCTCTTAATGTTATTTCTTTATAATTTAGTCACTGACATAAATATTTTAGACAAATAACCGATTTAGTCCTTTAATTCTAATTAATTTTATGTTAATCCCGAATACATGTTTTAAACTTATTTTAATTTGGTATACGAATTTGATATAATTTTTAATCTAGTCACTAAATTAATAAAAAGTAAAATAACATGTTTAATCCGTGTAATTTTAAATAATTAATTATAAATTAGGTATTTAATTCTATTAGGTTATAATTTAGTCACTAATTTCAATTTTTATTTATTTTACAAGTTTTATATATAGTTTTAATTTTATTTATTGTTAATATGTTTACTTTTAATTATTATTACTACTATTATTATTATTATTTAGCCATAAATATATATATTTATAATATTTATTTTATTTATTAAAATCTTATTTAATTACTTTTAACTTATTTTAATCCTGTTTTAATATTTATTTATTTATTTTTCAATATTAAGAAATGGCAGTCTTAAAACAACTGGATATCCATTTTCTGATATTTTTAAATAAATAAATATCTTACTTTTATAAATTATATCTATTTTTAAAATTTTTTTTAATATCGAAGAAAAGAGCTGTCTTAAGGCACCTAGAAGTCATTTTCTGATATTTCTAAATAAATAAATATTTTATTTATAAAAATATATAAATTAATATTTTTTTAATTATAATTTTGAAATAATAGGATTATAAATTAAATATATTTTGAATTTTTAAATTTCTAATAATAGAGACAATTTATAATTAAAAAGTACCAATTTTGGGCGTTGTAGGGGTGCTAATCCTTCCCTAAACGTAACCGACCACGAATCCCTTTTTATTATTAAAAAGAACGAATTTTTGGTTATAACGCAGATCAGTTTATCTTTTAATCGATGTTTTCTTAAAAACTCTTTTAAAGGATGATTTTTAGATATTCGACCTACCTGACCCAAAAGGCCGATGGCGACTCCCAAATTATTTTAAAAACCATTTATTCACATCATTTTTCCCGTCAAAATAATAATTCGTGCCCGGACGAAAACCGGTTACGACAGCTTGGCGACTCCGCTGGGGACTGTTCAAACTTTTAAAATCAATTATAAATTATCTATATTAATTATAAATTAAAAATTAATATATTTTATAATTCTTTCTTTTCAAATTTTTTATTATTTTTATAGTATTTATATATTATTTCATTTTATTTGCAAGTATTTTCATTATTTATTTTTCTGTCAGAGGTTTAAATATTTCTCCTCACACACAACACTTGCATTGCATAACATAAGCTTTCTAATCAAGCTTGTCCCTTTTAAATGGGAGTGAAAGCGACGTCTTCGTGAGAATTTATTCTCCTTGTAAGACCTAGCAAGTAACTTTCGGGGTTCATATGCTCTATGTCTTCGTGAGAATTTATTCTCCGTGTCAGGCATAGAGAAATGTGTCCCCTCGAATTGAACTCGATCCGCTTAAGTCTGTAATGGACTAGGATTGAGGGTTGACAACCCAAGGGGGCATCAACAAGGACAATTCGAGTACCTTTACTCCTAGAACTGAAATTCTCAATATAATAAACCCTAGAAATTCACCTGATCTAAGACAGTACTGAACCTCTGTTCATAGGTATACACAAAGGAGAAATGAGTTTTAATTTCTTGTCTTTGAATAAATGCCTGCGAACTAGAAATCTTGCGGTTAGGTTAATTTTTTCCAAACAAAGCATGGAACTAGAAAGCATGAAGTTAAGATTTATACCTTGATAGATAGATTTTTTTCCATTAGTTGGTACTAACTATTCTTTTTTTTTCTCTTTCTTATTTTTTTCATGCATATTACATTGCTCTAATCTGTTCATATTGATTTCTTTTGTTTACATTGCATAATCATGGCATAACCAAAAGGTGTTTACTTGAAAGACTATTCATCATATTGGAAAGAAATCGTAAATGGACAAAAAGTTTTATGATCAAACAAAATATGATGCGGCCAAGAAAAGACATCCTGAGGGAACTCTGAAGATAGAGGAGAGCTATGCACCCAAAGATCGTATGCCCATTGAAGAGCAAAAGGAGATACGAGAAATAAGAGAGCAGATGTCCAAGATGATGGATAGAATATCTGTTTTGGCCAAAAGAGAAGAGATTTCTGCACAGAAAGAGAGAGAGCTCAATGAACTTAACCCTGCAATGTCAGATACGCAAGGCACTTCGGATCTTAACCAACTTGAGAAGTTGCAGATAATCATTATTTGTATTCACAAGTTGTCTGGAGATATTCAGGAAATGGTGACAAATGTAAAAGCTCCCAGGGATGAGAAGAAATCATGTAATCAGAAATCATCAAAGTTTGGTCTGCTCCAGACGTCTAAAACTCAGGTTCAATTCAAGACAGAAGGTGGTTCTCATCTTGATACTATCCCCATATCATATAAAGAGTTGTATGAGAAGCTACTTGAAGCACGAGAAGTGGATCCATATTATATAAAACCGTTCCAACCTCCGTATCCGAATTGGTATAACATCAACGTTTATTGTAAATATCATGCAGGAGCTCAAGGACATACCATTGAAAATTGTCTTACATTCAAACATCGAGTCCAAAGTCTTTTGGATCAGGGAATCTTGCAGTTTATGGTAAATGATCGACCTAGTTTGGTAACCAAAGATCCTGCTAGATTAATACCAAAAGTCTTCAAAGGTAAGAGTATCAATAGGGGCGCCCAGAAAGAAAAAGATTTGCTGAGGTTCGAGGCTCAAATACGTCATTTGAATGATCAAAACGATAAATTGAGCACCGAAATGGAAAGCATACAGGAAGATTTCCAGAAGGTCAGTCAAGCCTTTTAAAATGCTGGTATAGGGAACACCCCAGAAGAGTGGATAACAGGGGTCACCAAACTGAAGAAGAACTGTAACATTCATGAAGTACGAGCCAAGAAGTTTTATCATAATTCACAAGTTGCAGAAGAAAGATACAATACGTCTGTTAGTGAATTGAAAAGATGTCAAGTCGAAAATCAAAGGTTGAATAGTGCTATGACCAACATGGAAGCATCATATCAGATTCATCAGCTTGAGATAGATACTGAATTAAAAGCCACTATGGCCAAGAACAAAACATTGAAGAAATGTGTAGATGATTATGGAGATCTTGTACGAGAACTTCTTGAACATAAAGATTCTCTCACAAGAAAAAATGAACAATATTGTTTACAACTTCGAGAGTTAATGCAAAAGATGAAGGAAAAAGACAATATCATGAAGGAAGCCGCTGCTCAAGCAAACAATGTGGCTTATAAGCTGATGGACTTAGCTAGTTTCACGAGAGAATTAAAGCAGATTGAGAACTACACACCTGAGCATGAGTGGAAGTTAGTTTGGCTTTTAAGGGAAATAGAGAAGTTAGGAGTGAAAGTTATCCCCTACATGTAAAAGTTTTGTTCGATGTACCGAAGATTTTATGTTCAATGAAATATGTTCTAAGATGATCACTCTTGAGTAATACCTTTTCATACATGCATTTATATTTTGTATTTGTGCATTTTCATTTTGTATTCTTACTTTTTATATCTTTGAATTGCACATTTTGCATTTTTATTTTTGGCATTTATGCATTTTCGCATTTACATTACATTTTTTTATTTAAAGTATTGTTATATACATTAAATATAAAAACATGTAAGTAATTAATGAAAGGTTTTGTAACAGTAAAACCAAGGTCATTCATTCATTTTACTTTACCATCATCATGAAAACAATGGAGCAATCTTATGAGGGACTACAAGATCAGTGGCCAGAACAATTGACAGGGTTATCTCAGGATATAAGGAAACAAACATCAGATACCAGATGGATCAAATAAAATTATTCAGTGTATGGCATCTGATAAAGAAGAGATAATTGATAAAGAGCAACCATGCTATCAGATTGAAGAGTCGAGAAAGATAACATACTCTGGGGCATCCCAATTGAACCCAAAGAATAGCCTCATTAATTATTCACAGTATGAGGAAAGATTCAAGAAGATGGATGAAGCAATCAGAAATATGAAATGTGTTTATACTTTCCACAAAGAACTAGAAGCAGGAGAACTCAGCTTGGTTCCAGACTTGATTATTCCCCATGAATTCAAAATGCCAAATTTTGAAAAATATGATGGCACCAGTTGTCCCTTAATTCATTTGAGAATGTTTTGTAGAAAAATGGAAGGATATTTAAGTTCTGATGATCTGTTAATTCACTCTTTCCATGATAGCCTTATTAGCCCAGCAGTAGTCTGGTACAATCAGTTGACCCAAGAACAGATCAATAGATGGGTTGATCTAGCTGATGCATTTTTGGGACAATATCTGTATGTTAAAGGCTTAGCTCCAACACATATGGATCTTCGAAGAGTAAAGAAGAAAACCAATGAAAGATTTTAATAATATGCCTTAAGATGGAGAGGAGTGACAGCACAAGTTCCACCACCCATATTAGAAGAAGAAATATCACGTATGTTTCGTGATTCCCTTCCAGTGCCTTTCTTCGAGTTAATGTAGGCAAATCCGACAAAGGAATTCAAGAATCGTGTGACAAGTGGAGATTTAATTGAGAATGTAATCAATGAAGAAAACTCAAAAGTCACATCCAGGAGCCCAACGGATCAAAAAGCAAAAGCTGATCATGTGAATGAGTGTCGTATCCAGAGTTCCCGCATTTGCAAAAGAAAAAGAGCAAGTAACTGTTCGAATCGACCAAAGAAAATCATGCGATCAAGAAAAATTTTGAAAGTGTTTCAAACTTCCATTTTAGACTTGTATCCTCATTTGGTTAAAGGTCAATACATCACACCAAGACCAACTAAAGTGACATCAAACCCTTCTGCTCATAGCTATGATCAAGATAATGTTTGTAATTTCCACTTGGGGGTAAAGGGGCATTCTACAGGCAATTGTAGGCCACTGTTAAAAGAAATTGAGATGCTTGTTGACAAAAGGGTTTTGACATAAGAAATGATCAAGAAATGGGGGCGAATGAAGAAAAGAACCCTGATCCTATTACATACCCAACATTATAGGAATAATGAGGCATGATGCATAAACAAGTGGAAGTGTTATCTACCACTATAGTACTTTCTATTTTCAGCATCTTGTTTGAACTTTTTTTTGTTCCTTTCTCCACCTTTTGTGTAGTAAATAAATGTGTATTGCTTTTATGGTTATGAGCATTGAGTCAATTTTGCAATCTTACGGTTCTTTGAATATCAGCTGGATTAAAAAGTTCTTCATGATTAGAGTTATAATCTTTGACAGAATATCAGGATTGAAAACCAGAAAAACAAGGACCATTGACCTTACCTCAGAAGAAATACACCCAAACACTATCCTATTACAAATATGAGATAGCCTACTACTATTGAAAGGAATTACAAAAAGGCTTGGTATTTATATATAGGAGCGTACAACATGGGGCATCATTGGTGTATTACATTACAAAACTGACTAGATTATTTTTCTATTGATGACGTTCAATGATGAACGTAATCTTCACAAATAGGTAAATCTAGTTTAAGTCAGTTGCTTAAGAATTGAATTCTAACAAAGAGATTTTCTGAATTCCACTAAAACACCTAGACTATAACATGTTCTTCTTAACAAGCTTAAGAAATTGGATTTGAACACCCATGTTATATTATTATACCATAAAGCTTGAGTTGTCCCTCTAGAGAAATTGTTAATCGCCCTGGCTTTATGGATAATATTCAGCTAGTCTATTATACTATTATATGCAATAAAACTGTCCCTCTAGAGCAATTGGTTAATCGCCCTGGCTTTATGGATAAGTTTCAATTAACCTGATAAAGGTGATTATTATATACAATAAAGCTGAATTCAGCTAGCCAAAATGGCAAATGTGTTAACAAATGGACTAAGGGAGTTACGAAACACTTGTTATAGTCAACTTCATACAAGCACTCAGAAATTTCATTTTTAGACCGATATTTTCTCACTACTTTGATTAGATGAGTCTAAATGAAAGATTCCAGAGAATTGAAATGGAAAGACTCTAGAAGGTCTAATAATTGGCAATCCTAGTTGTGTCATTTTGTACGTATTCGGTTAAAATACCAAGTCCCCAAAGTGAAGCATATGACAAAGTTCACAAAGAACGATAGATGAGTGACATCTTAAATAGATGTAACCATAGAAAATAGGAAAGCCATCCTGAAACCAAACCAAATCTTGATACTTGTCAAAGAACTATAATTCTCAAACATTAAAGAATTGTTGATTCTTTTGATATTCTTTGAATTCATGCTTATGATTTGATTTTATTGTGAACCTGTGATAGGCAACATTTTACAAAATTCTTTCATTCTTCGATAAAGAAAGAAGGAAAAACATTTTCAAACAGGACAGTCTCAAATAAGGAAGGTCCTTGAAGCAAGTTGTTGTTTATTTTACCTCTATTGTAGAAAAAAGGAGACTAGAATGATGAAGCATCGCACTTTCTTAAAAACAAGTGGTCCAAAAAGCCAGAAAGTCTGGAGAATTGAACTTGTAACGCTCTTTTGTGACATCATTAGCAATCCATCAAGAAAAATTATCACTTATCTCATGCTGAAGACGATAAGCATCACCAGACAAATTATTTTCCCTAGCCATCAATCCATGTCTCTATCAGATTCTCCAATCACAGAGTCATAAGTCCCATTAAGTGTATTATGGGAATGAACAAGTCACCACTTTCACTCCGGTTATACCGTGATACTGGCTCAAGTCTTGGTACATCATTACTACTTCTTCTATGTCGATCATTTTCCTTGTCAAGATTATATCCATTATGTCATTCAGAAGATTTTTGAACTTAAATAAGACATTGGAACAGAATCTACCCTTATAGGCCTTTTATATAGGGTAACATTGGTTACAGGATTCCAAAAGTTGAAGATGACCAGTTTTACTGTCAACTAAACCGTTCCATGATTCAAAAAGAGTGGGATATATTGGAGCAGTAGAAGAGACATTTGTCATAGCAGTCATTGTAAGAAAATGCACCAACAAAAATCTTCTAGTTCATCCTGATGATGTTTATTTCTTCCAGTAAGGTTGTTACGCTGGATGCCACTGACAACAAGGTCGAATTTGACAAATCTACTCATCAATTGCTCTAACCGATCATCATTCAGTTCTTGCACATCTATTTTCAAAGATATGCCAAGACAGTAGAAGGCGACCTCTGCATCACTGATTCCAGAAAAAAGAGACAGGACATTGATATCACTGGGGAACTTGTCTCTAGCAGCTCCTCATGTATGGTTTTTAGGGAAACCTAGAAGCATTTCCACCTCATCAGGTTCAAGTGGAGTAACGTTATTCCTTCCAACCCATACCAGATTCCATTTTCAGCACTAATCAAGAACATACTTCTGGACACTCGAAGGTGGCTCACCGTCATAAGCTTTAAGAGCCTTACAGATCATTTCTGTCAATATTGGCACTTCCTGTACATGTTTGTAAACAGTTCAAATTTATCCCAGGAAGGTCACCAATTTGTTGTCAATGGAAAAAGCATCATGTATGGGGTGCAATGAGTAAGCATAATAAGAGGAAATTTGTTCTCGATTGGAAGATTATGAATATAACCCCGTTTTCGGGTAGCAGCATGAAAATGCTTCGAGTCTACAAATTATAGCTCTACATCGAATAATTACTGTGATATTCCAGTCCAAACATCAACTAGAGCAAGTGCCATATTCTCTTAGTAGAAATAAGGAGACCCAATAGCATCTTCTGGAAGTGTTATTTGAGTTATCTGATCTGGTTTGGAAGGAAAACCAATCATCGGATTTGGAAGATGAATTGCATGATTGTCTTCATCAAGAAGCTTCTTTTTAAGCTTCCTCTGCTTCTTCATTTTCCAAATATCATAGCCCAAGTATCTCCTTTGTTTGTAATTGGGATCATTGCATAATGGCTTCCTATCTTTTACCAGAAGAAGTGTATCAGTAGCCTTAACCATTTGAGCAGCATATATAAAATTTTTCAACTCTGTAATTGATGAATTCGGACCACATCTCTCCATGGCTATTGAAGCCTCAACCTCTGAATATCCTATTTTTTGTCAAGTATAACAGTTTATTCTCCTCATCAGAATCAGAATTCAGGATTTCCTCGGTATTAGAAAGAACTATAAATATCTGTGAAATCATCCTGAAAGATCGATTCATAATCAGATGAGTTGTTATCAGAATCAACATGTTGCATGGGTGTGGATTTTTCAAGAGCATGTACCATTGTATATGTAGTCTTGCTATTGCATCAGATTACTGTTTGCATAAATTGGTTTCTCTCCCACAGAAAAGTATATTTCAGAGATGGCCTTCACTAAAAGATGATAAGCCACTGTGTCATCCTGGAACGGATTACCAAGCTATTTTTACTTCTCTGTCTGATTAAATCCCTCCAGATACAGAAAATGGTCACCTCATTCAGAAGAGGCACATATCTCAGACATTTCTGTCAAAATGATTGATTGCTTCTTAAGTCTGTGACAACGTGAAGAGAATTCCTCCAGTTACTTGACAACACTGTTGTTTAGTGACACCATAATAAGAGCATTTAAGATAAACAGTTTTGGAGCACGAATAAATCCACATGTACCCATAATAATTCATTGTCAAAATTGGACCTCATAGGGATCATGAGATTCAAGTCAAACAGACATTGAAAAATAAACCAGAATTAGAATGTTGGGGGTATTTTGAAGGCCCAAATCAGACAGATCCATGTGGGACGTCTTGAGGGCCAAATTCAACCAGAAATAGAATATTGGGGTATTTTGAAGGCTCACAACAATATGAATATTTGGGCATTCTTGGAGGCTCATCTCAACAAGAAATAATGTTAAGCACACTTTTAACATCTGTATTAGCAAATGTTGGGGCATTTTAAAGGTTCTTTCAGACAGATCCATGTGGGGCATTTTGAAGGCTCAGATTAACAAGAAGCAAAATGCTGGGGCATGATGAAAGCCCCTTTTAATCAGAATCAAGAATGTTGAACATTCGTATCAGCAATTGTTGGGGCATGCTGAAGGCCCATATCATCCTGTGTCAAGATCATTGACTTGAACAAATATTTCCAATGAGACATAAAGATATGAAGAATGAAAATGATGAAACAGTGACAGTCGAGCTGACTACACATAATTGCTTCGTTCATCAGGCAGTTGTATTAGGTTCCTGTTGTTGAACAAATATTTATTCAGCAAATATAGTTTCAAATACCCAATCTTCTTAAAACCATGTGTCACATGATAGCACGATCTTTGTTAAGCTACATCACAGTTGCATGAATAAAAATGATCCCCAGGAGACTACTCAATCCAGGGTTTAGTTCCTCAAGATCTCATCTTTGAATTTTGTATTCTCTGTATCAGTGATAATTGAAAATATTTCTTTGAAATTCCTATCAGTTAATTTCAACCATACTGTTGAGGTTATGAAGCTGTTTTTCACATCAGTTTTTGTTTACTTGATGACATTGAAAATGGAGACTCGACTCTCACTTATATTACTGTTATTCCTGTTGTTATTGGGAACATCATTGCTAGCCAGGGTGAACTGAGTTTTCATCTATTTTGGTTTTATCATGGGTGTTTCATCCCCAGCGGCAAGAATTCCATGAACCTCTTTCTGGACATGGCCCCTATAGCTGATGTGTTTCTAATTCCTACAACGCTCATTACAGAAGAAAACGTGATCAATATCACACTTACCCTTGCCTGAGACAATATCAAGATCAATGGTATCTCTTATTCAATTCATCACTAGCACATCTTGATAATTTGATCAACTTTTTGGTCACACCAGCATCTCATTTGTATTCCTATTAAGTTTTGTTCTCAAGTGGTCTTGTGACGTTATATGAAAGTTCTGAGCGCTACGAAAGAGCCTCCCTGACCAGAAATCCGGGCAGAAGCCACAAGAAAGGAAGAATGTGTTTTCAAATGTTTTACATCTCGACAGAAACCACAGGAAAAGATGAATGTATTGTCAAATGTTTTACGAACCAGTGATTATGGTGCTGAACTAATGTTGCAATCATATGGTTTCCATTTATTGATCCAAGATGAAGTTTGTCTTCTTCAACCCCAAGATTAGAAGTGTGATATGATGAAGATTTCTTTCCACAGAAGGAGAGCTGAAATTTTAACAAGAAACTAGTGGAGCCAACTAAGGTTGAACGATAGGTTGTTGTTAAGCATCTCGACATGATATGGTCCAAGTTGCCTTATTCGAGATCTTATTAGATGTAAAGACATGAAAGGAATTGGAATAAATCTTCCTTGTGATATGTTTCAAGAGTTAAATTGGAACAGACTCTACTCTCCTAATTAATCCCTGCTGAGTCAGACATATCTACATCTACACTCTTCAAAGATGATAGATTCTCTTTTTAAAGATGATAGATTCTCTTTTCAAAGATGAAAGCTTTATGGGATTTATACACAAGTCCAAGCAAATAAAGTTGGTTTTATCCAAGACAAAATGGGGCATCAGGGTCATAATTTTGACTACAGCAAGAGTTCCACAAATGAAACATTTCTTCTGAGACTTTCACGAAACAAAGAAGACGCCAAGATACAAGTTGATCAGATGATTCTGCAGAAATGAAAGCTTGATAGCATAAGTTTCTATACTGATATCCAGAGATAACCCTGGCAATAAATGATGAAGTGAAGGAAGACCAAGTTCACCACTTTGAAGTCAAATGAAGATTGCATCAACATTCATGCATTCATAAGAATATCATTTACACAATAGACAATGCATTACATTGATACATCTGAGTGCATTCAAACATGAAGTTTTACAGATCTTCAGAAGAACAAGAAGATTCATGGAAAAAAATACCTTACACGAAGAAGGTATTCAAAACCATAAATACATGAATCACGCAAACATCTGAAGAAGAGATGGATGCAATCCACAAAAATGAACATTATCTTGAGATTGGGGCATGTTACCTAATCGACATGTTATTTCAAAAAATAATGAGAAAATGATTTCCATAGTTTCTTATTTTATCTTTTCTAAAATGAAATTGTTGAAAAGTAAGAAAACGATTTTCTTAGTTTTTTACTTAGTAAACTATTTCCAATAGTCTTATCTTTAGATTGGGGCATGTTACCCAATCAACATGTTATTTTGAAAAATAATGAGAAAACAATTTCCATAGTTTCTCATTCAATCTTTTTTAAAAATGAAATTGTTGAAAAGTAAGAAAACGATTTCCTTAGTTTTTTTACTTATTAAACTATTTCCAACATCTGTAAGTCCTGCAGTGCATGATGTTTCCAAAAAGCCTTCGGGAGCTTTTTGATGTTCTCAAAGCCTTAGGGTCATCTGTAAGTCCTGCAGTGCATGATGTTTCCAAAAAGCCTTCGGGAGCTTTTTGATGTTTTCAAAGCCTTAGGGTCATCTGTAAGTCCTGCAGTGCATGATGTTTCCAAAAAGCCTTAGGGAGCTTTTTGATGTTTTCAAAGCCTTAGGGTCATCTGTAAGTCCTGTAGTGCATGATGTTTCCAAAAAGCCTTCTGGAGCTTTTTGATGTTTTCAAAACCTTCGGTTCAGCTGTAAGCTCTACAATGCAGAATGTTTTTTTCTTAAAACATTTCCAGGTAGAGTTCATAATGAGAAGAACTCATCTGAAGAAGGAAGAAGAAGTTCATAATGAGAAGAACTTGTTCAACTTTTTGCTTGAATTCATCATTCGATAGATCAACATTACCAGGTCAAGTTCATAATGAGAAGAACTCATCTGAAGAAGGAAGAAGAAGTTCATAATGAGAAGAACTTGTTCAACTTTTCACTTGAATTCATCATTCGATGGATCAACATTACCAGGTCGAGTTCATAATGAGAAGAACTCATCTGAAGAAGGAAGAAGAAGTTCATAATGAGAAGAACTTGTTTAACTTTTCGCTTGAATTCATCATTTGATGGATCAACATTGCCAGGGCGAGTTCATAATGAGAAGAACTCATCTGAAGAAAGAAGAAGAAGTTCATAATGAGAAGAACTTGTTCAACTTTTTGCTCGAATTCATCACTCAATGGATTAACTTTTCCAGAGAGAGTTCATAATGAGAAGAACTCATCTGAAGAAGGAAGAAGAAGTTCATAATGAGAAGAACTTATTCAATCTTTTGCATGATTCTATCACAGAAAGAGATAGATCAGCATCAACATTTCCAGATTACATCACAGAAGGAGATGAATTGTCATCCCCAGTGAAAGAGTTCGTAATGAGAAGAACTTGTTCAACATTGCCATCATAATCAAGTGAAGTCAAATGAAAAAAAAACTTATTGTCTTTTAGTCATTGCCCTATTCTCGTTAACACAAGAATGAACAAAGAGGGGCAGCTGAAGACACTAGTTTTTTATTTCATTTGTTTTATTTATTATTATTTTGTTTTAATATTATTATTATTTTATAATATTATTATTATTTTTTTATTATTAATTTTATTATATTACAGGCCCAAATTACAAACCAGACCGGAGGCCCAATTACAACCCATACTAGCCCAGACCCAACAGACCCAACTTGGTCCAGGCCCAGATACAAACAGAAACCCTAAATTGATTAGGGTTTATATCACAAGCTTACAGCCGTCGTCGTTCCTGAAGACCCCAACCGTTTCCATATGCTTCCAGCCGCCTCTGATGATTCCAAGTGTCTCCTCTCGCCATTGTCGATGGTCAGCCAGCCCACGTCGACGCTTCAACTTCCAGGTGACCCAATCCGCTGCAACCACGACGACGCCACCTCAAGGAACACTCCAGAAACGCCTTGTCATCACCCCACATTGAGCTTTATGGTGAGTCACCACCATAGCTATGGTGACTCACCGAGAAACCCTTCTGTGACCGGTCCGAGGAGTGTTTCGTCGAGGCTATAAAAGCCTCGACTCGCCTGCAAAATAAAAAAACGAAGAGGAAGAATCGGAGAAAAATGGAGAGCAAGAATAAACAGAGAGCTACGGCAGAGAAAAACAGAGAGCAACCACCAAACAAGCAAAAACAACCAAATAAAAGAGGAGAGGAGAAAAGGAGACTTACCGAGGAAATCGCCGTCGTGATAGCTTCCACGAGTCATCGAAAAATCAAAAACCGAAGGTAGTTTTTTAAGATCTACGTAAATCCGGGACTATTTAAAGGAAACGGAGGTCTAAATCGGTTTTAGGTAGTACCGATCTATCTTTTAAGGGGTTTTTTTCTTTTTCGACCACCGGAGGCGGTGGTCGGCACCAGAGCACAGTTGCCGGCCGGAACTTTAATCCCTCCGATGAGGGAAGCTAGAGAGAGGCGAGAGAGAGTTTTATAACTCTCTCTGTTAGAGAGAAAAAAGAAAGGAAGAAATGAGAGAGCTGGCTCGAAGGGCCAGCCGTTTCGGGTTTAAATACCCCTCCCCGAACGACACCGTTTTGGGGAGGGGTCTGTTTGTAATTTATTAAAAGTTAAACCCTGTACGCAGTCCAGTAATTTTGTAATTTTATATTATAGTCACTAAAATCAAATCATGAACTTTTTAATTTGATCTCTTAATGTTATTTCTTTATAATTTAGTCACTGACATAAATATTTTAGACAAATAACCGATTTAGTCCTTTAATTCTAATTAATTTTATTTTAATCTTGAATACATGTTTTAAACTTATTTTAATTTGATATACGAATTTGATATAATTTTTAATCTAGTCACTAAATTAATAAAAAGTAAAATAACATGTTTAATCCCTGTAATTTTAAATAATTAATTATGAATTAGGTATTTAATTCTATTAGGTTATAATTTAGTCACTAATTTCAATTTTTATTTATTTTACAAGTTTTATATATAGTTTTAATTTTATTTATTGTTAATATGTTTACTTTTAATTATTATTACTACTATTATTATTATTATTTAGCCATAAATATATTTATTTATTTTATTTATTAAAATCTTATTTAATTACTTTTAACTTATTTTAATCCTGTTTTAATATTTATTTATTTATTTTTCAATATTAAGAAAGGGCAATCTTAAAACAACTGGATATCCATTTTCTGATATTTTTAAATAAATAAATATCTTACTTTTATAAATTATATCTATTTTTAATATTTATTTATTTTTTTTAATATCGAAGAAAAGAGCTGTCTTAAGGCACCTAGAAGTCCTTTTCTGATTATTCTAAATAAAAAATATTTTATTTATAATATAAATAATATTTTTTTAATTATAATTTTGAAATAATAGGATTATAAATTAAATATATTTTGAATTTTTAAATTTCTAATAATAGAGACAATTTATAATTAAAAAGTACCGATTTTGGGCGTTGTAGGGGTGCTAATCCTTCCCTAAACGTAACCGACCACGAATCCCTTTTTATTATTAAAAAGAATGAATTTTTGGTTATAACGCAGATTAGTTTATCTTTTAATCGATGTTTTCTTTAAAACTCTTTTAAAGGATGATTTTTAGGTATTCGACCTACCTAACCCAAAAGGCCGATGGCGACTCCCAAATTATTTTAAAAACCATTTATTCACATCATTTTTCCCGTCAAAATAAAAATTCGTGCCCGGACGAAAACCGGTTACGACACAAATTAGGTATTGTTACCTAACGAATTATTCAAAGATCCCATACCCCACTACATGCAACGATAAATTGAAGGGGATTTGTGAATGAGGGAGGGCAGGCAGCAAAACACAAAAACCAGAGAAAGGCACGGCTTTTCAAAAGTAACAAAGAGCAAGTAAGAAACGCGAAAAGAAAGCTTTGTTCTTGTAACGAGGGTATTGTGAAACCCACATAAACAGTGTAACTGGGGTCTTCCCCGTTTTCATCGAAAGCAATACAAATTTAATAAAGGTATTCTCTCATTTCATTTTTTTACTTTACAGTGCTTGTGTGCGTGTGTATGGAATTGAAACGCAAATAATAAAACAAAATAGGAGATAAAAGCTCACCAAAATTGTCTGAGCCTTAAGTGTTAGGTTGGCAGCGTCGAATTCCATAGTTTTAGATCGAGGTAAATAAAAAAGAAAGGGTTAGAATAAAACCAAGAGTGAGCCAGGTTAGGGGTGTCATCTCGTTTAAGGTTGTTTGATCGAGCTTCTCAGGCTGGTTCGATGTCGGTCAGAGCGACGGCGTTGGGAGGTAGTTGTTGAAATCCACGACTGTGTGATGAATGTTGAAAAATAGGAGGAAGAGAGCAAAGAGGGGAACGACGCCACTTGTGAGCGTGAGGGAGATGATAGGGGAAGAGGATAAGTGGCGCAGAGAAAAGGGGGAATGCTTTGAGTTAATGATATGGTAAATATTAGTTTTAGGGTTATATTTGTTTAATACGCTGGTTGTTTGTCCCCAAATATCCTTATATTTTAATCAATTTTTTCCTGTTTATGTATATAAATCTATTATATATATATATATATATATATGAATATTATGCGTTCATAAATAACCTGCGCTATGATTACATATTATATTATTTGCTACATTATGTGTAAGCATTATGTGTAGGCATATAAAACACGTGCAGCTTCAAAATGCCGTGTTTCAATGACATGTATATAAACCATTTAGATTATATTTATTATTTTATAAACATGATTTATTATTTTATAAACATGATTTATTATTTTTGTAAATGTCATTCTTCTTTCTAAAAGATTGGTTTTCAATGACAAGGTATAGAGTTTGATTGATTAAGTTTCTCGTATGTTTTAATCAATTATGATTTTATTAAGTTCATAATAATTAATTAGTTTGTGACCTTAATTATTATTGGTTTTACTGTTTAGCCATTTAAATTACTGTTAATATATATATATATTTGTTTGTCTTTTGAATTATAAAGTGTTTAGATTCCTTTGTTTATACTATAATCTGTAAAGTTTCATAGATCTAATTTTAGTCCTTTGTGTCTCTATTTACATACTTGTACATGTGTGCAACCTCATTTGTATATTATGGTTTCAATGTTTTATGTGGAATAAATGTAAATGTAAATTGTATTAAATTATTATTTATTCATATATTAACTTAGGTTGTTCAATCTTTATTATTTTGTATTCTAATTCTTCATGTTTGTAAATTATCACTTATGTTCTTATTATGTATGTTAATACGTATATTCGTTCGAAGTACATGCTAGGATTTAAAGGTTTTGTGTGATAATTGTGTTTCTTGTATGAGTTTTGTTTATTTCAAATCATGTATATATGTATGCCTATTATGTTACTTTCTAAACTTTACATATTCATGTGTATATTTGTTGGCTATTATAAAATTCTTATTTATTAATTAAATTCAAATTCATTTTCTTTTATTAATTAAATATATTTATATGAATATGCATTTTTGATTAATTCATTTTATTGCAAATGTCAATATTCATTTTTATACGTGTTAGTCGAAGATAGAATATTTCTTTATGAATAAGAAATAGATGAAATAGTTTTTCCGACAAAGGATTGCTAATGTCGAGATTTCTTTTCATATTAAAGAATTTTCTCTTTTAATTAATAATTCGAAACAAATTAAGCTTTAATAAATGTATCATATTTTAACTTGATATTTAGTTCAGGATTTCCACCATTTATGACAATATGTAAGCAATACAGTATCAATTTTGGGCGTTGTGGGGGTGCTAATCCTTCCCCATGCGTAACCGACTCCCGAACCCGTTTTAATCGATTTTTTTGTAAACGCAGACCAACTTTTGTCTTAAAAATGATTTTTCTTAAAATTATTTTTAAAAGACGCTTTTTTAGGTATTCGGCCTACCTAACCCAAAGGCTGATGGCGACTCTTTCCAATTTTAATCTAAATTAATTCAAAATCAACCATTTTCCAAAATTAAAATCGTAACTATTTTCAAAACAATTAAACGATTGTCCCGCCGAAAAAAGGTTACGACACCCCTCCAATTTCCCCTTTTAACTCCAATTCTTTCTCTTTGCTCGTAGATCATGTATTCGATGAAACTTGCTCTAATGCAAAGGTTTATGACCTTCTTACAAAGGATGTTATTCATGCCGCTCTCGACGGCTTTAACGGTTTGTTTTCATCTTTTCTTTAGCCCTTATTTTGATGCTATGTTTAAGAATCGATTAATTTCTAAGATGTTTAACTTTTTTATTAATGTTTTAGGGACTGCATTTGCGTACGGGCAAACGAGCAGTGGCAAGACATTAACTATGAATGGTTCACCAAACGATCCAGGAATTATTCATCGCGCTGTTAACCATATATTTCAGAAAATACAGACGGTGAGTTAAATCAATTAGTTTTTTCTTTTCTTTTAAATTGAGATTATATATTTCAAAATTGAATCTTTGACTTTGATTTTCTTGGGGTTGAATTGCGTTCCCAGATTACTGATCGAGAGTTTCTCATCCGAGTTTCCTACATGGAAATTTATAATGAAGAAATTAACGACATTTTCGCGGTAGAGAATCAGAAATTGCAGATTCATGAGAGTCTGGAGGTCCGGCATTGATTAAACTTCGATAATGTTTCAATTGTTTATCCATCAACCATGAAATAACTGGGGTTTCCTGTTTTTTCAGCGTGGGATTTTCGTCGCCGGTCTCAAAGAAGAAATTGTGAACAATGCTGAACAAGTGACAAAGCTCCTAGAGTCGGGAGAAGGTCCTTTAAATTTCTTATTTTTCCCCCTTAGTTTTATATGGCAGATTTTTTGCTAATATTTTGTACTCTTCTAACAGTTAATAGGCATTTTGGTGAGACAAATATGAACACACGAAGTAGTAGGTCTCATACAATATTCAGAATGGTATGTTCTTTTAACATATTTCTGAACATGAATGTTTATTAACTGAATGAATTTCACTTCTAATATTTGCTACCTTTCTTTTCCATTGCTAGGTGATAGAAAGCAAGGGAATTAATACACGCTCTTCTGGTGATTATTCAAGCAAAGGTGCAATACGCGTCTCGGTTTTGGTTTGTGTCTCATCGTAAACCTTGTTTCTTTTTTGAAGCCCTACTTTCTCCTGTTAATCTATGCATTCTTTTTTTTCCTGGTAGAATTTAGCAGATTTGGCTGGTTCTGAGCGGATTGCTAAGATTGGAGCTGGCGGAGTACGTCTGAAGGAAGGAAAGTGTTGAGATTTTACAGAAGTTCGAATCGACAACCGAAACGATTTACAAAGAGGGGTCTGAATTGTTTTTGTGTTTAGGGAGTAAGGAGATTGAAAGATAGAAAATTGCACAGTGATTTATAGTGGTTCGACTTCTCAACCAAGTCTACATCCACTACCTTAGCTCCTCACCAAGGATTTTCCAACAAATTCACTAATTTGTTCTTTCTTTTTCACGAATAAAGAGATAACCTTTACAAACTCTCTAGTTTTTTCACGGGCTAAACTAGAACATTTCCCTAGCTTTTCACAAGATCAGCTAGAACCTTTCCCCTTTACAAAATGATAAAAGAAATAAACAAATAAACCTCTCAAAGGTAGGTGTTTACAAGAATTAAGCTCACAAGAAAAAAAAATATTTACAAGGGAAAGATGAAATAATATTGAAAAACTCTTCTCCTGTGTTTGGTAGCTTGGATAGTTGTTCTCTTCTTTCTTCAAGTGTCATTAGTTTGTATTTATAGCTTGAAATGAGTTTGAAGTCATATATGCCGTTGGGGATGTTTTGGAGCCGTTTGGGGATTATTTTTCTGCAAAACAAGGTTGTCCATAACAGGGGTATTGATAGGGGTATCGGCACCCTTCATTAAATTCAAATCAACTAGCCGTTTGAGCCTTAGGGTATTGATACCTCTAAAGGGTTATCAGTACTCATTTTGCATTCTGTAATTTGAGCCTTCATGGGGGGTATTGATACCTTTTCATAGGGGTATCGATACCCATTCATAGCGGGTATTGATACTCATTCATAGGGGTATCGGTACCTCTTAATATTTTTGCTCAAATCCGAATTTAATAGACTTTAAATTATTTTTGAAATCTTTTCAAAACTTTGGATAAATTCAATTCAAGTCCAACAACATTTTGCCTTAAATTTTTTATATCGAAACATAGTTCTACAATCTCTCCCTTTTTGATATAACAAAACATTTGAAAAATCGATTTAGGCAAAACTCCCCCTTAATAAAATGTTTAATGAAAAAGATATCAATTGTTTACAAAAGGATACCAATTACAAAAGGATACCAATTGTTACCAATTGTTGGAAAATGTTTGAAAATGTTAAGCTCCCCTTTTTCATTAAGAAATCGAATTTTTTAAACCATACTTCTCCCCCTTTTTGTTATATAAAAAATAATTCAATCTTTGAAGTTCTAAAATAACATTGGAGAGTAAGTGATAAATTTGACATTTACAATTTATTTGAAAAATCAAAAGCTCCCCCTTAATAAATGCATTTCAAACAAAATTTAGCTTTAAGAACTTGACACTTAAACAAAATTGGATTTCAACAAAAAATAACAAATATGTTAGTAGTACATGAAATTCAATATATCCAAGTCTAAAATATTTTATGCAATATCAATTGTTGAAATTAAGTTCATATGCATAAAGTTTTTCAAAAATATTATGCATTTGAAAAAACAATTGATATCAATTGTTAGAGAGATATCTTATACAATTTTAAGTACATGCATAAACATTTAAATTTAGGTCAAAAAATTTAAAATTTTGATATCAATTGTTAAAGAGATATCATTTGCATTTAAAATCAAAGTATTTGAAAAGTTGATATCAATTGGTAGAGAGATATCATTTTCATTAAAACCAATTTTGACCAAAATTTTATTATGATGAACTAAAAATTCTGAAAAATCATTAAAAAGTTCATCATAAAACCTTTTTAACATACATGAGATTAAAACAATAATGCATAATCATTTAAAAACAAAAACTCATGCATGATTAAAATCAAATGAGGAACCAAATAACCAAAATTAAAAGCATTAAGCTTAGAGGTTACTCATTCCTTTTTCATGTGTGGCTAGAGCATCTTGAATATCATCACTTTCATCACCATTGCTCCCATACACCTACAAGAGACATTTAAGTAGATTTTGGTATCCAAATTGCTTTGGATCCTTGAACATTAGTTTTAATGTCCCTTGTTCCCTTGGGAACCCATACTTGTATAATTTTAAAACGTTTTCCTTTCTTCAAAGGACAAGTATGTTCCTTATGACAATGATAATGGCAATGTGAGCATTTTTGCCATTTTTAAACATAATAAGTTGTTTTTAGAAATTAATTCTTTTTTTATTAAGCTTTCAAGCTTAACTTTTAAATCAAAATTTTCTTTTTCTAAATCATTTATTTTGATTTTTGAAAGCTCTAAATCATTTTTCAAAATTTCATTTTGTTTTTCAAAATCAACTTTTGCTTTCAAAATCGATTTATTTTCAAATTTGAGTTTTGAAATTAATTTTAGATATTTGGAATTCATGGTCTCAAATCACAAATACAACTTATAATAAGCATCTTGTAACTTGTCAAAAGAATATGAATTAAATTCATTTGAGTTAGAAGATACCTCGGGCTCTTCACGAGCCATTAGAGACACCACCTTTATTGGTTCTTCTTTCTTGTTTCCATGAAGCTTTTTGAGCTTATTCCAAAGCTCCTTGGCACTAGAAAAAGAGGAAACTCCTTCATATATATCTGGACTAAATGCATAAAATACCATGTGCATGGCCTTGGCATTAAGTTGATCTTTCTTCTGCTCTTGGTCACTCAACTTCTTCTCCTTCTTCTTTAGAGAAGAGTAGCCGTTTTCGATCATCTCTCATGCATCAAGATCATTGGATTATATGAATAACTGCATTAATTTCTTCCAATGATGGTAGTTTACTCTATTTAAGTATTGAGGCTTGTCGATCAGTTGGGAGTCTTACATGTGGAACGAGTCGGAGGAGGAAGCCATCTTCTCGGTTATGTCGGGAATTAGTAGAGCGTCTTCTAGGATCATCTCAAGGATATTAATCCTTCTAACGAGTTAAGCTCTGATGCCAATTGTTGGGATTTTGCGGAAGCTTGAATCGATAATCGAAACGGTTTACAAAGAGGAGTCAGAACGTTTTTTGTGTTTAGGGAGTAAGGAGATTGAAAGATAGAAAATTGTACAGCGATTTATAGTGGTTCGGCTTCTCAACCAAGTCTACATCCTATACCTTAGCTCCTCACCAAGGATTTTCCAACAAATTAACTAATTTGTTATTTCTTTTCAAGGATAAAGAAATAACCTTTACAAACTCCTTAGTTTTTCACGGGCTAAACTAGAACCTTTCCCTAGCTTTTCACGGGATCATCTAGAACCTTTCCCCTTTACAAAAGGATAAAAGAAGTAAACAAATGAACCTCTCAAAGGTAGGTGTTTACAGGAATTAAGCTCACAAGAACAAAAATATTTACAAGAGAAATATGAAATAATATTGAAAAACTCTTCTCTTGTGTTTGATTGATTGGATAGTTGTTCTCTTCTTTCTTCAAGTGTCATCAACTTGTATTTATAGCTTGAAATGTGTTTGAAGTCGAATATAGCCGTTGGGGATGTTTTGGAGCCGTTTGGGGATTATTTTTCTAAAAAATAAGGCTATCCATAACAGAGGGTATTGATAGGGGTATCGGTACCCCTTCATTAAATTCAAATCAACTAGCCGTTTACTAGCCGCTGAAGCCTTGGGGTATCGGTACCTCTAAAGGGTTATTGGTACCCATTTTACATTCTGTAATTTGAACCTTCATGTGGTATTGATACCCTTTCATAGGGGTATCAGTACCCATTCATATAGGGTATTGATACCCATTCATAGGGGTATCGATACCTCTTAATATTTTTGCTCAAATCTGAATTTAATGGACTTTGAATTATTTTTGAAATCTTTTGAAAACTTTGAACAACTTCAATTAAAGTCCAAAACATTTTGCCTTAAATTTGTTATATCGAAACATAGTTCTACATAAAGTATATTAACAAGAGCTTAATGGTTCTTAGTAATGTAATTAATAAACTTAGTAATGGTGCAAAACAATAGTATTACTTATCATCTAAGAAGTAACCTTCTTTGTGTAATAAATATGTTCTAATCATATGACTTATTGTCAATTACGGGCACATATTCCTTATCGTGATAGTAAACTAACCCGTATACTCCAAACCACTCTGGATGGCTTTGACTTTGTCTGGGTCAACTTCAATGCATTTCCTACTAACAATGAAGCTCAACAATTTTCTAGATGTTACTCCGAAGGTACACTTATTTGGGTTCAACTTCAATTGAAATTTTCTCAATCTTTGGAAGAGTTTCCTCATATTATTGATATGTTCATCTTCAGTTTGTGCTTTGACAATCATGTCATCAACATAAACTTCAATCTCCTTATGCATCATGTCATGAAACAAGGTCATCATAGCTTTTCGGTACGTTGCCCCAACATTCTTTAACCCGAAGGGCATCACCTTGTAATAGAATATTCCCCACATTATGACAAATGTAGTCTTATCTATGTCATCTAGATACATCTTGATCTGGTTATATCCTAAGAAATCATCCATGAATGAGAAGAAGAAATTTCTTGTTGTGTTATCCACCAGAGTATCTATGTGCGGTAACGAAAAGTTATCTTTAGGACTTGCTTTGTTGATGTCTCGATAGTCAATGCACATGCGCACTTTTCCATCCTTCTTTGGTACTGGCACTATGTTAGCCACCCATTTCGTATACTTGGCCACTTTAAGAAAACCAACATCAAAATGTTTCTTGACTTTTTCTTTTATCTTAAGGAGCATTTCAGGTATCATCCTCCTTAGCTTTTGCTGTATAAGTTAGCATTCTGGTTTGATTGGTAGTTTATGGACTACCATATCCGTGTCTAGCCCAGGCATATTTTAATACGACCATGCGAACACGTCCTTGAACTCTTGAAGTAAGTTTATCAAACTTTGTCTCGCCTCAAATGAGAGTGTTGTGCCAATTTTAATTTCCTTCTTTTCTTCTTCAGTGCCCAGGTTCAAAATTTAAATTTTCTCTTCATGGGGCAATATTTGTTTGTCTTCTATTTTCTACCATTCTTAATAGTTCGTAAGGTAAGATGCATTCTTCTTCATTGTCACGTTCAATGGTTTCCCCGAGACACTTGAGCTGCTTAAAGTCAACCTTTGGGTCAGAATCATCATCGTCCACATCATTAACATCCAAAGGCCTGAAAGGAAAAGAATGGAAAAATATATATATGTAAGAGGAAAACATCCCACATAGAAAAGAGAAAAAATGTACTATATGGATATAAATAAGAAGTGAAAGAAAGAAATGTTTGCCAGAAAGAAAAATTGAATCTTTTATTGAAATATAAATAGAAATAATTCATCAACCCTTACAAAAGATCACCTATTGCCACGGGTATAAGCAAATAGGGAAAGTTTGAGTATTACTTTGAAAAAGATTTGAAAACCACATGTAGTTCTTTAGTAGTCTAGTTGTTAAGCACGAACCCTGGATCTATTAACATCCTTGGTGTCATCCGCTGTTATAGTATAGATGCTTAAGACCTTCAGAGCTTCTTCCAGATTAGTTAAAGTCATCCTTGCTTCCTCTTCAAAAACATAACCACTAAATCTGAACGTGTTGTGGAGGGGAGAAAAAGACATTGGTTCCCACTGAACTTCTTCTCCAGTTAATCTTGCATTCATCTTTTCTTTGCACCTTTGAATCTCTCTCCTTCTTTATTAATGATTGGACTGATATCTAAGCTCAAACTAGTCTAGCTTGATTATAGGAAAAATGGGGCATATTTTCCCTTGTAGAGAACTCTCGAATCCTTTTTCTATCTTTGCACCTTTCCCCAAAGTTTGCTTGATTTCCATCTTGGTGCAATATGAGAATCTAGGTTTGGGAATATTACCCCTTTCAGCCACAAATATGGCATTGACAAACTCCAATGATCGGAAAGAACATTCCAAAACTTCCTCATTCACATCTATATAAGGGACCTCAATGGACACGCTTGCCACTATGTCTTCTTCAGTATTGATATTTATTAGAGTCCCATCAATAACAAACTTGACTTTATGGTGCAGTGTTGATGGTACTGCCCCAGCTATAAGAAGGCAGTTGTAAGAAGGCATAATGTCCATCACCAAGAACTCTATGTTGTATATGGCAAGCCCAATGGTTAATGGTACTTCAATTTTGCCGAGCACCTTCCTCTTTCTCCCGTCAAATGCTCGAACCATACTCTGACATGTTCTCATATGGGAAATATTAACTAGTAATCTCTTAAGAGTGACCAAATACATTACATTAAGGGAAGAGCCATTGTCAATTAATACACTCGTCAAAGCATGCCCCTTGCAATGAGTGGTAATATGTAACGCTTTAGCCCCACCCCTTCCACCGGATGGAATCTCATCATCAGAGAATGAGATTAGATTATCATCCTAGATATTATTAATCAGTCAATCCAACTTATTGATCGGTATGTCTTTTGGCGTAAATGTTTTATTCAAGGCCTTCGGTAGTGTCTTCCCGTGTGTCTCCGAACTCAGTAATAGTGTCAACATTGAAATATATGCTGGAAGACTATGTAGCTGTTCTATAATGTTGTATTCATTGTGTTTCAAGAACTTCAAAAACTCCACAGCTTCCTCCTCTCTTATAGGCTCGTTCATTATTAGTTCATCTTCTTTGAATGGTTCAAGCATTCTCTGGGGTAAGCTAGACTTTTGGGAATAGTATTTCCCAACAGAATACCTCACTTCGTTAACATCTTCCTTCAAAGAACTCACTTGGAATTCATACTTCCAAGGTAGTTATTTGTTGTCTTTGTAAGGAAAAGTTATTGGTGTCACTATCACCACCTTTTCGGTGTCTTATTCGTCATCTTCGCCTTAGTGGTGATTATCAAAGGGTGGTCCATGCCATATCCCTTCTTAGATAAATCTCTAGTCGCACAAACATCAGCTTTCGAAGTGTCCTTGTTTGTCTCATAGAATTTCAACTTCTTCGTGCCTATCATAAGATGGATCAAATATTTAAATTCGAAACACTCGTGCACATCATGTCCCTCTTCATTGTGATAATAACAATGGTTACCACATTCGTATTCCGATGTGTTAAAATGTGGTAAAAGAAATTATGTCTTTACCATTTGCTTCCATACCCAAGCAGATGAGACTTCACTTCAAAAACACTAGTTTTGACTATATTACGCCTCTCCTCGATGATTGCATTAACCCCTCTTTCCTGGTTGTTAGGTAGAGGGTTCTGTGTAATGTTAGGTGTTTCTGAGTTGTTGAAATGAATCTAGTTCCTGTTGTGCATCATTTGAATGATCCTCTTAAAGGTAAAGCAATTTTCAATAGCATGCACCGGGACACCACCATGATACTCACAATGTTCGTTTTCATCATACCAATTGGGGTATAGAGGGTTTAGTGGTTTTACTGGTATAATGACACCACATGTGTGTCGAAAAGCTGTTGGTAAAGTTCTTTGTATGTAATGGGAATCGAATTGAAATTTTTCCCTCCTTGGTTCCCTCGTATCTTGTCTAGAAGTACCTGACGGTACAACTGTAGTTGATTTTAACTTAGAGATCGTAATAGTTTTGTTGGTATTAAAAGTGTTGATTTTGTTGATCTCTCGTTCTCTTTTCTTTATGGGAAGTCTTCTGCTTGACTCACATCTCTCTATCTCCACTTGTCTTATGGTCGTTTCTACCATTTCTTCAGTTATAACAAGATCAGAAAAGTTCCCTGATGTGATTGTGACCAGGTGTCTAAAGAAAGGAGCCTTCAAAGTGTGTATGAAGAGCTTTCATGTTTCTTTCTCATCCAAAGGTAGATGAACTTGAGCAGCTAAATCTCTTCATCGTTGTGCATACTGCTTGAAACTCTCATTATGTTTCTTCTCTATACTTTGTAACATGACACAATATTGTCTCATGTCATTTACATGCTTATATTACTCCAAGAATGCCTTGGCGAGATCTTTCCCTGTCCTGATGTGTGAACTGTTCAGCTGATTATACCACCGGATGGATGGACTCGCCAGACTCTCATAGAAACAGTGAATCAAGAGTTATTAATTTCCCACATATACTGTCCTTTTTTTACAGAACATGGTAATATGGGCTGAAAGGTAACTATTCCCATCAAACTTCTCGAAATCATGGACTTTAAACTTCAGAGGAATAATGAAATTCGGGACCAGACTTAATTCCAAAGTGTCAACCCCATAATAATTGTCTTCTCATCTGATTATCTTCATTTGATCTTCAACTGCTTGATATTCTCCTCCATATTCTTTTTTTATCCTCCTCATCAAAATCTGGAATATGATAATCATTTGGGTTATTCTGGGGGTTGGTTATAGAGGCATGTTCTTTTGCAGTATACGAAACTTGTGCTTTTACAGTAGATGAAGCTTGTGTTTTTACAGCAGATGAGTCCCCTTGCAGTCCTGGTAGGATTCCAAGTGAGATAACCAGCTGAGGGGTAGATGGTACAGCCACCCCTTCAGATGCCCCTGGCCCAGGGGCACTCATTTGATTTAGGTCATACAATTTTGCAACGATCTGATCAACCAGTGACTCTTGGTTCCTGGTGATAGAATCCAAGGTATTTTGATTATTCTGACTCATTTTCTCCTCAAGTTCTTTTTGCAATTTTAGCATATTTTCCTCAAACTGAGTGATCTTAGCTTTCATCTTCTTCTTCTTTGAACACGTATTGTGAGGATGAGGTGTGTTCAATGTTTGTTCCTTTTTTAATGAGACATTTTCTGTTAGTTAATTTGAATGTAAAGAAATGAAAAATGCAAAGAAAATATGAAAACAAATGCATGATATAAGAAATTTTTTAGGCATTGATCCAAATCATGTCTATTATTATAGATAGTCTTTATTGGGACAAAAGTGTTACTTCTAAGAGACCAAAAACAATTCAAAGGTACATTCTAGATAGGTCCTCTAGACTTCAAATGGCTTCTAATAGGTTGACAAGTCTTCTTGTTTATTCTGTCATTAACTGAATACCTTGTAAAACCACCTCAACTTCTCTTGCCAAACCATGCAAGTGGCGTGCCACTTTCTGTACATACTCTAAGAAGTCTTAAATGATTGTATCTCTAGCCTTCACCATTTGTTGAGTCTGTTCCCAACGGAAACGCCGCTGGATTCCTCCATCAAAAGGAATAATTTGGAGTTTATTTGCATGTTTCTTGAATTTGTTCATAATGACCTCCAATTCTGTTATAGTTTTTTCATATGGTTCTTGTTGTCATTGAAGAGACCTCTCCAATCAACTACCTTGGTCTTTAACCGTTTGTTATGGTGTTGTCTTTCTAACAAACATCTTTGGGAAAGCCTTTAACTGCTCTTTTAGTGTTTCTCTTTCATCTTTTCCCTCAAACTTCCTTTTCAGGTTGTTGGCTTCACCTTTCCAGTACTCGAAAGATCTTTTTAAGCTATATTTTTTTTGAACATGCTCTTGATACCCTTTTCTTAAATCTTCAAATTTAAAGCAGATTTTCTTCTATTCTTTTTCTAGCATGTCTGCTCTGTTCTTTTGAGTATCATCATCTAGCTTCTAACTCTCTTAATCTTTGTTTTAATTCTTCTTTTTCATCTTCAAATTCCTTTTTTGTTATCTCCAATTCATAGGGGACCAGCTTAAGGTGCTCTTCAATGGTCCGAGTTTTCTCATGGTCTTGTGTGGGAATGGTTTCATTCTTCCTCAACTTTCATCATTCCGTATAGTCTAGAGTGATCATATCTTTTTCAGCCACAACCTCTATACTAAATATCTTTTTCCATGACTTAGCTACATCTTTGACCTTCTTCTTGTAGTTGTCCTCACGGTATGCAAATTAAAATCCAGATATCTCATGTGTGACTGGAACAAACTTACGTACCCCAAACTGCCAAAGCACTAAAAGTGGAGAATACCCAACTCCTCCCCATAGCACAAGTAACGTTACTATTCCTGAGTCTCTGCATCAGTAAAGAATGTCACTATGAGTCAACCAAGGGGCTCTCCATATGATGTTCTTATCTTGTAGGTACGTGAATACCTTTACCAGTTCTCCTTTGGAATACCTTTTCACCATTTTTGTTTAAGGAATTCCTCCAAATAAGAGTAAGTAGTACTGAATCAGAAGTAAAAAATCTCATTTTTTTCATAAATGATTGTGGATACAAACCTGAGTAATTGCGTGCACCCTATAAAATGCCCTCTGCCAGTCTTTCTGTAATAACTTAGTGAACGGAATGTCTCAGCTAAAATTGTTGGAACATGATTTACTCTTTTGGGCAGTTGCTCAAATAGTTCCACCACGGCTGCCTCAATATATCCCAAAGTTTTGAGAAGATAACCAGTCTATAGACACCCAGGGCAAAGAGATCGATTGCCTTCTACTCATCAGGGTGATTATTCATTAACTGTTTGATGTGAGTCCAAGTAATTCCTTCACCTTTTCCTTTGTGTTGAATCCGGTTAGTGATCCAATTTTCATCAACCCCTACAACTTTTTCCAACCCATTTTTGAAAGGCTGACTCTTGATATATTTGATGAAGACTCAATCCATTCTGATTCCTTCACAGTGTAACATGGTGGTATACTCCTCAATTGTAGGCACCATGTCTTCTTGTTGAAGGTAAAACAGTTGTATCCCGGATTCCAAAACTACACAAGGGCTCGAATTAAATGTTCATCTACCTTGATGTAGAGCAGGTGTGCGATATCATCGTATCGCTGGTAAAACTTATGTTTCATGTCAGCTTTCCAACTGTCCTAAATATTGCGCAATTCATGGGTATCATTTTGTTTAAGGATGATGGAAGCGTAGCCAACCAGGTGTGACTCATAGTTATCTTGCAGATTGTCTCATTTTTCCTTCTAAGTCTTTTCTGACCATAGTCGTACTTCTGCATTTCTAACATCTTGCATTACAACTCATTTGTCCATTAATGCCAACTATTTAGGTTTTAACGTACACTTTGCGGATTAACTCCTCTTTATATGATGTAAATGAATGTAAAATGGAAATAAAACAAAAATGAAAGGAAATAAGTTAGAAAAACAAAAATCAAAAAATCAAAATAATAATGGAAATAAAAATAAAAATTCCTACACCACATGTTTTTATTCCTACCCGGGCATGATCTCTGTTTCGCATGTTATTTTCTTGAACAAATCCTAATCGCATATATTTCTAATTTGCATGTTTTAAACAGAAAATAAAACAGTAAGTAAATCAAGACATCCTAGGCTTTGAAATGGAGTTTTGGGTGGGCTCTAATTCCTTGCAACATCACAGATTGGTTCTAAAAAGGTACCTGAGTTCTCCTTACTGGTTCCCCCTTGGGCCTGCCATATCCTCAGTCCTAAGCTCATTACAATCTCATGTAGACCAAGTTAAACTCGATAGGATACATTCCTTTATGTCTGTATGGAAAATAAATTCACACAAAGACATAAGGTATATGAATCCCGAAGTTTACTTGCTAGGTCTATACAAAGAATTAATTCCCACGAAGACGTCGCTTTCACCTCCAATTAAAAAGGGTTTGGAGCTCGGGCATAGAGCCTGAGATTGAATTTTGAAAAAGATGAAATCATTGAAAATACATCAATACAACTATTTATTCAAAAAATAAAAACAAAAAGTAAATAACAATGATCGAAAGGATAAATTAGAATTTAAACTTACAATTTTCGCTTAAGAAGACAACCGAAAATTAATTTTGACCTGACTCACTTATTTTCCCAGTGGAGTCGCCAAGCTGTCGTAATCGTCCTTCAAGTGGGCCCGAAATCGGGTTTTGACTTGATTTGATGTGATGGAGGCGCCACCGATCATTTAAAATTAGGTTGACCGGGCACCTTAACTTACCATTTTTCTAATCTTCGTTTCACCAAAAATTAATCGGATTCAGGAGTCGATTACAGTCTAAGAATGATTAGCACCCTTGTATTGCTTTTTCGACTAATTTGATTTCTCGGTTGTCTTAATTGTGAAAATTAAAATTTAAAATTTGATATAAATTACTTACCTTTGACCAATTAAAATCGTCCTAAAAAGAAGCCAAAATAATGTTAAATAATAAAATTAAATTAAATTAAATTAAATTAAATTAAATGAAAAATAAAAAAAAAATATTAGATTAAAATAAATATTAAAGAATAATTAAATTTAAAAAAATTGAAATAAATTGAAGTTAATTGGAAGCTGCAAGGAGGAAAATAAAAGTTGGGGGAGTTAATTTGCATAATATAAGAAATATAAATAGGGATCAAATTGAATTAATTCAAAATCTAAGGGAAAACTTACAACAAGTGACCAAAATGAATTACGCATCAAACTTTCAAGGACTACGAAAATAATTAAACTATTTTATAATTTCACTAAGGCCCTCCTTATATAAAGCCCAAAAACCAGGAAAAAAATCACCAATTTCCTTTATTCAAAATAACACTCCCTAAAAACTCTCTCAATCCTCTCTTCCCCTCTCTTAAACGGCCACACATCGTAGCCTAAAACCACCGTCCACCGTCGCTCCGGCAACCACCTCCGATGGCCAAAAAATTCAAAATTACCCCCAAAAAATCTTTTTGTCCTCGTAATCTTAAAATCGGGACCCTTACAACCTCAAAACAACCATGCATTCATATATCTAGGATTATCATTCTAGTGATTACCTATTTTTGACGAAAACCTTTCGTTTTCTCAGTGATCGTTCCTCCTCCTGACACTAAAAACTGAAGGTTGCTTTAGTTTTTGTATTTTTGTGGCTTATTGGTTGCTTCGAACGTTTTTTTTTTTGCTAGATTTGCTTTCGGTTTTGCTATCTTTTTCTATATTTTTCCATGTCCCTTTCGGCTTCATCGGAGGCCCTTTTATAGCCCTTGGAGAGGGGTGAAATTCTCTTGAATCGGGTTGTTAATCCCAATCTTGTTGGGATTCATTGTTGCAGTCATGGCCGATTCTCTCGGCGTGTTGTTGCTAGAAAATAAGGGACGTTTTCCCCTTCAACTTGCTCCGTGATTTGCTCCGATTTTACTGTTTGACTTCGGTATGGCATCGACGCGTGGCCTTCACGCGCCCTGTAATGCTTCCCTTGCGGTGCCCTTGCTTGATACAAAACCCTATCCCCTATTGGGTCACGCAGACGGGATTGAGCCTTACCGGGCTTGCTTGGTCAAGCTTGCTTCGATTGGGCTTCCTCATACCCTTGCTGGATTGGACTCTGGTTTGGACCACTTAATTGCACTCTGAAAAAAAATTAAAAAAAAATATTCATAAATATAACTAAATAATAATATAAAATATATAATATAATAAATAACACGTACACCATATTTATTTTAAAACTATATAACATACATTATATTTTCAGAAACTCTATTATATATATTTTTAAAATCCGTTTTTAAAAACTGTATATTATATGTTTAAAATAATTTCAAAAACTATATATTATATATTTTTGAAATTATATATATATATAACATATATACTATGTAATAAAGACCCTTGGAGTCTCGGACGAAAATGAGTGTCTACAATGCCAAAAAAGTAAAATGGTGTTGGACAACTGCATAAATTTTTAATTTACTATATATGGCCTGCATTTTCAGGATTTCTCAAATGATAACTACAAAGAACAAGTCCAAAATCTCAAGAGACAGCTAGAACTTGTCATGACGAAAAGAATGAACTCGAGGTCAGTATGTGGCTTACATTCCATTTTTTTCTTGATAAGCATTAATGGGTGTTTCCGGTAAGTTAGAAAGTTAGTTAACTGCATGAAGCTATCATTTCAGAAAGCATTTTCTTTCCATGTTTAAATGCAAACTTCTACTTACTGATACCAGACCCGTCGATTCTGATTCAGACCTGAAAATTTGATCCAATCAACTTAAGTCTAAACCCGACGCAATTCGGTTTGGCAATGAAAAAGTCAACTACTAAAATTTGAAATGATCCAAACATGAAATGACATGAAACTAAACTGGAACAAAATGACTCGAAACTAAACCAGCGTAGCGAATTGGATACTTGTACGTGATGAATCTTTTAATAAAAACATGTTTTACACCGTAGCGAATTGACGTTTATTACCACTTATGATTCATACTATTGTGTGCATTTCTTTGCTGTAACTGCTTTAAGTGTGGCATTCGCAGAGAAAGCATGAAGAAGCAACACAATTAAATGGCATACTAATGGGAGAAATATCTGAACTTAAACAAGAGTTAGATGTGAGTAACAACTTGCTGGAGGTTTCCAAAGAAAGATATGGTAGCTTGGAAAGAGAGTTTCAGCTGTTGAAAGAAGAAGAGAATTCATTGCGGAAATCGGTCTCCGAATCATCTCAAAAGCTCAAATTTGTAACTGATCAAAAGGAAAACATTTTGAAGGAAATGAAATATGAAGTTCAAAGAAGGAAAGATCTGGAAACGGAGATTAAAAAATTCAGTGTTGCTTTCGCTTCTCGACAGAGATCACTTGCGTCGATTCACGGTGAGTTCAAATCTAAAATCGAGAAATTGGGAGCTGAAAATCCAGTTCCCCTGCACAAGTCTGTACAGTATTAAAGCAAATCAATTTCATTTCTTTCGTTCGTCCGGTAGCTTGAATGCTGCTTATCATTTATGATCATTACATGGACATTGGATCTATCAGTAGCTTTGCTTCCAAGTTGCTTGAATGTGTTCTCAGAATTGCCAGTTTTCATTTCAAATATCTACTTCCTCTTGGAAGTTAAAACTGCTACAATCGGTTAATAATAATAAAGAAAAGGAAGTTTGAATCTTCCATAGAAAGAAATGGCGTAAAGTCATATATATATAAAACACGACAGCAAAGGATGATATTTTGGCCATTAATAATAAATATGGCATTCAGCCAAGGGATATATCAATGCTATTCGGCTATTGACTCAAAACTTATAGAATTCCGCCAGAAAGATAATTGGGTTAGTATAATTGGATAGATAATCAGATAGTCGATTCGAATTTTTTAAATTTTCTGAAAAATAATTTTAGAGTCTAAGAGGATTTTAAAATTTAAAAAAAAATGATTAAAAGATTAAATTCAGATTTGGGATTAGAGGGATTGAGAGTGATTTTGATGATCTTAGTCAATATTTCAGTTTGAAGAGGAAGCTAGATTGATGATATAATTTATTGATTTTTGGATATATTGTTTGTGGTTAGTGATAGATTTTTGTGTCATTTGAGGTGGATTTAAAGTGTTGGATTTCCATTGATTCGATTCATTAGAGGTATGCATTATGTTCTTGAGTATGGAAATCAACATGTAAGCATGTATGTTTTGTATTGATGCACAAATTTTGCATTAAAATAATATGAATCTGATTTGAATATGTTATGAAATGAATCCGACACTTATTAGTGTACACGTTGGATTAAGAAAGCATACTTATATGAATATGATATGGATTATCAATGACAATCAATTTTGAAATCAAAATTTTATTTATGATTATGAAAATGACGTATACCAATTTGGACTTTGCATAAAGTAACATTGATTTGTTGACCTAGTGTTCTTTTTGAGACCTTTGGATATGTAGGACATGCTTTATGATTAAGTATACTCATTGTTAGGGGTATTTAAACTTCAGTTTTAACCTATTTAATCGATCAAAACAAAGTTTTTTTCGATTAATCAGTTGATAATTTTTTGTTCAATTGGTTAACGGTTAATGATTTTTTCAAACTTCGATTATCGATTAATTCGGTTTGAAATCGATTAATTAATATAATTGACCAAAATTATAAAATATTTAATAAATTATATATTAATTAGTCTTAGTATTGTTTAAACTTCGTTTTTAACCGAATTAACCAAAAATATTAAATATATCATATATCATATATATTATTTATAAATTTTGATTAATTCATTTAACTGACCGAGTTAATTAAACTTTGTTAGGTTTAGTTAATAATTTTTGAAAAAAATCGATTCAATTAACGATTAAAGAAAAAATCCGATTACTAAATTTTAAGTAGTTCGATTCAGCCGTTAACCGAATCGATCGATTGAACATCCATACTCATTGTTTTTAAAAATTTATCGATGTGTTTAGACCTCTGGGGTAAACAGAGAGAACGATGTTGCTTGAGCCTCACTCTTTTAAGTGATGGACTGGTGTGGTGTAGGGCATTAGTTTATGCTACACATTATAGGACTGAACTTGACTCTTTGATTCCATAAAAATGAGAGTTAAAAGGATATTCATTTATTCTATGTGTATTTGAATTTAATTGTATTTCAAATTGAACAAAGGTAAATAAATCATTAATGATAACGAGCATTTAAATTGTGTCACATGAATAAGGAAGCATGAGTAACTTGTCACATGAAAGATGATAGCATGAATGAATGCATTATATGATCAAATTCTGAACTTTAAGTAGGATGTCATTTCATTTGCATTATGGTAAGTTTAATTTGTAGCATATAGTGTGCTTTGGTTTGGTTTAATTTAGACTTGTGCATGGAATATGGACATTTTAATATATATTTTTTTGAGTATGTTATGATTGATTGATGGTTTGATATGATGTTAATATGCATGATTAGACAATTAGATAAATATGCAAAATGATTAAGTATATTAAACCATTTGATAAAAATGTGGTATACGGACGTTTCAAAAATGTTGAAGGGAAAAAAATAAGAGTATTGCATTACATAATCATATAAACCAACATCTATTTAAGACATGCATCGAAATCATGTTGACATAGGATACATCTGCCTTTCCATATTGGAGAAAGAACATGATTTTTAGAAAAGAGAAGAAATTCTAGGTGAGTGTTAGTGCATGTCAAACCAATCCAAATTCCTGGACATAATGATTAGAAGAATGATATTAAAAAGAAGAAAGAAGTTTTAGACAAGTGACATCAAAAACATATGTTTGAATCTCATGTATGATAATAAGTCATCTATATCATCAATAAGTCTTTCGAGTATGGTGAAATATCTTTAAACTATAAGTTTATCTTTAGAACATGATGATAAGTTCTTCAAGTCATCTATAATACCTTCGGAAAAGATGTCAAAACTTTCAGACTATCAACAGTCTTTAAAGCATGATGAAAAGACCTTTGGACAATCTATAAGACCTTTATGCCCTCTGTAAGATATTTGAGTGTGATGTCAGATCTTTGGGCTATCAATAAGACTTATGAGCATGAAGAAAAGAACTCTAAAACCATCGGTAAGTCTTCTGAGTGTGATGCTAATACCTTCAAGTTATCTATAAAACCTCTTAGTATAATGCTAAATCTCTTAAAATTTTATAGTAAAAAAGATGAACAATTTATCATTCAAAATCTCATTATTTTAAATTTAAATGAAAAACATCATTCAACACTTCAATTTTAAAGAGTGATTCATTCGAAGTCTCGTCACCTCAAATTAAAGGAGAAAGATAACTTTCATCACATCAAGTTGAAGGAGATATTCATTTATCATTTGAAGTCTCATTGCCTCAAGTTGAAAGGACATTAGATCTCTCTCTGCTTCAAGTTGAATGAGAGATTCATTCAAAGTCGCATTGTCTTAATTTAAAGGGGCGCTATATCTCTCATTGAAATTACACTTTCTGTCATCTCGCCTTTTTAGTTCTTGTAATTTAATCTTTTTTTTTTTGTATGATTTCGTTGCTTTCTAGGCTCTAGCCTTGTAGTTTTGGAACTTGTTCGATTAGGTCATTGAAATTAAAATTGGTTTATAAACTTAGCCTTATTTCTTAATTGGATTCAATTTAATCCATAATTTGAAATTAGTTACTGAATTTGACTTAAATTCTTAAAATCTTCAATTTTAGACCAGAATTTGATATAAGTTGATGAATTTGGCCAAAATTTCTTAATTCAGTTCAATCATTAAGTTGAATTTGATTAACAAAAATTTTGACATGAATCTTTTGATTGACTTTAATTTGACCATAATGTAGCTTCTTAACAAGTTTCTAACCTCATGCAACATATCTTACAATTTAATTCTTATGCATGTTTATTATTATTTTTATATTATTATTTATCATCATTAGAAGTGTTATTAATTATGTCTTTGTAATCTCCCTTTATAAATAACATAATTCTTTTAAGATATCAACTTTTGAGTATGGGGGTAATTCAACCTTTCTTACACGTAATCGACTCTTAAATACAACCATGATTTTGATATAGACGCAAACCAGACTTATGAATGTTCGATAATACCTAGAGTCAGGGGCGGGGCTCTGTTGGTGCCCAAAAGGGCCCCAGACCTGTTAAAAATCTAGTATATTCGATATAATTTTGGTCTAATAATAATTTGGTTCATGTAAAAATAAATATTTAAATTGAAAAATATAAGAATTTATTAAATACTTAATTGAATAGGGGTTGGACTAAAGAATGATAACCTCGTTCTCAAATTTTTGGTATAGTAACAATTTAAGTTATTGTAAGTTTAAATATTAAATAAATTAAGTGTTGTCTTGTGAATTTTGAGTTTTTTATATATAAATATGAGGTGAATACAACTATATGTACAAACTCTCAATCATTTGACAATGAATGCTTATTCTCTTAAACACACAATGCTCAATTTCGAGAACTCAATGATAACAACAATCCCTTAATCATTAAGGTCGCTTGGTTCGTGCTGAATTTTGAGTATGAATACCTAATAAGTCATTTTATTTTTCTTGAATAGTCTAATATTTTTCCATCTGTCAATATTTAATACTAATTCCGTCCCTGCCTAGAGTTTATGGAAGACTCAACACGTCTGAGCCACTGTAAGATGACTTCTACACTAAACAAAACATTAATAAATTAATTAATCATTATTAAATTATTTCAAATGATTATTGAATTATTAAGAAATTGTTAAATTTAAATATTAGATATTAATTGATTTATTTTGAATTATGAATATTTTGACAAAATGCATAAGTTTTTAGGTCTAAAACTGTTATTATACCATGTTATATCATCGTTAATTAAGTCAACAGTAAAATTTAATGGCAAGTGATAAAAAATAAACAAAATTTCATGTATGATTTTAAAAAAATAGTTGGTAACCAAAACAAAAACACAAGAATAACTAGATGGCCTAATAAATAATTTACCCAAATTATTATACAAAAAATTCACATTATTTAATTGTTACAGATTTTATCATTTTACTCGTTTTTTTAATGTAAGTTTTTTTTCTTTTTTTTTTTTTTGTTGCTTATTTTAAAATATAAGAATCAAAATGATAAAACAGTAACTTGTAAAACATTTTGTGGTTTGTTTCAATAAACAAACTTTAATATCCTTTTATTTTTTTTAAATGCATAATCTGATAATAAACAAATAATTAAAATACTTTTTTCATTCTGAAAAATGAAACCACATAAATTCAAAAAAAAAAAAAACTCATGCAGAGACCTTATTCTTCATTACAATCCTGGTGACTCTCCTTCCCTTGAAGGTAACATGAGAATAGTGAAGAAGCCTGGACCTCCTAAACAACCTAAGTATGTCCTTCACTTCCTTCTCATTACACTCCTCCACAGCCACCACTATCACTCCACCTTTTCTCACAGTCCTCTCCATCTCCCCTGCACACTGCAAAGGATACAATGCCTCTTCCAAATGACCGGTGATTACGACATCGAAAGTCCCATCGAAGAAAGGAAGATTATGGGGATCGGCACGGCTAACCAAAGGCAACGACTCCACCAGTTCAACACCTGTGACATCCTCTACACCCATTTTGGTTAGAGCCATGATCTCATGACCAGCCCCAGCTGAGACACACAGCACTCTGGAGTGGTTCTTTAGGACACCCAATTGGTACAGTTGGGTGAAGAATCGAGTGTAGGAAGAAACCTTGGTTGTCCAAGATTTAGAGGACCAGAGGCGATCGTTCTTCTTGTGAAGAGGGAGGTAGTAACGGGCGGTGAAGTCGCAGGTGGATTTCGGGAATCTAAGGTGAGGCTTTTTCGGAGCTTTAGCTGGGATGCATGTTTCTGGGACATGGAGTAGGAGCAAAAGGAGAATAAGTGTTGCTATAGCGGTTGATAGGAATGATACTTTGTTTAGGACTCTCTGTATGTGCCTCTCCATTTTAGTTTTCTTATGTGATTCGAGACTTTTACCACAGAATCGGGGCAGTCTCTTTCTCCAATAATGAGCAGAATCTGAGCATCAGAACAGGATGTTTATGAGAGAGGATTGGTTTTATGTCTCTGTTTCTGCGTTTCCTCTTCTGTTCACAAAATGGTGAGCTTTAGAATTGTCAGAGTAAGTATACAGCACATCTTCCCTTGAACTGGAACCAATTCCGGTGAGAATCTTTGTATTCTATTGCACTTGTAAACTGCAATACAATAGACGATACATGCACGAACCGTTAGGCTAAATTTAAACTGCAAAGTTATTGCATGAAAGACGACAAAATGGCCCTAATCATAAACAATGCAAATAAAAAGATATTCATGAACTAACCAACTGATTAAATGTCTTGAAAAGGGTTCCCAAAATCCATGACAAAGAGAAGTTGAATTCATGTTGTCTTGTATAGACCATTATTCATGTAATAGGGAATTTTTAAGCTTATGAATTGCTAAATAGAAGCACAAACTGACCATTACAAGACCAAATCAAATGATAAACACGATGCTGGATTTGCATCCAGCAGCTGCAAAAACCATCAACATGTGAAGAATAACAAGCTAATCTAGATGGCATTTTTTCGAACTATCAAGAATATCAGGAAATATGACTCAAGCCTTGAGGCCTTGACATATAGATTATGAACAAATAAGAGTACACAACTGGGCAGCCATGGTCCAGGCCTGTGGCCTATAACCTATTTAGAGAGTATCTCAACATAGTAATGATCATATCAAATACTGAAAAGCAGGATATATTGCTCTTAACGTAAAGGCAAATTAAATTTGAATTATATCTGAACTTCTGCAAACTCCTAATTGTTAAATCAGAAACTCAAAATTTACCAACTCAAGATAGACCACAAAAATATAAGAACCTAAAATTGTCTTTTAGGTGAAAACTGAAACTTTTAGGTAAAGCTATGTGTTTTCACTGAATGATTACACAACCAATGCCAGTGTCATGCACTGTAATTAGACTATAACTCATAATTCTAAAAAGTACAATAAAATTGAAAATACACAAGTAAAATATATATGTAAAACTGATCTTCGAAATAGGCCTCAATCAACTGCAAATATTTAAAACTTGTTAAAACGTCTGAAACATGGATATGTGTATATGACCAAGGGTCCTCCAAATACATGGAAAAACTCATAGATTTACCAATGGTGAATTGTTAGAAGTTTTTCCACCGACGAGGTTGGTTCAAGTGGTAAGCAGCTTGATATGGACTAAGCAAGTCTCCAGTTCTAGGCCTTGTCTATATAGAAAATCCCTGCTTGGAGACTCACCCACCAAAGTCAAGTATGCGATGTGGGTCAATCCAGATTAGTCAAGACGAAACCCTGAACTGGGAGGGCAACAAAAAAAAATCCATAACCGTATAGGACACCTACCCAATCCAGTTGAAAGGTTTATAATCCAGGTGTTGCTTTATGGGAAAAAGTAATATCCTCATATCTCATCAATCTCATGATTGATGACTCAAGATCAAATGATAGTGAAGTTAACGATTTCATAAAAGCTAATGCACAATTCCACCTTCAGGGATAGACAACAATATGAACCGGTTGGTAGCAGCAATGATAATGAAAATCAAGGAAGCTACTGAAAGCAACGACTCTTATCATGGACAACATATCGAACCAGGTCATATTCATTAAGCATATACTATGTTAGATAACCAACAAAATATACAACTTGCTAAACTCAATAGCACCAAAAGTGAAGCATGAGGGTTAACAGAAAGCACACATAAGAGCAAGCTTGGATTAAAAAAGGTACAAATTGACAAGCCTAGCTTGCAGAAGGCATTGGTTAAAGGAGATGAAGATGCTAACCTTGAAAGAACAACATATAATGCAACCAATTGATATGATCAAGCAAATTTGTTGAGCATTCAAAAAAGATTCAACTTCTATTAGTCCCAACTACCGGGGAAAATTATCCGCATCAATATTCCTAGAATGTAGCCAATTTAAAACACATCTCTTAAGATTTTCATGGTAGACTACTGCTAATCACTTAATTGCAAAGAAAATCATACGGCACGGAAACAAAGGTTGAAACAGCATAGCATTAAGAAAGAAAAATAGAAAACCATGCAAATGGCCTCTGATCTCAGAATTATGAGTGGGCACTCGTAGTTTTAACAAAGCTATTTCCATTAAGAGCCTACATCAAAGCAGCTTGAGTGAGAAATATTCTTCATATAAACAAAAAATAGAAGATATTGTCGATATCATAGCTGATAGCAAATGCAGGAATTGACAATCAGAAATAGCTGATCCACTTCAATGAGTTCCTAATCATTACAAAAAAGAAAAAAAAAGTATGCTGCAAAACGAATTTGCAGAAGAAGAATGAAAAGAAATTACAGTTTCCAAACATGAGAATTAGAAATATAAAATAGAACATGCAGAATCTTGAAGATAAAAACCAAAATTTTAACCTTGGAGCAGGAACAAGCATCCCGTCGTCGGCTTCGTAAGCATCAGATGGACGTATAGGTGGAACAAATATATGAAGTGGGCTTCCTCATGAGGCCTAAATTTAGTGTGTTTTAACTACTAATTAAATGAAATTAATTTTAAATATTTAAAAACAATAAAAGTATAATATTATTTAAATTTCAGTGAAGAAATAACAAAAGATATCACGATTAGAATAATAATATAATTGATATCACGATTTACCTTATTATTTAATGTATAAATTGAGTCTTGTACGTTTTAAATAGTTATAATCATGGACAGTGTTGGTTTCCTCCCTTATTACTTTTCCAGAGAAAAATATTAAAGGTGACACTTGACAACATTTATAATAATTCATAATATTAAATTTATATTTATTTTAAAAGGTCATCTTCCTAATTGTCTCTATGGTAGTACTGTTAACAATCATGAAAATATTTAAAATTTTATTTTTTATCTTTTAATAATTTAGAGTCATTATTTATAAGATATTATTTGTTCAAAAATATTTAGTTACGCAGCTTGTACACCTATACATACAAACATAAATTTTTTAAACAGGACAATTTTTTTATCATTAAAATTATGAGTTCTTACATTTTAGAAAAATGAATTTATTGCATTTACTATAAGTATAAAATAATTTTGTTAATTTGATTTTTCTTTTTGAAAAGTCTACATTATTTTTTATGATTTTATTTCAATTCAATACCTGCTACGAAGGAAACCAATTATAAATTTAATGGATTATTTTTTCCCATTTTTATTTTTCAGCTTTTAAGACATATTTTACATGTTCAAACTATAATATTCTGTCGTAATTTTACGCTACTATCTGTCTTATTTTTTTTTATTTGGAAAAATTCACACCAACTATACTAATAATAATCTTATTTAAATTCAAATCACTTAAAAAAATAGCATCCTCTATCACAATGACCACTTCTTAATATATATTTTAAATCATTTAATTGTCTTTCAAGCAGCAAGCATAAAAGTAATATTTATGTTATTTTCATGAATAAATATATCATCTCCAAATAATTTATTTTTATTCATATAGATATCTTTAAATAAACAAACATAGAAGTAAACACTAAAATTATTTGGGGTTGAAAAATTAAGAGAAAACTATGTCTATATATATATATATATATATATATATATATATATATAACTAGGGCAGATCAATAAAATTTTAATTGCACCGTCCACTTTTCAAAACATTTTGTTTTTACTTTTTATGTCCATTTTTAAATAATAATTTTATGAATTTACTTAACGATAAAATAAAATGTTTTTGCCTTATAAGTTTCAAATTTGAGCAACTGCATTTGTAGGGTGTGTGCTTAACCAATGACAAAGAAATACTCTTAACATATACTACATTGTAATCACCTTGTAGACAGTAATTTTTGTCCAGTTAATATATATTATACTACTACTATTATTATTATTACTTTTATTACAAGCCCAATACAATAAACCCAATTTGGGCCCCGAAATAAACAAACCCAAAACCCCAAATACAACAAACCTCAGTGACTCACCGGACTTCACCTCTTTTACCGGTTCAAGAGGAGCACCACGGGGCCTATAAAAGCCCGAACCTGCAAAGAAGAAGAACACACAATAACAACAGATAGAGACCAACAGAAACGAACAACGAAGAGCAAAAAACAACAACCGAAAGAAACCACAAACAACAACTACAAAAAAAACACATAAAGGAGAAACCGAAAGACTTACTTGTTCGTTAAAGAAGCCAAACGTCATCGGAAATGTCATTTCAACGAAGGTAAAACACCTATATCTAGGGTATTGGAGGGAATTTTAGGGGGGGGGAAGATCGAATCCGAGTTTGTGGTGTTGTGATTTTTAGTTTGAGGTATTTTTCTGAACTCCGTCCACCATGAACGGTGGCCCGTGGTGGTCACCGGCGTCGATGTATGTTGTTCCCTTCCGACAACTGAAAGTAGAGAGAGGGCAGAGAGAATTCTTTCTCTCCTTTTAGAGAGAGAAAGAAATTGAGAAAATGAGAAATTTGGCCTTAAGAGCCGGTTAATAGCCTATTTATATCCCTCCCCAAAAGATGTTGTTTTGGGGAGGGGCTTCTGTGTAATTATTATATGGGTAAATCCCATCTATGGTCCCTATACTTTGCAAACTTTACAATTTAGTCACTGGAAATTGATTTATGTGTATTTTAATTTGACTTTCAAATTTTATTTTATGTCTATTTTAGTCATTAACCGTGTTTATATCTGTTTTAGGTAAAATAACCAGTTTAGTCCCTATTATTTTAATAATTTACATTTTAATCCTGAATTGTTATTTATTGTTAAATTACACTTCTAATACCTAGATTTTGTAATATTTTTGTTTATGGACATTGATTTCGATGGTTTACAATTTAGTCCCCGAATTTTAATGTTTTTTAATTTTAAATATTATTATTGGTTTATTTATAATTTTAGTACTTAATATGTTAATTATTTAATATTGTTGTCATGATTTTTTTATTTTTATAATTTAATCATTAAATTTAACATGTTTATTATTTTAATCATTTATTTAAATATTTTGCTAATTTTTGTTAATTATAATATTTTTAAATATTATTTTACTCGAGTAATTTATAGAAGCATGCCTTAACTAACAAGGAGTGTGTTTCTAAGGATTATTCTTATAAAATAATATCCCATTTTTAATTTGCAATTATCATAGTTTAAATATTATTCAAATTTGCCAATTTTAATAATTAAGATGACGTATAATCGTGTAAGCACCAATTTTGGGCGTTGTGGGGGTGTTAATCACTCCCTACACGTAACCGACTCCCGAACCCTTTTCAAAATGAATCCCTGGTCAAACACATATAATTTTTTTATCTTTTAAAATTATTTTTCTTAAAATTATTTTAAAATGTATTTTTAGGTATTCGACTTACCTAACCCAAAAGTCGATGGCGACTCAAAATTTGTCTATTTATTTAAAACCCGACATGTTCCCAATATTAAGTCGGATCAATTCCTGAAAAAGCCCTAAAAAGTCAGCGAGGACCATTTCGACAGCTTGGCGACTCCGCTAGGGACATCATTTTTTTAGAGAGTCAAGCTGTAACCGATTATACATCTTCTTTTTAAGTTACAAATAGAAAATATGAATGATATTTAAATTTTGATAATTAATTATTTTTAGTTATACTAATTTATTTAGTTTTTGTGTTTCAGATTTATAACTTTTTTTAAGTTGATTGTTCTGAGATCGAGGTAAAAGTTTGTGAGTTTCCCCTCACACACTACAACTGTTTGATATTGAGAGCCTTTTAACTGTGCTCTGTCCCATTAGGTAGGGGTAAACGCTACGCTTACGTGAGAAAAATTATTTTTCTCCGCATGAGCTTTATCAAGTAACATCTAGGATACATATGCCTTATGTTTACGAGTGAAACATCACGTTTAATCGCATGGATATGGGGAAATGAATCCTCTCGAATTGAACTCAATCCGTTTAAACATATAATGGGTGACGATCGAGGGTCTGGTAGGCTCAAGGGGCACCAGCAAAAGACAATTCAAGTATCATGTTAGTAGTACCGAATTTATGCCCGTTTTATATTAATTTTTTGTTTGTAGGGGAAACTCAAACTAATCTTTTCCTCGAATTTATTTATTTCGTAAGAAGCATGAGAACTAGAAAATTATGCGGGTAGGTCTCTGTGCGAAGCATGCGAACTAGAAAGCATGAGGTTAGGATTTATATGTTGAACTGAGCATGGCAAAGTAAATACCATAATGAATATGATCTTTTATTTCTATTAATTCGAATTAAAATTTCCTTTTTGACTTATTTTTCTCTGTTTTTTATTCTGTATTTACATTTATGTTTTGATTTTGTTATTTGTACTAACTTGTGTCTTTATGTTGCTTTCGTTTTACTTGCATTACTTGACCATGTCATAAAGGTGTGATTTGAGAGTGGTAATTAAAGTGAAAGGTTTTCATAATGGGCAAAGGGTTTCATGATCAAACAAACTATAACACATCTAAGGAATGGCATTTTAAGGAAACTCTGAGGATAATGGAGAGCTATGCACCCAAAGATCCAGTTAGATTGATACCAAAAGTATTCAAAACTAAAAGTATTAGTAGGGGCATCCAGAAGAAAGATGATTCGCTAAAGTATGAGACTCAAATTCATCATTTAAATATCGAAAACGATAAATTGAGCGCAGAGATAAAAGCCCTGCGTAATGATTTTCAAAGGATTAGTTTAGCCTTTAAAAATACTGGAATGGGAAACACCCCGGAAGAATGGACAACAAGGGTCATTAAACTGAAAAATGATGCTGAGCAATGAAGAAAAATAACAAGGTGAAAGAAGGTCGAGCCAAGAAATTCTCTTATGATTTATGGATTACTGAAGAATGGCGCAATATAACTGTAATCAACTTGAGAATATGTCAAGACGAAAATCAGATGTTGAATGTATCTATAGCCAACATGGAAGCTTCATATCAGATCCATCAGTGTGAGATTGATGCTGAACTAGAAGCCACTAGGGCCAAGAACAATACATTAATGAAGTTTGTAGATGATTACGGAGATCTTGTACAAGGACTTCTTGACCATAAAGAATCTCTTACAAGAGAGAATGAACAATATTGTCTATAACTTTGAGAATTAACGCAAAGGATTCAGGAAAAAGACAATGTCAAAAAGAAAGTTGTTTTTCAACCCATTAATGTGGCTCATAAAATGGTTGACTTAGCTGGATTTGCAAGAAAATTAAAGCATATTGACAACTCAACATCCGAGTATGAGTGAAAACTAACTTGGCTATTGAGAAAAATAGAGAAATTAGGAGTGAAAATTATCCCTTATATGTAAAGTTTGTTTGATGTACTAAAACCTTTTGTGTTCAATGAAAGTTGTTTAAGATGATCACTCTTAAATAACACCTTTTGCATATTTGCATTTGCATTGCACATTTTGCATTCCCATTTCTGCATTTTCTTATTTGTATTTCCTGCATCTTTACATTCACATCTATATGTCATACATTGCATAGCATATTAAAACGAGTCAATCATGAAAACGCGAGAGTAATTTGTGAAGAATATTATGAAAGAAATTCTGAAAGAAAATTAAAGTAACCCGGAGCGTATCTCTAAAAAGATCGAAAGCGATGAATGAAATATCAGCACGTGTTAGTATGATCGAGAGAACCTAGGAGCAACTCATAAAGACTCAACAAATTTTTTTGATGAAACAAGAAAGTTCCAAGTTGAGTCCAAGGAACAGATGTCCAAGCTAATGAGCATGATGGTTGCAATAATATATGGGGAGAAAATATTAGAGGACCATATTGAGAAAGAAAAGATGAAAACTTCGAGTGAGGATCGGAATGTTAGTGGTGCAGCCAATGCAATGATAACAAATGATCAAGAACCTGTTGGGGAATGTAGAAATCCAATTCAACTCCAAAAATCGGGTATGCTTCCAGAAAATGTGACAGAGGACATGTTGGAAAAAGCAAAAATAGAGAGTGAAACTTCTAACACAAAAGTTGAGCCTGAATCAAAGAAAATAAGCATGGAAAAGGTTCAAGTGCCATTGAAGAAGGCTAAACATCTCAATGATCAGTCACATTGTCTTCAGGATGGGCATAGCAATGGGGAAATGAGGTCAAAAGAGTTTCTACCCAACTTTTCTTCATTTTCGTATGGCAAGTTATATCCCAAAGTTGCTCCAAGCTCAGCTGATTGCTCCACGTTTTGTTAAGCCTCTGCTGTCCCCTTTTCCTAGTTGGTATAATGAGAAAGTGTCTTGTGAAAAACACAATTAGAAGAATAATATAATTGATATCACGATTTACCTTATTATTTAATGTATAAATTGAGTCTTGTACGTTTTAAATAGTTATAAGCATGGACTGTGTTGGTTTCCTCCCTTTTTACTTTTCCAGAGAAAAATATTAAAGGTGTCACTTGACAACATTTATAATAATTCATAATATTATATTTATATTTATATTTATTTTAAAAGGTCATCTTCCTAATTGTCTCTATGGTAGTACTGTTAACAATCATGAAAATATTTAAAATTATTTTTTTATCTTTTAATAATTTAGGGCATTATTTATAAGATATTATTTGTTAAAAAATGTTTAGTTACGACAGCATGTACACCTATATATACAACGTAAATCTTTTAAAAATGACAATATTTTTTATCATTAAAATTATGAGTTATTAAATTTTAGAAAATAAATTTATTGTATTTGCTACTAGTATAAAATAATTTTGTTAATTTGATTTTTCTTTTTGAAAAGTCTACATTATTTTTTATGATTTTATTTCATTTCAATACCTGCTACGAAGGAAACCAATTATAAATTTAATGGATTATTTTTCCCATTTTTATTTTTTCAGCTTTTAAGACATATTTTACATTTTCAAACTATAATATTCTGTCGTAATTTCATATCACTTATAAAAAATAGCATCCTCTATCACAATGACCACTTCTTAATATATATTTTAAATCATTTAATTGTCTTTAAAGCAGCAAGCATAAAAGTAATATTTATGTTATTTTCATGAATAAACAGATCATCTCCAAATAATTTATTTTTATTCATATAGATATCTTTAAATAAACAAACATAGAAGTAATATAAGTTATTTTCATGAAATACACCAATCCCGGAATGAAAAAGACTATTTAAGTCCAACCAAATTAGACCAATGAGAAGTTAGAGTTTAAATTTGATTTAAAATTCATTATTTGAATTTTAGTCCAATTTTAATGGAAAACATCAAAATCAAATAAAAATTATATATTTTGTTTAAGTTAACTTAGCAATGAACAAGTCAATGGAGGCTCCGCTCAATGCTGCTGCCACTTATTTATTGTACTATCCCTTTGTTCATTCATTAGTCATTTCAAAAACATCGCCATAAAACTTTGTAAAATCAATCCATGTTTCAGTTCAAAGGCCTGCAAAATACGCCGAGCAGCTTAAAGTCTCGTCTGAAGATAAAATCAAGCCAACCCATGATTTTAAACACCTTGAAATCTCAAACAAGGTCGACAGAGATGGATCCTGGAATCTGGAGCAAGCTGCCACAAGAACTCCTGGAGCACATACTCTGTTTTTTGCCTCTTAAAACCTTCTTGAATTTGAGGTCAACTTGTAAGAATTTCAACTCCCTTGTATTCACTCCTTCTTTCGTTTCCAAGCACTCTTCTGGTTCTCATTTGTCTTCGTTTTTGTTGCTTTCTCATCCACATTTTTACTGTCATTTCCCTCTCTATGATATCACCATTGGGTCTTGGCATAACTTGGTAGTTCCCGCCTCTTTGTTCCCTTCTTTTGTTTCTGAGTTAAATCTCGTTTCATCTTCCAATGGACTTTTATGCTTTTCCCTCTCAAACTCATGTTCTTTCCTCGTATGCAACATGTTGGGTAAATCTTCTAGGGTTATTCAACACCCTTTCTTCCCTTTCTCTTTCGGGCTGCTCACTTTGGTTTCAACTCCGAAAGGGTACAAAATCTTCATGCTCTGCTCTAAATTCCTTACAAATTACGCTTTCGTGTACGACTCAAAGGACCATTCTTGGAGAAGACACGATGGTTTTCAACCTCTCTTGATCGATAATCTTCACCAAGAAGGTGCATTCTACAAAGGGTCTTTGTGTTTCAGCACACCAGAGCCGTTTTCGATCGTGTGCTTCAATTTGGAAACCGGAAAATGGGGGAATCTCTACACTGAAATGCCGAGGGGGCTGACGTTTGTGAGGCTGGTGAGTGATGCCGTGAAAGGGAAGCTGTATTTGGTCGGGGGGGTGGGGAGGAATGGGATTTCGAGGAGCGTGGAATTGTGGGAATTAGGGGAGGGAGGAAACTGGGAGGAACTTGAAAGATTGCCTGAGCTGATGTGCAGGAAATTTGTGTCGGTGTGTTACCATAACTATGAACAAGTTTATTGCTTTTGGCATGAGGGGATGATCTTTGTTTGCTGCCTTACTTGGCCGGAGATTTTGTATTACAAGGTTTCGAGGAGGAGCTGGCATTGGTTGCCCAAGTGTCCTTTAATACCCGACAAGTGGAGCTATGGTTTTAAGTGCTTCTCTTTTGCCCCACGCTTGTATGCTTTTGCCTGACTCGCTTGTTTTACTGTTTACCTTGTGTTTGAGAGGGAGCTGCACTTGTGTTTATCAATTCTAGATAATGTGATAATTTGTGTGGGAATTATTTGACAGGATCTGTGTTTAAGCAATCTGATTTTGTTTCGGAATTATTTGGTGTTGATTTGACAGGGTCTGTCTATATATATATATATATAACCAGGGCAATCAATAAAATTTTAATTGCACCGTCCACTTTTCAAAACATTTTGTTTTTACTTTTTATGTCCACTTTTAAATAATAATTTTTATGAATTTACTTAACAGTACTAATGATAAAATAAAATGTTGTTGTCTTATAAGTTTCGGGTTGAAGCAACTGTATTTATAGGGGGTGTGGTCAATGACTAAGAAAGATTCTTAACATATATTACATTGTAATCACCTCAGATTATTTTTTTAAAATAAATAATATTTTCGATTTTCGATTTTTTTAAAAATTTTAACTTCTGTCACACCCCAAAATAGGGCATATAATTTTTCTTAAATTTTATTTTGAGGACTAAATTGAAATTTAAATTAAATTCAGGTATCATAGTGAAATTTTGATTAAATTTAAATCCAAATTTAGAAAGCATAAAAAATAGAAGACCTATGGCATAATTTTACCATTTTCCTTTTAAGGAATATGTAATCCCAAATTTAGAAAGTTTCCTTGTTTAAAAACCCCATTCCTCTCTTCAAGCTTTCCTCCTTTAGCAAAAAACTTCAATCGACGTTTCGTCACCGACCATTGTTCTGTTTTCAACACCTTCCGTACCATCGTGTTCCTTGCATAATACCGAGTCCACCGTTGTCCATCTTGTCTCTGTTGCCATCAACGTGGGAGGGGTGAGGAATATTAAGTTTTCGACGTTGCGAAATCGAGTCTCTGTCGTTCACCTTTGTGAACCGAGCCTTCGAGAGTCGAAAAAAATAGAAGACCTATGGCATAATTTTACCATTTTCCTTTTAAGGAATATGTAATCCCAAATTTAGAAAGTTTCCTTGTTTAAAAACCCCATTCCTCTCTTCAAGCTTTCCTCCTTTAGCAAAAAACTTCAATCGACGTTTCGTCACCGACCATTGTTCTGTTTTCAACACCTTCCGTACCATCGTGTTCCTTGCATAATACCGAGTCCACCGTTGTCCATCTTGACTCTGTTGCCATCAACGTGGGAGGGGTGAGGAATATTAAGTTTTCGACGTTGCGAAATCGAGTCTCTGTCGTTCACCTTTGTGAACCGAGCTTGATAAGTTCTCAAAACCCCTTAAAATGCATCTAGAATTTTTTTCATATTTTTTTCGACTCTCGAAGGCCCCGCACGCAGCCCCACTTACCGTCACTGCACGTGGGGAAGGTCCACTGCCTAGTGGACTTCTAGAAGATGCCCAATCCGACCTGCCTCCCTCTCCGACCCGCCTCTCCGACCTTATCTGACTCGACTCGGTCCAACCCGAACCGATCTGGTCACCCGTTGATCGTTGACCCTTGACTGTTGGTCGTTGACCGTTGATCGCAATTGACTGTTTCCAAAAACCTTTATCCTAACGTTTTTTGACGTTTTGCATCCAATTTTGTGATCCGTTTTGCCAAATTCTGATTGAAAGCTCTGATTCGAGCCCGTTAATCCAAAAATGCTTTGTATTTTTAGTATTTTTGCTTATTTATTTGAGATTTGTTTAAGGAATTCATTTGAGAATATTTTTATGAAGGTACTCGTGTTTCTCCCGCCGATGGTCGATTAGACCCGGTGCTTCCTGTCTGTCAGATCCGCTCAATTCGCGTTCTTCGAGAGTTACTCGTGGTTTTCGTAAATTGATTAAATAAAGGTTATTATTATTATTCATATTAGGATTCCGATATATATTTTCTAATTCGTAGGATCTAGCCCTGCTGTTGATCGTGATCGAAAAACCCAGTAGTAGGCTTTCTTATCAGACTACTTAGATCGATACAGGTGTGTTTCCTGATGGTGTTTCATTACTGTTTTAAACTCTTTATCTGAACTGCTTAAATTTCTAATGATACTAAATATTTTTACGACATGATACCTGATTTTCTGAATATTGTTTATCTGATATTTGATTTACTATATATTTCTGATATGATCTCTTATTACTGTATTTCTGTATCTAATTTCTAAGTATAGAATATTTTCATGTTTTAATGGATTAAACTACTATTTTCACTCGAATACATACATGTTTATACTGTCATTGGGGGTATTATTGGATGAAGTATATCAGGCATAGTCTATGACTTGTAAGACCTTACCGCATACTACTCTGTTTTGTACTCAGGGTAAGTCCATACCTCAAGTCCTTATGTTATATGCATAAGGCCTTTACCGGGTGTACAGGTGGGTGTATGGTTATGGTGAACCTACACATTCTGGTGATAGGATAGAGGTAGTGTTCATATTTTTAAAACATGTTTGATGAACTGATTTTTACTGAAGTATTTTATCTTTATAGTTTTATACACTGTAAGGAGCACACTGGGCTTTTTAGCTCATTCTGTAAATTTTAACATTTTCCGTAGGCTCGTAGACTTGGCATCAGGAAGATCGACTACTCCTATTTTTGTACCATTGTATATCTCTATATGCCTTTAGTTATACTTTGACAACATGTGTTTTTACTACTGTTTTGATATATATGTATTACCAGTATTTTATATGTTTTATACGGTTTTCTGATTATATATATATCATATGAATCTTTCTTATGGTTAATTCCATATTATACTATTATATGGATTTTAAAATTATTTTAAATATGAAAAGAATTTTTGAATATGATATGTAACCTCCTAGATTTGGTCATAACGTCCAGGTCGGGTCTAGGGGTTACAACTTCAATCTTACTTTTTCTAATAAAAAAACCTACATTTATATAGATTCAAATGAAGATCATGAATTTAATATTTAAAATTAGGGTAAACTACACCAAATCCCAATGTACTTTAGGCATTGTATCGATTATACAATTGAACTTTTAATTTTGTCAATTATAATGCTGAACTTTTATTTTTGTTTCAATTATACCACTCCGTTGTTAAATCGTTAACGACACAGTGCATTGGCTTACGGCTGTTGACATGGACATTATATCAGGACGACGTTGTTTTGATGTGGTTATTTTAATGCTCAAAACAACATCATTTTATTTGAAAAAAACTAATGTTAAATTGCTCTTCACTTGACTTAAACCAAAGCCGCTTGAAATTTTAAGTTCTCACCTAACCTCTAATCTAACTTAGGTATTAAAATAATTTTAACATGAATTATATATAGTAAACTATATTTGAGATTAATTCTAAAATCGTAAATAAGTCAAGGACTAAAGCCAAATTTTACCATTATATTTCACCTTCGTCCTTGAATTGGTATCTCAACGGCCTTTGCCTTCTAGCCTGGAAGCCACTGATCTATCTTCAATTATGCATTCCTCAACAGTGAATTCTTGTTGTAAAATACTATCTCAAACAAAGCCTAGGGATTTTTTTTTGAAGTAAACAATATAGATTTGGTGCTGCTTCATCGAAATTTCAAAACCCGTGCTTTGTTTGTAATCCTCCTTTCATCGGAGAATTTGACATTCCATGTCACACAAGGCTCTAGACCCACATTACTCAATAGACACTTGCACTTTTCATCTCCATTCATGGAGATCTTTTCACCTCCAGCAAATCGTAGACTCCTCTTATCCCCAATATACCCCATCGAAACTTTCTTCCACCAATGGCTTCCATCCCAAGCGTCATTGCTTCTCCGATCGCACCATTTCCTTCTGCATTGACCTCTCTAAGCTAACACTCCTCGACGAAGATAACAACAACAACAACCCAAATTCCGCCAATCCCAAGAGAAGTAGCTTCAGGCTATTCGCAAGAAAAAAAAATCGGCACCATCGTGGGTTGAGGTCGGTGTCGGGTCGAAGCTCCAATCGGAGCAGGACTCGGATGTGCAATTCTGTAGGAACCTCAACAGCTTATGGTATGTGCTTGGATTTCCTGATGGCTATGGGGACGGACTCGAGCGAGGAATTATTTGGCAATGGGATATCCTTATGTTTAATAATCATAAGTAAGACCAGAAGAAAATGACATTTTTAATGATGGGAAACTTACTTTATATGGTAAACAAGAATTCACTGTTGATGAATGTTTGATTGAAGATAGAAGGCGAAGGCGAAGGTTGTTGAGAAGACCAAGTCAAGAATGAGAGTGAAATATATTTTAGAATTAATCTTAAATGCAGTTTACGATATATATATATAATTTATGTTAAAATTATTTTCAAAATCTAAGTTGGTCTAATGGTCAAACGTGAACATTGAATTTTCAGCGATCTTGGTTTAAGCCTCATTAAGAGCAATTTAACATTTAATTTTATCCAATAAAACGAATTTAACAACCACATCAAAAACAATGTTGTTTTGATATAGTGTCCACGTAAGCAGCCGTCAACCACATCATCATGTTGTTAACGATTTAACAATAAATTGGCATAACTGAAATAGAAATCAAAGTTCAATGCTATAATTCAAAAAAATTGAAAGTTCAGCGGTATAATCAATACAATGCCTAAAGTACAATAGTATCTGGTGCAGTTTACCCTTAAAATTGTTTAATAAAACATATCTTATCTTATCGCCGAAAATCAGTTACGACATATGTGTATATAAAAAAATTAAAATTGAAAATATATTATTTTCAACTTTTATAATTTTACAAAACATTTTATGAGGAAAAAATAAACACATATTATTTTTTTTCAAAATAATCACATATTTTCTTTTTTTTAAAAATGTTTTTAAAAAAATTTAATCAATTTTTTTCATTTTGTGATAAAAATGAAAACAAAAATAATTTTTTTTAAATGAAAATAGAGCCGTTAGCTTTATTAAAAAAGATAAAATATTTGAAATTATAATGAATTTCGTAAACTAAATACATAATTAAAATATTTTATAACCAATAACACAAAATAACTAACCACTCAAGATTATAAAAGAACCACGTAAAAAATGTTAAAACTCATTAAAAACTCAAACAAAATATAGATACAAATAAATTTGACTACATCGAAAAATAAACCACAACATGGGATTAAACTACTGATAGACCATTGACAATCGCAAATCAGAATCGAGCTTCGTGAGAAAATTATTTACAAACGCAAACCGTGTCAAATCCAATCCGAAGGTCCAAAGTAGGGAAATCAACAAAATAATAAATAAACGACATCTTGATCAGTCATGATGATGTCAAATTTAACTCTAAAAAAATTAAACGAAAGAAAAAAAACGGCCAAACTAAATGGAAGAATCTAAAAATATATAGAAAGTATGTATAATATTAATGCTCAATAAATCTATGTACGATATGAATAAATGTCAAACTATTACAAATAACTAAAAAAAGATATATATATATATATATATATATATATATATATATATATATATATAGGGATAGAACTCTGTTACATAATGTAAAATTCTTCTTGTTTTACATAGATTTAGGACTATTGAATGAGTAAAAATAAATGGTTGTGATTAATAGTAGGAAATGAGAATATATTCACTAAAAAAACAAAGAGTCAATCTCAACAATCTATTTTTACTCATCAAACGTTATTAAATCTGTATAAAACTAAAGAGTTTTACATTGTGTAAGTGGATCTCAATCTATATATATATATTAATTTTCAAAATTAATATCAAATTGGATATAAATATTTCTAATTTATCGCCGGCAAAAATTACAATCCAATTTTTTTAGGATAAATCAATAAAAGTCAAACAGAAAAGAAGAGTTATTATTAAATTAGAGATATTTTTACTTGAAAGTTTTAAAAGATAGATCATTTATCTTGTAAAAATAAAAGTAATAATTGTCGAAAAGAATAAAAAAAATAAGAAGTTTTGGGATGGATTTCTCAATTATATAAACTATTATTTTCGTGTAGAGTGGTATTTATATTTTCTATTTTTTTGGGTACCATTAACGTGGTTCCAGCACTGTATATCATACAAAGTGTTACAACTTCGTTAATATTTGTTAACTGATATTTTAAGAATAAAGCTTATATATTATTTATTGTAAAGCTGAAAATTCAAAGGGAATAAAGATAATGACAAAATATGCTTTAAAATGGATATATTATCTGCCTTTCAGACTACTATTTGCCATGCCATGCAACAATTTTCAATCAGTTTTAAGGTTTTTTTACAAAAAATAGAAGCACCTAATTTTATTAATAAATAAAAAATATCTAAAATTATAATGAGAGTTTACGATTAGAATAGTAAACTAAACACATAATTAGGATATTCTCATGAAATAGTTAATACAAAAAATTAGTCATTTAAGATCAAACAATGAAAAAATGAAAAAACTCATTCAAAAAAACTCAAACAATAGGTAGATATGAAAAGATCTGACTGTTACAACAAACGAACCATGATATGAGATTAAACTATTAAAAGATCACCGACAAAACACAAATCAGAGTCAAGTATCGTGAGAAAACTATCTACGAACGCAAATTGCATATCCAAACCAATTCAAAGGTCCAAAACAGAAAAAATCAACGAGATAACAAGTGAATATCATATTGATCAATCGTGACGATGTTAAATTTAAGTCTAATAAAAATAAACGATGATATAAGGGCTTTTATATTATAGTGTTTGTGGTGAAGAAAATGAACAATAGGCAAATTGCTGCCCAATGTCAACTGTGATTAATGTGGAAAAAAAAAGGCATTGACCTCTTCAGATTCTTTATCATCACTTTCGAATTTTCAAATGGGTAAAACCCATCCATCTTACACGATCATCGGTAAAACTACCCTGATAATATTACAGTATTTTGGAAAAGACATTAAGATCATAAGACGATTTTGGAGAAGACAATTGGACGATAAGACATCTTGTACAAGACAATCTCCATATAAGACAAATTATCTCTAGTGCAATGGAGGGCGAACAAATTTGGAGATCTTTCAAGTGGTTTACATAATTATTTACAATTAAAATAGGTTTACATAATGAAAGAAATTGAAAGAATAAGAAAAATTAAGGATTGAATGGTAAAATAATTAAAATATTCAGTCAAAATTTTAATTTGTTGAGTAATTCAAAATTTTCAAATTTCAACTCGATTTGAACTTAAAAATCGAATTGATAATTTGAGTTGACTCGAATAACTCAAATAATTCGACTATAATAACTCGAAATTGAAAAAAAAAAATTCGAGTCGAATCGAGTTTTACCCACTCCTAAGTAAAACTACCTAGATAATATGGTGAGAAAAAGAATTTGTTTATGTATTTTATTTGATTTTTTAATTAGGATAATATTTACTTTATTTTGAAGAAGGCGTTGAAATCATAAGATGATTTCGGAGAAGACAATTGCACGACATGACATCTTCTACAAGACGACGGGATTGTCTCAGGAAAGACGGGTTATTATACGGTTAATATATGGTATTATCGGATATATTAAAATGTATTTAATAAATTCGGTTTAGCGGTACCTATTATGTTGACAACTAATAATGTTTTAGGTAGAAAATATGAAAAACTATTAAAAAATTTGGTAACCGGTAAACTTTGGTTATCGGTAAGTATCTATCCTTTTTATAAAAGTGTCCATACTTTTAACATATCAAGTAAATTTTACCGGTTTTGTCATAATGAATCTGGTTTTGTCATATTTTTACTTGTTATATTGTAAAGTATCTATCCTTTTTATAAAAGTGTCCATACTTATTTCACTGTGAAAATATATTTATTATTATCTTTGGTTAATATTGTTAAATTTAAATTCTAAATAATATTTTATAAAATATCAAAACAATCAAATAATTTTTTGTGTAAATGAAATTATTAAATTAATATTGTAGGTGGAAAACATGAAACACTATTAAAAAAATTGAAACATAAATTACATAACTTTAAAAAATATATATATCATTTTTATAAAAGTGTCCATACTTATTTCACTGTGGAAAACATATTTATTATTATATTTGGTTAATATTGTTAAATTTAAATTCTAAATAATATTTTATAAAATATCAAAACAATCAAATAAATTTTTGTGTAAATGAAATTATTAAATTAATATTGTAGGTGGAAAACATAAAACACTATTAAAAAAAATTGAAACATAAATTACATAACTTTAAAAAAAGTATATATCATTTTTATAAAAGTGTCCATACTTATAAAAGTAGGTCTAAGTCATGAAGAAATATTAAAAATTGTGCTACCGGTTCGTGTCGATCCAAATTAAAAATGTGTCGATCCAAAACGATATAACAGGTAAAACTATAACAAAACCGGTATAGAAATGATAAAACCGGTAAAGCGCTACCGGATACATTTAAAGTGTCGGTACTTTAATATAAGGATCGACACTTCGTGAATTTAAAGAGAAGCAGTTTTAAATCCTATAAAGTGTCGATACTTTTAAAAAATGTATCGATCCAAACGATATACCAGGTAAAAATATGATAAAACCGGTAACAAAATGATAAAATCGGTAAAACGTTACCGGATATATTGAAAGTGTCGATACTTTATATAAGGATCGACACTTTGAGAATTTAAAAGAGAAGCAGTTTTAGCGCCTATAATGTGTCGATACTTTAAAAAAATATATCGATCCACAACGATATAACAGGTAAAAATATGATAAAATCGGTATCAAAATGATAAAACCGGTAAAATGATACCGGATATATTGAAAGTGTCGATACTTTCGTAAGTACGTGTAATAAATTATCGACACTTTTCAAAGAAATAGGTAATTATCCTTTCGAAAGTATCGACACCTGACATAAAAGTATCGACACTTTTGTATTTGTATCGATTAAATATAAATAACATATCCGATGAAAATATAAGCTAAATATCCTCTGAAAATAGATAGAACGGACGGGTTTTTGAAATCGAAGCGTAATTATTGCTGCATTTCAGAAGGCGTTTCTAAAGCGAAGTTTGTTTGTTTGTTGCTGCAGTCGAATCGAAAAGTATGTTGTTGAAACCCTAAAATTTTATTATTACAGTAATCACGATAGAGTTTTTATGTGTTGTTTGGGGTTTTGGAGTAAAGAAGCATTTGGGACCGATTGCAGGTAGAAAGTGATATTCAAGGAAAAATATAAATGTCGATACTTTTATTAAATATTATAGGTAGAAAATGATATTATAGGTTGTATAAATGTGCCGACACATTTTGGTGTGGACATTCAAATTCTTTTGAAGAAAACCGTTTTACCACAAGAGTAGTTATCTATATTTTTATATTGAATAAAGTGTATGTAACAAAATAATTTGATTTGCGTAAACTGATATGAAGGAAAATGGAGTCAATGGGTTGGAAAATTGTTGGTGGAGCAGATGACTTTGAAATTGAGGCCGAGACTCAAAAGCAACCAAAGGGTAGATATATGTACTTCTAGTAAGTATCAATGTCTTTTTGTTATTATTGTTGAAATGGTAATTGGATTAAAGTATCGATAAACTTTAAATTGATTACAAATTTTAAATGTTGACAGTATGGCCGAATGCAAAAGGATGAAGGAAGATGGCACACAGAGCGGTTCGGTATGTAAAATGAAATTGCCATTGAGTAGTATTTAGTGTTAATGTATTGATTAAGAAACGTTTATGTTTTATATTAGGTGACAAAAGATGTGAGGTCCAAATGGAATTCAATGAGTGATGCTGAAAAGGAACCTTACATCACACAGTCAAGGAATGATAGTAAAGAATACAAAGAACGGAGGAAAGCACATGAAAATAAGGTATTCATTCAACTTGTAAATACGTTGATACAAAATATATAAGAACTATAACATTATATATTGTTAAAAAATGTAGGAAGTGTCGACAAGATGCAGCATTAAAAGGGTGAATTTATTAATTAAACACCTTAAGGAGAAGGGTTAGTTGAATGTGCTGGGAGAAATAGGTTTTGGATCGTTGGTAGGAGTAAGGGATCGACTTATTCGGAGGGAATTGTGTCGATCCTTGATGGCGCAATTTGATGTCAGACAATGTATTGCTAAATATGGTGATTTTTCATTTCCTCTCGGGATCCCATGTGCTGCAGCCGTATTGGGGGTAGAAAATGAAGGCAAAAGTGTTGTAGAAGTCTGTAAGAGTAAGGACTGGAAAGCACTTGCCTCCAAATATGGTTTGAAGCATAAGGTGACATATGCTGAAATTGAAGAGGAAATAAAAAGTGGATCTTACGTTGGGGATGAGCTGAAGGCCAGAGTTCTATTATACCTTGTCGGTATCTTTCTTTGTCCAACGGGTAATACGTCAACGAACAAAGAACATATGAAGCTCATTTGTGATGAAGGCTTGAAGGGTGAATTCAATTGGGCTGAATATATCCATTTGAGATTGATTGAATCAATAATCACGTTTAAAAAGGGCAGCCAGAGATACCTCAAAGGGTGCATAGCAATCTTAGAGGTAAATGATTTGAAGAACTTTTGTAAGTTTTATATAAAAATATAAATTTATTATAAATGCAGGTTGCACTGTTCGATTTTTGGTCGGGCTGTGAGGCATTGTCGGCTTATGAAAGAACCGGAGTGGCACGCATCCGTGCATGGGGGAAGGAAGAGGTGGTTAGAGTGATGGTGAAGTTGAAGTTGGATAGAGCGAAGAAGCAAGAAAGGGTAATAAATGTAATTAAATAATTAAGAATATAATCAATGTCTTAATATTGTAATTTAATTTGAAGGTTATTGGCAAGGATGTAGAGGAGGCAGTGGAGGCAGAGGAGAAGAAAGGAGGGATGGTTGTATTGGGGGATGACGGTGAGTGGGACGACGGTAAGGGAAAACAGAGTAACTTCGACATTTTGATTTTGAATTGGTTGATATCAAAAAAATCCAATTTGAAATCATGCAAAGACAATCAAGAGTCGAAGAGAAACTTGATAGAGTCGAAGAGAAACTTGAGAGAGTCGAAGATACACTTGAGAGGCATAAGGGGGTAGTGGAAGGAAAAATAGATGGAGTGGTGAAAGAAGTAGATGTGTTGAGGGGTGAAGTGGTGAAAGAAGTTGGGGTGTTAAGGGGCGATATTAAGATGGTGACGGGTGAAAAATTTGAGGGAGTGGTGAAGGAGGTTGTGGAATTGAGGAGTGAACTTACGGGGGTGAAGGGGGTGGTTGATAAATACTTGGATGAAGGAGATCAATTGAAGGGTGAAATAAAAGAGATGAAGAGCTATGTAGAAAAAAATACGATGAACTGAAAAAATATGAAGAAGAAAAGAGGGAGGAGGAAGAAGAAGAGATGGAAGAAATGAGGAGGAAGGAAGTCGATGTCATTTATACACCGGAGAGTGTTATAGCAGCAGATTGGATTCGGAATGTCCTGCACCCCAGAAGAAGAAGCAGAAGGTAAGTTGAATAAAGAAAACTTAATTTGATTTTTATTATGTTGTTGTGACAAAAATTTGTATGCAAAATTGTAGGTTGAAAAAGCGGATATTCCAAGCGGAATTGATGACATCGAAGCTGCAATTTGTGATTATTTATGGAATAGTGAGTTAGAATCGGAGTAAGTGAAATATATTGCTTTGTGAGTTATATTTAAGTATTTCATGACAACATATTAATCCTAATGATTCATACAGATATTCTGTAATCTTAATGGGAAATCAATTCGCTAGTGTATACGACGTTGCAACGTTGAAGCCTACGGAATGGGTTGGCGGTGTGGTAAGTAGAAAGTAGAAAATGTTAAAACTTATTGAATATGTTCTGATTGTGTAATTAATTTTGTTAGGTTATTGATTTTCTCGCCTGGACAGTATGCTAAGATTCTCAGAAGTCACTCCGGAGCATTAGCTACCTTCCATACCACTTAGCGGTGAGTTAAATTAATAAATGGAGATAAGTAGTGTTATAGACGGTAAATTAATAATGTTTGTTGCGTAATTGCAGCAGCAGGCGTTGGATGCCAACAGCAAAGAAAGTGTTGAGGGTATTGCTACCTTCTGGGGTCCCATACTGAATAACTATGTGAAATTCACCGACTGTGAGAAGGTAAGACACCATACCAATTGCAAATGATGTTTTCGGATATAGAATGTTGAATTTTGTCAAATTGGGTGTGAAATTTGTTGCAGATCATGATCACAATAAACTAACATAATTCACATTGGTATCTGTTGGTGTTGGATATGGTAGATCGTGTTGCAACAATATATGATAGTATGTTTACAACTGAAGCAGCTAAACAGAGAGTGAAGGATGCTAAGAGATTGGTATGTATGTATGTATGAAAGGACATTATGTAAATTATAATGCATATTTTTTTGGATCATAACTTCTTCTATTTTAATGCAGATTAAAATATTAGATTCTTATAATAAGAAACGCATTTGGGTTGAATCCTGTGGATCTCGAGGAAAGTATCCCTTGAAAAATTTCAAATTTGTGGAGCATAAGAAGAATAAGCAATTGAATGGGTATGAGATGTTATAACAAATAGAAACTTAATTTATGCAGTATTCATCATAATTGACATGTGTGGTTTTCAAATTTTGTAACAGACATGATTGCGGCATGTATGTGATGATGTGGATGGAATCGATCGGTTCTACAGGGGCAACTGGTGATTTTGTAAGTGGAAAGAAAAATTCGTTTGTGGTAAAATTGTTAAAAGTCGTAGATTGAATGTTGTAGTTGACAATACTTAACGTTCTGACAATTTGAATATAGGTTGTTGGAGACTGGGATCGATCGCGAATATTAAACGATCTCGTAAGCCACAATCAAAATGAACGAAGACAGGAGATAACAAAAGCTGCCATGATACATAAGAATAACAAAAGGATGCAATGATGTAAATGTAGGGTTAATTTTGTATAAGATTTATAATTTTGTATACGATTTATAATTTTGTATGTGAATATAATTATGAATGAGATGAGAAAAGTTAGTAGTATGTTGTTGTACATGTTTCTTATACACATTAAGGGTCATGTTGATACACATTAAGGGTGCAACCATAAAGTGTCGAACCATATATAAAAAGTGTCGATCCCAAAAATATCGAAAACCAAAAGTATAATGTAATATGTAATTTTTCAATCTAACCGGTACAAGTATACCGGTTTTATGAGAGAATATGTCTAAATAATGTGTCGACACTTTTTAGTTTGTGTCGATATTTTTGGTCCAGAATGAATGGAAAACAGGGTGCAACCATAAAGTGTCGATCCATATATAAAAAGTGTCGATCCCAAAAACATCGAAAACCAAAAGTATAATGTAATATGTAATTTTTCAATCTAACCGGTACAAGTATACCGGTTTTATGAGAGAATATGTCTAAATAAAGTGTCGACACTTTTTTAGTTTGTGTCGATATTTTTGGTCCAGAATGAATGGAAAACAGGGTGCAACCATAAAGTGTCGATCCATATATAAAAAGTGTCGATCCCAAAAACATCGAAAACCAAAAGTATAATGTAATATGTAATTTTTCAATCTAACCGGTACAAGTATACATGTTTTATAAGAGAATATGTCTAAATAATATGTCGACACTTTTTTAGTTTGTGTCGATATTTTTGGTCCAGAATGAATGGAAAACAGGGTGCAACCATAAAGTGTCGATACATATATAAAAAGTGTCGATCCCAAAAACATCGAAAACCAAAAGTATAATGTAATATGTAATTTTTCAATCTAACCGTACAAGTATACCGGTTTTATGAGAGAATATGTCTAAATAATGTGTCGACACTTTTTTAGTTTGTGTCGATATTTTGGTCCATAATGAATGGAAAACAGGGTGCAACCATAAAGTGTCGATCCATATATAAAAAGTGTCGATCCCAAAAACATCGAAAACCAAAAGTATAATGTAATATGTAATTTTTCAATCTAACCGGTATAAGTATACCGGTTTTATGAGAGAATATGTCTAAATAAAGTGTCGACACTTTTTTAGTTTGTGTCGATATTTTTGGTCCAGAATGAATGGAAAACAGGGTGCAACCATAAAGTGTCGATCCATATAAAAAGTGTCGATCCCAAAAACATCGAAAACCAAAAGTATAATGTAATATGTAATTTTTCAATCTAACCGGTACAAGTATACCGGTTTATGAGAGAATATGTCTAAATAATGTGTCGACACTTTTTTAGTTTGTGTCGATATTTTGGTCCAGAATGAATGGAAACAGGGTGCAACCATAAAGTGTCGATCCATATAAAAAGTGTCGATTCCAAAAACATCGAAAACCAAAAGTATAATGTAATATGTATTTTCAATCTAACCGGTACAAGTATACCGGTTTTATAAGAGAATATGTCTAAATAATGTGTCGACACTTTTTTAGTTTGTGTCGATATTTTGGTCCAGAATGAATGGAAAACAGGGTGCAACCATAAAGTGTCGATACATATATAAAAAGTGTCGATCCCAAAAACATCGAAAACCAAAGTATAATGTAATATGTAATTTTTCAATCTAACCGGTACAAGTATACCGGTTTTATGAGAGAATATGTCTAAATAATGTGTCGACACTTTTTAGTTTGTGTCGATATTTTTGGTCCAGAATGAATGGAAAACAGGGTGCAACCATAAAGTGTCGATCCATATATAAAAGTGTCGATCCCAAAAACATCGAAAACCAAAAGTATAATGTAATATGTAATCTTTCAATCTAACCGGTACAAGTATACCGGTTTTATGAGAGAATATGTCTAAATAATTTGTCGACACTTTTTTAGTTTGTGTCGATATTTTTGGTCCAGAATGAATGGAAAACAGGGTGCAACCATAAAGTGTCGATCCATATATAAAAAGTGTCGATCCCAAAAACATCGAAAACCAAAGTATAATGTAATATGTAATTTTTCAATCTAACCGGTATAAGTATACCGGTTTTATGAGAGAATATGTCTAAATAATGTGTCGACACTTTTTTAGTTTGTGTCGATATTTTTGGTCCAGAATGAATGGAAAACAGGGTGCAACCATAAAGTGTCGATCCATATATAAAAAGTGTCGATCCCAAAAACATCGAAAACCAAAAGTATAATCTAATATGTAATTTTTCAATCTAACCGGTACAAGTATACCGGTTTTATGAGAGAATATGTCTAAATAATGTGTCGACACTTTTTTAGTTTGTGTCGATATTTTTGGTCCAGAATGAATGGAAAACAGGGTGCAACCATAAAGTGTCGATCCATATATAAAAGTGTCGATCCCAAAAACATCGAAACCAAAAGTATAATGTAATATGTAATTTTTCAATCTAACCGGTACAGGTATACCGGTTTTATGAGAGAATATGTCTAAATAATGTGTCGACACTTTTTTAGTTTGTGTCGATACTAATTTAAATATCAAGTGTTTTTCCACCGTTCACTATATATAGTACTCTAAATCGAGAAACCCTAAACATAAAAGCAAGCAGGCAGAAGATAACTCTTCCTCTTTCTTCTAGTGTTATCATAAGTGACGATCAGATATTCAAGTAAATTTATCGATATTTTATGGGTTTGATTGATTTCTATATTGAGGTTTTTTTCCTGAATGTGTTTGTGTTCCATTGTAATATCATCCAACCAAAATGGCTCCAAAACGTCAGCGTCAGAAGCGCGGTCTTTCTCAAAGCTCTTCTCAACCCAGTTCTTCTCAACCACAACCTCCTTCTGTAACAAACAATTCTTCTGAGGAAATCAGGTCATTCGAAACTCTGAACTTTAGATCCGATATGGAGAAACAAAGATGGCAGATGAGTTTTAAAGTAAGGAAGATTCGTCCCGAACGTGTCATTGACCTGGGTTTCTTGTTTGATGATAAATATGCATTTAGTTTTAAATCCACATTTACATCTTGGGGTTGGCTTGAATTCCTTGGTGTAGAACCAAGATATTATCCCAACCTAGTTAGAGTCTTCTACAACAATGCTTCCTTACAGAACGAGCCTAATAAGACTAATATAATAGGAATTAATACACATGTCATGGGGAATGATATATATATATCTCCAGAAACTATTGCGGAGGGTTTAGGTGTAGCGAATACAGTGGATTTAGATGAAAATGGTGTAGATTGGTCTACAATTAAACGGGTTGCTAGAAATAGCCCAATTCACCTCGATGTAGAGTCGAGAGTGTTTCACAAAATGCTCACATGGTATATCCGGCCTAGTGGGGGGAAACATTCAATGCTTCGAGACAGCGATTATTGGTGGATAGTAAAGTATAAATCCAAAACGGCTCCAAACATTGCAAAACTCATATTTAATACAATTGTATATATGGTCACAAAGGGAGCAACAATTTCAACAACACTACCATATGGATGTGTCATCACCCATCTGTTGAAGAAGAAGGAAGTTGATTTTTCGCATGACGCCCCTGTTCGATTAACCCGCAAGATTGACATGGTATTTATTAAAAAAGCGGGATATGATTTTGTTGAAAAACTCGGTTGGAAGCGTGTCAAGGAGGTCAGATTAGATCAAGAGAGGGAGGAAATGGACCCCGTTGGCCATGAAGAAGAGCAACCAAGTGGAGACGCAATGATGGAAGAAGCTCCAGTTGCAGAGGATGTCACAATTAAGACCGTGATGGAATACATGGTCAATTTTCGGGAGCATATTGATTCCCTTGTGAGTGGAATGCGATCCGATATTTCATCATTGCAACATGAAGTCTCCATGTTACGTAACGAATTACGTCAACGACATCAAACGAGTTAGGTAATTCATTATCTATGTTTCTTAACATTTACACGTTCTGAACTGTATTTTATTTTCTTTTAACAGATGTGGACAACCAAGCGGTCAATGAAGATGAAGCTGACGATGAAGATGATGATGATGATGACGATGAAGCTGACGATGAAGATGATGACGATGATGATGATGATGATCCAAACAAGTATATCGTGTCTGCAACGCCGCCTTCAAGAAAACTTTTAATTTTTTATCTCAATGGTGTCCTTGCCTACATCCCAAGACTGCCTGCAGGTTTTAATTCTATTCTTTTGTATCCATTATTTTAATATATAAGCGTAGAACTTTAATCTCATTTTCTTCATGTTGTAGATGTTGTCCTCAGAAAATGATTATTTGAATTTATGCAATTTTGTGTCGACAATTTTGTTGTTGCCCTTTGGTCTTCAAAGATGAGGTTAGAACATGTTTGAAACAATTGAATTACTGTAGTCAAAATCGTTAATATACATTTGAATGTTAACATTCAAACTTGATTACAATCTCAGGCATAACGTCGACCGTGTACTTGAGAAACTACCTGTATTTTCCGAGCATTTTCTATTCGTGTGGGTAAGATGAATGTCATTACAGTTTGCTGACTTTTCGTTGTCTATGATTCCTACATATTTATGTTCAACTGTTTGTGAACAGGATCAAAAAAAAATGCAAAACATACGATTCTGCTACCTACTATAAAGATCTCAATGATGTTTGGAACGCGTGTCTAGATTTTAACGAGCTAAATACACTTTTGGTCGATGATTCAGCGGAAAAAATGATTTATAATCCGATAAGTTGCATTTATGCAATATGTTTTTCCAGTTGAACAGGTGTTCAGACATTGATTATTTTAACAACTTATGTGTTTATATAGAAATACAATTACATATGTCCACATACCTTTGACGATGCTTCCCATTCGAACGACAATGCTCTAGGTATGACACAAATTTATTCATGCTTATGCGAATTTAGTTTATTGTTAGTAAAATTGCACCTCATTAATTTGATAATTGAAATTATTTATGTATGTCCTCAGAAAAAGGCGGAAACATACGAGAGTATTTGGAAAATTTGTTGAAGGCCTCTAATGTTCCGGACTTCGTTAGAAATAACCCTTTTTCATCGGATTAATTTTGTTTGTCGGTACATTATTTGAACATTCTTGTGTATTTATATTTTGGTGTGATTATATTGTGTGTATATTTTCATTAATTATTCCATATTTGCTTCTATGTGTACATATACATTTGAGGATTGTTGAAATATCAATACTAATGTATTTTACATCTGCTTGCAAATGTATCGAAACACATGACTATAGCATTGTTTTCGATGATATCCACAACAAAGTTTACACACTTTTTAATATTGTGTCTGTACTTTATGTCCAGAATAGAAGAAAAATGTGTCGATACCATTTAAAAAAGTGTCGATTGAAAAAACATCGGAACCCAGAATTATAATGTAATAGATAATTTTGTAATATAACCGGTATAAATATACCGGTTTTTTGAGCGAATAGGTCTACAACCTATATCGACACTTTCTAATATTGTGTCGGTACTTTATGTCCGGATTGGAAGAAAAATGTGTCGATACCATTTAAAAAAGTGTCGACATTTACACATCGAAACCCAGAATTATAATGTAATAGATAATTTTGTAATATAACCGGTATAAATATACCGGTTTTATGAGCGAATAGGTCTACAACCTATATCGACACTTTCTAATATTGTGTCGGTACTTTATGTCCAGATTCGAAGAAAAATGTGTCGATACCATTTAAAAAAGTGTCGACATTTACACATCGGAACCCAAAATTATAATGTAATAGATAATTTTGTAATATAACCGGTATAAATATACCGGTTTTATGAGCGAATAGGTCTACAACCTATATCGACACTTTCTAATATTGTGTCGGTACTTTATGTCCAGATTGGAAGAAAAATGTGTCGATACCATTTAAAAAAGTGTCGACATTTACACATCGGAACCCAGATTTATAATGTAATAGATAATTTTGTAATATAACCGGTATAAATATACCGGTTTTATGAGCGAATAGGTCTACAACCTATATCGACACTTTCTAATATTGTGTCGGTACTTTATGTCCAGATTGGAAGAAAAATGTGTCGATACATTGTCAAAAAGTGTCGACATTTACACATCGGAAACCAGAATTATAATGTAATAGATAATTTTGTAATATAACTGGTATAAATATACCGGTTTTATGAGCGAATAGGTATACAACCTATATCGACACTTTCTAATATTGTGTCGGTACTTTATGTCCAGATTGGAAGAAAAATGTGTCGATACCATTTAAAAAAGTGTCGACATTTACACATCGGAACCCAGATTTATAATGTAATAGATAATTTTGTAATATAACTGGTATAAATATACCGGTTTTATGAGCGAATAGGTCTACAACCTATATCGACACTTTCTAATATTGTGTCGGTACTTTATGTCCAGATTGGAAGAAAAATGTGTCGATACCATTTAAAAAAGTGTCGACATTTACACATCGGAACCCAGATTTATAATGTAATAGATAAGTTTGTAATATAACCGGTATAAATATACCGGTTTTATAAGCAAATAGGTCTTACAACTTATATCGACACGTTTTAATATTGTGTCGGTAATTTTAAGTAACGCGGTTTTTCTTCCTTCATTCAAAATATTTATATGTACATACAATAGGAGTCATGTTGATACTTACGATATATGGAGATCGTTGTCATTCCATTCCGTCTTCGAAAAAATCAGTTGATGTAGGCTGTGTGCTTGTACTCAAACTGAGCTTGACTTGAGGACATGTTAGTTTGTTATGCCCCTCACCGTTGCAGTACCCACATCGCCTAATTTTCTTCTCGACCTTGTTCTTCGGCACTTCTTTTCGCTTGCGTTGTTTTCGTTGAGGGTCATGAACATTGTTTACTACAATGCTCTGGTTGACTGAATCATTCAAACCAAACGAGTTTTCTAATTCTTCTATTAGTTTTTTCATCTCATCTCTTGCGGTTTTGAAAGACTCGTCATGCAATGTAGCATAACCTACTTGACGTTGAACGTAGAGCAGCGAACCTTGCCATTTACATCACTTCTGGAGACACATTCAAATCAACATAGCTGGGTGCAGAAGCCTTCGCATCATTAGTCCACCTACTTTGAATCAAAGTCCCGGGCAAATATGTGTAGTCCAATTGCTTCAAATGTGAAGTTGATGGCGACACGGAAGTCCAACGGTCTCGAATTTTTTGCATGAGCAAATTAGAGTTTTCGTACGAGAATCAAAACTAATTTCAAATTTCCTATTTTTTTCTGCGTACTTTGACAAAATATAATGTTGAAATTCATCTGATAAGGACTTAATCTCTGCCTCAATCCGGTACAATGTCTCCCGTATAAGTTCATCTTGGAACACACGAAAAGATTCGCGGGTAAAAATCGCAGCGGCATGGCTTTCAAGGTTGACCAGTTTTGTGATCTGGAAGGGCTTCGTATGGGAACTTAAGTAATCCGCTTTCAACTCGTTCATACGCATTCTACTAATTCCATCTTCAATTGCACGAACAACATCTAAATATGTCTTCTTGTGTTTCAGTGTAATAGCTAGTGAAGCATTCATAGACTCGCACCTTTGTGTTGAGCGAATATTGGCAAAGAAATGACCGGTTAGATATGCTTGTGCCCATAAGTGTCGTGTATTTCCCTTCTCAATCACCCATGGATGCTTTTGGATGTTGAATTCTGAAACAACCGAACGCCATTGAATATCAAATTCCTTGGTTGTCCACCAGGAAGCCATGCATTTTGAGAATGCTGCTGTAAACTTTGGGTCACCAATGTTAACTTGTGCATTGCGAGAAAGATTCCAAGAACATAATCTGTGCTTAGCATAAGGGATAACAGATTTGATAGCCCTCTGCATTGCCCTATCCCCATCGGTTACAACGGATATAGGTGATTTATTCATCATGGCTTCTAAAAAATTCTGTAGCACCCACTCGAAAGATTGAGACGTCTCGTCAGCGATTATGGCAGTGGCAAACACAATTGTGTTATGGTGATGATTGACACCAACAATAGGCATAATTGGTCGACCATACAAATTATCTTTGTACGTTGTGTCGAACGCAATTACATCACCGAAGCATGTGTAATCCGATCTCGATGTAGAATCTGACCAAATAAGATTATACAATGCCCCCCGATTCGTCTACCGAGTATATCATAAAAAACCCGGGATCATCATGTTTCTTATAATCAAAGTAGGCAATAAGCGCATTCACATCCCCATCGATGATTTCCTTTGCTTTACCTCTTTGAAGTGCATTGTAGAGGTCTTTATGTGTAAATCCAACATTATGATAGCCCCCTGCCAGCTGCGTTAAATAGTTCATTACTTGTGACGTGCCAACACCGACCTCTTTCAATGTTGTTGCCTCATCGATATCAGCCTTACTTACAGCTCTATTAGAACGCATAAATGGTGTCATAGAAGGTGTTCACAATGCATGATTATGTTTCTGATCAGACTTACTTATAAACCACTGATCGTTTGTATTTGTTGTTGTAACTACGACTCTAGCTTTACATCCTGTTCTTGTGACTGGCGTATGAGCACGTTGACGATCAACAGTATTGACTTTTGATACTCGAAACCCTTCTTTGGAACAACAAAATTCTTGTGTCTTCACATTCCCTTCCACGTCAAGCCGTGTAGTTCCCTTACGTGCACTAAACCCATGTTCCCGTGCGAATCCCTTGTAAAAGTACCAAGCTTGATCACGTGAACAGAAGAGCTGACCAACCAATCTGTCAGATTCATCAACATTATGTACTTCATGGCATTCCTCGGTTGGCTTAACATTGTCTACATCAGTATTATCCATGGCAAAAATTTTGTTGTGCAAGTTCAGTGCTCCAGGAGTTGATGGAGATGTAAGCAAAGGTTCATTTTGAACATGTTTCAGTCGTGCTGCTTTCAATAGGATGTGGCATTGGTAGTGGTAGTTAAAGGGTGGGTACAACATTAAATTCGCAGTACATATTTAGGTATGTACAATAACTACAAGTATATATTATCATTAAATTTAGGTATGTACAAAAATTACATATTTAGGTATGTACAATAACTACATATTAGGTATATACATCTTTTGAGTGAGTTTTAAGATATTAATTTAGTAACTATAGGCGTCTAATGATTTATTTTTTACGTTACGGTATATATTATTATTAAATTAAAAACAATAAACATATATATTACATATTTATTATTATCTTTGGTTAATATTGTTAAATTTAAATTCTAAATATTATTTTATAAAATATCAAAACAATCAAATAATTTTTTGTGTAAATGAAATTATTAAATTAATATTGTAGGTGGAAAACATGAAACACTATTAAAAAAAATTGAAACATAAATTACATAACTTTAAAAGAAGTATCGATCCTTTTTATAAAAAGTATGGATACTTTCAATATAATAGGTAAAAATATGATGTAATAGGTAGCGCTTATATAATGTAATAGGTAGCGTTTATATAATGTAATAGGTAGTGCTTATATTGTAAAGTATCTATCCTTTTTATAAAAGTGTCCATACTTTTTTCACTGTGGAAAACATTAATTTAAGGTTATCTTTTGAGTGAGTTTTAAGATATTAATTTAGAAATTATAGGCGTCTAATGATTTATTTTTTACGTTACGATATATATTATTATTAAATTAAAAGTAATAAACATATATATTACATATTTATTATTATCTTTGGTTAATATTGTTAAATTTAAATTCTAAATATTATTTTATAAAGTATCAAAACAATCAAATAATTTTTTGTGTAAATGAAATTATTAAATTAATATTGTAGGTGAAAAACATGAAACACTATTAAAAAAAATTGAAACATAAATTACATAACTTTAAACAAAGTATCGATCATTTTTATAAAAAGTATGGACACTTTCAATATAATAGGTAAAATATGATGTAATAGGTAGCGCTTATATAATGTAATAGGTATCGTTTATATAATGTAATAGGTAGTGGTTATTGTAAAGTATCTATCCTTTTTATAAAAGTGTCTATACTTTTTTCACTGTGGAAAACATTAATTTAAGGTTATCTTTTGAGTGAGTTTTAAGATATTAATTTAGTAATTATAGGCGTCTAATGATTTATTTTTCACGTTACGATATATATTATTATTAAATTAAAAATTCTAAATATTATTTTATAAAATATCTAAACAATCAAATAATTTTTTGTGCAAATGAAATTATTAAATTAATATTGTAGGTGGAAAACATGAAACACTATTAAAAAAAATTGAAACATAAATTACATAACTTTAAAAGAAGTATCGATCCTTTTTATAAAAAGTATGGACACTTTCAATATAATAGGTAAAAATATGATGTAATAGGTAGCGCTTATATAATGTAATAGGTAGCGTTTATATAATGTAATAGGTAGTGCTTATATTGTAAAGTATCTATCCTTTTTATAAAAGTGTCCATACTTTTTTCACTGTGGAAAACATTAATTTAAGGTTATCTTTTGAGTGAGTTTTAAGATATTAATTTAGTAATTATAGGCGTCTAATGATTTATTTTTTACGTTACGATATATTATTATTAAATTAAAACAATAAACATATATTACATATTTATTATTATCTTAAGTTAATATTGTTAAATTTAAATTCTAAATATTATTTTATAAAATATCAAAACAATTAAATAATTTTTTGTGCAAATGAAATTATTAAATTAATATTGTAGGTGGAAAACATGAAACACTATTAAAAAAAATTGGAACATAAATTACATAACTTTAAAAAAACTATCGATCCTTTTTATAAAAAGTATGGACACTTTCAACATATTATAATGTAATAGGTAAATTTGCAATGCTATTGGCATAAATATACTGGTTTACTTATAAAATAGGTAAATATAAGCGCTACCTATTACATTATATAAGCGCTACCTAATATGTTATTGTACTTTATAATATTTCCGGTTAAATAATATAACATAACCGATCTAAATTTTAACCGGTCACTTGTTTAACCGGTCACGTCGTATATTAGCCGTTTTTTAGGCGCCGCACCGCAGAACTACCTCAAGACGACCTCTATGTAAGACAAATTATCTCTAGTGCAATAGAGGGCGAACAAATTTGGAAGCCTGTCAAGTAGTTTAAATAATGATTTGCAATTAGAACATGTATAGAGTGTTGGGAAATAAACGAGTAATTTTTTTATAATTAGATTAGTGAGAATGCGAAATAAAAGCGGAAAAATAATAATCGAAATTGATAACGGAGTTCAACTAATTTTGCCTACGTCTCCGGACTACTGCAGATCTTTTTCTAAAGAGAGAAAATTTACAGGTGTTTACAAAACATTCACTATTCACAAGAAAACTTTCTAAACTCTTTAGTGTCAACATCGTTTTTCGCCCGAGCGGGGAAGATCGATACCGACTCGAGGGTTTTCTCTTTGAAAATCGTTTTGAAACCACCAATTATTTAAGGTACGATTGGAACACCGTAAAAAATCGGGTGATTTTAATAAAATATTTTATTTTAATAAAATATTAAGTTTTGGGGTCTACAAAAATTCAGAAATCAAGTTCGAGAGTCAGTTACGTGTGGGGAAGTATTAGCACCCCCACAAGCGCCCAAAAATTAGTACCTAGTTGGTTACCCTATATTTAAAATCAGAAATTCTGAGTTCGACCTTTATTTAATTTAGAAATAATTAAGGATGCAGAGTTTGAAAAGGATATTCGCTTATTGAGACCGATAGTATTTGCCCCCGAGCGTAAATGTGGGAGATCAGCTATTGTGTCTAATAACCGAAAATTGTCTCATTTTTATAAAACATGATGTGGTTTTGAAAAGGACGTCGACTTATTTAGGGAATTACCAGTAGTCACCCCCTGAGCACGATCGTGGAGGATATACTATTAACTCTTTAATAAGTGAACAGTGCCTTAAATTTTAAGAAAATGCAATCAAGCCAAATTTTATTTAATTCTAATTAAATTAAAACTAAATTAAGACTTTTTCTAGCTTAAAGTGTCAAATTATGAAAATTAAGGAACCTAGGGCACAAATCTAAAAGCGTAGGCTCTAGTATTAATCCTATTTGATTTTAAATAATTATTTAATCGAATAACCGAGATGGTCCCTCGAGCGTTTACGCGAGAGCCGAATCGCATTATCCTCTAAATTAAAGACTAGTTTGAAATCTAAGCTAAAATGGAGGCTCTATTTAACCTATTTGATTATGTCACTATTAAAAGCCTAATCGAAGTTTGAGGGACTAAAAGAGCAAATGATTAAAATATCAGAGTTCTAAAAGATTTAAAAATCTAAAGACCTAAATTAATAATTTCTGAAATTAAGGGACTAGTTAAAAATTAATTATGACCTAAAATATTAAACTAAGTTTTTTAGGAAAAATTTAATTATTAATTATTTTTTAATCGAACAATTGATTCGAGTATTCGGGCGTATAATGCAAAACTCTACTCGAATTGCCCCCTAATTATACTGTAGTGTCATCCTAATTTCTAATTTTGATTCGAATAATAATCCTAATTAAAAATAAAATTACAAAATAAATTAACTAAATACTAAAATTAAACAAAATAATAAACATTACAAATAATAAAGAAAATTAAAATATACAAAGATCTAAATATAATAAAATTTAAATATAATGACTAAATTGCGAGAAAATAAAAGAAAGTAACTCAATAAAAAGTAAATAGGGACCAAAATGAAAGAAAATTAAATTCAATAGCTAAATTAAGACTAATAAGGACTAAATCAAAATAAAATAAAAATGCGTGCCAAAATAAAAATAAATTAAAATAAAAGGTACAGTGACCAAAGTGTAAAAATACGCTAAAATTAAAGATACTGAAACAGTAAATTTACCAGAAAAATAAAGCATGCATAGAGAAATGGTGAAATATCAATTTTGGTCCTTACAGTGACTAAAATGTAAAAAAGGGAAAGTTAGAGGCATTTAAGATGTAATTTTACCATTAATTTAGCCTATATATACCAACATTTACTCTTTTTTGTTTCATTTTTACCCAAAACACAAAAAAAAGGGAGAGCTCTCTCAACCATTCCACCTCCGGCCATCTTGCTCAAACCCCAGCAACCGGCCGGCCGCCACTTTGACATCCGTACACGGTGGCCGAAATTTATAAAATCGACCCAAATCACCCCAAAACAATAGATCTACCCATTAGGAACCCTCCTCGGGGCTAAAACCACCAAATAAAGCGTTAAAGTACCCGAAAACATCCCGAAACCGCTCGGTTTCCCCGGATTCCGGCGACCTCCGACGAGGCCCTTTCGGCTCAAGTAAGCCTCGATTCCTATTCCTTTTATTTTTTACTATGAAATACATATTATTTATGTTTTTTATTATTCCAAAATTAAACGAAAAAAATCAAATATTATTGTTATTTCGAAATGAAAAAAAAAAAATTAGACGTTGTTGTTTCGAAATAACGTATAAAAACTAAAGAAAAACAACTACCTTGCAACACTTCTTTGTATTTCTACTGGAAACAAAAAAACCCATTCCTTCCTCTTATTTTTCTCTGCTTTTATAGCCAAACGTTTACATAATTTAATCATAAAATATTACAAATGTTTCGGTGATTTTGCGCATGTTTCTGCAGGAATCAAGGGATGATGGGAGCAGGTGTAGTGGGTAAGCTACTTTTGACTTTTCATTTTGAAAATTGGTGATTACAGCTGCCCCTATTTGCTTGTTGTTGTGAAACAGGAATAGAGCAAAGACGTAAAACACCAATTTTCATCTGTTTGGTCCATCAGTGAAATTTTGAGTTCTAATTTCTTCTGATCGGACGAGTTCTTCTCATTATAAACTCTTCGTTTGAAACGTTGATCCACCTCCTTCTGTAATGGAATCGTACGAGATATCGTTACTGTTCTACCTCATTCTGTGATAGAATCAAGCAGAATGTTGAAGCTTATCCAACTCCTTATGTGCAGGATGAAAATATCTATCAACCTCCTTCTATGATGGAATCGAACAAGATCTCGATGTTGATCTACCTCCTTCTATGATAGAATCGAGAAAAATGTTGAAGTTGATCTAATTCCTTATGTGTTGGATGAAAATGCCTATCCACCTCCTTCTGTGATGGAATCGAACAATATCTCGATGTTGATCTACCTTCTTCTCTGATAGAATCGAGAAAAATGTTGAAGCTGATCCAACTGCTTATGTGCTGGATGAAAATGTCTATCCACCTCATTCTGTGATGAAATCGGACAAGATCTTGATGATGATCTACTTCCTTCTCCTTTTGTGATGGAATCGAACGGGATGTTGGTGCTGATCTACCATCTTCTGTGATAGAATCGAGCAAAAAGTTGAACAAGTTATTCTGATCTTTCATTGACTCTTTGAGTTATTGTCATGTTTTCAAAACTTGAAGTAAATGTATGCATATGCTCTTATTCAATGAATGTATGAGTATGCATGGTGTGTGTGTTTTTTGGTTTTAGGGTCTTGTAAGCCTTTGTTTTCCCATTTTTATCCATGTCGAATCCCTATCTTTGTCGATTCTTTATTTTATTCGTACTCCTTCTCATTATTTTTTGTGTTATTCGGGCTACTGTCATTTCTGGTTTCGCCCTTTAATCAATCCTTTGCTTTAATTAGTGCAAATATCGAACGATTGAACGACCTTGGATTCTCATCATTTTACAGGTCAATCAAAAGTAATACCGAGAAATTTCTGGAATTTGTATTATGCTAAGTTACTTGTGGCACACATAAAAAAATGAGTTGAAGATTGAAATGATACTCATGAAATTTATTGACAAAAGAGAAGTTTTATACAAAGTCATGGAAATCGACAAAATTGAACAAAGACTCTGGAAACAAATTAGCATATATCCTAATGAATTCTAGCATAATTGTTCCTGCAACATTTGATTTGACACCCGAGGTAGTCCTCTGTCTGAGATATCTCAATGTGTTAATGATTTTTGCAGAAGTGAAATTCTTCATGAACTACTAATCTCTCGAGGGGTTTACTTGGCGAATGCCTCCATATCAAAACGTATTTGAGCCGCCCTTTTCTAGTTTTCAACACAAATCCTCCTTTGGTTTCAAGGCGCCTTTTGCACGATTTCACCTCAAACCTCCCATCTTCTCTCTTTTTCTATTTTTTTATTTTTTTTTCTTCTCAGTCGTAGTATTTCTTGACAGAGTCTGAATTTATAGGGTTTTTCAGTACTCTTATGTCCATCTCTGCTAGAATTAAAGCTCCCCCGGAGAAGGCCTTTTTAACAACGTAAGGCCCCTCCCAATTAGGCATCCATTTTCTACGAAAATCTTTCTAGATTGGCAAAATCTTCTTCAATACTAGATCCCTCTCTTAGAACTTTCTTGGGTGAACTTTCTTGTCGTGGGATCTCATCATCCTCTTTTGGTACATTTTCCCATGACATATAACATTCAACATTTTCTCTTCAATAAGATTTAGTTGATCAAGCTGAGACTGAATCCATTCTGCTTCATCCAACTCCACTTCCTTCAAGACTCGAAGTGATGGAATTTCAACCTCAATAGGTACGACTGCCTCTGTTCCATATACCAGAGAGAAAGGCGTTGCCCCTGTCGATGTTCGCACAGTCGTTCTATACCTATAAAAGGAAAAAGGTAATTTCTCGTGCCAATCTCTGTAAGTTTCTGTAGTCTTCATAATGATCCTTTTTATGTTCTTGTTTACTGCCTTTACCGCCCCATTCATTTTCGGATGATAAGTAACAGAGTTGGCATGCTTTATCTTGAACTGCGAACAGAGTTCATCTATCATCTTGTTATTCAGATTAGTAGCATTGTATGTGATGATTCTTTCTGGCAATCTATATCGACATATTATTTCTCTCTTTATGAATCTACAAACTGTAGATCTCGTGACACTGGAATAGGAAGCAACCTCTACCCATTTTGTGAAGTAATCAATTGCTACTAAGATGAATCGGTGCCCATTTGAAGCTTTCGGTGTGATTGCCCTATTGACGTCCATGCCCCATATAGAGAACGGTCAGGGTGAGCTCATGACGTGTAAAGGTGACGGTGGTGCCTGAATTTTATCAGCATATATCTCACATTAATGGCATATTCTCACGTAATTGACGTAATCTGTATGCATCGTGCCCAATAATACCCATATCTCATGATTTTTTTGGCCATGGACAAACCATTTGCATGCGTTCCGCACATTCCCCCATGCACCTCTTCTATCACATTATTTGCTTCTTTGGAAGTTACACATCTTAGTAAAACTTGGTCACTGGCCCTTTTATACAGGATTTCCCCATCAAGGAAGTATCCGGCTGCCATTCTTCTGATTGTTTTCTTGTCAATTTCAGATGCACCGGGGGATATGCTTGGTATATCATATACTGCACAATATCATGGTACCATGGATGATCATCTTTTTCTTCTTCTAGATGACAGCAGTGAGTCGGGGACTCATATTCTTGCATTCTTATGGGCATCATGTTCGTTCTCTTATTAGCTTTAAACATTACTGCTAAAGTAGCCAATGCGTATGCCATATTATTATCCTCTCGGGGGAGATATCTGAACATGACATCCTCAAATTCTGTATTCGACTAGCTTCGAGTCTTTCGTCTCCCATTCTCCCCTTAGTTGGTACACCACTAACGAGGAATCTCTATATATTTTGAGCGTTTTGATCATTCTTTCAATGGCCACTTTTATTCCCATAATGCATGCTTCGTCTTCTGCCATATTATTGGTGCAAAAGAAATATAATCTTCTTGTTAAAGGATAGTAAATCTTCTCTGGGGAAATTAGCATTGCCCCAATTCCATTTCCTAAAGCATTAGAGGCACCATCAAAGTACAAAGTCCAAGATTTGTTGATTTCGGAGCTCTCCTCCTTGGTAGAAATGCACATTAAATCTTCATTAGAGAAATTGAAGTTCAAAGACTCATAGTCCTCTGAGGCACGACTTGCAAGAAAGTCGGCTATAATGCTCCCTTTTATTTCCTTTTGACTCACATAGACAATATGAAACTCGGATAACAATATCTGACATCTAGCTAATCTGCCAGTCAAAGCAAGAGACTCCATCAAAAATTTCAACGGATCCATCCTCGATATTAACCATGTAGTATGTTATAACATGTACTGCCTGAGTCTTCGGATAGCCCAAACTAAGGCACAACACAACTTTTGAATCGGTGAGTATCGAGTCTCGCAATCGGTAAACTTCTTACTCAAGTAATAAATGTCTCTTTCTTTTCTTCCTGATTCATCATGTTGCCCTAGTACACAAACCATTGAATTCTCGAAAGCTGTTAAATAAAGAATTAATGGTCTTCCAGGTACTAGTGATACTAATATGGGGGCATTGGACATGTACCTTTTGATGACTTCCAAAGCCTCCTAGAATTCACCATTCTATACCTCAGGATTATTATTTTTGAGCAATTTGAATACAAGATCAAATTTGTAAGTAAGCTGAGAAATGAATCGCGATATATAATTTAACCTTCCTAGGAACCCTCGAACTTCTTTCTGTGTGCGTGGTGCTGGCAGGTCTTGAATTGCCTTAACCTTATCCGGATCTATCTCGATTCCTTTCTGGCTCACTACGAAGCCTAATAATTTCCCATATTTTACTCCGAACGTGCATTTAGCTGGATTAAGCTTCAATTGGTACTTTCTTAATCGCTGAAATAGCTTTCTCAAATTTTGTACATGTTCTTCTTCCGTTCTGGACTTGGCAATCATATCATCCACATATACTTCTATCTCCTTGTGCATCATGTCATGGAAAAGTGTCACCATGGTTCTTTGATAGGTTGCCCCAGCATTCTTCAACCCGAATGACATTACTTTATAGCAGAAAATCCCCCACATGGTTGTAAACATCGTTTTCTCCATGTCTTCAGGGTTTATTTTGATTTGATTATACCCTGAGAAGCCATCAATGAAGGAAAACCATGAATGCTCTGTAGTGTTATCCACCAGGGTGTCTATATGAGGTAAGGGAAAATTGTCCTTTGGGCTAGCCTTGTTAAGGTCTCGATAATCTATGAACATATGGACCTTCTCATCCTTCTCAGGTACCGGTACTATATTAGCTACCCACTCAGGATATTTTGCCTCCTGAAGAAAACCTGCATCGATCTGCTTTGTTACTTATTCTTTAATCTTTAGTAACATCTCTGGTTTCATCATTCTGAGTCTTTGCTGGATTGGCTTGCATTCTGGATTGATCGGCAACCTATGGACTACTATATTAGTACTTAGCACTGGCATATCTTGATACGACCAAGCAAAAACGTCCTTGAACTCCTAGAGAAAACTTATCAACTCTAGCCTTATTTCTATGGATAGAGTAGTTCCAATCTTTATTTCTCTCTGTATTTCCCTGATCCCCAATTTCACAAGTTCTACTTCCTCCTTGTAGGGTAAGATCTGTTTCTCGTCTCTTTCCACCAATCTTAATAGCTCACTAGGGACTTCACAATCTTCTCCATCTTCACATTCATTGACTTCTTCCAGATATAGTGGTCGCTCGAAATCTGTCTTGCAACTAGCCTCAGGAACAATTATGCTAGCATTATTATGACATATGCATGAAATTTGACTCGGATATATTGGAAAGTAAATAAAGAATATGATGTAATGAAAAATGAGAAAAATGAAAATGATTGTCATTTGTGAAAAATATATTTTATTGATTGATGGGATAAACATGAAGTTTTACAAAAAGTTCAACATATATTTTTCAGATGCTAATACAAATTAATTTTGGGCATTACTTTGGATTGACCCTAAAAACTATAGGGAGGTCCTCGGCTGTCTAATTGTCGAGCTTTTCACCAGGTAAAAATGGACGAATTCCAGCTAGAAACTTCCCGGGTTGGTTACCCCCAAAAATCATGTTGATTGACAGTCCTTCTAGAGCTTTTCCTGTCATCCTGGCTTCGATGGCACTAGTTAGCTGTTGTTCTGCATTGTACACTCCTCCAAATTTGAAAGAGCTACTCAGGGAAGGGAATGACATGCGTTCTCCGGAGACATCCTCTTCTCTTAATATGGCCTTTCTCGCCTCATTCTTTTTCTTTATTTCTTGGCCCTGCTACTGGAAGGTAGGCTTAAATCCAAGCCCGAAACGGTCTCTCTTCCACTCAATAGTTATGGGTCGCATATGTCCCTACAGCTCTTTTCCAAGTCCCTTGCCAATTCTCGCTCCTTTCCCTAGGGTTTTCCTCACTGTCATCTTAGTATAATTCGACAGTGCTGGTTGCGGTATTCTACTACCTTCAGCCACATAGGTTGCATTGATGAATTCCAAGGCCCTGAATGAGCATTCCAAGACATCCTCATTGATGTCGATATACGGGGTCTTGGACATTACAGAAGCTATGATTTCTTGTTCAGCCCCAATGCTGACCAATCTTCCGTCAGTTACAAAATTTAGCTTCTGATGCAGGGATGAAGGAACTGCCCCTGTCGCATGGATCCAAGGTCTCCCTAACAAACAGTTATATGTTGGGTGGATATCCATTATCACAAAATCAACATTGTAAATAGCAGGCCCAATCATTAAGGGTATTTCCATTTTTCCCATCACATCATTCTGGGTTCCGTCAAATGCCCTGACGATGTTATGATACGCTCTCATGTGTGAGCTATCAATGGACATCCTCTACAGTGTAGATAAGGGCATCACATTCAGTGTCGACCCATTATCTATAAGAACCCCCGGCAGGATATGACCGTGGCAGTGCACCGTGATGTTTAAAGCCTTCATGCCCTCCTTCTGGGATCTCATCATTAGTGAATGTAATATAGTTATCAGTAGCTATGTGTCTCACAATGCGGCATAATTTATTCATCGAGATATCCTTAGGGATAAAGGTTTGGTTAAGCACCTTTAGTAAGGCGTTACGATGTACTTCAGAGTTGATCAAAAGATCCAAAATTGAAATTTTTGTGAAGCTGCTCCACTATACTGTATTCACTGTGCTTAAGAAACCTTTAAGACATTGGCTGCATAACTCCAAGGAACTTGTCGAGTATCTTTGAATGAAAAGGGGGACAAAGTTGTAATCACCACTTTTGAAGTTGTCGATGATGATTTATCTAGTCCCGGATTAACTATGATGACTAACGGCTTTGTCGCCCCTGGCTTCCTGTTTGAGCCATCAATCATACAGATATCTATTTCATGCGGTTTTTCTTCTTTGCTGAAAAATTCTACCTCTCCGCTATCCATCATCTTTTACAGTAAGTCTCGAAATTCGTGACACCCCTGGATGTCATGCCTTTCAATTTGGTGATATTCACAGTATATTTCATGTCCCAATAGCCTTGATTTAGGATTTCCTTCTATTATTCCTGATGTACACAGCTATTTGAATACCCAATAGAGGGGAGACTTGATCTCTGACACATTTCTCTTGGTCGCCTTGATCTCTCTTTGTTCGACCATATTGATTCCCTAACCTCCATGATTGGGCAAGGGGTGATTATTTACTGCCGGTGTTTTGAATTCTAAATCTCCAGCGTTGATAAGGTTTTGAATAAATTTCTTAAAGTGAGGGCAATTTTCGATGTCATACCCAGTAATCCCTGCGTGGTATTCGCAATGAGCATTAGCGTTATACCAGTGAGGGTATGGTGGCTGCAACGGAGTCAATTTGTATGGCATATTAAATCTGCTTTCAAGAGTGAGGCGTAGATTTCTGTATACGGAACTGAAACTGTTGAGAAAGTTGGTCTTGTATATTCTTTTCTATTCCCTCTATTTTTATAGGAGTTGGTCTTCTCCGTCTTAGGCTTCGAAATCGTGACGCTGGCTGCGTAGTTCTTGCTATAAGTACTCGTCTGGCTCACTTCATTGTCTTTTTTTCTTGAAATAGGGCTTCTTCGACCCATCACCTCCTTCAATCTTGCCACTTTTAATGGCATTTTTTATTAATTCTCCAGAAAGAACCAAGTCAGCAAAATTCTTGGTAGCATTTCCCAACATATGCCCCAAATATGGAGCCTTCAGAGTATGTACAAAGATAACCGTAGCCTCTTTTTCTAGCAACGGGGGATGTACTATTGAAGCAACATCGCGCCACCTTTGGGTGTACTACCTGAAAGTTTCATTATGTCGTTTTTCCATGTTCTGCAATGTCCATCTATCAGGCACTAGTTTGGTGATGTGACGATAATGTTCATAAAACGCCCGAGCCAAGTCCCTCCATGACTTGATCTGGGATCTAGTCAATTGATTGTACCATTTAATTACTGATCCTGTTAGGCTTTCCTGGAAACAATGTATCAGTAGTTTCTCATTTCCAGTATACTATGCTATTCTTCTGCAGAACATGACGAGGTGAGCTGATGGGCAAGTAGTTCCATCATACTTTTCAAAGTCTGTTGCTTTGAACTTCGGGGGTAGAATCAGGTCGGGCACCAAACTTACCTCCCTATAATCCATACCATATAATGGCTCCTCTTCTACTAATCTCATTCTTTCTTCTAGGCTTTTCAACTGTTGGGTTATCTCGCTGTTAACCATTCATTTTTCCGAGACCTCCTGAAAATCAGGTGGCAACTCCTCCACGCTTGATTCAATGGGTCTTACCCTAGCAGCCGTTGGGTAATCGGTTTGAAATGCGAACTCATTATGATTTTGCTGATTTGCCATGTAGACTCATGGGTGAGCCTCTTGCACAACTGGCGATCTAACTGAAATGTGCACTGGGTTGAAACCGGGAGGATACGAAGGGTCGGGTGTAAACCCTGGTGGGTGTTGGGGCCAGATGTAAACCCGAAAGGATGCGATGCCCTAGGTTCAAACCCTGGAGGATACGAGAGATCTTGATCAGATGATATTGATTGGTCAACAACATCTTTTCCACTTGTAGCGTGCTTCTTAAACATTTATTCAATCTTTTGCAGCAGGCCGACTTGTGAACTTTCCATCTCTGTTTCCATTTTGTTTAATCTTTCTCCCATCTCTGCTTGAGCTTGTTTTTGTTCTTGTTCAATTTGAGCTAATTTGACCTCCATATTCTTAGTTTTATGGGTACCGTATGGGTATGAGGTGAATGCCAGGATAACTACAAATAGTTAGAAATTATATTTTATTATTCGGTGAATTTTAATGAATGAATGAATGAATAGTTATAATGCAATTATCAAGATTTCAAACATTCAGAAAAAACGTAAGAAAATGCAAATACAACCCGATATTGATTCCGAAATAACTTAGTTCATACAAAAAATACTCAAAAACACACAAAGTCTAAGCACTTAGGCAAAGAGAGTACATCAACATGGAAATTAAACGTAAAATCTTGCTCTATCCCCTAATCTTTCGAGCTCTATCATCAATCCCATGATGCATCGTTCTTCCTCTGAATCTGAGATCACAAAAACTCTGAGAGCTACCGTTTCTTCAGATAATTCGTAGACTTGACGAGAAACCCCACACTGGCTTGATTCACTGCTCTTTCCACTACTTCATGATGTCTCTGAATGGTGTCCTGAGGCTGCCGTAGCACGGTTCCAAGCTTTGGATTAGTCAATGGTGGACTTTCTTCCAACTGCTGGATTCATTGATGGCCTCTTTGTACTGCAACTTCTAGCTCAGCAATCTTGACTTTTAAGGCCTTATTTTCTTACCTGGCTATATCATGTACGGATGAGTGGATTAACATTGCTCCTTCTACTTCCGATACCTTTTTATTCAACATCTCATTCTCTCATTGAAAAAAGAAACCTTCATTATTATATGGGTTCTGGAAAGTTTCATCCATACTAAGAAGTTGTGCCTCGAGCTGTTCAATCTGCACTCGCCTCTGTGCTAGTTCTTGGTTATCCTCATCTCTCTGCTCTATTAGTCTCTGAGCGTGTTGTAAGGCTCGTTTCTTTTCTTCTTGGCCTTTTCTTGCGTTTCTTTCGACCCTATCGAGCTTTATTTTTAGGGTCTTGGCAGTATGGTGTAGACCCTGGGCTCTCATGTTCTTTTCTAAGGTCCGAAAATCTTGGTTCAGTATATCAAAGCTTTGTTGGACTTTCTCTTTTTCTTTGGATAACTGTTTTATTATTTCGTCTTTCTTGATCAACTCAAGCTCCCACGTTGTCTTCTCATCCGAGAAGCTTCTCTGTTCTTTTTCTTTCTTTAGATTCATCAATCGCATTTCTTCTCTTAATAATTCATCCTCGGTTGGGAGTTTCCTCAATCGCTCATTCATGGTCAACTCGTATTCTAAATTCAGCTTCGGTGTGTTGTTATTAATTCTCTACGACCTCTAAACCTCATAGGCTGGCATAAATATAGGCTTTATCATTTTGAAGTTCATGCAGTGAGGCTTCTGTCATGCCATATAGATTTTCAAAATCCGTTTCTAGTAACCTAGTGTAGTGAAAGAAAACTCCACCTCCTTCAAGCCATGGGTAGCTGGTATGAACTGTCTGGTGCTGAACTGTCTGAGTACAATTAGCGGAGTATACCCGATTGCTCCCCATAATCCATGCAGTATTACAAAGCTATCGTTACCGCACCTGAAAAGTATGTTCTCTTTAGGTAACCAGTAGGTCTTCCACACAATCTCAGTATCTTTTATGTTACAGAGAGCTTCAACCCAATCTTTCCTCTTACGATCTCCGGGATCCGATATTTGTCGAGGAAATCCACCAGAGGTAAAACATTTGATTGATGCCTTCGAGCCCAGCCCTTCTCAACTATCTAGGAATGGATCCACCACCAAACTAGTAATAATGAGGCATATCCGATGAACTGACCTCCTCCCAGTCGCCTACACTGATTCAATGATAGGAATGTTTCTACGAGAATGGATGGTGCATGATTCTTTCTGGTAATTGCTTCGACGAAATCGATTAAAGCGAATTCAAAGTGATCCTCAATTCTGGGGAAGACTACCAGGCCATATATTGCAAGAGCGAAGTGATCTCGTCTTCTTTTCGATGGAATCTGCTTGTGAGCCCAAGAGATTTCTTCGTCACGAATATACTCTTTGACCCACTTCTTGGTCTTTCCTGTTAGAGCAATCATTTGGCCACGAATCCTTTTGGTCGGATTGCTTTAGTGTAAATAGAATGTCTTCGAATATTCGGGATGTTCAACAAAGTTGTATACTCTTCCAAGGTGGTCATGTCAACTTTACCGAAAGTAAAACACCTGTAAGCTGGATTCCAACACTCGGCTAAGGCTCGGATCATCACTGAATCTACTGGAACTCTTAGTAGCTCTACGATATCACCATATGTCTCTCTTAATAAAGTCTTCTCGTTATCGTCCCAGGTGGACTAGATTCTTGATAATTCTGCCCATTGTGCCTGCTTGACTCGAATAATCACCTTCTCTGGCAAAACGGAATCTTCAGTACTAATAAGACTGTCCCTGAACCACGTCTGCCTATATTCAGCCCAGGTCTGAACACTGATTGCATTCTTAGTCCCATCGGAAGATATTGTTGCCTTAAGCTTTTTTATACTAACTATGTAATCTGGGAATCAATATCATTTATGAAATGAGATGATATGATAATGATACATGCAATCAAGAAAACAAAGCAACAAGTTAGTGACATTAGAATAAATCAATAAGAATATTTAAAAGATCGAACGTAAAATAATCACAGAAAATTAAGAATCCTAGTTTCATGCGATCTATTTCTCCTAGGTTTACTATATGGCTCTAACGGGGTATGCTTTCTAAATTCTTTATATGTATATGGGTTTTAGCAAAGGTTCCCGAGTCATCTTTACAACCTGCTAAAGTTGCCCCCAATTCTGGCCCATTACAGACTTGCGAATCGGGTTCAACTCAAGGGATCACACCACTAAAAGCGTACATCAGATCTGATATTCGGATAGGTAAATTAGGATGCTTTCAAGAGATACTTTATCAGACCCACAAAAGGAAGCCCAATGCTCCTCATGAGGTGTGACGTTTCTCCCTCTTAGGTAAACCATATTGAGTTCGGGTTTAGACCTATGATATGCAACAATCCTAAATATTTCACAGAAGTGAAGCATTAATCAGAGAGAAAATCTTTTTCTTTTTGAATAACATAGTGAACCGTAAATAAAACAAGATCGAACTCGTAATTTCCAAATATTAAATATAGGGTAACCAACTCATGGCTTGACTTTCAAATTGTTTAAAAAACAAAAGTCCCTAGCGGAGTCGCCAAGCTGTCGACACCGTTTTCCGCCCGGGCGGGGAAAGACCGATACCGACTCGGGAGTTTTCTCTTTGAAAATTGTTTTGAAATGTGAGGAGTCGCTACCAATCATTTAAGGTGCGATTGGAACACCGTAAAAACAGGGTAATTTTAATAAAACATTTTATTTTAATAAAATATCGAGTTTTAGGGTTTACAAAATTCCAAAAATCAGGTTCGGGAGTCAGTTACGCGTGGGGAAAGATTAGCACCCCCACAAGCACCCAAAAATTGGTACCTAGTTGGTTACCCTATATTTAAAATCAAAAATTCTAAGTTCGATCTTTATTTAATTTATAAATAATTAAGGATGCAGAGTTTGAAAAGGATATTCGCTTATTGAGATCGATAGCATTCGCCACCAAGCGTAAATGCAAGAGATCAGCTATTGTGTCTAATAACCGAAAATTGCCTCGTTTTTATAAAACATGCTGTGGTTTTGAAAAGGACGTCGACTTATTTAGGGAATTACCAGTAGTCACCCCCTGAGCACGATCGTGGAGGATATACTATTAACTCTTTAATAAGTGAACAGTGCCTTAAATTTTAAGAAAATGCAATCAAGCCAAATTTTATTTAATTCTAATTAAATTAAAAGTAAATTAAGACTTTTTCTAGCTTAAAGTGTCAAATTATGAAAATTAAGGAACCTAGGGGCTCAAATCTAAAAGCTTAGGCTATAGTATTAATCCTATTTGATTTTAAATAATTATTGAATCGAATAACCGAGATGGTCCCTCGAGCGTTTACGCGAGAGCTGACTCGCATTATCCCCTAAATTAAAGACTAGTTTGAAATCTAAGCTAAAATGGAGGCTCTATTAACCTATTTGATTATGTCACTATTAAAGCCTAATCGAAGTTTGAGGGAGTAAAGATCAAATGATTAAAATATCAGAGTTCTAAAGATGTAAAAATCTAGAGACCTAATTAATTTTTAATCGAACAATTGATTCGAGTATTCGAGCGTATAATGCAAAAACTCGACTCAAATTACCCTAATTATATTGTAGTGTCATCCTAATTCTAATTTTGATTCAAATTTAATCCTAATTAAATAAATTACTAAATAAATAATACTAAAATTAACAAATATAAACATTACAATAATAAAGAAAATTAAAATATACAAGTATCTAATATAAAATTTAAATATAATGACTAAATTGCAAGAAAATAAAAGAAAGTGTACACCCACCCGTATCCGACCAGGATACGAGTCCGAAGTGTCACATTGACTTTTCAAAAATTTATTCGTATAAAATAGTGAGTAATTTAAAACTTTTGTACATGTAACTTATTCAAAATATTTCCAGAACTATTCAGAGCTTAAATGTTTTGACAAAACCGATCAGAGCATACAATTCAAAAACATTAATTACATGCCAACTATTTTCAATGTACAGATACATCTAATTCAATAGATCTTTCTGATCTGATCTTCGGTAAGAAGTAACTGACATGTCTTGTTCCTCTTTACTTTTCTTTTCGCTTTCCAAACCTACGTGTGAAACAATCACACGCTAAGTCGATGACTTAGTGAGGCATATAAAACATATAAATTTCATATAACATAAAGCATACATAAACATATATCATTATCATAATCTCTATCATTATCATTAAGAACACACAAACATATAACTCCTTAATAAGAATAGTGCCTTAATTTTTAAAAAAATGCAATGAAGCCAAATTTTATTAATCCTAATTAAATTAAAAGTAAATAAGGCTTTTTCTAGCTTAAAGTGTCAATTATTAAAATTAAGGAACATAGGGGCTCAAATCTAAAAGCGTAGGCTATAGTATAATCCTATTGATTTTAAATAATATTGAATCGAATAACCGATGTTCCCTCGAGCGTTTACGCGAGTGCCGACATCGCATTATCCCCAATTAAGGACTAGTTTAAAATCTAAGCTAAAATGGAGGCTCTATTTAACCTATTTGATTATGTCACTATTAAAAGCCTAATCAAAGTTTGAGGGAGTAAAGAGCAAATGATTAAATATCAGAGTTCTAAAAGATGTAAAAATCTAGAGACCTAAATTAATAATTTCTAAAATTAAGGGACTAGTTAAAAATTAATTATTACCTAAATATTAAAATAAGATTTTTAGGAATTTTTTATTATTAATTAATTTTTAATCGAACAATTGATTCGAGTATTCGAGCGTATAATGCAAAAACTCGACTCAAATTACCCCTAATTATACTGTAGTGTCATCCTAATTTCTAATTTTGATTCGAATTTAATCCTAATTAAAAATAAAATTACTAAATAATTAAATAAATACTAATAAACAAAATAATAACATTACAAATAATAAAGAAAATTAAAAATACAAGGATCTAAATAATAAAATTTAATATAATGACTAAATTGCAAGAAATAAAAGAAAGTACTCATAAAAGTAAATAGGGACCCAAAATGTAAGAAAATTAAATTCAGTAGCTAAATTAAGACTAATAAGGACTAAATCAAAATAATAAAAATACGTGCCAAAATAAAAATAAATTAAATAAAAGTGCAGTGACAACAACAACACAACAACAAAACCCTGATTTCCATATGCAATGGGTAAGGGGAAGGTAGGTGTAGGCTGACCCCAACGCCAGGTTGAGAGCGCTTCCGAGGAAGACCTCCGGCAGTTAGAAAATTAAAATAAAGATAATGCAAATGCGTGTATAAATAAATAAATAATACATAGATGAACAGACTTCATATGCAGTCTTGATATTGCGCTGTAATGGGTAATCCCTGTAAATAATTCCCTGCAAATAATTCCCTACATAGAAATCTCTGAAATAGACTGAAAATGTAAGACCCAGCTAAATTTAAAAAGAGGAAACATGAATAGAAAGATACACAGAAGTCAATAATAGCAAGCTACGAGGAGGAATAAATTCAAATGAGTTAATTCTTAAACTAAGGCACACTACTCTGATACCCTAGTTCTAAGCCTTCATACATTTCAATGACTAAACATGTTAAAGTAGGAGTCATGGAAGTATACAAAGACATCAAAAAGAAGACAGAGATGTTACACCATATGGTTGTGAACCGCACTACTCAACTACCCTGGTCTTAAGTCTCCATACTTTCCTATCAGAGGTCATGTCCTCGGTAGGGCTAATTCCTTCAAATCAGATCTCAAGCAGTCTTCCCCACTTATGTCTTGGTCGTCCTCTCCTCTGACACCCGTCGACTGTAATCGACTCTACCCCCACCGCATCGTCGGTTGTCGCCTAAGGACATGCCTAAACCCCGTAGTCTTCCCTCCCTCAATTTTTTTGGATACAGGCACCACCCCCCCTAGTACATCCTAATAACAGAGTTAGGTGTCATGTCCCACAGAGTCCTACCACATGTCCATCGAAGCATTCTCATTTCTGCGGCCTCCATCCCCCTTACGTGATCCTTCTTGATTGCCCAACATTCTGATCCATACAGCAGTGCTGGTCTTATTTCCATTCTATAAAATTTTCCCTTTAGTTTTAGAGGCACCTTCTTGTCACACAAAGTGTAAAAATACTAAAATAAAGGTACTGAACAGTAATTTACCAGAAAAAAAGCATGTATAGAGAATGGTGAAATATCAATTTTGGTCCTTAAAGTGACTAAAATGTAAAAATGAAAGTAGGCATTTAAGATGTAATTGTACCAATATTTAGCCTATATACCAACCTTACTCTTTTTTGTTTCATTTTTACCCAAAACACAAAAAAAGGAGAGCTCTGAAGAGCTCTCTCAACCATTCCATCTCGGCCACCTTGCTTAAACCCCGATAACCAGCCGGCCGCCACTCCGTACACGGTGGCCGAAATTATAAATTCGACCCAAATCATCCCAAAACAAGATCCCCCTATTAGGAACCCTCATCGGGGCTAAAACCACTAAATTAAACGCTCGGTTTCCCTGGATTCCAGCAACCTCCGACGAGGCCCCTTTGCCTCAAGTAAGCCTCGATTCTAATTCCTTTTATTTTTTACTATGAAATACATTATTTATGCTTTTTATTATTCCAAAATTAAACGAAAAAAATCAAATATTATTGTTATCTCGAAATGAAATAAAATAAATGAATTAGACGTTGTTGTTTCGGAATAAGTAAAAACTAAAAACAAACTACCTTGCAACATGCTTTGTATTTCTACTGAAACAAAAAAAACCCATCCCTTCCTCTTATTTTTCTTGGCTTTTATAGCCAAACGTTTACATAATTTAATCATAAAATATTACAAATGTTTCGGTGATTTTGTACATGTTTCTGCATGAATCAAGGGATGATGGGAGCAGGTGTAGTGGGTGAGCTGCTTTTGACTTTTCATTTTGAAAATTGGTGTTTATTTAGTATTGGAGAAAGAAATGATTTGGGATGATTTTGGAGCTAAATGGGTAAGGTATTTATAGTTGAAGCTTAAGGACTAATTTTTTAAATACCCTAAAATGTGTAGGAACTAAAATGCAATTTGCCCATTTTTATTTTCAATAGAAATTAAATGCACCGAATTCGGTGCCCCTTTTAGCCTCCTTAATTGACATTCCTTAGCCCTCTTAATTGACTTTCAACAATCTCCCACTTTAAGACTGATTTTAATTTCTTCACACCTCGATCGATGCAGCAGCATTTCTAGTCTCTTTACTCTAGCATGCCAACTAAAGCTGAACACAACTTCAGTTTGTCCGTAGTCACCATCCTGTAAACGCACTTGTTATGGAGTGATTTCTTGTCTAGTGGTAATACAGTAATTCCTACGTCTGATTTGACATAAGTGAGTCCATCTCATTTTCATGGAAGACTCCCACTTGACTGAATCCTCCACTTGCATTGCTTCATCATAGCACTCTGGTCCTCCCATACGAACTGCTTGCATTGGCTTTTGTCGCATGTAACTTCGCGATCTTTCACGTCATACTTTGCATTAACTTGGTTTACCTTTCAACGCAACCACTTGTTCATGTCCCCTATAAGGACTCAGCCTCCCATAAAGGTTGTGCTTGCTTCGACTCTTGCCGCCAAGTGATGAAATGGGCTAACACGCCCACAAGTGCATCTCTATCGTAGGAACTCTCTTTCCTACAAGTCTTGATTTGCCTTGGTTTGGACTCTTCCAGTCCTGCGACAAAATCCTGGATCCCCTCCAAACTTTATTTCCTCTACGTTAAAAGTTAGGTCTTTCTCGACCTATACTCACTTAAAACAACAAATCAAACTCAAAAGAACATTATAGTAGAGTTGAGATGTACCTTCCCATCTGATTTCATTGGCATTTACTCAAAATTTACGTCAGCCCTCCTTACTCCCTAAAGTCTGACACTCCTCGCATTGAACCCTTATCATTGGAGTTCTTTGCGCCATCATGCATCGACACTTTTTGTAATATCCCAAAATCAGGGCTAGTGACTAAAGTGAGAATTTTGAAAGTTTTGTGCTCAATTTAAAAATCAGTTAAAAGTTTAGAGACTTAAGTAAGGAAATTTTAAGGATGGATTAAATAGCATAAATGGATAAATTAAAGGGGTATTTTGGTCTTTTATGCTTAAAGGATATTTTTTTCCCTTTAAATAAGGGTAAACACGTGGGTTTGGGAGAATTCTGGAAACCTTCTTCTTACTCTCTTCTTCTCCTTCCCGTAGCTCAAGTTTAAAAGGTAAGTTTGGTTTTAGTGTTGAATTCTTGGATTTATAAGTGGGTTTTGATTATTTGAGTGTTATATAAGCTTAAGGAAAGCTTATATAAACCTAAATCATCAAGTAAAGAGAATAAAAAGAGAAATTCTACTATGGGTTTAGAAATGAACTTTGATATAAAGAGGTTTTTAAAGTTGTAATGAAGAATTTGACTTGTCAATAGTTTATTTAAGAGATGTGAAATGTTAAAATTGGATTTAGAACATGATGAATTTTGAGTATGATTCTTGAAGCCTATGTAGAGGATAGGATTTGGAGATTTAAGATGTGATAATGAGTACAAATGGGCTTACGTATGTGTGTTTGAGTTTAGGATATGAAAGGGGTTGAAGTATGGCATAATTGAGTTAGAATGAAGTGATTTTCGTGCTAAAATGTAATTTATGGGTTGTGTGCATCGATACACATTCAATGGGTACCGATTCACTCTCAACGAAATAAACATCGAATACAATGAGTGCATCGATGCATAGGGAGTGCATCGATACACCCATTAAAATGGAAACATCGAATGTAAATTGTGTACTGATGCATGGGTAGTGCATCGATGCACCTGTTAAGGGATGCATCGATACACTGTAGAATATACTGATGCACTTCAATGGGAAATGGAATAAATCTTTCTTTCAGTCTAAGAATTGATAGATTATAGTATACCAATTGGATAATGATAAGTATTAATACATGATTGTGTAGACATCGATCGAAAGCAAAGTTAGGATAGGTCGTCAAAGTAAGATACATAAAAAAGAAAGAGCTTGGTAGTGTTATTGGTGATCATGTGAGTACATGATAAAGTGTAGTTTATGTTAAGGAATTATGAATTGCGAGAAGTCTAATTTTGATATTAGGTAATATGAGTACCCAGATGTAAGCAGTATTTATGATGTTCAGAGAAATTCGAGTCTATGCATATGTTTAGATGTAATTGCTTCTCTATGTTTGTGATCTAGGTGAATATGCCTTTTGCATTACATGTTATGAGATATGTGTTATATGATAGTGATAATAAGTAATAAGATTACATGCATATGTATAAGTTAAAAGATAAGAAATAATATGTTATATGCATATGAGAAAAGGTATATGTGAACTATATGAAATGATATAAAGAACTATGTGATGCGACCATGTGTGAAAATGATGAATAATGTGAATTTCATGGAAAAAATGCTACGTGAAAGTAAAATATGTGACTATGTGATCATATGAAATGATAAAGAGCTATGTGAAAGAACTATGTTGATATGAATATGTGAATGTGTAATGAGGTAAAGATAATGCCCATGTCATGTGTTATGAGAGCTATAGTATAGTTGGCATGCCAAGAGTCGAGGGTCTACGCGGTCCTTCGAGACATAGTGGTCCTTCGAGATATATGTGTTATATGTGGTCCTTCGGGACATCTATGCCCTAGTGGGAATTATACGAGCTGTGGTGACAACATAGTGCACAACCTCTATGTACTCACATACCTTAAGTTCTCAGTAGTGTGCATGGGATAACAAAAAGATAACAATAAAATGTGAGTTATAATGATAAATGTGTTATTTGTTTTATATGATGATATATGTGAATGTTGTATATATACAGGAAAGAATGTGTTTTATGTGTTATGACATTTGTTATGTGTACATTAATATGCTAATGTATATATATGAATGAATATCAATGACTCATATGATGATGTAAGAACATGTTATAAGATATAGAATATGAAATAAGAGATCATGAACAAGAGATAAGAGATAGAAAGGATAATCATATAAGATATGAGAAAATATAAATGATGACATGCATGCGTGTATGTAATTGTTACATGAAAAAGTATGTATACAAGTATGACGTTGCATTACATGATATGTACATTCATTTGATAATTTACATATGTATTTATATGTTCACTAAGTCTATGACTTAGCGTGTGAGTGTTTCACATGTATGTTCAGAAAGCAAAAAGATAAGCTAAGAGGAGCAAGGCATGTTAGTTTCTCCTTACCGAAGGTCAGATCAGAACCTAAATGAATAACATGTATTCTGTTATATAGAATCTATTGGCATGTAGTTAAAAGATTTGTATTAGATACGCTCTGATCACTTTTGTAAAACCATATGTTTTATATCATAGAAAGTAAATGGTTTTATTAGAAATATCAAACTGAATCTTGGGTATTTTGTAAAAGTAAATGTTTTGAGAAGTCAATGTTACACCTCAGACTCGTATCCGGGTCGGGTACGGGTTGGGGTGTTACATTTAATGGTATCAGAGCTATGGTTTAACCGATTCTAGGCTTAAACCGAAGTCAAATGAGGTTTAAAAATATGTACATGCCAACTCAAAGTGAAAATTTCTGATATGATAGAGTAAGGAGTAAGTTGTCTTGCTAATAGAATAAGATTTGTTTGATATATTAGAAATTGATTATAGAAATTGCCGAAGTGAATTGATAGCCGACAAATCTGATGGTGATAGCAATTCACCTGCCCTGGCCAGGCAGGATGAAGAGCGGAAACCTCAGAAAGTGTCTTATAAGATTAAAGTTTGATTTCAGAAAGTTGAAATCATATCTGAATAATGATAGAAAGTTTTCACTGTTTTGAATCAGAAAGGTGATATGGATTCGTTTTGTTATTTAGTGAATAAGATAGAATATGATGAACAAGTGTCACCATAAGATCGTTAAAAGATCAAATGATGCAGTGAGAATTGGTAGAAGAGTTCAAGAATAAGTGTATTGGTGACAAGCGTATAATATGTATAAAGCCAGAGATTATGAATTTGAAACAGGGGAATCATAACGTGTATGCATAAGAGTGTATATGATTAGATGAACTATTGTTGACTGACAAGGGTAAGTGATGATGAAAGTATTAGAGTTAAAGGATTAAAGATGATGTCAAGTTAAGCTAACAAGGTATAGCGTAGAATTTTAAATGGTTATGTATTGTGATTCGAACAAAGATTTTACAAAGAATATTTATGCAAAGAGTGTTGACTATTAGAGTTATGAAAATGTTATAAAGATTGATGATCAAGGATAAGTATGAGGGAAATAAAAAGAATATGTGAATACGGATGGAAGCCTTCTTCTTACTCTCTTCTTCTCCTTCCCATAGCTCAAGTTTAAAAGGTAAGTTTGATTTTAGTGTTGAATTCTTGGATTTATAAGTGGGTCTTGATTATTTGAGTGTTATATAAGCTTAAGGAAAGCTTATATGAACTTAAATAATCAAGTAAAGAGAATAAGAAGAGAAATTCTATTATGGGTTTAGAAATAAACTTTTGATATAAAGAGGTTTTTAAAGTTGTAATGAAGAATTTGACTTGTCAGTAGTTTATTTAAGATATGTGAAATGTTAAAATTGGATTTAGAACATGATGAAATTTGAGTATGATTCTTGAAGCCTATGTAGAGGATAGGATTTGGAGATTTAAGATGTGATAATTAGTACAAATGGGCTTAAGTATGTGTGTTTGAGTTTAGGATATGAAAGGGGTTGAAGTATGGCATAATTGAGTTTGAATGAAGTGATTTTTGTGCTAAAATGTAATTTATGGGATGTGTGCATCGATACACATTCAATGGGCACCGATGCACTCTCAACGAAATAAACATCGAATGCAATGAGTGCATCGATGCATAGGGAGTGCATCGATACACCCATTAAAATGGAAACATCGAATGTAAATTGTGTACTGATGCATGGGTAGTGCATCGATGCACCTATTAAGGGATGCATCGATACACTGTAGAATGTACTGATGCACTTCAATGAGAAATGGAATAAATATTTCTTTCAGTCTAAGAATTGATAGATTATAGTATATCAATTGGATAATGATAAGTATTAATACATTATTGTGTAGACATCGATCGAAAACAAAGTTAGGATAGGTCATCAGAGTAAGATACGCAAGAAAGAGAAAGAGCTTGGTAGTGTTATTGGTGATCAGGTGAGTACATGATATGAAGTGTAGTTATGTTAAGGAATTATGACTTGTGAGAAGTCTAATTCTGATATTAGGTAATATGAGTACCCAGATGTAAGCAGGTAGTGGTATGATGTTCAGAGAAATTTGAGTCTATGCATATGTTTAGATGTAATTGCTTCTCTATGTTTGTGATCTAGGTGAATATGCCTTGTTGCATTACATGTTATGAGATATGTGTTGTATGATAGTGATCTATGAGATATTGATAATAAGTCATAAGATTACATACATATGTAATATAAGTTAAAAGATAAGAATAATATGTTATATGCATATGAGAAAATGTATATGTGAACTATATGAAATGGGATAAAGAACTATGTGATGTGACCATGTGTGAAAAGGATGAATAATGTGAATTTCATGGAAAAATGCTACGTGAAAGTAAAATACGTGACTATGTGATCATATGAAATGTGATAAAGAGCTATGTGAAAGAATTATGTGATATGAATATATGAATGTGTAATGAGGTAAAACATAATTCCCATGTCATGTGTTATGAGAGCTATAGGTATAGTTGGCATGCCAAGAGTCGAGGGTCTATGCGGTCCTTCGGGACAGTGGTCCTTCGGGATGTGTTATAGTGGTCCTTCGGGATATCTAAGTGGTCCTTCGGGACAAATTCTACGCGCCCCTAGTGGGAATTATACGAGCTGTGGTGACAACATAGTGCACAACCTCTATGTACTCACATACCTTAAGTTCTCAGTAGTGTGCATGGGCTAACCAAAAAGATAACAATAAAATGTGAGTTGTAATGAGAAACGTGTTACATGTTTTATATGATGATATGTGAATGTGTGTATATGTTACAGGAAAGAATGTGTTTATGGGTAATGGCATTTGTTATGTGATGTACATGATATATGTTAATGTATATATGAATGAATATCAATGACTCATATGATGATGTAAGAACATGTTATAAGATATAGAATATGAAAAAAGAGATCATATGAACAAGAGATAAGATAGAAAGGATAATCATATAAGAGTATGAGAAAATATAAATGATGACATGCATGTGTGTATGTAATTGTTACATGAAAAGTATGTATACAAGTATGACGTTGTATTACAGATATGTACATGTTTGATAATTTACATATGCATTTATATGTCTCACTAAGTCTATGACTTAGCGTGTGAGTGTTTAACACATAGGTTCAGGAAAGCACGAAGAGAAGCTAAGAGGAGCAAGACAGGTTAGTTTCTCTTTACGGAATGTCAGATCAGAACCTAAATGAATAACATGTATTTTGTTATATAGAATCTAGTTGGCATGTAGTTAAAAGATTTGTATTAGATACGCTCTGATCAGTTTTGTAAAACCATATGTTTTATATCATAGAAAGTAAATGGTTTTATTAGAAATATCAAACTGAATCTTTGGTATTTTGTAAAAGTAAATTTTGAGAAGTCATGTGACACTTCAGACTCGTATGCGGGTCTGATACGGGTTGGGGGTGTTACACTTTCTCACGGAAAAGTCTGATGCCTCTTCTTGCCTCCTCCCTTCTAACACGAAGTTTAGAGCTAACTTTCCACCTTGTAAATGGGCAGGTTCTCCGTGGTTGCCTTGTCCCTCAACGTCTTGGCTCCCTTCGACTCTTGTCCACTAGTATTTGAAAGATTGTTCCTCACTTGAACATCCACGGCAAGCCCCTACTTCAACCCTTTTCTTAAGATGGTCTCTAAAGCCATGTTCCCTACACGAACATGTCGGCAAACTTCTTGGACACAGACAACTCTTCTTGCACTTGGCTTCTACTTGCATTGGTAGAAATGAACCTTATTGAGCCAACTCTCAACGCATCTTCGATCCTGGGTTCGTCATCTTCTCTGGACAACTCGGTTTTAGGCTCATCCATCACCTTGGATGACTCAGCTCCCCTTGGGTATTTTTGTAACACTTTTGGCATCTTAAGTCTGCGTCCCCTTGTTTGCTCGACTCTTACCCTCGGCTTAGCATCTTTAACACTCGAACTTCAGCCAAGACTGCACAAATCTTCCCCAGACTCACCATCTGGTTCATCATTGAGTGGATTTTCTCTACCACTCGAGGAACATCATTCCTCATCCTCTGACTTGCCTTCATCACGGAATCTCTTGCCACTACCCTCGGCTTTCGGCTTTGCTTTGGAAGGCTTGTTCTTCTTGACTCCAAATTCTTTGATGGACTCATCGGTTGTCAAGGCTTTAGATAACACCTTGACTTCCCTTCGCTCCAACATTCTCTTCGCCCATGGCTTCAATCTAAACATGAAGGTGAAGAATCCATCTTCTTCAGTCAAACTTGGGACTTTGAGCATGAGTTTTATGAATCGACTCACATACTCCTTAAGTGTCCCTTTATGCCATAGACGCCTCAACTTGGACCACGACTCCATCCTGGCATATTGTGAGCAGACTTGCTCACTTTGCACCCTCGGCTTGATGGTTTTATCTCTTGTTATCGCATTGGGTCCCTTCTTGTGCTCGACTGCTTTGACACCCGTAGTCTCGTCACGTTTCGATCCTTGTTTGGCCGCATTGATCCCATCAATCTGGCCAAGTCTTTTTCCTGGCTTGGTAGCTTTAACACTTGCGACCGCGCCAATTCTCGCTACTTCTCCTTCTTCCATCCTCTTAATGATGGTTGTAAGGCGACGCTTCTCAGGATATCCTCTAATCAAATGAGGACCATCACAGAAGTAGCACTTCAATTTTTCCTTGCTCCCCTTCTTCTTTACACCGGATTTAGCCTTGTCATTCTTTCCCGATGGCTTTCCTTGGCTACGAACAGTCGATGGCTCACCTTGGCCATTCAAAGAGCTTTCTCTACCATCTCCCTGCTGTACCTTTTCCCGGTCTCCCCCATTGTTGCCACTATCCCTGGGCATGGGCCTAGACGACACATTGCTACTTGGCTTGACTCCTGCAAGCTCAGTCAGCTTTCTGCTACAGCTATGGCCTCTGAAAGTCTCTGGGCATCTCTTTGCTCTCCCTTGAGCATCGCCCCTGGTCTAAATCCTTCCAAGAAGGTCTTGAGCGCATCCCATTCACTCATTGCTCCCTTGCATATGAGTAACTCCCTCTTGAGCTCATCCACTTCGTTTCTCAAAGCCATCGCTCCCACTCGAATCTGGTTTCTTTTGGATCGCTTCTGGCAATTCCCGCGAACCACCGTGTATTAGAACACCTTCGTCGACAAATTCGTATCGCCGACAAAATTTTACTATTAACAAAATTTACTATTCATATGAATAGTAACCTCACAGAAAAACCGACAAAATTAACCACCAAAAGCTCTTGATACCAGTTGTTGGGAAATAAACGAGTAATTTCCGTATAACCAAATTAGTGAGAATGCAAAATAAAAGCCAAAAAATAATACCTGAAATTGATAACAGAGTTCAGCCAATTTTGCCTACGTCTCCGGACTGCTACAGATCTTTTACTAAAGAGAGAAAATTTACATGTGTTTACAAAACACTCACTACTCACAAGAAAACTCTCTAAACTCTTTAGCATTGGGAGAAAGAAATGATTTGGGATGATTTTAAAGCTAAATGAGTTATGGTATTTATAGTTGAAGCTTAAAGGCTAATCTTGTAAATACTCTAAAGTATGTAAGGACTAAAATGTAATTTATCTATTTTTATTTTCAATAGAAATTAAATGCACCGAATTCAGTGTCCAATCCATCGAATTTGATGCCCCTTAACCCGCTTAATTGACTTTCCTTAGCCCCTTAATTGACTTTCAACATAGAGGTCTCTCGTTCGGACGATACAGACCTCTACGTGCACGACAGATCATTGTGGATATAACAAAACTAATCAGAGCCATACAAAGAGATTAGAAGATGTCACGTTGTCCAATCGTCTTTTTTTAACGTTCAAACACTATAAAATCGCCTAATTGAGAAAATAAAAACTCAGTGCAATACAAATAATATACACTCCACGGTGGGAGATTAGGCTTTGAGCCCTTCAATAAAGGAGAGTCGAATTGAGCTACAAACCATGTTAGTTCCTTCAAAATCTTTCTATTTTTGGAAGACAATCACTTCGTATTATATTTCCTAAAAGAGAAACTCCTTACTACCATATGATCTATAATCTATATTTTGCATCTATACTTAATAATAAAATATTATTATTCGATAGACAAACCATTATGTATTTTTAATTATATTTAAATAAATAATTAAATACATATGGTGGTGGATTAAAGCCATTTATGAAGAGGAAAACTTTACTATCCGCTCATCAAATAATTATTTTATAAAAATCATTAATTGAGTTGAGAATATGAATTATTTTAGTACCAGTTAAATAAAATTGTATAAATTTAACGTGTAAATCATAAAAATATATTATAAAATTAATTTTCTCATTTAAATTTATAGTATATAATATCTTTTAAAAACAATGTCATTAAAATAACTAATTTTAGAAAACTAAAATTTATTATAAAACTAATTATCTAACATGCTTATTACCAATTTAGCTATAGATAGATGAACAATATTGAAATCTCATTCGATGAATACAACAAGTTAATCTAGAGCTGACTAAATTAAATTTATTTTTCCTTGCAAAAAGATTAGTAGTTATTTTTTGTTTGAATAATTTAGGGTAATTATAAATTAGTATCTGTTCAGAATCTCTTTTAGTCATTGACAATTAGGGGTGTGCAAAATTACCCGACCCGGTTGGCCCGACCCGCCGACCCGGATCTAAAAAAACCGGGTAATTCTCTAAAAAAAATTACCCGGCCCGACATTTCCCGGGTCGGGCCCAGGTCACAAAATCTAGTTTTTTCGGGTACCCAGTTACCCGAGTACCCGGTTAGTTTTTATTTTTTTATATATAATTATATAAAATATAATGAATTATTTATATTATGGATTATTATATTTTGTATTTTGAACTTTTAAATTTTATGTTCGAATATTAGAGTATGTAATTCGAAGTTTCGAACATTTAAATTTGTATATATTTTTTAAATTAATAATTTGAAAATAAAAAATTAAAAACCAGGTATCGGGTACCCGCAAAATCCGGGTACCCGATTACCTGGTACCCGTAACATCCGGGTCGGGACACGGGCCGAGAAATCGTCGACCCGAAGTTCCGGGTACCCGAAATCGGGTACCCGAAAATCCGGGTACCCGGATTTGCACACCCCTATTGACAACATACACATATATACAGACAAAACTATTTAAATTTAAGGTCTTTAAAAAGAATAACACTCCCTTAAATCACTGATGTCCCTTGATGGGTTCTAAATTGATACTTATTTAAATAGTAACAACTATCAAAGTTTGAAATATTAATAAACAAATTTAAAGAATAATGTTTGGAGAGGAGGATAGCACAAGACTATCCGGCAATGGTGGCCAAAAACTAGAACAATTTATTATCTTTCACTTCACATGATTAGTTCATATTATGCAATTGATTTCAATATTGGTTTGCAATATATAAATGTTGTAATCAACTAACAGCCAATCAAAACCTCATATTATGCACTTGATTTTCCAACAAATTTGATTACATCACTAGACAGTTAGGAGTAAAAGATTATGGAGCAATCAAGTTAGAATATTACTCTAATGGAGTCTGATGTCAACTTTTAATCCAATTAGTAGGTATTATAACTACTAATTAAAGAGTAATAGCATTTTTATCTTCGAAATTAATATTATTAATTTATATTCTATGCATTTATTTTTTATTTATAAATCCATATATGGTTAATAAATTAAATGATGTTATTTTATTACGTCGTTTTTCTTAACATATTATTTTTCTTCTTCTTGCTTTTTTATCTATTTATTTTTTCTTATGGATTGGGTACTGAAGAGGCGATGACGACCCTTCCAACTCAGTATGCTCCATTCACAAATGTCAAGATTTGAACCCTTGACCTTTGCTTAAGGATCCAGTACCTCATCCCACTGGACCAACTTGTTGTTGGTTATTATGTGTTTGTATTTACCTTTAATTTTAATAATGTCTTTCATTTATAAAAAAATGATATTATTTCTTTTTTTAGTAAATTTAGAGTAAATATAAGGTAATATATGTTCAAATACTCTCATCAATTTAACAATGAATGCTCATATCTTGACGTACACGATATTTGAACTCAAGACCTCACTGAATAATATTAAATCTCTTAATCACTATGATCATTTAGTTCGTACATGATATTATTTCTTTAAATATGAACTTATATTCATTTGTATAAAGAAAAAGTAAAGTATTTTGATATATATAAAGTTGGAACTTTATTATCAATAATGATTCCACAAACCAAATATAAATACGGAAGAAAAAAAAAAGCTCAAACACATTATCATCGTCGTCGTCTTCCAGAGAAAAAGGAGAAAAAAGGGTACCTTCCATAATAACCCTATCCCACAAATAAGAATGCAGCAATCGTGGAAGGTTTTGTTTATACTAAATTTTAATTTTCTCAAACCATCTAGACGAATGCACTTTCACATTCTCTAGTGATACGGACATCACTTCTTGCTTTTGTCCAAGTGTCCATTACTCATTTTATAGTACCACTAATCCACGGCTCATTTTATTTAGTTGCCAACTTTATTAATACACATATTGCTAGGGTAAAATAAGTAAATAGTCTGTAAATTACTGTTTTGTTAAGTATTTTAACTATTAAAAGTTATAAAATGGTCACTCCACTATTTATACGTTTTAAACTCGTCTTTTTCTGTTAAAAATTTTATGGTCGTCTGATATGGTTGTTAATCTGCTGACTGGGTATGATAAAATCTGATCTTTGAATTATTTGAATTGCATAGTCATTTGATATTATGAGATCAGATTTTATCATATCGAGTCAGTAGTTTATGTCTAGCTCAGGAGTCCATTTTTTTAACAGAAAAGGACAAATTTGAAACACATGAATATTTGAGCGATCATTTTGTAACTTTTAATAGTTGATGGACTCAACAAAGCAGTGTCTTATAGTCAATAGATTATTTTGTAACTTTTGATAGTCAAAAGAATAAACAAAGAAGCGTCTCGTGATCGAGGGATCATTTGTGTACTCTACCCCACTATTTACTATTCATTTCAACCTTTCGACTATAAAAATGTTTAATTTTAGGCTTAGTATTAATTAGAAATAAGTGTATATCTTTAGCAACTGCCCACCATTACTATTGGATTTCCATGTCAACAGTGGAGTGTCCTTGATTTATTATAATCAGAAAAATATTATTACAGCCCGCCCATAGAATTATCAATTTTCATAGTTTAAATAAAAAAATGTGAAAACAAAACATTGCATTCATGAACCATGACTGCTTTTAAAAATTTACATAATTGAGATTACAAATTACGCATATTTTATTTAATTTTCTTTACAAATACTAATTCCATTTACATACTTATAAAGGCAACTTTAATGCAATCAGCTAATAATTTTTATTCCAACAATTATCCCCAACCTCTCTAATCATTTCGGCTTCAAAACACAACAATGGCGTACCCTTAACTCTATGGGCTGTAAACATGGACCAAAAATGTTAAACCCACCAAATTAGAGGTTGCTTACCATACAAGTAACACTATGGCTCTCATTTTTTTTTCTTCTTGGAATTAATTCAGTAAGGCAAAGGACAAATCCATGTGGTTCCTCTCTTCTCTTAACATAATTACAAATTATTTAGTACAAGTTGACAAAAAAACCCAAAAAAAACATATGTGGCACCATTAACTTATTCTAGATTAATATAAAAGTATTAATTGTATTATCTTTTATTACAGTCCTATAAATATATATATTTCTTAAATTAATCACTGATATATAATTTATTGATCAATTAATTCAAATCAGATATTATATAGATAAAAACAACTCTTTTAATCTATTTTCACTATTTATAAATATTAAAATTTAAATCACTGAATTTATTTAAAAATATTAGTGCCTTAATTTGAAAAATAATATTATGGAATTGGCATCCGCGTGGCCTGATCTGTACTGATGCAGGAATGCATGTGCACCCAGTTCAGCATAAAAAGAAGAAGAGAAGGGGCATTGGAGTTTGAAGGTGAGGGTACACGCGGCAATACATGAAGGAACTGGGTGTACTGAAACGTATCTTTATCACAGTACTGAAGTCCTTGGTGTATATGAATCTCTCCATCAGTTAGAACTTTCAAAAAATAGATGAGAGAAAAGAAAAAGGTCCTCGTCTTCGATAAAGAGCATTCATCGAACACCCAACTTTCGTTGCACGCGCTTAAAGATGGAGACCATTCGCACGTGCTCAACCCCAGGCTTCAGATTTTGGTTACGGTCAAAATCACGCACGTGTCACCCTACAACCCACTGCAAGCGTCCACGTGTACTCTCCTTTTGTCTTTTACACTCCTCCCTTTTATATTCTCCTCCTTACCGCTCCCCTCTACTATTTTTGAGCCCGAATAACCTTCCTTTTCGGATCCGGGTTGCCCGATTTCAAAACCCGTCCTGGACCGTTGTCTTTGATTACCATCCGGTGAGATTTTGATGCGGTGAGAGCGTGTTGATTTCGATATGGAGACAGAGAATGCAGTGAATTACTCGTATATGGGGCGGAGCTTTAATGATTTGAGTGTCAACGATGATTCTTCCGCTTTCAGTGATTGTAACAGCGACAGATCCGGGGAGTTCCCGACGGCGGCGTCGCAAAGTCGGCGGTTATTTCTTTCCTGTACTAATACTGAGAACTCCGATGAATTGATAAGGCAACTCGTATCGGATCTCGATTCCTGTTCAATTGACGACCAAAAGCACGCGGCCTTAGAGCTTAGATTATTGGCAAAGAACAAACCGGAGGATCGAATCAAGATCGCTAAAGCCGGTGCGATTAAGCCGTTGATTTCGTTAATCTCATCCGCCGATCCTTATCTTCAAGAAAACAGCGTGACGGCGATTTTGAATCTTTCTTTATGCGATGAGAACAAAGAACTCATAGCTTCATCGGGAGCGATTAAGCCACTGGTTAGAGCTTTGATGACGGGAACTCCCACGGCTAAAGAAAACGCGTCTTGTGCTTTGCTTCGGCTCTCTCAAGTAGAAGAAAACAAGGTCGCAATCGGACGGTCAGGGGCCATTCCACTTTTAGTTGATCTTCTCGAAAACGGTGGATTTCGCGGGAAAAAGGATGCATCGACGGCTCTGTATTCATTATGCACAGTTAGAGAGAACAAGATCAAGGCCGTGGAAGCGAGGATCATGAAACCACTAGTAGAATTAATGGCTGATTTCGGTTCGAACATGGTGGACAAGTCGGCTTTCGTTTTGAGCGTGTTGGTAACAGTACCGGAAGCCAAAACGGCTTTAGTTGAAGAAGGAGGGATTCCCGTATTGGTTGAAATCATTGAAGTTGGATCGCAAAGGCAAAAGGAAATCGCCGTGGTGATCTTGTTGCAGATCTGCGAGGACAGTGTGGTGTACCGTACTATGGTGGCCCGCGAAGGAGCGATTCCTCCCTTAGTCGCTTTGTCTCAGTCAGGCACCACACGCGCCAAGCAAAAGGTAAGTTACTAGTAACGGTAGTATTACTGATAACAATTCAGCATTTTTGTTTTTTGGTCCTTAACTATATTCAAATTAGAGATTTAATCATTATATTTTAATTTGATATAATATGGTACTCTACTCTTAGGATATTAGTCAAATAGTTAATATTATTAATTAACTCATTTAAAAGACTGATGTGAATCTTTTCTTAAAAACACCCATTCTAGTATAAAAGTTCATGTTAGTAGAGTGAATTAGAACTAAATTGTTAGGCTGTTAGCATTTAACTGAAATAATTAGCAGTGTTATTTATTTAGATTAACTAATAGTATTTTTAAGAGTAGAGATATTTTTTATTAGTTTGTAGTGAATAAAATATAGTATATGTTCGCAAGACTCTAAATTATTTGATAATGAACACTCATATATCTCTATAACGTTGTGTTCAAGCTTAAAACATCAAGAGATAATAATGATCTCTTAACTATTGAGGTCGTTTTATACGTATGATTCGTACAAAGAGTAAAGAGATTTAGACTAACTAATAGTATTTTAAGAGTAGAGAGACTAACATATGTGAAACTAAAATATAAGTATTATATTTCAAATTTAAGCACAATAAAGAGACCGAAGCCATAATTTGAGCATTGAGTTTTGGATGAGAGAGAGTAAATCGCGGTTGGCAGTCATATTTTGGCTGACGTGGCATGGTTATTTATGAAAAAATGTGGCCAATTTTTCTGGCTGATTTTAGTGCAAGGACAAAAGAAGGGGTAAAGTGATTTGCCAATCGTGAAGCCAGTCAAAAGTTTCTCCTTCCAATTTGGTTTCTGGAATAAAATAAATAAATAAATAAAAAGCCATGAAGAAACAAACGGAATGACTCTGTCCAGGAACGCGATAAGTAGCAAACTAGGCAAAACTGTCTTTTCAAAAATATTATTATTAATTTATGTTTTTTCTTTGGAATTTTAGAATGAGTTAGTTGGAATTTCTTTTTCTATTTTGGTGTTTTGTATTATCGTGTCGAAAGGGTGGAATGATTTGGTTGTCGTTTTGTTTGGGCAGGCAGAGAAACTGATAGCGCTGCTTCGGCAACCAAGATCCGTCAACGCCGCTGCCAGTTCCTCCGATCTGTCAGTATAAAATCTTTCCTTCCACCAAATACCCGTTGTAATTAAAGAAAGAACACCGAGATAGAGCTTTTACGAGGAGAAAATGTGAATAAAAAATGTAAATATCTTATATGGAAATTGATCTTGTGTTATGAAACTGATGTGCGATTTCTTCTTCTTCTTCTTTCTTATTTTAGAATGATGTGTGCATTCAACTAAATAAATATATAGTAAAATTAACACCAGCTCACAGAATGCATGCTTTATCAAGCTAACGGTACAACCAATGGCGGAATTTAGTAAAAATTTATGGGTTAAATTAAATTTTTTTAAAATTTATAGGTTTAAATTAAAATTTTTGAAGGGTTTAATTTACTTTTTTTTCTAAAAAAAATTAGAGTCTAAATAATTTTTTTTGAAATTTTAAGAGATTTAATGAGAATTTTTAAAAATTATAGAAGTAGATTTAAGAATATTAAAAAAATTTAAATTTAATTTAAATTTCTAATTTTTTTTATGGATCAAATTAAATATTTTAAAATAATTTAAGAATTTAAATTATAATTTTTAAAATTTTGGGGGAGTCATTCCCTCACTAGTTTTTTATGTTCCGTCATTGGGAGCAACACTTAATATTATTTAGAAAAATTAAATTGATGTAAGTTGGCATGTATTTAAATATTTAATATTTTTAGTGAGAAAAAAATGAAATATTATATTTTTAGAAAGTAAGTTTAAGAAATGATTAAAGTGGAGTGAAGGAATGTCATTGGTGGACTTGAAGTGTTTTAGTGGTTGTTTTGGCAATTGATTTAAAATAATTTAATTTGGAAGGAAAGCCACGAGAAACTCGTGCATGAGGACGAAAGGAGGGTGGCCACCCTCATTATTGCAGTTGGTTTTCTTTGAATATAACCATCTTCTCATCTTCCACGTATAAGAATTTTCACCATCACTGCCTTGGCCCAGCGGCTTTTGAGTTTTGTGACGGCCAATATGGAAACAGGTGTACGTGGCATATATAAAACTAAGGATGGACTCATAATTTTATATTGAAAAATAAATTTATAAAATTTTAAGTAAGAATGATTTTTAAACTTTAGGAGTTAAAATATGATTTTGATAAAAAAAATATTAAAAATATATAAAAAAATTGAAATTTTTAGTCCTTTAAGTCAATCCTTGTATAAAATCCTAACACATGATAATTTTTTTAAAAATATTACGTTAATTAATTTAATTTTTATAACATTTAATATATTAATTCTGAAGTATATGATTTAAATAATATTAGAATTTTTAATAAAATTATTTAGTTTTGGTGAACCCAAAACATACATATAAGTTTTTTTTTTATTGATTGAACGTATAAGTAAATTAACTATGCAATCCAACGTTAATAACTATAGATTATTATAAAATGACACTAAACTAGTATAAGACAAAAAGACCTATAACAAAATATGATCAAAGCTATTACATATATATGTCACTAAGAAATTAAAATACATCAGGTAGGATGTTACAATTCGATGAACTCTCCAAAAAAATGATGGACATTTAATTTACTCAATCCTCGAACCATCTACGTGTGAAACATGCAATTAAACAATAAATAAATAACATAATAACAATGCAATATGATTTACAATATAAAATCAGTAACTTGTCGTTCCTTTAGCAACATCAATAAGCTTTCAAGTTTATCTACATGTTTATAATCATTCAATTTTAATAGCCTGAAATATCATAATGAGAGAATAAGATACGCGAGTCTACGAACATAAAGTTCTACCGAGCATAAGGCCCTAATTGACCTAAAGTATCTCACAAGGCAAATGACCCTATGAGCATAATTGCCCTACGAGTAAAAACCCTGTGCACCGAAGTGCTAACATTGCAGCTGCTAGACTCATGACATGCTCATTACACCTATAACTCTAATAAAAACATATTTGAACATCATAAATATCATTTAGTACATGACAAAGATCATAAATATTCATTCATTTATATATCATTAGTAATCATAAAAGCACACTTCCTACCCTATTATGAATATCAATCATCCATGTACATGTAAAATAAATAAATCACAACTTTTCATACTTACATTTTGAAATGACATTAAGATAAGCTTATCACAAATCTTTTTAATTAAACACATATAATCACTCACCTTGATTATACCCTAATCTCAAGTTATTCAAGCAAATTATTAGCATTTGATTAAAGTAAGAAAGGTAAATAATCCATTTCTACATTACCAATGAAAGATCCTGCTAATCCATTCCTAGGGTTGTAAACAACTCGAGTTCGAATTCGAGTTCGTTCAAATCGAGTGTTAATCAAGTCAAACTCAAATAATATATGATTTGTCTCGTCTCATTTACAATTCTACAGTCACCTCTCGAAAGACAACTTACCTAAAAAAACAAGAAAGAAATATAGCCACACCAATATATATTAGATGGAGTTTCCAAATATAAAAGCCAAAGAGGGCCAACTACTTACAATATTATAAAAATCTAAATTGTAGAAACAGATCGATTTAGAACGTATTCTACTAATGTTGATATTATAACCATCTGTAATGTACTCCACCAAAAGTTAAGAAGAAAGTTGTGCAAATATTTCAGTTGCAGTGCAGTAGAAATCCAGAACCCTACAATCTAATAGTAAAAACACTAATATAAAAATCCCAAATTGATCTACCATATTTCTCAATACAATCTTTATGGTTTTTAAAATGGTTCAAGCAGTAGCATCATGCTTGGATATCAACAGTTTCGTGTATTATAAACATGACTCTAATATATGCCATAGCTTTTGAAAAGTATGTTGTTCGATTAATTTATGGGTAAACTATATGTTTGGTATCTAAATTATTACTTCTGTTCTGCTTTGGTACCTAAACTTTTTTTTCAAAACAATACATAACGTTTATTTTAGATTTCATTTTGGTACCATACTGTTAAAAACTTACCAGTGATATTGACATATCACTATAATGTAATGTCACATTATAATCAAAGAAATAAAAAAATGTCACGTCAATAATTTTGTTAATCTTTTAACTATAGGACCAAATTGAAATCTAAACTAAACATTAAATATGGTTTTGAAAAAAAATAAAGTTTGAGTATCAAAATAGAATAAAAGTAATAGTTTAAGCAGCTAAACATGTAATTTAGCCTTTATTTATTTACATTTCGCAAGCCCAATCAGAATTGGCCTAAATATGACTGAGTTTGGCCAGTGCTCAACTCATCGTAGGGGATTTATAGAAAGAACTCAATAATTATTTTTATGATAAACTACACGTTTAGTATCTTTAATTTTCACTTTTATTTTGTTTTGATCATCTAATTTTTTTCTTTAAAATTGTAATTAATATTTAGTTTTAACCACTCTTCGCTAAAAAGTTAAAAATTATATTGACGTGTGTCACCATAAAATAATGTCACATCATTATTAAAATATAAAAATGTCAAGTCAAAGTTTGCTAATTTTTTTCAATGCTAAGTACTAAACTTATAGTTTACCATTTCTTTTATTATTAAACGCAACATGAACAAAAAAAAAGTTTAATTAAGGACAAATCAGGTTACATATTTAGGAACGACAGAGGTTATGAAACACTGTAAGATATGAACCAACACAATCAAGGTGGAGATGAGGGAAATTAAGGACAGATTTAAGTTACCTAAAATCATTTAAAGGAAAAAATTATGTTAAAGTTTGGGTGTGGCTGAGTAGAGCTTGATTATTGCTAAGCTCGACTCGACTTGAAAAGTGTAAAACTGAGCTCGACTCAACTCGAAAAATCCATGAACTTAAAATTGTCAGCTCGACTCTAACTCGAAAAAGAATTCGACTTGACTTAAAAGTTCACGAGCTTAAAATTTTCAAGCTCGACTCGAGCTCGAAAAAATTTGAACTTAAAATATTCTCAGGATTAGCTCGATTGAAGCTCAAGCTCGAACTCAAACCTGAACCTTAAGTACATAAAAACCTTATATTGTATATTTTTTTAAAAGAACATATATAAATGTTAATTGTTGAAACGGTCCCCTCCGGCTTTTTAGGGCTTTTTCGGGGATCGATCTAAATTAATATTGGGACATGTCGGGTTTTAAAATAAATAAGTAAATAGAAAATTTTGGAGTCGCCGTCAACTTTTGGGTTAGGTAAGTAAAATACCTAAAAATATCTTTTAAAATAATTTTAAGAAAAATAATTTTAAAATATAAAAATTTGATATGCGTTTGACCAGAAATTCAATTTGAAAACGGGTTCGGGAGTCGGTTACGTGTGGGGAAGGATTAACACCCCCACAACGCCAAAAAATTAGTACTTACACGATTATACGCCATCTAATTTATTGAAATTAGAAAATTCGAATAATATTTAAAATATGATATTTTTTATAAAAATAGATAGGAATATTATTTTATACGAATAATATTTAAAAATACCTCCTTAGTAAATTAAAGGAATATTTTCATAGATTGCTCGTACAAGATAGCATTACCCTAAATAAAATATTTAAAACATAAAAACATTATTTTATTCAAGTAATCTTTAGGAATACTTTCCTTGTTAGTTAAGGGTATTTCTTTAAATTAATCATATAAACTATATAAAAATATTATTTTAGTAATAAATATATAAATAAAAGATTAAAATAATAAATATAATAATTTTAGGGATCAAATTATGAAACTACGAGAGATAAAGGCAAAAATTGTAAATCATTAATATGTTAGGTACTTTAAACGTAAATAAACCAAAAATATTATTTAAAATTAAAATATTAAAATTCGGGGATTAAAACGTAAAGCAAACAAAATATAATGACCTTAAACAGAAACATCACATAATCAAAGTACTTGAATGATAATTTAACCATAAATAACTATTCAGGATTAAAATATAAATTATTAAAATTTAAGGACTAAATCTGATATTTACCTAAAATATATATAAATATGGTTAATGAATAAAATATAAACAAAATAAAATCAGAGATCCAAATTAAAATACATATAAATTAATTTCAGTGACTAAATTGAAATGTTACAAAATCAGGGAGACTATGGGAATGATTTTCCCATACACTAATTATGCAGAAACACCCCCCGAAACATCATCGTTTGGGAGGGGTATTTATACCCTATAATCCGGCCTTTAAGGGTCTTCTTCTTCATTTTCTCCATTTTCACTATTTCTCTAAAAGAGAGAAGAGTGAGATGCTTTGACATCTCTCTAAACTCCATCGTTAGAGGTATGTCGGCCACCGTCTTCCGCCACCGCCGGTCACCGTTCACGGTAACCAGAGTTAGGAAAATTACACAAATCGAAGCCCTTTTTTTATACCTAAATCCACCATCTTTTCCTCCTAAAAAACATCAAACGTAGTAGATCTAGGTTTATTTACCTTCGAAAAATCCAACTTCGGTGGTTCGATGACACGTGAAGGCTCCGACGAGGGTAAGTTTCTCTCCTCTTTCTTTTCCTTTGTTTTTTTTTCTATTGTTGTGTACTGTTAGCTGGTTGTTCCCCGTTGTTCTTCTCTCTTGCAGGTGAAGGGGTTTTTATAGGCCATTCGAATAACTCTTTTGACCAGTTAAAAAAGGGAAGCTCGGTAAGTCACCAGAGCTATGGTGGTGACTCACCATAGGGGCGGCTGGGTGTATTAAATGCACCCAGATCTTCTGGATCTGGTCGGTGAGATGGCAGTTGCGTGATGACGACTAAGTGGGGCACCTGACAGCAACGATGGCGGGATTATCCTCGAGCTAAGGCAGCGCTCGGCATAACCCTAGGGTTATGATAAAACCCTAGGGTTTCTAGAATCACATCTGGATTGTTGGATCAAGGCAAGATCAAACGGATCAGAGCAACAGGTGGCGCAAAGACTTTGAGTAGAAACCCTAGACGGGTTTTGGGTCTGTTGGGTTGTCTGGGCCTGGATCAGGTTGACTGTTGGGATCTGGGTTTGTAACTGGGTTTTGGGTCATTTATTTATTTCGGGGACCAGTTGGGTTTGTTTTATTGGGCCCTGTGTTTTGTAATAAAATTATTTAATAAAAATAATAATATAACAACTGGGACAAAAACCATTGTCAACAGCTGCCCGTCTTTTCTCATTCTTGTGTTAACAAGAATAGGGCAAGGACAAAAATACAAGGAGTTTTTGTCCAGTTGACATCATGCTTTCATGGGAAATCTGTTCCACTCTTATTTCAAGGGAGATCAGACTCGATTTGTGCCACTTTTTCAGGTAGTCATATCAATTTTTGAAGACGTGCCTGCTCTACTATTCATTCAGGGGAGATCAGACTTGACTCGTGCCTTCTTTTCGGGTAGTCAGATCAATTTTGGAAGACGTGTCTGCTCCACTATTTATTCAGGGAGATCAGACTTGACCTGTACCTCTTTTTTGGGTAGTCAGATCAACTTTGGAAGATGTGTTTGCTCCACTATTCATTCATGGGAGATCATACTTGATTTGTGCCTATTTTTCGGGTATTCAGATTAATTTCGGAAAGATGTGTCTGCTCCAGTATTCATTCAGGGGATATCAGACTTGTTATGTGCCTCTTTTTAGGGTAGTCAGATCAATTTTGGAAAGATGTGTCTACTACACTATTTATTCAGGGGAGATCAGCCTTGATCCGTGTCTCTTTTTCGGGTAATCAGATAAATTTTGGAAGACGTGTCTGCTCCACTATTCATTCAGGCGAGATCATACTTGATATGTGCCTCTTTTTTGGGTAGTCAGATCAATTTTGGAAGACGTGTCTGCTCCACTATTCATTCAAGGGAGATCAGACTTGATATGTGCCTCTTTTTCAGGTAGCCAGATCAATTTTAGAAGACGTGTCTTCTCCACTATTCATTTAGGGGAGATTAGACTTGATTTGTGCTTCTTTTTTGGGTAGTCAAATCAAATTTGGAAGACGTGTCTGCTCTACTATTCATTCAGGGGAGATCAGACTTGATATGTGCCTCTTTTTTGGGTAGTCAGATCAATTTTAGAAGACTTGTATGCTCTACTATTCATTCTGGGGAGATCAGACTTGATCTGTGCCTCATTTTCGGTAGTCAGATTAATTTTGGAAGACGTGTCTGCTCCACTATTTATTCAAGGGAGATCAGACTCGAGATATCTTTGTGATTCACTTCGCTATTCTTTTTTGGGAAGATTGAATTGAACCTGATTTACTTCATTGCTCTTTATAAATATTAAATCAGAAATAAGAAGAATCTTCTCCTCTACTCTTCTGGGGAGATCAGACTTGAGATTGATTTGCTTCGCTACCCTTTCGGGAAGACCAAATCTGAAATAAGAAGAATTTGTTCCACTGTTCTTCCGTGGAGATCAGACTCGAGATTGATTTACCTCACTAATCTTCCATGGAGACCAAATCTAAAATAGAAGAATCTGTTCCACTACTCTTTCGTGGAGATCATACTCGAGATTGATTTACCGGGGAGTCAAAAATAACAAAGGTTGACTTCTCTTCACGAGGAAGTCAATGGTTGACTCTATTGGGGAGTCAGAAATAACAAAGGTTGAGTTCTCTTCATGAGGAAGTCAAGGGTTTACTCTATTAGGGAGTCAGAAATAACAAAAGTTAACTTCTCTTCACGAGAAAGTCAATGGTTGACTCTACTGGGGAGTTATAAATAACAAAGGTTGACTTCTCTTCACGATGAAGTCAAGGGTTGACTCTACTGGGGAGTCAGAAATAACAAAGGTTGACTTCTCTTCATGAGAAAGTCAAGGGTTGACTCTACTGGGAGTCAGAAATAACAAAGTTGACTTCTCGTCATAAGGAAGTCAAAGGTTGACTCTATTGGGGAGTCAGAAATAACAAAGGTTGAATTCTCTTCACGAGAAAGTCAAGGGTTGACTCTACTGGGGAGTCAGAAATAACAAAGGTTGAATTCTCTTCACGAAGAATTCAAGGGTTGACTCTAGCAAACAAGATTGAGTTTCCTAGAAAACATGTTCCCAAATCCATTATTGGAGTTTCTAGAAAAACCATCATAAGAGAGACAAAACATTTCTCAAAACATATTTTACATATATTATTATGAGGGAGATTATATATGTATGAAATGATGTATGATGCTATGATACAAATTCACGTGTCATGTTTAAATTCATGTTTTCTTGATCCATGGTGTGGACGACTGCAAGAACAATCCTCATTCTTTTCCTGATTAAGTTATCTTCACTTTTGTTTGCACCAGCGTGTACTCTTACAAGTCTTGAATTGTGTCAATTTCTTCTTTCCTCCAGCAAATTCTTGCCCCTGATAAGATTGACTTTCTTTACCTGAACTTGTGTAGAAATCCAATAAAGCTCTTATCTTTGAAATAAGGATCTACCATCTTGGGAAAGCAGAGTCTATTCTAATTTGACTCTTGAAACACATCAAAGGGAGGATCTATCCTAACTCCTTTTCATGTCTCCATATCTAATCGGATCTCAAACAAGGCTATTTATACCATATCCTGTCGAGACATTTAATAACAACACATCGTTCAACCTATGTTGGCTCCACTAGTTTCTTGCTGTTAAATTCTAGCACTCCTTTCGTGGAAAGAAATCTTCACTGTTTCTTACCTTTAACCTCGGGGTTGTAGAAGACAACCTTCATCTTGGGTAAAAAATGAAAACACAATATGATCGCAATATTGGTTCAACACCATAGTTGTTGTTTCATAAAACATTTGACAACACATTCATCCTTTCATGTGGCTTTTTGCCAGTATTAATGGGAAATTACCAGAGTGACATAATTGTATGATCATATGTGGTAAACTCCACTGTCTTTGTTTCACCATTTTCATTCTTCACACTCTTATGTCTCAATAAGTGTCTACTTAAATCAATGATCTTGCATTCCTGGATGATATGGGTCTTCAAATAGGCCTCAACATTTATTATTTCTTGCTGAAACATGCCTTCAAAATGACCCAACATTTATTACTTCTGAATGACAGAGGCCTTGAAAAATGCCCCACCATTTATCATTTAAACGACCCTTCAAAAATGCCCTAAAATTTATTACTTCTGGATGATAAGGGCCTTGAAAAGTGCCCCAACATTTATCATTTCTTGCTCCAGTATTAAATCTAAGCATGAGCCTTGTGTTTGAGATGTGCATCAACTACCAAGATCTACTCGGGAGAGATTGTCTTGTTCGAAAATATTTTTCTCCTTTCTTTTATTTTAAAAATCAAAGAATGAGAATTTGGTACAATATTGCTTAATTCAGGCTCACAAATGAATCAAATCATAAACATGAGTTCAAATAATATCAAAAGAATCAATAACTCTTTTAATATTTTCAAAGTTATAACTCTTTGACAAGTGTCAAAATTGATGAGTTGCCTTCAGGTTGGCATTCCTATTTTCTATAGTTTTGGTCACCAAAGATGTTATTTCTTTCTCGATCTTTTGAACATTACCTCATTCCCCACTTTCTTAGCTTGGTATTTTAACCAGATGCAGACAAAATGATGCAACTAGCATAATCAATTACTAGACTTTCTAGAAAGCTTCTATTTTGGTTCTCTAAAATCTTCCATTTGCTCAAGTTTTGTAGATTCATCTAACAAAGGCAGTGCAAAAATATCGATCTAAAAACGAAATTTCTGAGTGCTTGTGTGAAATTGACTATAACAGGTGTTCCTTAACTCCCTTAGTCCATCTTTACTAAAACTCCTTATTTAGTAAATTTTCCATTGTTTGGCTAGCTGAATTCAGCTTTATTGTAATTTTCTTTGATCAAGCTAGATGAATCTTATCCATAAAGTCGGGGCGTTTAACCAATTGCTATAGATGGACAACTCAAGCTTTATTGTATATATATTATAATCACCTTTATCAGGCTAGTTGAATCTTATCCATAAGCCGGGACGTTTAACCAATTGCTCTAGAAGGACAGCTCAAGCTTTATTGTATACATAATATTATACTCCGGGTATACAGATTCAATTTCTTAAGCTTGTTAAGAAGAACCCGTTATAGTCTATGTGTTGTTGAAAGTCAAAAAAATATCATATTTAGAGTTCAATTTCCAAGCAACTGACCTAAACTAGATTCACCTACTCAATTATTCCATCAATGAAGATTGTCGAAACGGTCTTTTACCCAGGGGGAAAAGGATTGGTCTCGCATCAAAAATGGTTTTTTTGAGTGATAAATTTGTGACAAAACATAGTTTGGGGAGTCGCCACCAATATTTGATTAGGGTGTGATTGGGCACCCAAAAATAAATTTGACATTTTAATTAAAAAGACAAACTTGGGGTCTGCGTTATCAAAATTTGAGTTCGGGAGTCGGTTACGTGTGAGGAAGGATTAGCACCCCCACAACGCCCTAAATCGGTACTTAGTCGATTAATTAATTGTCTTTGCAATAAAATGTACAAGTTCATGTCTAATTTAATTTAAGATCTCCTAAAATAATGTTTTTAGAAATTTTGGATGAAAGATAATAATATTTAATTATTTCCTATCGAGAAAAACCGATCTATCATACCTTGAAGCAATCGATTCTTACTACAGTCGAAATAAAGAAATATTAAAATTCCATTCTAAATTTTAAAATGATCTTAAGAATGAAAACAATAATTTAATTATTTCTGATCGAACATTATTATTTTGAAAACCCTTTAAAAACATGCAAAAGTTAGAGAAATAAAAAACCCTATCAAGCAATTGATTAATTATTTATTTTACCAATATTTAATGAGAATAAGGATATTCAATTAATTAAATATCGCGAGGCGAGACCATAGATTCGATCTAACAGTCTTTTCTCGATGAATTTAATTAAAATAATACGATCTTTTTCTCAATCCTTGAATTTTAAAAATGGATTTGGTTTAATTAGTGTCACTTAACGGGATAGACTTTCGTCTTAAAATTATCGAAAATAATTTTCTTATACTTTAAGACAGTTACTTTACGAAAATATTAAAACGCTTGAATATTACCCTTAATCAATTTATTTATTCGAGTCAAGTGAGGCTGATGAGGTATCATACAAGACTAATTAGAACTAAAATGAATTAAAATGTAATCAACATGCAAAAAAAAAAAAAAAAATAAATTATAGGATTAAAAATTAAATTATTAAACTATCAAGCCCAAAATTGAAATAACATGAAAAAATTATAAAGGAGTAAAATAAACATATTCAAAATTAAAAGTTAAAATTATAAATGGCTGAACTGATATTTTACTAAAATACATTAAGGCACATACGAAAATGGCTAAATTTTGAAAACAGTCCCTACAGGTGACGGTTATGTAAAACACGCGAAAAGTTAGAGGGATTTATGTTGAAGTTTTACCCTTAATTTCATCTATAAATACCACTCATTTTTATTTTTCCCTCATTTGAATGGTTTTGGAAGAAAAAAAGAGAGAGAGGGAGAGATATCCTCTCCCATTGGGCTTGTCCGGCCACCGTGAGCTGCCGCCGGAATCTGTCCTGCCGGTGACTGGAGTTCTTAAAATCACCCAAATCGCTCCTCTTTTATAGATCTAACCCCTAGGTGTTTCTCTTAGGCTAAATCACCCTAACAACCCATAAAACAATACCCAAACCGAGCTTCGACCCTTCGGTTCTCACGCACTCCGGCGATCTCCGATGAAGGCTAAACGACTTTGGTTCGACTCTCCTTCTTAGGTAATGGACTCAACCCTTCTCTTTGTTATTTTTAACCATGCAAATTGGTTATTTTTTTGTTATATTTAGTTTTGTTCGAAATAAGCAAGTAATAATAATATTAAAAATATACAAAATATACCTCTGAAATATGTGATGTTTATTGCTTGATTTTTATCTTTGAAAAATCCAAAAGAGGGTCCAACACATGTTACATTATTTTATGGGTTTTATACCCGATTTTAATGTCTAAAAATAGCACTAATACATTTTATTGGTTGTTGTTTTGGTGCCTATGATGGTTCACGCATTATATGGCCGACCGTGATTGGTTGCTGTGGTGGTGATTACTGAGTGGTCGGCAGTAGCGATGTCATGGGAGTGGTTGGCAGCAGGGTGCGATCTGGACCTTTGGATGGGTCAAGACCCAACGGTTGGACTTCAAGGCGGTGCTAAGGGGTTTTGGAAACCCTAATAGGAACTTTAAATGAGTTTAGGGTTTCTTGTTGGGCTTGGATCAATTTTGGGTCCCAAACAGGTCTTGGGCTTTAGGGTTTTTGGGGCAACATGGCCTGTTGTAAACTGTAAAATAATAATATTAATAAATTATTATTTTTATTGTTAATGATAATAATATTAAATATAATAATATTATAACAATATTATCAATAATATCAAAAAATGAGTGTCGACAGTTGCCCCTCTTTGTCATATTCTTGTATCAAAAAGAATAGGAAAAGGCGAAGAGACAATGCATTTTTTGTCAACTTCAAGGTTTGCAAAATGATAAGGGATCTGTTCCACTGTCACTCAGGGAATATCAGATCTGGGGATATTGATCCATTCTGTTGTTCTCCAGGGAAGATTGAATCAAGGTAGACTTATTCCGCTGTCTCTGAAGGGAATATCAAATCTGGAGGAGATAGTTCTGTTCCGCTTCTTCTTAAGGGAATATCAGATCTGGAGGAGGTTGATCCATTGAATTGGTGCAGACTTGTTCCATTTACTCTAAAGGGAATATCAAATCTTGGAAAAAAAGAGACTTGTTCTGCTTGCTCTGAAGGAAATATCAGATCTAAAGGATTTATGCATCATGCTCTGAAGACTTATTGATGACCCGAAGGATTTATGCATCATGCTCGAAAGACTTATAAATTTTGGAAATATTTTACTAGGTAAAAAACCTTTCTTACTTTTCAACAATTTCAATTTCAGATTTAAATGAGAAACCTTTCTCATTTCATGATAGACATTTGAAAACATCCTGCCAAAGGTCTTATGGATGGTCCAAAGAATTTATCATCTTGCTCGAAAGACTTACAGATGACTCGAAGGATTTATGCATCGTGCTCAGAAGACTTATTGATGACCCAAATGATTTATGCATCATTCTCAGAAGACTTATAAATTTTGGAAATAGTTTACTAGGTAAGAAACCTTTTTTACTTTTCAACAATTTCAATTTCAGATTTAAATGAGAAACCTTTCTCATTTCATGATAGACATTTGAAAACATCCTGCCAAAGGTCTTATGGATAGCCCAAAGGACTTATCATCTTGCTCGAAAGACTTACAGATGACCCGAAGGATTTATGCATCATGCTCAAAAGACTTACTGATGACCCGAAGGATTTATGCATCATGCTCGAAAGACTTATAAATTTTGGAAATAGTTTACTAGGTAAGAAACCTTTCTTACTTTTCAACAATTTCAATTTCAGATTTAAATGAGAAACCTTTCGCATTTCATTTTTTTACATGTAAAATAACTTAATGGTTGGGGAACATACACCATTTCAAAGTAATTCTTCCTCTGTGAATTGGGCCCATCCTGATCTTCAGGTTCTACCTCCTTTAACATGATTCCCTATATTTGAAGTTTGAATTTTAGCTTCCACTTGTTGGGATTTTTGACATAATGAATCTTCTCTTTTCCTTGGAAGATTTGTAAAAACCATACATTTATATGTGAAATGCAAATGCAATGCAATGCATTTTTTATGCAAATGGTGTTCTCGTGCATACATAAATGTTGATTCAATTTTTCTTTAACTCCAAAACAGAGAACCAAGTTTTTTTTCTCTTGATCGTTCTTCTGTATGGTTTACTCAGATATCGGTGTAGTAACTTACAACTCCTGGAGATCTGCTCGATCATCTTGTCTTTGCATTTTCTTTGTCCCTCATCTGTATTAGTCTCAGAAGAGATGCTTCATTTCTTGCTATGATCAGTAATATGATCTTGATTTCCTATTATGACTTTTGGTTCAAATGCGCTATCAGAATTATTATTCGGAACTGTGCCATTAATTGATACTTGACTGATTTGTTTGACAAGGTAAGCTCTGTTCAAATTCAGAGTTTGCCTCTGACACTTCTAATTATGAGACTCTTTCTCAATGTCTTCTTGGTCTAAATCTTGTCACCTCATCGTGATCTGGGTTTCTGGTCATGCCCCAAAGTGAGTATTTTCATGGCTCTTCCCTACTTGGGTGTCAAAATTCATCATTGACTGGTCGTATTCTTGCACTTTTGCCATGCGTTTAGATATGTGCCTCTTTCAAACAGGGTGGTCATCTGCCTCTCGATGGGTTATCGACATCGTTACGAGGAAATGCTACAAGTTTTATTCTCGAGTATTTCTGGTCTCTCAGACTATTTTCTTTTGATATCGTGGCAATCTTCATGTTTTGGCATCACTTAATCTTTTTCTTTAACAGAGGCAGAATGGGCCTCACTTGCTCCAAGGACTTTTTTCATTTGAGACTATCCTGTTTGAAAATATTTTTCTGATCTCTTTTCTTTTAGAAATCAAAGAATGAGAGAATTTTGTAAAGCATTGCCCCTTAATTCAGGCTCACAATCAAATCAAATTGCAAACATGAGTTCACAGAATATTAAAAGAATCAACTAAACTTTAACATTTCAAAGTTATAACTCTTTGACAATTATCAAAATTGATGGGTTGGCTTCAGTTTGGCTTTATTAATTTCTAAGGTTTCAACCATTGAGACTTTGTCATTTGTCTGTGCTCCCGTGTAAACCTTGTGATATATCATTCTTTCTCGGCTTAGCATATTAAGTGGACGCAGACAAAATGAAGCAACTAGCATATTCAATCGCTAGACTTTTTGGAACACTTCTATTTCAGTTCTCTAAAATCTTCTATTTGTTCAAGCTTTGTAGAATCCTCTAACAAAGGTAGTGCAGAAATATCGGTCTAAAAATGAAATTCCTAAGTGCTCGTGTGAAATTGACTATAACAGGTGTTCTTCGACTCACTTAGTCCATCTTTACCGAAACTCCTTATTTAGTAAATTTAATTTAATTTGCCATTGCTGGCTAGCTGAGTTCAGCTTTATTGTGTATATATTTTATAATTACCTTTATTTGGCTAGCTGAAGGATTCATGTCGTCACAAAGTCTTTGACTTGACAATCACAATGGAGCAAACACCGAATTGCCAAATACCCGATCAATGTCACGGTTTGAATATAATATATTCATAAAGCTAGGGCTTTCGAGTTTTCTCTATAACCAATTACTTTAGCGGAATAGCTCAGCTTTATTGTATACATCTATAATTACATTCTGGGTATACGGATTCAATTTTTTAAGTTTGTCATGGAGAAACTGTTATAGTCTAGGTGTTGTTGAAAGTCAGAAAATCTCATCCTTAGAGTTCAATTTCCAAGAAACTGACCTAAACAAGATTCACCCACTCGACTATTCATTTGTGAAGATCATGATCATCATCGAACGTCTCCAACAAAAGTAGAAACCAATCGACTTTGCAATCTTATGTGCAAGATGCCCCATTTTGTCCACATCCTTACATACCTTAATGCCAAAACCTTAATCGTCACTTCATGCAGAGAGAAGGCTAGCTTGGTCCTTACAAGAGAAGGGTAAGGTGTTCGGTGTATCTTCTGGGGTAAGGTCCAGGGTTATTGTTTTATCAGTTTTCAATCTTGTCACTTTGTCAAAGATTCATAACTCTAATTATTTAAAGATTTTTTAATTCAATTGATATTTGAAGAATTGCAAGATTGCAAATTTGATTAAATGCTCACAATCTTTAAAGCGACATAAATTTATTTAAGTATCCTTACAAAAAGCTAAGAAATTACAAAAAACAAAAAACAAATTCAACCAAGATGTTGCAAATGGAATAAAGCTCTACGATGGATGAAATGATCTTCTCTTAATTCGGATGTCTCATTACTCGTCTAATGCAGTAGCACTTGATTCAATCAGATGCTACATATTGTGCTTTGATGCCCTACTCGAGTTCTTCATCCACTGATCCACCAATTCTTGTGTCACTGTCCATTTTCAGCAAGCATCTCTATCTCCTTTAACAGCTATCTACAATTCCCCGTAGAATGTCTAGATGCCTTCAAGTGCAAATCGTATACACTATCTTGATTATAGCTATGGGCCAAAGGATTTGGTGGCACTTTCGCTGGCCTCGGTGTGAGGTACTGACCTTTAATCAAATTGGGGTACAGATCTGAGATAAAAAATTTGAACACTTCCAAAGTATTTCTTGATCTCGAGACTTTCTTTGGTCTGTCTGAACGACTAGCTTCTCCTTTTCTTTTGCGGTTGTGAGGGCTTTGGATGTGACATTTATTTACACCATCAGTTTTTGCTTTTTGATCGGTTGAGATTTTAGAGCTGACTTTTATGTTTCCTTTGCTGATTGTATTTTCAAATAATTCCCCACCTGTCACAAGATCCTTAAAATCTCATGCTGAGTATGCTAGCGTTAACTCGAGGAAAAGATCTGAGAGAGAATTATGAAACATATATGATATTTCCTCTTCTAACATGGGAGGCTGAACTTGTGATGGCACTCATCTCTATTTTAAGGCATATTGTTTAAAGCTTTTAGTGGCCTTCATCCTTATTCCCTGAAGATCCTGACATTTTAGAGATAAGACTTTAACATATAGATATTGCCCCATAAAGGCGTTAGCTTGATCGACCCATATCTTGATTTGCTATGGGTTTAAACGGTTATACCATACTATAGCTGGCCCAACAAGACTATTGTGGAAGTAGTGAATCAGCATATTATCATCATTTAAGTACCCTTCCATATTTCTGCAAAACATTCTCAGATGAATTAGGGGACAACTGGTGCCATCATATTTCTCAAAATTAGGCATCCTAAATTCATGTGGGAAGACCAAATTTGGAACCAAACTGAGCTCTCTTGCTTCTAGTTCTTTTTGGGAGGCATTAACATTTTTCATAGCTCAATTTCTCCTTTCAACTGTTTGAATTCATCCTTAAATTGCTCATGAAAAATAAGGCTCTTCCCCAGCTGTGAGTGTGAAGCTCCAGGGTAGGTTATCATTCTCGACGTATTAGTCTGATGACACTTATATCCTTTATCAGTTATATTCTCTCTATCAGCAACCTTGGTTACCATCACTTGTATCATCTGATTCGATACGTCTTGTAGAGAACCCGATGTTTGATTCCTCGTATCTTGTTGTAACTTGACCAACTACTCTTGTAATCGATCTTGTGATCCTTCATGAGACTGCTCCATTATTTCCATTTGTTTGTTCATGACGATGATGAAGTAGTATGAATGAATGATCTTGGTATTACTGTCATATAACCTTCCATAAATTATTTTCATATTTTCATAATCAATACATGTAACCAATGTATGTAAAATGCTTAAATAAACAAATGTGATGCAAATACATGTATGCAAAAAGTGTCATTCTAGAGTGATCATCTTAAAACAACTTTCATTTAACACAAAGGTTTTGATACATCAAGCAACTTTACATATAAGGAATAACTTTAACTCTTAACTTCTCTATCTCTCTCAAAAACCAAGTTAACTTCCATTCATGTTCGGGTTTTGATTTGTCAATCTGCTTCAATTCCCTCGCAAAGCCTGCTAAATCAATCAACTTGTGAGCCACATTACTTGCTTGGATCATAGTTTCTTTCATGTTGTCGTCTTTTTCCTCCATTTTACGTGTCAATTCTCGGAGCTGTAAACGAAGTTGTTCATTTTTCTTCGTAAGAAAATCTTCGTTGTTATGAAATTTTTGGGTAATATTTTCAAAATTATCTACCATCCTCATCAACCTCTTGTTCCTTGCTTTAGTGGATTCTAGCTCATCATCAGTTTCACGCTTGTAGAGATGATATGAAGCTTCCATGTTGGCTATGGACAAATTCAACATCTGATTTTTGGCTTTACATCTACCCAAATCATTAACAATTGTATCATGTATTTTTTCTGTAATATGCAAATCATAAGAGAATTTCTTGGCTCGACCTTCATGCATCTTGTAATTCTTTCTCAAGTGTTCAACGTCTTTTTTCAGTTTTGTGACCCCTGTTATCCACTCTTCTGGGGTATTTCCTATACCAGCATTTTTAAAGGCTAGACTGATCCTTTAAAAACCATCACGCATGGATTCCATCTCTCTATTCAGTTTATTGTTTTCATTCCTTAAATGACGAACTTGAGCTTCATCCCTTATCAAATCTTCTTCCTCCTGGATACCCCCACTGATATCCTTACCTTTGAGCACTTCTGGCTCCGCCTTAACAAGACAATCAGTCACCAAACCAGGTCGACCTTTCATTTCAAACTCTAAAACTTCATGATCCAAAAGATATTGGACTCGATGTTTGAAGGCGGTGTAATTCTCAATGAAATGTCCTTGAGCCCCAGCATGATACTTACAACGAACATTGACATCATACCAATTTGGATACAGAGGCTGCAAAGGTTTCAGATAATGCGGGGACACTTCCCGGGCTTCTAAAAGCCTATCATACAACTCCTTATATGATATAGGGAGATAATCAAAACGAAAGCCACCTCTCGGCTTGGATTGAACTGGAATCTTCAGGTTTATCTCTCCTGACGTTGTAAGTATACTCTCAAATGCCCAAGAATTCTGATTGCATGGTTTTTTTTCATCTTTCTGGACTTCTACAGTTGTCACAATTTCCTTGGGGTCTCCAAACAACTTGTTGATACGAATGGTGACCATGCATGATTTCTCATATTGGTAAGGATTAGTTTGTTCTAAAGTAACCCTTTGTGTACTTGACATCATAGGATTGTTCTTATCAAGCTTTTTCCTTTCTTTTGCAAAAGTCTCTTTTTCTTTGGCCAAAGCAGCTATTTTATCCATTATCTTGGACATCTGCTCTCTTATTTATCTTATCTCATTTTGCTCTTTGTCGGACACACGATCCTCGGGCATATAGTTCTATATTATTCTTGGAGTTTCCTCAAGATGTCATTTCCTTTTTGTGTTATAGTTTACTTGATCATGAAACCTTTTTTCCATCATGAAAACCTTTTACTCTGATAACCACTCACAAATCAACACCTTGATTATTTCATGATCATGTGATGCAAGCATAAGAAAAAAAACAGCAAGTTAACACAAATAAGAAAATAAGATGATAAGAATAGAAGCAAATTGCAGAATAAACAAATTGATAAGCTAATGCAAAATGATAATGTAAATACAAATGCAAATACACAAGGTGTTAAATCCCAAAAGCGACCACCATAGAACAACCTTCATTTAGACAACAAGATTTCATTACACCAGGTAGTCAAAATAAAATAACAATTATTCACTTCTTTAATTTCTTAAGTCGTATTATTTATGGAATCTAGCATTGCATCTGAAGTTGTCGAGGTACTTCATCACATTTGACAATGCCTGAGGTCTTCAAATTATTCATGGTTGAATCGTGAGATCTCTATTTTATGAAGTAGTGTTCATGCCTTTATGGAGGGTCTTCTCGTCCTTGATCTAACTTTATCCATCCTTTGAGGAAACATCTTGGATTTGGTGTTTTCAAAGGAAGTCTTCAACCAGCTTCAAATTCCTTTATTCACCAGATGTCTTTCTTTATGGATCGTTTAAACATTCCTGGATCACATGGTTTTGACTACATGGCTAAGAATTTCTTGTCTGATTATGAACAATCATCTTATTTAGTCAATCACTTGCAAATCAACACCTTGTTTGATTATGATATGAAAATGCAAATGTAAACATAATACAAAAGAAATAAGGAAAATTTATAAAACAAAAAAATTGTTAGTACCATTTATCCAAAGATCAGAAGAAATATATACGAATATCTTGCCCAACATGGTACCTACCATATCATGCTTTTAAAATAATTCTACCCAGACATGTTTTCTACCGCATGTTTTGCTTATAGAGCATCCTAACCTCATGCTATCTAGTTCGCATGCTTATTCAAGAAATTAAACCTAACCGTATGATCTTTAGTTCGCATACATTTATTCAAGAAATTAAAATTACACTAAAGAATGCTCAAATAAGCTTTTCCTTGTGCACTCTCCTTATAGGATCATATGGTATGAGTAAGACTATATATGGGTTATAAGTTTACTATATTTTGGGTTCGATTCTAAAGTAAGAGGTCCTCGAATTGTCCTTTGTCGGTGCCCTCTTAGGCTATCGAACCCTCAATCCTAGCCCATCACAAGCTTTCAGATCGAGTTCAATTCGAGGGGACACACTTCCTTATGTCATTGAGGAGGTGAAAACCTCACGAGGATCATAAGGCGTGAGCCCAAAGAGTGTTTCACTATCTCGCACGGAGGTGAAAACCACATGAGGGAGTAGCTACTTACTCCTACTTAAAATAGGACGGAGCGGGGTTTTAGCTCATGTTATGCAAATACAGTTGTGCAGTATGTGAGGAAAAGAGAAATAAAGTAAACAACACTGAGCAGAAAACTCAAGACCCTGAACAATTATTTACTCTAAAAACATTAGCAAACATATCAATATAACTATTTAGTGGTTAAGCAAATTACGAGTCAAAATGCAAACAAAACTTATTTAAAATCAAACAAGGGATCAAAAACCAAATTAGAACGAACTTGTAATTTTATTTGCAAAGACAATTTATTAATCAACTAATGGCCTGACTCTCTAAGGTTCCCAGTGGAGTCGCCAAGTTGTCGAAACGGTCTTTTCCCCGGGGGGAAAAGGATTGGCCCCGCTTCGAAAATGGTTTTTTTGAGTGATAAATTTGTGACAAAACATAGTTTGGGGAGTCACCACCAATATTTGATTAGGGTGTGGTTGGGCACCCAAAAATAAATTTTCCATTTTAATAAAATATTAATTTTAATTAAAAAGACAAACTTAGGGTCTGCGTTAACAAAATTTGAGTTCGGGAGTTGGTTACGTGTGGGGAAGGATTAACACCCCCACAATACCCTAAATCGATACCTATTCAATTAATTAATTATATTTGTAATAAAATGTACAAGTTTAAGTCTAATTTAATTTAAGATCCCCTAAAATAATATTTTTAGAAATTTTGGATGAAAGATAATAATATTTAATTATTTTCTATCGAGAAGAACCGATCTATCATACCTTGAAGCAATCGATTCTTACTCCAGTCGAAATAAAGAAATATTAAAATTCTATTCTAAATTTTAAAATGATCTTAAGAATGAAAACAATAATTTAATTATTTCTGATCGAACATTATTATTTTGAAAACCCTTTAAAAAACATGCAAAAGTTAGAGAAATAAAAAACCCTATCAAGCAATTGATTAATTATTTATTTTACCAATATTTAATGAGAATAAGGATATTCAATTAATTAAATATCGCGAGACGAGACCATAGATTCGATCTAACAGTCTTTTCTCGATGAATTTAATTAAAATAATACGATCTTTTTCTTAATCCTTGAATTTTAAAAATGGATTCGATTTAATTAGTGTCACTTAACGGGATAGACTTTCGTCTTAAAATTATCAAAAATAACTTTCTTATACGTTAAGACAGTTACTTTACGACAATATTAAAACGCTCGAATATTACCCTTAATCAATTTATTTATTCGAGTCAAGTGAGGCTGATGAGGTATCATACAAGAGTAATTAGAACTAAAATGAATTTAAATGTAATCAACATGCAAAAATTAAAATAAATATAAATTATAGGATTAAAAATTAAATTATTAAACTATCATACCCAAAATTGAAATAACATGAAAAAATATAAAGGAGTAAAATAAACAGATTCAAAATTAAAAGTTAAAATTATAAATGATGGCAATAAATAAAACAGAGGGATCAAATTAAAATATAATAAAATTAAAGTACTGAAATAAAATAAATAAAACTTAACATAGTGCTTGAAATATAAATATATAAATATACAGGGGGTTGTAAATAAATTAATCCAAAAATAAATAATCATGCCTAAAATGGGAAAATTAAAAAAAAGTCCCTCCCGGGACTAATATGCAAAACACAGTTAAAGTTTAGAGGACTAAACTGATATTTTACTAAAATACATTAAGGCACATAAGAAAATGGCTAAATTTTGAAAACATTCCCTACATGTGACTGTTTTGTAAAACATGCGAAAAGTTAGAGGGATTTATGTTGTAGTTTTACCCTTAATTTCATCTATAAATACCACTCATTTTTATTTTTCCCTCATTTGAATGATTTTGGGAGAAAAAAGAGAGAGAGAGAGGGAGAGATATCCTCTCCCCTTGGGCTCGGACGGCCTACTGCCGCCCATTGTGAGCCGCCGTCGGAATCTGTCCTGTTGGTGGTCGTAGTTCCCAAAATCACCCAAATCGCTCTCTTTTATAGATCTAACCCCCTAGGTGTTTCTCTTAGGGTAAAACACCCTAAAAACCACAAAACAAGACCTAAACCGAGCTCCTACCCTTCGGTTCTCACGCACTCTGGCGACCTCCGGTGAAGGCTAAACGACTCTGGTTCGACTCTCCTTCTTAGGTAATGGACTCGACCCTTCTCTTTGTTATTTTTAATCATGCAAATCGATTCCTTTTTTTGTTATATTTGGTTTTGTTTGAAATAAGCAAGTAATAATAATATAAAAAAATATAAAATATACCTCTGAAATATGTGATGTTTATTGCTTGATTTTTGTCTTTGAAAAATCCAAAAGGGGGTCTAACCCATGTTACATTGTTGTTATGGGTTATATACCTGATTTTACTGTCTAAAAATAGCATTAATATATTTTATCGGTTGTTGTTTTGGTGCCTAATGATAGTTCATGCATGGTATGGCCGGGCGTGATTGGTTGTTGTGGTGGTGATTGCTGAGTGGTCGGCAGTAGCGGTGGCATGGGAGTGGTTGGCAGCAGGGTGCGATCTGGACCTTTGGATGGTTCAAGATCCAATGGTTGGACTTCAAGGATGCATTAAGGGGTTCTGGAAACCCTAGTAGGAACCTTAAATGAGTTTAGGGTTTCCTATTAGGCCTGGATCAATTCTGGGGCCCCAAATGGGTCTTGGGCTTTAGGGTTTTAGGGCCAACATATCATGTTATAATCTGTAAAATAATAATATTAATAAATTATTATTTTTATTATTAATAATAATATTATTAAATATAATAATATCGAAAAACGAGTGTCGACAAAGATTATGATCATCATTGAACGTCCTTAACAAAAGAGTAGTCTAGTCGATTTTGCAATGTCATACACAAGAGAAGCCCCATGTTGTCCGCTCCTATGCATATATAAATACCAAGCCTTTTGTTCATTTCCTTGAGAAAGGAGAATGATATATTTGTAAGAGAAGGGTATATTGCTTGAGTGTATTTTCTGGGGTAAGGTCAAGGGTCCTTGTTTTATCAGTTTTCAACTTTGTCACTTTGTCCAAGATTTATAACTCTAATCACTTAAAGAGTTTTTAATTCACTCGATATTCAAAGAACTGCAAGATTGCAAATTTGATTCAATGCCCACCATCTTTAAAGGAACACAAATTTATTTATATAACCTTACAAAAAGATGAGAAAGGACAAAAACATATTCAAACAAGACACTACAAATGTAAGGTACAACAGTGGTAGATAACGACCTCCATTTGTTTATCTAGAATGACCCATTACTCCTAGGGTCTTTGTCCTTATTTGCTCCTCATCTCTTGATCATTTCTCGCGTCAAGACTCCCTTATCAACGAGCTTTTCAATTTCTTCCATCAAGGATATGAACTTGTCAGTGGGATAACCCAATGCCCCTAAATGAAATTCAAAAGCACTATTTGGGTCATAGTCATAAGAAGATGAGCTAGTTTTCACTTTTAAAGGCCTCAGAGTGAGGTATTGACTCTTGATTAAAGGGGATAACAATTCAAAAATAGGTACTTGAACAACCTTGAGGGTTGTATTTTTCCAAGACATCTTTTACGGTCAGTCTCGGATTTCCTTTCCTTTAACTTTTATCTCATCATTTATCATCAGAGATGTATCAAGAGTTGAATCTTTTATCTCTGCCTCGCATACCTTGCTTTCCTTGATTTTTCCCTTTTCCCTTTTAACGTCCTCTTCCATATGTACTTCACTCGTTTTGACCCTATTAACTCCATTTTAGGGGTTGATTCCCAATTGTTTGACCAAAACAGATTGATTGTTATCATCTATCTCTATAAACCCATGAGCCAGAAGATCTTGGACTCGTCGTTTGAAGTTGATATAATTTTTAATGGAGCGTCATCAGGCTTCCAAGTGATATTCACAATTAATTTTCTCATTATACCAACTCAGATAAGGGGGCAGTAGAGGCTTAGCCAAACATGGAGCAATCAGCTAGACTTGGAGTAACTTGGAATATAACTTATTGTACGAAAATGAAGGAAAATTGGGTAGAAGCTCTTTGACCTTATTTTTTTCTTTCCATGACCATCCTAAAGACCTTGTGACTGATCACCAAAATGTTTAGTCTTCTTCAATGACACTTTAACCTCTTTCATGCTTCTTTTCTTTGATTCAGGCTCAACTTTTATGTTAGAAGTTTTACCCTCAATTTTTGTTTTTTTCAGCATGATCTCTGTCGTATTTTCTATAAGTATACCCAATTTTTGGAGTTGAATTGGATTACCACACTCCCCAATAGGTTCTTGGTCATTTTTTATTGTATTGGCTGCACCATTAACCTTCAGATTCTCACCCAAAGTTTTCATCTTTTCTTGCATAATAGGGTCCTCTAATGTTTTCTCCCCATATATTATTGTAACCATCATACTTATCTGCTTGGACATCTGTTCCTTGTACTCAACTTAGAAATTTCTTGCATCATCAAACATTTCTTGTTGGGTCTTTACGAGTTGCTCTTGGATTCTCTATAACACCCCCAACTCGTACCTTACCCGGATACGAATCCGAGGTGTGAAATTGACTTTTTAAAATGTTTACTTTTACAAAATCATAGAAAATTTAAACTTTTATTAAAACAACAGTGAAATAATTTTCATAAATACAATCAAAAAAATTACAAAATTGATCAGAGCATATATGATTTAAACTTTGTTTACATGTCAACATAATTACTATAAAAAATGACATACTATTTAATATCACTTATGATCTGATCATCTTCAACAAAGATGCTGTCTTTTTAGACTTCAACTATGGTCTTCCTATTTCTGGGTATCTACGTGTGAAACACTCACACGCTAAGTCAAAGACTTATGAGGCATAATATAATCATGCAATAATGAATTCATGAAACATGTGATTCTATAATTCCAACATGAAATTATAATCTCTATATATTTACTCAACCATAACATACATAATCATAGAATGCACAAATAATACATATCATCTTTTAAGGTGTTTAATTTTGTTTATATCTTTTGTGTTCTCATGTACATTACTGAGAACCTGAGGTACGTGAGTACATTGAGGTTGTGCACGTACGCTGTCACCACAGCTCGTATAAATTCCCACTAGGGGCACATAGAATTTGTCCCGAAAGACTACTCCTTAGGGATCACATATATATTCCAAAGGACCAAATATGTGTCCCGAAGAACCGCATATATGTTCCAAATGATTACATATATATCCCGAAGAACCACATAGAACCCTCGACTCTTGGCATACCAATTATACCTGCAACTCTCATATCACATAACATGGGCTTAAATATTGATATGTTCCATATATTCATATCTCTTCTATACTTTCTCATGAAACCACATCTCATATTTTACATGTACACATATAATCACTTATCTTATAACATATGGCTTAGATTTGTTCTCTTATGTTCGCATACATCATATATCATATCATATTAAAGCATGTGTAGGTTATTCATGTACTCATTATAATCATAACATATGTGTGTACATGAATACGGCATCATGAAATCAAATATAGGAAATAGACTTATCACAAGTCTTATTTCCATAAAAAAAACATCTATACTAACTATGGTATGCACTCACCTTAGCCTCACTTAGTCCAGTCAAAGGCTATGACTTTATCTCTCTCTCTATCGTTCCTAATTCTTTGATCGATCGATCTTACTCTTCGACTTTTCCGGAACTTGATTATGTTCGATATCTACACCAATATACATTCGATACGGATATTAGAATTCTAAACCTTATAAATAAATCATCAATAATATGAACTACAAGAAGTACCACTTTCACATTTCTACTTTTAGTAGTATCGGTACCCAAGGCATGGTACCGATACTTTCCCTAGCTGTGGTATCGATACCCTTTCCCTATACTGGAATCCTTATTTCATAATGGTATCGGTACATGCCTTATGGTATCGGTACCATTGGTATCGATACTACCCTTTAGGTATCGATACCCCTTACATAATTTGTCCAATTTTGGCTTATGGTATCGATACTTATTCATATAGTATCAATACCCTCTCTCAAATTTTGACCATTTTCTCTTGGAAGTATCCATACTGAATGAACAATATCGATACCCTATGCCCATAATTCATATTTTTAGCTCAAAAATTCACCCATACTTACATATACCTTCCATTTTGAACTCCTTTCATACTATTAAACTTAACTCAACTTACTTAACCTATCATATATTCATATAATACATCCTCATCTTCAATATTTCATCCTAAATCTTGAAACCAAGAATCCTACAAATTTTCCAACATGCTCTAAATTCAATTATAACACTTCATACTTCTTAATTTATCTGATGACAAGTCAATTCTAGTCTCAAACTCTACTTACTAACTCTCTCCCAAGATTTCATTTAGAGACCTCTTATCTTTAATCCTTCCTAACTCCTTCATCTTATAGTTTTTAGACAACTTAAGCTTTCCTTAAGATTAAGTATTACCCAAAGAAAATAAACCAAACTTAAATTCAATGAATAACCAGCTAGCAAGAAACTCACCTTGATAATTTGGGGTTCACAACTGAAAGAGAAAGAAAGATGAAGAGAACTCTGGATATTTCTTTTCCCTTTTCTTTCAAATCTCCACGTGTATATATCCTCACCATAATACATTTTTAATTCATTTATTGGTCAAATGACCATTTTACCCTTCTAATCATCCTTCTTTTTTATTTAGTCCTACATAAAATTTTCCATATAAGCCCCCAAACTTTTCAATTTATCTACTTTATTCATTAAATTTTGAAAGTTTACAACTTCGTCACTAACCGGGTGTTAAGGATGTTACATTCTCTCAATCATACTAACACGTGCTAATATTTCATTCATTGCTTTCGATCTTTTCAGAGACACGCCCCATGTGACTTTAATTTGCTTTCAGAACTTCTGTCATATTATCCTTCACAAATTACTCTCACATTTTCATGATTGTCGCATGTTAATATACTATGCAATATATTACGTGTGATGTAAATATAAAGATGCAAAAATGCAAATGCGAAAATAAAGAAATAGGAATGCAAAATGTGCAATGCATGTATGTAAAAGGTGTTATTCAAGAGTGATCATCTTAAAACAACTTTCATTGAACTCAAAAGGTTTTGGTACATCAAACAAACTTTACATATAAGGGATAGCTTTCACTCATAATTTCTCTATTTCTCTCAAAAGCCTAGTTAGTTTCCATTCATACTCAGGTGTTGAGTTGTCAATCTGCTTTAATTCTCTCGTAATGCCAGCTAAGTCAACCAGTTTATGAGCCACATTATTGGCTTGGGCAGCAGCTTTCTTCTTGACATTGTTTTTTTCCTGCATTTTACATGTTAATTCTCGTAGTTGTAGATAATATTGTTCATTCTCCTTTGTAAGAAAATCTTTGTGGTCGAGAAGTTCTTGTACAAGATCTCCATAATCATCTATAATCTTCATCAATGTATTATTCTTGGCCCTAGTGGCTTCTTGTTCAATATCAATCTCATACTGGCGGAGCTAATATGAAGCTTCTATATTAGCTGTAGATATATTCAATATCTGATTTTCAGCTTGACATTTTCCCAAATCGATGACGGTTGTATTGTGTTTTTCTTCTGCAATCCGTAAATCATGAGAACTTTTTCGCTCAACCTTCGTGCATCTTGCCATTCTTTCTCCATTGCTCAACATCATTTTTTAGTTTAATGACCCCTGTTGTCCATTCTTCCAGGGTGTTTCCCATACCAACATTTTTAAATACTTGCCTGATCATTTGAAAATCATTATACATGGCTTCCATCTTTGTACTCAAATTATCGTTTTCAATCTTTAAATGACGAATTTGAGCTTCGTACTTCAGCAAATCTTCTTCCTTTTGGATAACCCTACTGATACCCTTAGCTTTGAACACTTTTGGTATCAATCTAACAGAATAATAAGTTACCAAACTAGGTCAATCTTTTATCTCGAACTCTAAAATTCCATGATCCAAAAGATGTTGGACTCGATACTTGAAGGCGGTGTAGTTCTCAATGGAATGTCATTGAGCTTTGGCATGATATTCACAACGACCATTGATATCATACCAATTTGGATATGGTGATTGCAAAGGTTTCACATAATGTGGAGCCACATCTCGGGCTTCTAGTAGCTTCTAGTACAACTCATTGTATGATAGAGGGATATAATTAAATTGAGAACCACCTCTCATTTTGGAATGAACTTGAGTCTCCGATATTTGGAGTAGACTCTTAAATATCGATGAGTTCTGATTGCATAACTTTTTTTATCTCTGGAAACCTCCATTGTTGTCACCATTTCTTTGGTATCTCCAAACAACTTATTGTTACGAATGGTGATTACTCGTGATTTCTCAGATTGGCTAAGATTAGCAGTCCTTTGTATATCTGACATTGTCGATTATCTTCATCGAGTTCTTTCTCTTTTTACGCAGAAATCTATTTTCCTTTGGCCAAAGCAGATATTCTATTCATCATCTTGGACATTTGCCCTCTTATCTCTTGCATCTCTTTTTATTCTTCATCGGACATACAATCTTTGGGTGAATAACTCTCCACTATTTTCAAAACTTCCTCAATATGCCATTCCCTAGCTGTGTTAAAATTTACTTGATCATGAAACCCTTTGTCCATTATGAAAACATTTTTACTTTGATGATCACTCACAAATCAACACATTTTGATTATGTCATGATCATGTAATGCAAATAAAAAGAAAGAAACATAAACAAGTTAATACAAATAAACAAGTAAGCTAATACAAAAAAATACAAATACAAATAAGAGACAGAGAAAAATAAGTCAAAAGAAATGGTTAGCAACAATCAATTTTATAGAAAGAAAAGATTCTACCTAACGTGGTATCTACCATGATATGCTTTTATCAAATAGTAATCCTATCAATACTTGTTTTCTACCCCATGTTTAAAAATCCTAACCTCGTGCAATCTAGTTCACATGCTTGTTTGAAAAATAAACCTAACTGCATGATTTCTAGTTCACATACTTTTTGCAAAACACATAAATAGATTCGAGGAAAAGGTTAGAGTGAATTTCCCCTATAGACAAAAATTCAGTACAAAACGGGAAGAAATTTGGTACTACTAACAGGGTGCTCGAATTGTCCTTTACTGGGGCCCCTTTGAGCCTGCCAAACCCTCGATCCTCACCCATTATAGGCTTAAATTCAATTCGAGAGGATGTATTTTCCTATGTCCATGCGAGGAAACTCGATGTTTCACTCGTAAACATGAGGCATACGTATCCTAGAGGTTACTTGCTAAAGCCCATGCGGAGAAAATAATTTTTCTCACGTAAGTATGGCGTTCACCCCTACCTAATGGGACAGAGCACAGTTAGAAGGCTCTACTATCTCAAATGGTCATAGTACGTGAGAGGGGAAACTCACAATCCTTTACCTCGATTCCAGAACAATCTAACCAAACAAGGTTAGAAATTTGAAACACAAAAAACTAACCACATTAGTATAACTAATAAAAATACGATGGGATGCAAACAAAAAAAATATTATTCATATTTTCCATTTTCAACTAAAAAGATGTATAATCGATTACAGGTTGACTCTCTAGAAAAGAAAAAAAAATCCCCAGCGGAGTCGCCAAGCTGTCAAAACGGTTCTGTCGGCTTTTTAGGGCTTTTTCGAGGATCGATCCAACTTAATATTGGGGCATGTCGAGTTTTAAAATAAATACGTAAATAGACAAATTTGGAGTCACCATCGACTTTTGAGTTAGGTAAGTCGAATACCTAAAAATATCTTTTAAAATAATTTTAAGAAAAATAATTTTAAAAGATAAAAATTTAATCTCCATTTGACCAAAAATTCAATTTGAAAACAGGTTCGGGAGTCAGTTATGTGTTGGGAAGGATTAACACCCCCACAACGTCCAAAATTGGTACTTACACGATTATACGTCATCTAATTTATTGAAATTGGAAAATTCGAATAATATTTAAAATATGACATTTTTATAAAATAGAAAGGAAAATTATTTTATACGAATAATCTTTAAAAATACCTTCCTAGTAAATTAAAGGAATATTTTTATAGATTGCTCATACAAGATAGTATTACCCTAAATAAAATATTTAAAACAAAAAAATATTATTTTATTCGAGTAATCTCTAGGAATACTATCCTTGTTAGTTAAGGGTACTTCTTTAAATTACTCTTATAAACTATATAAAAAATTATTTTAGTAATAAATATATAAATATATAAATAAAAGATTAAAATAATACATATAATAATTTTAGGGATCAAATTATGAAACTAAGAGAGATAAAGGCGAAAATTGTAAATAATTAATATGTTAGGTACTTTAAACGTAAATAAACAAAATATTATTTAAAATTAAAAATATTAAAATTCAGGGATTAAAACGCAAAACAAACTAAATATGATGGCCTTAAACAGAAACATCACATAGTCAAAGTACTGGAATGATAATTTAACCATAAATAACTATTCGGGATTAAAATATAAATTATTAAAATTTAAAGACTAAATCTGATATTTACCCAAAACATATATAAATATGGTTAGTGACTAAAATATAAACAAAATAAAATTAGAGATCCAAATTAAAATGAATATAAATTAATTTAAGTGACTAAATTAAAAGGTTACAAAATCAGGGATACTGGGAGAATGATTTTCCCATACACTAATTATGCAAAAACCCCCCGAAACTGCGTCGTTTGGGGAGGGGTATTTATACCTTATAAACCAGCCTTTAAGAGCCTTATTCTTCATTTTCTCCATTTCCACTCTCTCTCTAAAAGAGAGAAGAGTGAGATGCTCTGGCATCTATCTAAACTCCCTCATCGGAGGGATTTCCGCCCTCCACCGCCGTCGGCCACCGTTCACGGTGGCTGGAGTTAAGAAAATTACACAAATTGAAGCCCTTTTTTTCTATACCTAAATCCACCCTCATTTCCTCCTAAAAACCCATCAAACTTAGTAGATCTAGGTTTATTTACCTTCAAAAAATTCAACTTCGGCAGTTCAACGACACGTGAAGGCTCTGACGATGGTAAGTTTCTCTTATCTTTCTTTTCCTTTGTTTTTTCTGTATTGTTGGCTGGTTGTTCCCCGTTGTTCTTCTCTCTTGCAGGTGAATGGGGGTTTTATAGGCCCCTTCGAATCACTTTTTTGACTGGTTAAAAGAGGGAAGCCTGGTGAGTCAACGGAGCTATGGTGGTGACTCGCCATAAGGGCGGCTGGGTGCATTAAATGCACCCACATCTTCTGGATTTGACCTGTGAGGCGACGGTTGCGTGGCGACGGCTAAGTGGGGCAACTGGCAGCGGCGATGACAGGCTTATCCTCGAGCTAATGTGACGACTGGCATAACCCTAGGGTTATGATGAAACCCTAGGGTTTCTAGAATAACATCTGGACCGTTGGATCAAGGCAAGATCCAACGGATGAGAGCAACAGGTGGCGTAGAGACTTTGAGCACAAACCCTAGACGGGTTTTGGGGTTGTTGGGTTGTATGGGCCTGGATGGGTTGGTTGTTGGGATCTGGGTTTTGGGTCATTTATTTATTTCGGGCCCAGTTGGGTTTGTTGTATTGGGCCCCAGGTTTTGTAATAAAATTATTATTTAATAATAATAATAATAATAATATAACAACTAGGATAAAAACCATTGTCAACAATAATTTTATTAATAATTTAATTGAAATAATCTTAAAATTTTAATATATTATTTTTTTGAGTCACTTTAGAACTCGAGCTCAGGTCCATTTGATTCGAGAGTTGATTGAACTTTGACCGAGTCGATCTTGAGTAACTTGAGATCATCCTCTTCTCATTTACCGTAATAGTATACCTTGCTTTGTCAGTTTGGTTTCATTGGAGGGTCTATTTCCTTTAAGAAGTTTTAGGTCATTTAATATGTCCTTTATTTGCCTCATCTTCACCTTGATTCTATTGTTTCATTTCTTGCAGTGCTTCATAATCTCTCTCGTTCCTTAAATAATAACTTAATTTATCCTTAATTATATGTTGTTCCTGTTGCATTTAACAATACAAATAATTAGTGATCTCTTTCTGTAAATCCCCTACAATGAGTTGAGCATCAGCCAAACTCGGTTGTCTTTAGGCTAATTCTGATTGGCCTTGCAAAATGTAATTATGCAAATATATTTTTTAAATTAATCTGGAGTTAGTATAAGGCAGTATATGTTTAAAGATAACTCTTAATCATTTGTTATTAAACGCTTATACCTATAATATTCTCGGTGCTTAAACCTAAGACCTTAAATAATAACATCAATTTTTTTACTATCGATGTCACTTGGTTTGTGCTAATTATGTAAATATCTGATTCCATGTTGATGTCTTAAATTATCTGATATAAGGACAGATTCGTTGGACAAAAGCCTTGCAGTTCTTGGGCTGAACTGGAACCTTGTTGCTACCCAAAACTGAATGTTAAGGTTGGTTTATTAATTTATGATTAAAAATGCTTTTGGAATTTAATCAAGAACTGACTAGTAAATGCTTTTAGAGACATTTTTATTTAGAAATAGTAAAATTTTATATGATACGGTGAATTTATAAAATTTAACGAGATAAAATTATATTATTAACAGAAAATATAAAGAAATTATCTAAAACATATAAAAATATAAAAATTTTAAGATAACAACTATCCCATCAATAATATCAAATGTAGATTTAAGATTACATGAAATCCCAAGACTGGTTGAAAACTGAACCACTAATTGCCCACATTTGTTGTGCATTCAAATGAAGGAAGCTCTCACAGCAATCATTGAACCCTGTTGAAGAATGATAAGAAGAAAGTTCGTTTTTTTGTAAAGTAAATTATATATATAAACTTGTAATTAAATACCTTATTTATTTAAAGAACTAAAATCCGAAAGACTTACCTTAAATGATTGAGGACTCCATTAGTCGCTTTATATATAGTGGGTGACGGAAAGCTGATGTGATACGTTAACTGCTGTTTTAGCATAGTATGACCACCATTTTGATCCGTCTTTTTCTTCTATCTCCATTCTCTCGTCTCTATACTTCTTTTAACTTCTCAAAATCAATCATTTCTTTCCTTATGCAATCTTCACATTCTGTACATGCACTGCTCCAAAAGGGGAAAAAAACCATGCTCCGATTGAGGGTCAGTCACTACATCCCACAGCTCTCTACTTCTGTATATACAAGAAGTACTGTCGAAAAGATGCCTTAGGCTTTGAACTGGTTTTTCACTTGATGGTATTTATTTTGACATAGACTGGTAAGTTCGTAATGGTTCTCTCTATCCAAAAAAGATACGTAAAACATTAATTATTAGTGACAAGTTTCTGGATAAATACAGTAATTTGACATAGACTCTTTAGGGGGATCATGTTTCTGGCCTAGCAAAGTATAAACCTTGTTCTCCTTAACTTTAGTTTTGTAGTTACAGTAGTTTTTTATGAACCTTTTTTTTTAATTTTACCTTCTATAACACCCAAATTTTCGAGTTAAAACTTGTGGGTTGACCCGAGAGGTCTATGAACCTATGTGCTCAAGCAATTAGAACTGTTAGGCTAAGTTTGGGCCTAATATAACTTTTAAAAGGACATTTATAAGTTGAGGCTAAATAAAGGAGAACCCATTGTGTAATTACCCCATCGAAGATTTCACAAGCTGATTTCCTCATTAAATAAATAAGATCATTGGGAAAAACGAGGAAAAAAAAAGTTCAAAAAAACCTTCCCTTTGTGATCATTCCATTTGTTTTCATCTACGTTCCACCAATGACGGATTTAAAAATTAAAAAAAATGGTCTAAAATAAATATTATAATATTTATTAATTAAAAATTACAAAATCCAAATATTAATTCATTCAAAAAGAAAAAAAATACTAAATATTAGAAATAGTTACAATTGTTCTCGATCAACTTTCATTCCTTGAAATCGTTTCAAGATTTTTTTTTCATCGTCGATTTGGACAAAAACATCTCTTTCTATATAAATGACAAAACAATCATTTAGAAATTGATCACCTATGCTATTTCGCAACCTCCTCTTCACATTTTAGAAAAATACTCTTTCCATACTTGCGGTTGCTACGGGTAGAATCAATACAAACTTTTTGAGCAAATAGACTTGTTGGGACACTTGATGCTTCTTTGTCTCGACTAGATTCATGGAAAGTTCACCCATATATTTCAATACCCAAAATCTATCATCCCTCTGCATATCAACAATATAATTATCAAGTTTATCATCAAGGACTAGTCTATCAACACCTATAAATTCATCGGGATATAATTCATCAAGTCTAAGTATCTTTTGTTTGTCAAAAGAAGAAAATTTATCAAGTGGACTCAAAGAAGCCATACAAGTCAATAACTCTTTACTAACATCATCAAATCGGTTGTTTAACTCTTGAAGCTGAATATCTATAACTCTCAAGAACACTTCAATTCGAAAATGATGAATATTAGTAGTATCCAAATGATAACATTTCTTTCTTCTCGAAGGAGTATACACAACATTCATATCAAGAATATCAATGTCATTCTTGTTACAAAATGAAGTGGTTGTAACAAAAAAAAAAAAGACTCCCACTCGTTTTTCCTTATATTTTGCAATCTTTCTTTAGTTAAAGTAACAAGTGACATATCATTGACAATATCTTGATATTTTCTCTGTAAAGCTTTGTTTAATTCATTCATAATCCAAAATATTCTCTTCATCAAGTGAATCATGAAAATGAAATCAAATGACTTTATTGTAAAACTCACATTATCGGCTTTTCGAGCATCATCATCATTTCGAGTATCATTATCAATCAAATCAAACACCTCACATATCGTAGAATACAAATCAATCACTTTCAAAATCAACTTATATTGAGACCCCCAACGTCTATCGCCTGGCCTACCTAAACCAAGCTCTTGGTTTAAACCTTTTCCACTCACAAATTCACCATTTTCAAAGGCTTTTACAATTTTTCAGCTTGTTTTCCTTTAAGCAAATCTTTTTGCTTACATGATAATCCAACAACATTCAACAAATCTTCAGGTGTATCAAAAAGCTAACCACAGTCTTTATTTTTCTTAGAAACAACAACAAGAGTTAATTGAAGTTGATGAGCAAAACAATGAATGCAGTATGCAGATTGTGTTTCTCTCATGATTAGAGTTTTGAGACCATTAAGTTCACCCTTCATATTACTAGCTCCATCATACCCTTGCCCATGAATTTTTGAAAAACTCAAAGAATGCTCATTAGGCAAAGAAAAGATAGTTTCTTTAAGAGACAAATTTGGTATCTCCAACATGAACAATTCCAAGAAACCGTTCTTTTATCAACATAGCGAACACAAAAAGTCATTTGTTCTTTTTAAGACACATCACTAGACTCATATACTAGCACTCCAAAATAATCCTTACCAAGATCTTTCACAATTTCCTTTGTAGTTTCTTTCTCACAACAATTGATAAGCTCTTTTTGAATTGAAGGTGCAATCATTTGATTATTTTTAGGTGCATTTTTCAAAACAATATTTCCCACATCATTATTTTTTTCAAAACAATATTGCACCTTCAATTCAAAAAGAGCTTTTCATTTGTTCTTTTTGAGACACGTCACTAGACTCATATACTAGCACTCCAAAATAATCCTTACCAAGATCTTTCATAATTTCCTTAGTAGTTTCTTCTGCACAACAATTGACAAGATCTTTTTGAATTGAAGGTACAATCATTTGATTATTTTTAGGTGCATTTTTCAAAACAATATTTCCCACATCATTATTTTTTTCCGCAATCCAATTCAAAAGTTCAAGAAAATTTCCATTGTTAGTTGATTCATCACATTCATCATGACCACGAAATGTTAATCCTTGAAGTAAAAGAAATCCCAAACAATGAAGAGAAGTAGTCAAACAGATACGGTAGTTACTTTTAGCTTTCTCGGTTTGTTGGTTTAAAGAAACTTTCAAGGATGACTTAAAGTTCTTTAAATCCTCAAACTTTTGAAAAGCTTGATTATGAGCACTAATAATTCCACCATGTTTTCTGAATCGAACTGGTCTATTTCAACCTCTAAACCCATTAACAAAAAATGCATCTCCTCCTGCAGCATTGGTAGTTTCATTCTTAAACAAGTAACAAACAAACCAAAATGATGCATCTTTTGAAACACTATACTCAAGCCAAGAATACTTATTAAACCAAGATTTATTAAAGCGACGTAATACACCTCCTTCGAAATTCGTTTGAGGAAATTTGTGCTTTTTTCTTTGGGAAACAGCTCTTTGTATGTATTCTTTCCTCATTGCTTCTTGACCCATTGGATAATAGTCAATAATTTTTTCCTTTTAACCAGATTATGTGGAATATAGCTAATATTAACTTGGCTCTCCATCTCCCTAGATGCAAATGTTGTAATATCATCTTGTGTAATACATGTAGATCTCATTCCGTTTTTTTTTAGTTTGGGGCATATTATTTGAAGGGAAAGAAAATTCTTGTTCGGCTTCAGTTGCTGAAGGTTTTTGTTGGTTATGATACACAAATTGACACTTCACTTGGGAAGAACTTGCCTAATTCTTTTTGGACTTTTGAACAAACCAATCCAACGTTTCATTCTTATTCTTTCATTGAAAGTTAGTATTTTCTTCATTCATATTCTCACTGCTACAATTACAAATTTACAAACCACAATAATTATTGATTATAATTCCCCATTAATAACTATATTATTATCAAAGAAGTAAGATCTTAATTACTAATTAAGTAATTTTAATGGATTCAACTTAAAAGTTAAAATATCCAAATTGCTTCAACTTAAATTACACAAATTTAATATATTTTCTTTCTCCATCCCAGAAATATATATTCATAATTTTATATATCACAATTTAGCATTCAAATATTCTTCATAAAATCACTAAAATCTATTAAATTGATCTAAAATTTAATTTTATCTCTTAATTTTAACTCAATCAAATTAAGAAATAAATTTCAAAAACTTAAAAATATAAATATGAATTTAACTAAATTTAAGACGGTAAAAGAATGAGTGAAGAACCTAACTACCTAAGGAAAAGAAATGAGCAGCACCTTACTTGCAGGTAGCTTGGTTGGGGAAGTTCACGGGAAAATCGCCGGTGTACGGTGTCATGACGGTTGGTTTAGACTGAAGCAATGGACCGATAGCTGGGTTTCACATCAGCTGGGTTTGAATTAAAAAAAACAGAAGCTTTAGAAGTGAGAAAATAAAAAAAAGTGAGATGAATTGTTGTAAAAGATAAAATGGTATATATTATCAATATTTTTTTAATTTAAAAATTTAGAATAGAAGGTTGACATTGGCTTCTTACTCACGTCAAAGAGCACAAAGCTCAAGAAATAGGTGTGCAGAAGTTTTAACTCTTAATAAAATATATTAAATGTTGATATTTTTTAAGGAAAATGGGTATGCATTTGCTACCTCCTGGACCACATAGGTTCGCCCCTGCATTCCATCCTCTCTTTCTCCCAAACAAAGCTAGAGCTCCAAAGGCATCATCTTTGTCGTGCAACTAATTCATCCCGAATTTGTGAAGATAAATGTGTTAACCTACACTTCAAGAGCTTTCTTCCATGCTCAAAATCTCTTGGAGAGATGAGAGTGGTTAAAAATGGGTTTAAGAGAGATTTTGAGACCTTGAGCTATATGAACTTATTTTGGTTTGAGTCTTGAATCCTAAATGCATTATTATACCCCCTTACTTTATTAGATGTGTTAGTGATAATTTTCATCTTTATTTTTATTATTGGTCATTATCTTTATTTGTGAAGTGCAAGAAGTTGGAAAGAACTAAAACTCTAAAGAGAAGAAGAAACTTAGTGGAAACTAAGCAATGAGCTTTATTTCAAGTACCAAGCTTTAAGGTAGTACACATTCAACTTTGAAGTGCTACTTGTGTTTCATAATTTTGATGCTTTGTTAGTTGTTGAGCATGTTGAGTGTTCTTGTATGTTAAGCATGCCTTGGATTTAACTTGTTCTATTGTGTGTTAAAATGTATTATAAAGATGTTAAATGACCCTAAATAACCCTCAAAAGCTTTAGAAATGAAGTAGGACACGTTTTAGAGTGTTTAGGAGAGGTTTGGAGATATTCCCAAGTGAGAAAGATGTCATTTTTGGGTTCTAGTATCGGTACTCTAAGAACATTACCGATACTCCATGAACACGTCAAGAATTTAGACTTTTATTAGTAGTATTGATATTATGTTCATAGAGTATCAATATTGTTTATGTGGCATCAATATCAATGTCTTGGTCTTGATACTGGGAATTTTAATCAAACTTCAAAGCTAAAAATAATATTGATACTCAGAGTGAGTAAAATATCTAAATTTATTGAGCATACAATTCTTTTATTTTAAATTTATTTTGAACTTATTATGAGTATATTTAATGAATATTGTGTATATAATTTTAGTATCTAAAATATATTGTTGTTTCTATATCATCATTTTCACCATTGCCACAGCTTTTGCTTGTAGTTAATAACAATAGGTGTCCATGATTGTATAATTGTAGACAAGAGTGGGCTTCTCGAAACGACAAACTTAGTGTCATGAGCGGAAAATAAATAGGCTAAATAAATTTTTCCCTAAAAGAAAATAAGGAAAATATCAGCCCATGTAAGAATGAATTGGGGGAATGGGATGGAATAGACCTAGGGATGTATGTGGGTCAAGTTTCCGATCAATCAGATACGACCAATAAACATATACTCTTTATATGAAACTTGAGTTGATTCAGATTTAGAGTGACATTCGACTCAAAATCTGACCCATTTTTTGAGATAAAACTCGTATCCATATTTGACCCGATTCCACCCAACATATATATATATATATATATATATATAATTTTATTTATTTTGAAAAAATAAGATCTAATTAAAAAAATAATATGGATAAGAGTATTATTACAATTAGAGTTAATTGCATTATGTGTACCTAAACTATGATCTTTATTTTAAATTGGTCTTTAGACTTTTGAATATTCCAATTTAATCTCTAAACTATGATTCTCATTCTAAATTGGTCCCAACACTTTTGATTCTTCCAATTTCATCCCCAAATTCTTCCAAATATGCAATTAGTTTCAGCCGTAGTTTAACCTAAATTTTATTTTTCAAACATATAATAATATAAATTGGTCTAACAATTTTATTAACAAGAGATATGATTAGTATATACGTATAATTTGGGATGAAATTGAAATGTTTAAAAAGTTTAGGGACCAATTTAGAATGAAGATCATACTTTGGGGATGAAACTGAAATGTTCAAAATTTTAAGAACTAATTTAGAATGATAGTCATAGTTTAAGGATAAAATTGGAATACTTAAAAGTTCAGGGACTAATTTAAAATGAGGGTCATAATTTAAAGATGTATAATGCAATTAACTCTTACAATTATCCCCGAATATATATGATATAATTATATTATTTTTCGAATTTGACTCGACCCAACTCGAGTGTATATTCTAAAAGACTTGACGTGATCCGAATCAAACTAATTTTTTACTAAAAAAACATAACTCAATAAGATCAGATCTGGTCAAAATCCCTCAAGTTCGAATCTCTTGTAAGAGGCTGACATTATAGAGGGTCTTAAGTCTTTTAAATTTTTGAATATTAGTATTTGAGGCTTTAATTTTTTTAATTTAATTATTTTAAAATTTTCATTAGATTTTTAATATTTTTAATTAAATCTTTTATTATTTTTAAAAATTTTGAACAGGTTTTAATTTTTTTTAAAATTAATTTAAAAAATTTGAAGTATCGTAAACTACTCAAATGACTACTAAATTATGGGGTTGGTATTGATATGACAACCTTACTTTTAATTTTGTTAATATTACCACATAACTATTTAAGTGGTTTCAATGTAGCCACATGCCGTTAAAATTTAACGGAGCTACACATACCGTTAAAATTTAAGGGTGCAACTGACGTGACGGTTAATAAAATTAGTATAATTGTATATTCAATCCTCATAACTTATGCATTCTATCAATTTGTTCACAATTTTAAATTAATCCAAAAAATTTAATTCTCCAATCAAATTATGACATGTATCATGTCATGATATTATTGGAGGACTTTTTCTTAATATTAATTTATTCAATATTGAATTAATTGTCAAATTACATCCAATTTGATAGAATGTATAAGTTATGAGGACTAAGTATATTGATATGATTGAAGGACTATATTGATATGATTGGAGGACTTTTTCTTAATATTAATACATTTAATATTAATTTGATTAGAGAATTAAATTATTGAATTAATTTAAAATTAGAACCAAATTGATAGAATGTATAAGTTATGAGGACTAAATATATAATAATATTAATTTTATTAACTGTCACGTCAACTACTCCATTAATTTTAACGACAGATGACTACAATGAAACCACTTAAATAGTTATATTGTCATATTATCAAAATTGAAAGTACATTGATCATGTTATATCAACATCAATCTCATAATTAAATGGTTAGTCGAATAATTTACCCTTAAAAATATTAAATTTTGTTCCTAAATTGTTTTGTCAAGATTTATTAGTGCACCAACCTTTTTATTCTTTTAGCCCAAATCAAGTTTTTGACCTTTTCATTTTGGTCATAGGTTAACACTTTATTTTTCTTCAATTAGAATTCATAAAATTTAAGCAAAATCAACACATCTCCTTTGTATTCAACATCACATATATTAAGCCTCAAAAGTTGAAAAAGTAACCCAAAATTCAAAGTAAACAGTTCGATTAACCTACTATATATATTTATTCTTTTACACTGTTAATTTCTGTTAAATCAACATAAATGCATGAATGTAACCAATGTCATAGATTATACTATTGTAAATGGCACTGACATGTTGTTTTTAATCCCTCTGCTCTATTATTGGTGGTTCCCATGTGATGTTTTTATTATATATGTTGTTGTCACGTTACTTACGGAAACATAGCCCCCCACTCATACCAATTTGTGTTTTATATTTTGAACCTACTCTCCTAAATTATTAAGCATCCACATCTACCCCTTCCAATCTAAATTTTGAAAACCTATGTTCAGAGATGAACGAAGAAGGGTAGATAAGGGCGATCAGTTACCCTAAAATTTTAATATTACAATATATATTAGATTTTTTTTTTGTGTATTTTTATTAAAAATATATTTTCATCTTATTAAAATTTTATAAATTTGTCTCTTATTAAAACTTTAAAAATTTGTTTTCTAACATACGCCTGTCCCGGTTTATGTTTATTGTTTAGGTTTAAATTGAAGCAGTTAAGTAACTCCACCGCCCTCCATTCAATGTAAACTGCTCTTTTTCTAACAATTATAATATACTACTTCTCCAACCCCCATCCCCACCACTTCTTCACCTTCTCCAACAGACTCCGAGACATCAGCTGACCGCGTCTTCTTTGCCCGCAGTTCCGGCTTAACAAAGTGAGTTCTTGCTTCTTTTTTCTCATGCTTTCTTCGGGGTCTTGTTTTCTTGCTCTCTTTGTTCATTTGGCTTGGATTTTTTCTCTCTTCTCATTTTGGTTTTAGTTTATTACTTGTTATGTATTGTTGTTGATTATGATTCTGTTATTTTGGATCTGGATGGTTGATTATTTGACATGTACCATTTCTGAGATCGGACGGTTATAGTGATTGGGCCGGTGTACATCTATAACAGTCGAGTAAAAACGGCTTATTATATATTTTTGGGTAAACTGTTATTTGGTCATCAACCTATTACTTAGTTTTTGTTTTGGTCATTCTACTATTATTTTTTCTAAAATCATACCTAATGTTAATTTTTTAATTGCTGGTGACCATAACCTAATATTATGTATGATTTAAAGAAAAAATAATAGCCGAGTGACCAAAATAGAAACTAAGCAATAGGTGGTGACCAAATAAGTAATTTACCCAATAATTTTTTTTTGCATAAGTTGTAATTTCTTATGTATCTATCTTATAATTTCTTTATATTATACTATGGTTTATTTGTGCATTTTATTTTGACAATATAGTATAAAATTTAAAGTTGTACTTTTAAGAAATTGAATCTAAATCAGGCAATGAAATGTGAAACAAAATTGAATGAATGTGATATTTTTATAAAAAAATAAAAAGAGTTTTCGAGAAGCATGATAGCCATTGGAAGTATCCTTGTAAATTTTAATCCAACAAACGTAAGCGTTTGTTGTCCTTTCTTGTAATCTAAGTTTTACATTTTAGTGTGTGTGTGTAATTTTTAAAAATATATTTTGATTTTTTTTATATTTTTTTCAAAAAATTAGAATCAATATTAAATTAATATAATTTATAAATGTTAGGACTTAAATAATCAAATCCAATTAGTTAAGTGGTTAAAATATAATTTTAATAATTTGATGATCAAAATATAATTCATTATTAGTCAAGTGACTATGGTTGTAGATTACTCAAAGGAAAATAATAATAATAAGTTCTAAATATACTTTTTAGTATCTGAATTAGACGTCTTCTCCCAAATTAGTATATGAAATTTAATTTCATTACTCTTTTTATATTTTTATTAACGATGTTAATTTTTAATCACATGATAACATAAAATCATATAATATATTAAATATAATAATTTCATCTACTTTTTTTAAAAAAATATTTAGAAACAATAAAATATTCAAAATAAAATATATTTAAAAATTAATTGAATAAAGTTACCAATTTCTTCCTAGTCGAATATTTTAATTTTAATGATTTATTTATTTTTATTTGGACCTATAATATAATTTTTTCTAAATGTAAATCACAATATTACTCTTTTTCCCACTGTTTTTATTTGTTTTCTTTTCACTCTTGTACCTAGTTTAAGTAGAGTTTTTCTTAAAATTATTTAAGATTTTTCAGTTATTTTTTTATAATTTATAGTTTTTATTTTTTTTAATAATTTTTTTAAAATAAAATGCACACAATAATAAGATTACTAATATGTGATATAATCTTTATTATTACATTATAAAAAATTAATATTAATAAAAAATATTAAAAATAATATATAAAATTAAAATTTAATTACTAATATGTATATAATTTTTAAAAATTTCAAAAATTATTAAGTTACCAAATATATATTTAAATTTAATAATTAAAATGTTGGACCAATCAAGACAATGAAGAGAAATATATATATATTTTATTAGAAATACAACACGATATATGAATATAAATACACGAATCAAATGATTTTAATAGTTAATAGATATATTGTTATTCTTTGAAATCTTTTGTTTGATATGTAATAAGGATATAAACATTTTTTATTAAAATATTACAAATATTTAAATAAATATTATTTTATAATTTATATAAAAAATATTTGAAGAGAAAAACAAACAAGAAAACATTAGAAAAGTCTACCTTAGAAATAATACTATTTGTCAACTCCGGTCTTTTTATTCTCTTTTGATTTTCTAAAGAACCAAACACTTAAAAGAATCCAAAATTGCCTTAAAAAGATTTGGTGGAAGAGTCTAATTTTATTTTCCCTGTTGCCTGAGATTCTCTTTCAACATTGACAACGTTCATCCTTGAAGTATTAGAAAAGCTAGGGATCTCTTTATTAAACTGTTGTATTTTTTCCCCTGAAGATAAGAAGATAAGAAAATGGAGAGTTACTTGAACGAAAATTTTGGAGACGTGAAGCCGAAGAATTCGTCTGAAGAAGCTTTGGAAAGATGGAGGAAACTTTGTTCGATCGTCAAGAATCGTAAGCGAAGGTTTCGTTTTACGGCTAATCTCTCCAAACGTTTTGAAGCTGAAGCTATTCGTCGCTCCAATCAGGTTTTAATACATTTTTTTTTTGGATTTTCCATGTTTTTTATTTATAGTTTTTTTTGCTTGCTTCTTTAGGAAGCTTAACAGAATAAAATGAAATTGAACTATTTCTCAACCGGAGAAAACTGAATTTAATTATTTTCTAACAATGAGTTAAAAGTACCTGATTTCTTTCGGATCTATTCAGATTTCTTTATTTTTCAAATCTAATGAAGAAGATATAAGCATATTTCTTTATTTTTCAAATCTAATGAAGAAGATATAAGCATCTGATTTGATCTTATAGTTTTTAATCTTTTTTTCTGTAAGATTAAATTAATAACTTTCAACTTGCCTAAGATTAAGAAGTTTGAAGTTGAATATAATTAGGTTTAGATCAGCTGATCTATAACTGCCTAATCAACTTTTTTCAATGTTTCAATTTTTTTTTTTGAGATCTCGCTATACTTGTGCGTTTATTTGAAGTACGGCTTTGCAAAACAAATGGCATTGTGGTTTTCAGCTAGAATACGATGTTTATATCTCTGTGTTCTGAAGTTTTCTAACGAAAATATGATTGTTTAATTAGTGTTTTATGGTCCAAAATTGTTACTATATTTGTTACAGAAAGTATACTTGGTTGGTTTTCTTCTGATGGTATTTAAGCCTTGCACTGTTGAATGTAGACATTTACCTTAAATGAACTGGTTTTATGAGATACAAGAGTTACTTGAACTTGAAATTGCCATGAACTATAAGGATGAAATACAAGAACTGTTTGTGCATAATTTTTCATGTTAATTCTTTTGTTGCTGTGTTATAGGAAAAATTTAGGGTTGCAGTTTTGGTTTCACAAGCCGCTCTTCAATTTATACATGGTAAGAACCTCTCATTCTGATGCATGGCTAGGTTTAACGACTTTCTGGATGTTTCCATTATGTGTTCATTCCTTTAATCTCCCAACAGGTTTAAACTTGTCTATTGAATATGAAGTGCCTGAAGAAGTTAAAGCAGCTGGTTTTCAGATTTGTGCTGACGAGTTGGGATCTATTGTCGAAGGCCATGATGTGAAGAAGTTGAAAATTCATGGTGGGGTTGAGGATATAGCAGCCAAACTCTCTACTTCAATTGTTGATGGTATTCCTACTTCTGAGAATTTGATAAATGAAAGAAAACACATTTATGGAATTAATAAGTTTACCGAAACCCCTCAACGAGGATTCTGGGTTTTCGTGTGGGAAGCCCTTCAAGATACAACCCTTATGATACTAGCTGTTTGTGCCCTTGTCTCTCTTGCTGTTGGGATTACAGTGGAAGGATGGCCGAAGGGTGCCTATGATGGTCTTGGAATTGTTTTGAGCATTCTGCTTGTTGTGTTTGTCACTGCCACAAGTGATTACAGACAATCTCTACAGTTCAGAGATTTGGACAAGGAGAAGAAGAAAATAACGGTTCAGGTTACTAGAGATGGGCTGAGGCAGAAAATATCAATATTTGATCTAGTTCCTGGTGATATTGTTCATCTTGCAATTGGAGATCAGGTCCCAGCTGATGGACTCTTTATTTCGGGGTTTTCAGTTTTGATAAATGAATCCAGTTTAACCGGTGAGAGTGAACCAGTTAATGTGAATGCAATAAACCCTTTTCTCCTCTCTGGAACCAAGGTGCAGGATGGATCGTGTAAGATGCTTGTGACTACTGTTGGGATGAGAACTCAATGGGGGAAACTAATGGCCACTCTTAGTGAAGGTGGAGATGATGAAACCCCATTGCAGGTCAAACTGAATGGAGTTGCCACAATTATTGGGAAATAGGTCTGTATTTTGCTGTTGTGACATTTGCTGTTCTGGTACAAGGATTATTTAGCCGCAAGCTAAAAGATGGCACACATTGGACTTGGTCTGGAGATGATGTAATGGAAATGTTGGAATTTTTGCTATTGCTGTTACAATTGTTGTCGTTGCTGTTCCTGAGGGACTGCCTTTGGCTGTTACATTAAGCCTTGCTTTTGCCATGAAGAAGATGATGAATGACAAGGCCCTCGTCCGACATCTGGCTGCTTGTGAGACAATGGGATCCTCTACAAGTATTTGCAGTGATAAAACTGGTACATTGACTAGTAACCACATGACTGTTATGAAAACATGCATTTGTGAGGAAATCAAGAAAGTGAGCAGCTCCAACGAGAGTAATCATTTTGGATCTTTAGTTCCTGAATCTGCTGTGAAAATTTTACTTGAGTCGATATTTAATAACACTGGAGGAGAAGTTGTTAATAACAAAGACAAGAAAAATGAGATACTCGGAACACCAACAGAAACTGCCCTTTTAGAATTTGGGTTATTGCTTGGTGGGGATTTCCAAGCAGAACGAAGAGCATCTAAAATTGTGAAAGTTGAGCCTTTCAACTCTGCAAAGAAGAGAATGGCTGTAGTTATAGAGCTTCCTGAAGGAGGCTTCCGAGCCCACTGCAAGGGTGCTTCTGAAATAATCTTAGCTGCATGTGACAAAGTAATAAGCTCAAATGGGGATGTTGTTCCCCTGACTGAACCAACCACCAATCATCTAAAGAATACAATTGAACAATTTGCTAGTGAAGCTCTTAGAACTTTATGTGTTGCTTACATGGATATGGGAACTGATTTTTCTATTGACAGCCCCCTTCCCCTTCAAGGATACACTTGTATAGGCATTGTTGGCATCAAAGATCCTGTACGCCCTGGTGTTAAGGAGTCTGTTGCAATATGTAAGTCAGCTGGTATTACTGTTCGAATGGTCACTGGAGACAACATTCACACTGCTAAGGCTATTGCAAGGGAAATTGGAATTTTAACCGACAGTGGTATTGCAATTGAAGGTCCAGATTTTCGGGAGAAATCTGAAGAGGAATTGCATGAACTTATTCCAAAAATACAGGTCCATACCTTTATTTTATTTTTCTACATTAACTCTATAAACAATAGATTATTCTGTTTTTTCATAGCCTCTAGGTATTAGTTGACTTAAGTTTAAATTACATCCTTAAAATAATTGCTTTTAAAAATGCTGTGCTACTAAGCAGCTTCCCAGGAAGTCCTGTTGCTAGGTTGCTATGCTTACCTCATAGACAGTACCTATGACGACTTTCTTATAAAGCTTTAATATGAACTGTTGACCTTGTATTTCTTTAATATATAGTTTCTATTTAAGTTGAACTCTAAGGTGAATATAGTACTAGTAATGAATCAGCACTTGTAGCATTGTGTGGTTAGTCTGTTGGCTTATATTGCAGTGGACCAATTTAAGGATTTGTCATTCGGATGCTCATAATTTAAAAGGAAGGTCACCAAATATATGAAATTCGTGCAGGTAATGGCTCGATCTTCACCTATGGATAAACATACTCTTGTCAAACACCTTCGGACTACATTTGGAGAAGTAGTTGCTGTCACCGGAGATGGTACAAATGATGCTCCTGCACTTCATGAAGCTGATATTGGGCTTGCGATGGGCATTGCTGGGACTGAGGTATATCTTACATGTTCCTTCACTTTCTTTCAAAAAAGTTATAACTTCCAACATAAATCTCTCTAGTGGCCAAGTTACAGAAAATTTTATATTGTTAATTAGTTTCATCGAAGATGCTGTGAATTTAGACTAAATGTTAGGATGTTGAATTCTTTGTGCTACCTTGTTGGTCGTTTCATTCTAGCCATGCTTCATTTGAATCATAAAAACTTCACATGCTCAATCTTTAGCTGCTTTGAAGGGTTTGTTTTGCTAGATTACCCAGTATAAGTCGGTTATGATTAATGTTGCTACTTTATCAAAAAGGAGCAGGGTTTTAAGTTTGTCCATTACTGCATGTAATTTGCTTAAAACCGATTCACAATTTACAGGTGGCCAAAGAAAGTGCAGATGTCATAATCCTGGACGATAACTTTTCCACAATTGTAACAGTGGCTAAATGGGGACGTTCAGTTTATATAAATATCCAAAAATTCGTTCAGTTTCAGCTGACTGTCAACGTGGTTGCCCTAATTGTAAACTTTTCTTCTGCTTGTTTGACTGGTAAGAGACCCTATTATTGTCACTTTGATACAGGACGGGCTTATCCCTTCTTTTAAATGAATTAAACAATATTGTCATTCCCTACTAATTTAGGATTTGATATGGTTTCTTGTTTCTCAGGAAATGCTCCACTCACAGCTGTTCAACTTCTATGGGTCAACATGATCATGGATACTTTAGGGGCACTTGCATTAGCTACCGAGCCTCCTAATGATGACTTGATGAAGAGATCTCCAGTTGGTAGGAAGGGAAACTTCATCAGTAATGTAATGTGGAGGAATATTTTAGGGCAGTCTGTATATCAATTTATGATCATATGGATTCTTCAGACTAGAGGAAAGACCTTTTTTCATCTTGATGGCTCGGACGCCGATTTGATATTGAACACCCTTATTTTCAACTCATTTGTCTTCTGCCAGGTAATGTTAAAATATTTTTGATCTTTGATTTGATTTCTATATTTTCGAACTTTGAATGTTTATGTATAGTCAATTTGTGTTCTATATTTTCTTCAGGTTTTCAACGAAATTAGCTCTAGAGAGATGGAAAAGATCAACGTTCTCGAAGGTATACTAAACAACCATGTGTTTGTGGCTGTGCTAAGTTGCACTGTCATATTCCAAATCGTAATTGTGGAGTTCCTGGGTACCTTTGCAAGCACTTGTCCTCTCACTTTGCAACAGTGGTTCGTCAGCATCTGCCTAGGTTTCTTAACAATGCCGATTGCTGCTGCTTTGAAGCTGATTCCTGTAGGATCAATCTGAGATTACAGCAATATCGAAGAGGTGATCTTTGATGTTTGTCTGAGTTTTTTACCCTGAATTTTTGTCTTTCGTTTTGTTTAATCACTTCATTATACAGGAGTAGATTAGTGTCATTGGATATGATAGACGATTGGTTACACAGTTGAGTTGTTTTAAAAGGCTAACTAATATTTTGGGGAGGTCACTTAGACTATTGCAAGACCTTTCGGAACATGGAAAAATTATCTTCTTTTACCGGAGCTTTACTTGGAGTTGAGGAGATTTGTACAGACATTTATAATTTGGATTTATGAATCAGAAGCTTTTAAAATCCTAAAGGGTTTTTACATTTTGAAGGCATATCTCATGCCAAAAACTGTTGGCATCGGTTTAGCAATTTGACATCTGATTAGAGAAAAAATAAATTGATGAAGGATGTTGTTGAGGGGAATTAAACTTGGTTTTTAAGGCCAAATCTTATATTTGGGATAAAAATTATAACATTTTATATATATCTTATATTTTAGTTAATGTTAGAAAAAAAATCATCGAGCTACTTCAGTGGTAAAAGAGACTGTTGTTCTCTCTTGAAATTTTGCATTCAAGCAATTATATCTACATGGTATGTACTTTGTGAATGATAGCTCTTCCATTCTGTACTTCCCCTATATTGCATCAGACCCTCGACAAAGTTCCTCAAGACATTCCATCATTGCCTTGTGAGACTTCGTTTTCGAAGAAATGATTTGAAAAGGAAAAAATGGTTTGAGGGGGACGGGTTAGCGGTCTCCGATGGTGAGAGTAGGGTGGGGGTTGCTATTTGGTGATGAGATTGTCGATGAGCCACCGTTTACCGATGTGAAGCGGATGTGAAGGTGAGGCTGTTGATACATGGAAGGTTTTACCGTCAAGGGTGGAGGTATCAATTTAAGATTTTGGGTTTTAAGTATATGATTTTAGGGTCTAATTTTGGGTTTAGGGGATAATTTAGGGTTTTTAATTAATTAATTTATTTATAATCTTATATGGTAAAAGATATTAATATAATACGTCACATCAAAGAAAAAATTAATAAAATGAGTGTTTAAAACATGAGTATTTCAAAGATTAAGTGACAAATAGTGTAATTTACTCAATTTTCATTAAAAATAAAATGATGATTCATTTATATTTTAATTAACTTTTTATTAGATCATGTAGTCCAAAATATGTAATTTAAGTTATAACATTAACATGATTAAAATTGAGTATACGTGAATAAGAAATAATTCTCAAAGATCCTTTAGATCGTAAAAAAATAACATTTAAATTACAAATTTATCTTCTGATTTAAATTATGCTAGTAAATTTGAGTTTGCAAAATAAATTTTTAATGCAATTATAAACATAATCATTGAATTGTTAATATTAAAATTAAAAATATAAGAATTTTAAACTCCTTTTTATTTTTAATCTTGCAATAACTATAATTTGAAATATTTATGAAATGTAAACACTGATGGCTACTTAATTAAGTCGAAAGACAATAAAAGAAGAACTAAGAGCATAAATTTATATTTAGCATTTTTACAAAATGTTTAAAAAAAAATCTCTAATTGCCAGTTTTCCTTGTTTGACCTGCGATGATATTAATTTTGGTGTTGATATTTGATTTTATGTTTTCGTTATTTTTTTCATTATTTTATTATATCACTTATTGTTTTTCTTTATTTTCTTTTAAATTTTCATTAGCATTGTCTCTATAACACGCTTTCGTTTATCTTTATGGCATGATTTCCTCTATCTTTTGATATGTTTTCCGTCATTTGGTCGTTTTTTAAATTTTTTCAGGGATATATTCGGTGACGCATCGACTGATTAAGAAGACGTTTTTTTGTTATTTTATCGATCTTCCTTGCTTTGGATCTTCATAATGTATTTGGATATTCGATTTGCAATGAGAGATAGTTTTCTCACAACGTTGACTCTGATTTGTAATTTTCGATGATCTTTTAATAGTTTGATTTATTATTATTTTTTGTTTACCTTAGATATGTAAGTATCTATTTATTAGTCGAATTTTTTTAGATGATTTTTAACAATTTTCTTATATAATCCTTGTATGATCTCAAATGGTCGGTTTCTTGTGTCAATATTATAAGAATATGTTCTAATTATATGTTTAATTTATATTTATGTCCTAATTATATATTTATTTTGGATGAGTTTTTTTTTTATTTTTTTGACATTAAGTACGATATATATATATAAAGTTATAATACAAATCTTAAATATGTGATTTGGCTTTGTGGTTAAGGTGTGCCTTTTATGACGTAGTTTCAATTCCCTATAACACCTTTTTTCTTCAATTTATTTTTCATGTAATTAGATGGTGATGACACATGTCACCATATGATAAAAGAATTAAATTTATTAAATTATATTAAAATTAAGATTAAACTGATATAATGTATAAGTAATTATACTATTTTTGTTAAATGTCACACCAGTTTATCCTAAAATGTTAATCGTGACTTGATTGGAATCATTTAAATAGATAAATGATCTAATTGACAAAATTAAAAAATCAATAGTCAGATTATAATCCTTTGATAATTAAGTAATCATGAGTGTAGTTTACCCTAACAATAATTAACCTTATAAAAAGAAATGTTATTATTTTCTTTTTCTTAAACCAAACTTATAAGAGAAGTTATGGGATAAAAGTATCTTGTTCTTTCGATCCCTAAGGTTTCGAATACTTAAAACGTAGGTAGTTTTTCCCAAATCATCTATACAATTTTATCTAGGGATGGTTATATTTTAAGTATTTTTTTGTATTTTATATAGATTATTTAATTTTGTACCTTCTATATTTTTCAATATAATTTCTTAAATTTACACCTCTCGATATTCGTCCCTGATTTTATCATAGTTTAACTGATAATAATATTTTTCATCAATTTTAATTAGTAGAATGTCACCAACAGACCAGATTAGGTACACCACCTTATATTTCTTGATACGTTTGCAAACACAAGGTCCCATTTGGCCAAAAAGACCTATTTAAACCAATTTTATACTATATTTATTGAGTAATTGTGTATTATTGAACTTGAAAAAACTTTTAATTCAAAATTACTTCTCTATACAAGACAATATGATGTGTGGTTATGTTAGAAGTAGTTTATAGATTGTGACGAGATAACAGTATCAACAAGAGGAGTCTAAAACGGGGTCTTACATAGTACAATAATAATTTACTTAATGAAATGTACTATCCGAAGCCTTAAAATGAGTTGAGCTTGTAAATCATTTGGACTTCATTTTTTATATTTGATTTATTTGTTTTGGTTTTGCTCTAAATGTTTTCATACTTGAAAGTTTTATGTTTTTTTTTAATTTCTATTTGATTTATTATTGAAAATTTTGAAAGTTTAAGTTTTAACAATCATTTTAATAATTTAATATGACATTCTAAATTATCTGAATAATTTAAATCAGGTTGAGGGTGTTACAACTGAATAAAATTTAAATGACAGTTAACCATGATTTGGGACTCAAAAGACACAAATGTCCTTGTACAAAATATAAAAAAAAAAAAAAATCTAGACATGCGTTAGGCCACGGCGGTGTAAATCCTATTCGCACCCACACAGCAGCACCTCATCATCCCACAACGACACAGTTTGACAAAAGAGTTTATTAGCCAAAATAAATAAAATACTATAAAAACGAAGATTAATATTAAAAAAATGTAAAACGATTCGAGTACGTTTTAGCCCTAATTTTTTTTCTTGTACCGCTGTTAGTGTTTTTTCCTTTTCCATCTTTATAACCGATGAGACACTAGTCTAGTATTCATTATTTTTTTATGCTGTATTTTTTTAATTTTGTTTTTATTTTTAATAATACTACATTTATGACATGTTTTTCTCTGTCTTTTGACATATTTATGGTCGTCATTTTCGTTTATTCTTTCTTTTTCAGGGATGGATTTGACATCATTACGACCAATAAAAGTTATGCTAATTTGTTATCATGTTGATTTTTCATGCTTTGGATCATTGGATTGAATTTAGATACATGATTTGCTTTCGTTGATAGTTTTATCATGTCACTTAATTTTGATTTACGGTTTATCGGTGGTTTTTCAATAGCTTGATTTCCTTTTGTGGTTCGTTTATCAATACAGTCAGATATGTTCATATACATTTTTTATTCGAGTTTATTTGATTAAGTTTTTAACTTTTTACTTATATGTCAATGTGTGATCTTAATTGACTAGTTCTTATGTTAATTATTATGTGTTTTAGCTTACAATTATGGTCATAAACTTTTATTATAATTAAAATGTTTTCTATTTTTAATAAAACTAATGGATTTTATCTTGTAATTTTTTTACTAATATAGTGATATACATACTATCTAAGAACTTAGCTTAATATAAACCAATTAGGGACTAAAAATGAGTTATTTTATTCACATATAATTTATTAGTATAAATATTAGTTTTAAAAATTAAATGATATATGGATACAACTATATATATATATATGAATTAATCAAAACTTATATATTTTACTTTTATTAAAAATACTTTTTTCCATGAAATCTCGAAAAAATAATGTGAGTTTGTAATCTTTTATTAAATTAATATAATCATCTACTTATGAAGAAATTTATTAATTTAAAATATAAATGAATGAATGAATAAAAACAATATATTTAAATTTTATTAACTCCGTGAACTCTATATCTAAAAACTCATTAATTTAAATTTAAATAAGTTTATAAATTTACATAAGGTAATTATGTTAATTTAAAACTTATAGATTTAAGGTCATTGGATGAGTAAAAATAGACAACTGATATTAAATCTTTGTTTGTTTTGTTTTTAGTGAATATCCTTCTCGTTTTTTTCTGTTAATCTCAGCCATCTATTTTCACTTATCGCACAATCTTAAATCTGTATAAAATTAAAAAATTTACATTATATAATTGGATCATATCCGTCTATTTTCACTCATCTAACAATCCTACCAACTAAAAGTTTTACGATATATGAATCCTACCAATAGTCCTAAATCTGTATAAAACTAAAAAATTTACATTATTGCTATCCAATTTGTTGCTAAATTCAGTTCAAAAAGAAGCATAAACTGTTTTTTTTTTAACTTGGAGATCATCGCGCATCTATAAGCACGTGCTCTGTTGGAAATATATATAACATAAATAGAGAAATTGAATGAAACAAATGGGATGATAATTTATTTTTGCTTCTCGTGATTGAAAATTTGATTTAATTTCATCTCTGACTTCTCAATACTACAAGTCAGCAATTGTATATATGCTACTCTAATATTATTATTATTCTTTTTTTTTTCTGAATTGTTATCAATAATTAGTAATGTGTAGGGTAGCTCCTTTCTTCCAGGGTCATACAAGTGTGGAGATCTTCTTGTTGAGACCCACATCGACGCCATTGTAAGCAATGGGAGCATACATCCATAGATCATCAGAGCTTAAAAGCTGCAATCAATCAAGCAAAAAAAGGGAAGTTTCATATTAGTAATTACGACTTAAATCATATATTTATTTTTTTAATCAAGATTTTACTGAATCCATATTTCCTCAGTTACCTTGATCTGTAGCTGCAAAAACTTCACATAATGAACAGCCTCTTCAAGCATTGTGCTGATATCAACCTGTATTATTATCAATATAAATGCCTGAATTATAAGTAATTCCAACCCCACATATTTGTATAAACATTATGGAAGAATAATATTGGTTAATTACCTTTGTTCCATTGGGGACAAGGTTTTGCAAAATCCTCAATCTCTCATTGATCCTCTCTCTCCTTTTCTGCAACAATCGGAACAAATAATTAAGTAGATATATATGGGGAACTGCAGATAATAATTTATGATGATGGCTAGAATAGAGGGTGGTATAGGAAATTCTTACCCTTGCATAAAGACTCTGGGGATCAGTTGCTGATCCTCTACTGGCTCTTGTCTTTCCATTCAAGTTAAGAGCTTGAGAGCCTTTGGTGTCCTGAGAAACATTGTCATCATCTGAACTACATGTGCCTGTACCATTTCCATGATCTGCAACCATGCTACACTCTCCTTCATTGCCATTCACATTCATCTTGCAATTCTTTTTTTCTCTTACATCTTTGGAAACCCGTGGTCGTTTCTTTGTGTTGTCAGCTGAAATGCTATTGGTTTTACCCCCTCCGGTATGCAATTCCATCCTCTCGAGAAGCAACTCGTTATTAGCAAGCATTACATCACTACTCAAATCTTCAGGGACATTAACAATGTTTGGGACGGCTGGGGGAAACGAGTTGGTAATTTTAGTGATATCATTCGTTGCAGCAATATGATTAGAGCCCGCAAAGTTGTAGGGATCAAGAGAATCACAGTGAAAAGTTTGAAAACTAGAGTGGAGAGCATTGGCACAGGGCATAAAAATCTCATCCGCATGAGGATTTGAAAAAAAGCTCAAGGCCTCATCATGCTCGAGAGGGAACGAAAACTGATGAAGAATTTGTTGTGAGAAATCAAGCTGATCTTCAATGGAGAACACTTTGTTAAACCATTCTCCATCAGGAAAAGCTGCAAGCGACTCCATTGAGAAAATGTGCTTTTAAAGATGTGTGTTTGAGGGTGAGCAAAAACCAGGGAGATTTATACCCCAACCCTAAAGAGAATGTTAGCAAGGATTGACTTACATTAATTTATTGAGTTGTTAATTCACAATTATTAAGCTGTTACTAATCCAAGAGTCCACTGTGGCCCAAACCCAGGCAAAGTACAACTCATAAGGTCGCCAAGTTCATGAATTGATAGATTAAAATAAAGCTAATGACCCTTAAACACTTTGGACCTGTTAAAAATTGGAATTAAAATGACAAAAGGGGTCCAACAACAATCATTGAGAGGTGACTAATTAGTCATTGAAGAGGTGATTTAGTGAGGCCAGAGAATGAAGCACGCGTAAGGATTAGACTACTCTTAGTTTCCTCCCATTTTTAAAATGACACAACACAACGTGGGATTGAATATAACAAACAGGAGGAATGTTAATATATATATATATATATATTAAAAAAAATCAAGTGCAGCAAACGGACGGCCAGATCGTGGGGATTGTGTAGGACATTCTCTAAAATGAACTAAAATATCCGACAAGGTAACCGCCAAACTCGCTCCCTGTCCTAAATGGGCAACTGGCATGCACCTAACAATTTAGAAAAGCCGAGCAGAGTTATATATGAACATTAACCCTAATCTGGGTAAGGTTGACTCTCCTTACCTGCACCAAAAGCATGCACCTGGTGAAGAGTTTCTAACCCGAAACCATGTGAAAGTTATAAATAAAAATGCAATTATTTCGCAATAATTAAAAAAATGGAGCATCTTTTTTCCTTGTTCATGATTTATAGGGTAAATTCATGAATTCTTTGCATAGTTTCAAAAAGAAAAAGAAAAAACAAATCTCTATCAGATTTTGTTAAAAGGCAAACTATAGATCACATAAAGATGAGCAACTTTGTGAGAAATAAATAAATCCAAGATTCCCCGAAAGCTGAATATATATCTATGACAAACTCAATATGATCCCGGCTGTAAAATCTTAGTTAAAGATATATTTATTATTATTTGTGCACAGGAGTGGAAAAATAATTTTTCATGATCAAGGTTTAAATCATATAGATTGTTTTTCATATTTATTTAAAATTTTAAAAGATAAATAAGTTGAACACTTGTTACTATTTTAATATTATTCGTGAATTTTTTTTTCCATCACCGGTACATTCACTATAAGAAGTAAGATCTTTAGCGGCTATTTACTTGTGACATTGAAGAATTTCATCACAAAAAGTAAGTTATTTGTGACGAAAATTATTTTTGTCACTTTTGAAATGAGTAATTGTGACTTCTTTCTATTTGGTCACTCTTTTATGTAATTATTATAACAATCTTAAAGTACATTACAAGTAACTCGTCACTAATTGTATTTTATTGTGACCAAAGCCTCCAAGGGTTAGGTTTTGAAATAGATGATTCTATAATGGTTATAGAAATTTTGAATTTTAAAATTTTGTAATTTAGTCCTCAATTTATAACTTTATCGATTAGTATATGAGTTGATCCCTATTTTTTAAGTCAATAATTTTGAAAGAAAACACATTTAATAATATGTTTAATAAATAAAATACATGTTTTAAGTGATCCATAATATTTTAAAATATAACAATTAAAAATTATCAATATGGAGCCTTTTTCAAATCTGATGGATTTGTTTCTTTCAACATTGTTTTGGAATGAATGAAGATGACTAATCTATACATTGATATATTTCATAGTAGTTGTTTAAACATTTATTGAAAGTATACATGATACTCTACTGAATATTATCAATCAAAACTGAATCGAATAAGAAATAAATGATCAATTTGACTAATTCTTCAATTAAATTTGTAAACTAAATAGATATGGTTTTGATTGATTAATGAACTATTTATAGGATTAATCCATATACATAAATGTGTTTTAGTGTATAACTTGAAGAGTGTTGTATTATTGAACATGGTCTACATTGTATCGAATTAGATTGAAGATTGAAGAAGAAGAGTACTTCTGTGACTGTTTTGACTGGAAAAACTAAGAAATGACAGTAGAAATGACATTGAGAGGAGGCGCGACAATTGCCAATTTTAAGTGCGAGGAACTTAAGATTTTTTTTTGGAAGAAGATGACTTTATTTTAATTTACTTTTATTATGATTATTGTCGTTAACTACCATTTTTGATCAATTTTACCCTAACAATGGGAAGACTCTGTTTGGCCAGTAGATTAACATAATTTGGTTTCAAATTGATTCGACGGTTGACAATGGCATATTAAAAATTATTTGTTTTTAGTTTTGATTGAGATTTGAGGAGATTGAAAGAGTTTGAAAAAAGGAAAGAAAAAGAAAAAGAAGAGTAGTTCAATGATCTTTTCGACCAAAGAAATTAGTAAATGATGACAGAAATGGCAATGAAAGGAGGAGCGATTGCTACCAATTTCAAGTCTGAGAAACTTAGTTTTTTTAAGGAAGAAGACAATTTTAACACCTCACATCTTTTTTTCTCAACAACAACCGATGATAGTGGCCGTAATAAAATCAAATTAAAAGTTCATTGATTATATTGAAAAATAGTGAAGTTCAATGAACAAAATGCAAGGACCCTAAAACTTCAAGGATCATTTATGTAATTTAGGCTTGAAACTATAGTACTTTGGCCCTTATGAATCCGTCGAACCCCTAATTAAGAGATTGATGTGTGAACAGAGACTAATTGTGGGTTTTCTTAAAAGAAAAATATCTTATCTTATTTTGGACTTTGGAGGCGAAGTTCAGATGGTGTTGTTTAGAACTTTGCACCGGCCAATGCACGACCTTTCAAACAACAAAACTCCATCATCTCTGGAAATTTAAAAGAACAAAATCATAAAGAAAATTTGCCGTTGTGGGATTTTTTAAGTTGTCAAAATCTGATTTTATTCTTCATTTGGAATCTAACATGAGCTGTTTCCTCACTAATTTATTGAAGTTAGTTTAAATTTCGTTTCTTTTTCAACTTGATTTTTGAAAATTAAAAATATGACAAAGCAATAATACGGTAGCTTGTTTAAAATATTAATTACATTGATAAACTGTAATTCACAAAAATAAATAAATAAATGCACCTTATAGGAGAATATTCGTGAAAAATGAGGTTCCATATTCGAAGCTTACCTATATAAATTATACACAAATTTTAGTTAATGAATAAATTAATTTGTTTGGGTTCATTTAATCTTTGTTAAAACAAATAGTTAATGTTAAATTTAGTCGTAACACATTTGTCATACCTCAAATTAGGGCCTAAAATTTTCTAAAAAAAATTCCGAGGACTAAATTGAAATTTTAATTAAATTCGGAGACCAAAGTGAGATTTTATCTAAATTTGGATCCAAATTCAAAAAGTAACAAAAACTAGAGAACCTATAGAGTAATTTTACCATTTTCCTTTTTAAGGAGTATATAACCTCATATATGGAAAATTTCCTAATTTAGAAACCTTATTCTCTCTCTCCAAGCTTTCCTCTTTTAGCAAGAAACTTCAATCGACGTTTCGTCACCGATCGTTGTTCTGTTTTTTTACACCTCCCGCACCATCGTGTTCCTTGCATCGTCCCGAGTCCACCGGTGTTCTTCTTGTCTCCGTTGCCGCCAGCGTGTAAGGGGTGAGGAAGATCAAGTTTCTGACGTTGCGAAATCAAGCTCTTTTCCATTCACCGCTGTGAACCGAACTTGGTAAGTGTCTCAAAACCTCTTAAAATGCATATAGGAATTTTTTCGTAATTTTTTTCGACCCCGAAGGCCTCGTATGTGCCCCCACGCACTGCCGCTGCTCATGGGGAAAGTCCACCGCCTGGGGGCTTCTAGAAGCTGCTCGACCCGACCCGTCTACCTTACCTGACTCGCCTGTTCGACTAGATCTGACCCGATCTGGTCTAATCCGAACCGAACCGGTCAGCAGTTGACTGTTTGTTGGGATTTGCGGAAGCTCGAATCGATAATCGGAATGGTTTGCAAAGAGGGTTGAGATCAATTTTTGTGTTTATAAAGTAAGGAGATTGAAAGATAAAGAATTGCACAGCGATTTATAGTGGTTCGACTTCTCAACCAAGTCTACATCCACTACCTTAGCTCCTCACCAAGGATTTTCCAACAAATTCGCTAATTTGTTCTTTCTTTTTCAAGGACAAAGAGATAACCTTTACAACTCTCTAGTTTTTCATGGGCTAAACTAGAACCTTTCCCTAGCTTTTAGCAGGCTCAGCTAGAACCAAAACCCCTTTACAATGAAAGGAAATATAAACAAAAAAACCTCTCTAAGGTAGGTGTTTACAATAATTAAGCTCACAAGAACAAAATATTTACAAGAGAAAGATGAAATAAGATTGAAAAAATCTTCTCTTGTGCTTGATTGCTTGGATAGTTGTTCTATATATTCTTCAAGTGTCCTTAGCTTGTTTTTATAGCTTGAAATGAGTTTGAAGTCGTATCTACCCGTTGGGGATTAATTTTCAGCAAAATAAGGTTGTCCAGAACTAGAAGTATCGGTACTCCTCTATAGGTGTCGGTACTACCTTTGTTAATTTCAAATTTAACTAGTCGTTGCTAGCCATTGGAGCCTTGTGGTATCGATACTACATAAGGGGTATCAGTACTACTTTGCACTATGGTATCGATACGCTTGCATGGTATCGATACCCATTTTGCATTCGATGTTTTGAGCATTCATGGTAGTAACGGTAATACCTTGATGGTATCGATACTACCTTTGCCTAAGGTATCGATACTACATGTAGGGTATCGATACCCATTCATGTAGTATCGATACTGCAAAGAACATTATCGGTACTACTTGTAATTTTGCTCAATTCATCTTTTAAATGGACTTTGAATTATTTTTGAAACGTTTTAAAACTTCCAATAAATTCAATTCAAGTCCAAAAACATTTTGCCATAAATTGTTATATCAAAATATAGTTCAACAATCTCCCCCTTTTTGATATAACAAAATATTTGAAAAATTATTTTTGGCAAAACTCCCCCTTAATAAAATGTTTAATGAAAAAGACACAAATTGTTACCAATTGTTGGAAAATATATGAAAATGTTTAGCTCCATCTTTTTCATTAAGAAATTGAATTTTTCAAACCATACTCTTCTCCCCCTCTTTGTTATATCAAAAATAATTCAATCTTTAAAGTTCTAAAATAACTTTGGAGAGTAAGTGATAAATATAACATTTAAAAATCATTTGAAAAAAATCAAAGCTCCCCCTCAATAAGTGCATTTCCAAACAAAATTTAGTTTTAAAAACTTGACACTTAAACAAAATTGAATTTCAACAAAGAATAACAAACATGTTAGTAACACATGAAATTCAATATATCCAAGTCTAAAATACTTTATGCAATATCAATTGTTGAAATTAAGTGCATATGCATAAAGTTTTCTAAAAATATTATGCATTTGAAAATTTTGATATCAATTGTTAGAGAGATATCATTTTCATTTAAACCACATGCATAAACATTCAAATTTAGGTCAAAAATTAAAAATTATAAAATTAAAACATTTGAAAATTTGATATAAATTGTTAAAGAGATATCATTTGCATTTAAAACTAATTTTGACCAAAATTCCTGATGATGAACTAAAAATTATGAAAAATGATTAAAACGTTAAAATGTTCATCATAACATCTTTTTAACATACATGAGATGAAAAACAAAAACATAATCATTTAATATCAAAACTCATGCATGCATAAATCCAAATGAGCAACCAAATAACCAAAATCAAAAGCGTTATGTTTAGAGGTTACCCATTCCTTTTTCAAGTGTGGCTAGAGCATTTGAATATCTTCACTCTAATCACCATTGCTCACATACACCTACAAGAGACATTTAGGTAGATTTTGGTATCCAAATTGCTTTGGATCCTTGAGCGTTAGTTTCAATGCCCCTTGTTCCCTTGGGAACTCATACTTGTCTAATTTTAAAACGTTTCCCTTTCTTCAAATGACAAGTATGTTCCTTATGACCATGATAATGGCAATGTGAGTATTTTTCCATTTTTAAACATAATAAGTTGTTTTTAGAAATTAATTCTTTTTCTTTTGTTAATCTTTCAACCTTAACTTTTAAATCGAAATTTTCTTTTTCTAAATCATTTATTTTTATTTTTGAAAGCTCTAAATCATTTTTCAAAATTTCATTTTGTTTTTCAAAATCAACTTTTGCTTTCAAAATCGATTTATTTTCAATTTTGAGTTTTGAAATTAATTTCGTATATTTGGAATTCATGGTCTCAAATCCTAAATACAACTTATTATAATCATCTTGTAACTCATCAAAAGAATATGAATTAAATTCATTTGAGTTAGAAGATATCTCGGGCTCTTCACGTGCCATTAAGGACACCACCTTTGTTGGTTCTTCTTTCTTGTTTCCATGGATTTCCTTGAGCTTATTCCAAATCTCCTTGGCATTTGAACAAGAAGAAACTCCTTCATATATACCAGGACCAAATGCACAAAACAACATGTGCATGACCTTGGCATTAAGTTGAGTTTTTTTTCCGTTCTTGGTCACTCCACTTCTTTTCCTTCTTCTTTGGAGAAGAGTAATCGTTCTCGATAATCTCCCATGCATCAAGATCATTGGATTGTATGAATAACTTCATTAGTTTATTCCAATGACAGTGGTTTACTCCATTTAAGTATAGAAGCTTGTTGATCGGTTGGGAGTCTTCTATGTGGAACGAGTCGGATGTGGAAGGCATCTTCTCGGTTGTGTAGGGAATTAGTAGAGCGTCTTCTAGGATCATCTCAAGGATGTTAAGCCTACTAACGAGTTAAGCTTTGATACCAATTGTTGGGATTTACGGAAGCTTGAATTGACAACCAGAATGGTTTGCAAAGAGGGTTGGGATCAGTTTTTATGTTTAGGGAGTAAGGAGATTGAAAGATAAAGAATTGCACAACGATTTATAGTGGTTCGACTTCTCAACCAAGTCTACATCCACTACCTTAGCTCCTCACCAAGGATTTTCTAACAAATTCACTAATTTGTTCTTTCTTTTCAATGACAAAGAGATAACCTTTACAACTCCCTAGTTTTTCACAGGCTAAACTATAACCTTTCCCTAGCTTTTAGCAGGCTCAGTTAGAACCAAAAACCCCTTTACAATGAAAGGAAATATAAACAATAAAACCTCTCTAAGGTAGGTGTTTACAATAATTAAGCTCATAATAACAAAATATTTACAAGAGAAAGATGAAATAAGATTGAAAAACTTTTCTCTTGTGTTTTATTGTTTTGATAGCTGTACTATATATTCTTTAAGTGTCCTGAGGTTATTTTTATAGCTTGAAATGAGTTTGAAGTCGTATCTACCCGTTGGGGATGTTTTAGAGCCGTTGGGGATTAATTTTCTATAAAATAAGGTTGTCTAGAACTAGAAGTATTGGTACTCCTCTATAGGGTATAAGTACTACCTTTGTTAATTTTAAATTTAACTAGCCGTTGCTAGCCATTGGAGCCTTATAGTATCGATACTACATAAGGGGTATCGGTACTACTTTGCATTATGGTATCGATACTCTTGCATAGTATCGGTACCCATTTTGCATTCGTTATTTTGAGCATTCATGGTAGTATTAGTACTACCTTGATGGTATCAGTACTACCTTTGCCTAAGGTATCGATACTACATGTAGGGTATTGATACCCATTCATGTAGTATCGATACTGCAAAGAACAATATCGGTACTACTTGTAATTTTTGCTCAATTCATCTTTTAAATGGACTTTAAATTATTTTTGAAACCTTTTAAAACTTTCAATAAATTCAATTAAAGTCCAAAAACATTTTTCCATAAATTGTTATATCCAAATATAGTTAAACAATCTCCCCCTTTTTGATATAACAAAACATTTGAAAATTGTTGAAAAGTTGTTTTTGGCAAAACTCCCCCTTAATAAAATGTCTAATGAAAAAGACACCAATTGTTACCAATTGTTGGAAAATATATGAAAATGTTCAGCTCCCTCTTTTTCATTAAGAAATTAAAATTTTCAAACCATACTTTTTTTATTGTTGAACTATATTTTGATATAACAATTTATGGAAAAATGTTCTTGGACTTGAGGTGAATTTATTCAAAGTTTTAAAAGGTTTAAAAAATAATTAAAAGTCTATTTAAAATATGAATTGAGCAAAAATTACAAGTAGTACCGATACTGTTCTTTGCAGTATCGATACTAAATGAATGGGTATCGATACCTTAGGCAAAGGTAGTACCGATACCATCAAGGTAGTACCGATACTACCATAAAGGCTCAAAACATCGAATGCAAAATGGGTACCGATACCATGCAAGGGTATCGATATCATAGTGCAAAGTAGTATCAATACCCCTTATATAGTATCGATACTACAAGGCTAGCAATGACTAGCAACAACTAGTTAAATTTGAAATTAACAAAGGTTGTACCGATACCCTATAGAGGAGTATCGATACTTCTAGTTCTGGACAGCCTTATTTTGCAGAAAATTAATCCCCAACGGCTAGATACGACTTCAAACTCATTTCAAGCTATAAAAACAAGCTGAGGACACTTGAAGAATGTATAGAACAACTATTTAAGCAATCAAACACAAGAGAAGTGTTTTTCAATCTTATTTCATCTTTCTCTTGTAAATATTTTATTCTAGCTTAATTCTTGTAAACACCTACCTTAGATAGGTTTTCTTGTTTACATTTCCTTTCATTGTAAAGGGGTTTTGGTTCTAGCTGAGCCTGCTAAAAGCTAGGGAAAGGTTCTAGTTTAGCCTGTGAAAAGTTAGGGAGTTTGTAAAGGTTATCTCTTTGTCCTTGAAAAAGAAAGAACAAATTAGTGAATTTGTTAGAAAATGCTTGGTGAGGAGCTACGGTAGTGGATGTAGACTTGGTTGAGAATTCGAACCACTAAAAATCACTGTGCAATTCTTTATCTTTCAATCTCCTTACTCCCTAAACACAAAAACTGATCCCAACCCTCTTTACAAACCATTCCGGTTATCGATTCGAGCTTCAACAAATCCCAAAACTGTTGACCGTCGTTTATTTTTTTGAAGACCTTCATCCTGATTTTTTTTTGATGTTCTGGGTCTAATTTTGCAATCCGTTTTTCCAAATTCTTACTTGAAAGCTCTGAATCAAACCCGTTAATCCAAAATTGCTTAGTATTTTTATAATTTTTGCTTATTTATTTGGGATTTGATTATGGAATTGATACGAGGATATATTTTTATAAAGGTGCTTGTGTTTCTCCCGATCGAGGGTCAATTAGATCCAGTACTTCCCGTCTGTCAGATTTGCTCGATCCGCGTTCTTCAAGAGTTACTCGTGTGCTTCTGTAATTTCTTTAAATAGAGGTTATTATTATTCATATTAGGATTCTGATATAGATTTTTCAATTCGTAGGATATAGCGCTGCCGTTGATCTTGATCAGCAGACTCAGTAGTAGGCTTCTTTATTAGACTACTCAGATTGGTACAGGTGTGTTTCCTGATGGTGTTACATTACTGTTTTAAATTATTTATCTTGAATGTTTTAGATTTCTGATGATACTGAATATTTTTAAAAGACGATAACTGATTTTCTAAGTACTTTTTATCTGATATCTGATGTACTTTATATTTATGATATGATCTCTGGTAATTGTATTTATGTCTCTGATTTTTTAGTATGAAATATTTTCAGATGGATCAAACTATCGTTTTCACTCCAATATATACATGTTTATTACTTTCATTGGGTTGTTATTAGATGAAGTATATCATGCCTAGTCTATAACTTGTAAGACCTTACCATAGTCTCCTCTGCTTTGTGCACAGGGTAAGTCCTTACCGCATGTCCTTATGCTATATGTATAAGGCTCTTATCAAATGTACAGGTGGGTGTATGGTTCTGGGAAACCTACACATTCTGGTGATCAGATGAGGGTAATGTTCATAATTTTAAAACATGTTTGATGAACTGTTTTTTTAAGTATTTTATCTGTATGTTTTTATACATTGTAAGGAGCACAATGAGTTTTTTTTATCTCATTCTGTAAATTTTAACATTTTCAAACAGTATCAGACCGTAAACTAGCAGACTTGGCATCAAGAGGACCGAATACTCCTATTTTTGTATCACTGTATATCTCTATATGTCTTTAGTTATACTTTGGTGACACATGTTTTTGCTACTGTCTTGGTATATTTGTATTATCGTTATTTTGTTCTATATATGTTTTATGTGATTTTATGATATATATATATATATATATATGTTTATCGTATGAATCTTTCTTATGGTTAATTTCATATTATACTATTATATGGATTTTATCGTTGTTTAAATATGAAAAGAATTTCTGAATACGATATGTAACCACGTAGATTTGGTTATAACGTCTAAGCCGAGACTAGGGAGTTACATTTGGTGGTATCAGAGCCTTCAATTTTAAACACTCGGACTGTGGATGAGTCTCAAAATCTGGATTTTCAAGATATTTTAGATATTTTCAAAAAATCGGGTCAAATTTATATTTATATATATATGTTTATCATATTAATCTTTCTTATGACTAATTTCATATTATACTATTATATGGATTTTATCGTTGTTTAAATATGAAAATAATTTCTGAATACGACATGTAACCACCTAGATTTGGTCATAACGTCCAAACCGGGACTAGGGAGTTACATTTGGTGGTATCAGAGCCTTCAATTTTAAACACTCGGACTGTAGATGAGTCTAAAAATCTGGATTTTCAAGATATTTTATATAATTTCAAAAAATCGTGTCAAATTTATATATATATATATATATATATATATGTGTGTGTGTGTGTGTGTGTGTGTGTTTATCGTATGAATCTTTCTTATGGATAATTTCGAGATTCCTGATGTTAGTCTAACTTAGGTTCAAATTCCTATGTGTTGCATTTCATTCTAGAGGATTTAATATTCTGATTGAGAATATTGAGTGTTCGGTGATAGTTCAGAGTCCCGTTGGTCAGTCCATAGAGTTAGATCGTATTTTTTAGAGGGTGTCCTATAGAGATCCATGGGGAGATCTTTCTGGCCGACCTAATGGAGTTACCTTGGTGGAGTTTGACTTGATTCTTGGCATGGATTGGTTGAACAAACATCGAGTTAATCTCGATTGTGAGACCAAGAGAGTTGTTCTGAAGATTCCAATAACCGAAAGATTGTGATGATTGGGGAACGTCATGGATTCCTGACGAATGTTATGTCTTCTTTGGCAGCTGAGAGGATGATCAGAAAGGGTTCTGCGGCGTTTCTTGCTTGTATTTTAGATACTAGGAGTTCCCGATCTGACATTGAAGGCATCCAGACCGTTAAGGAATTTCTCAATGTCTTCCCTGAAGTGTTGTCTAGATTGCCACCAGATAGAGAAATTGAGTTTGAGAATGAAGTCTATTCCGATTCCACTCCAGTTTCGATGGCTCCTTACCGTATGACCCCAAATGAGCTTAAGGAACTGAAAGTCGAACTCTAGGAGTTATTGGATAGGGGATTTATTCGACCCAGTATTTCATCGTGGGGAGCCACAGTTCTCTTTATCAAGAAGAAATATGGGACATTGAGACTCTATATTGATTACAGGAAACTGAACAAGCTCACGATTAAAAACAAATATCCTCTCTCTGGGATCGATGATCTGTTTGATCAGTTTCGATGGGCTTTTATCTTTTCGAAGATAGACTTGAGGTCTGGTTATTACCAACTCAAGGCGAAAGATTCTGATGTCCCAAAGATTGCTTTTCGTACTTGATATTGCCATTACAAGTTTTTAGTAATGTCATTCGGGTTAATTAATTCCCTTGATGCTTTTATGGATCTGATGAATCGGGTATTTCAACCCTATCTGGACCAATTTATGGTTGTGTTCATTAACAACATAGTGGTGTATTCTCAAACTGAAGCAGAGCATGATGAGTACTTAAGGATTGTTCTACATGCTCTGAGGGAACACAAGTTGTTCGCTAAGTTGAGAAAGTGTGAGTTCTGGCTCAGCGAAGTGACTTTACTAGGGCATATCATTTCTGCTGAGGGTATTCGGGTGGATCCGAGTAAAGTGGAGGCTATTATGAATTAGAAGCAACCCAAGAATGTCTCAGAGATCCGTAGTTTCTTGGCTTAGCTGGTTATTACCATCGTTTTGAAGTAGGGTTCTTCATTATTGCAGCTCCTCTGACTAAACTGTTAAGGAAAGATGTTTTATTTTTCTGGTCTTAGGATCAACAAGCTAGCTTTAAGAAACTAATGATTGTTCTGACTCAAGCCTCAGTGTTGATTCAGCATGCTTTTGTGAAGGATTTTTCTGTCTACAGTGATATTTTTCACACTGGATTAAGACGTGTTTTGATGCAAGATGTGAAGGTTGTCACTTGTGCATCATGTCAGTTAAAGCAGCATGAGCACACTATCCCACTCATGATATGGAGTTAGTTTCCATGGTATTTTCTTTAAAGATCTGGAGACATCATCTCTACAGAGAAAAATGTTATATCTATACCGATCATAAGAGTCTGAAGTATCTGCTTACTTAGAAAGAGTTGAATTTGAGACAGCGTCGCTGGTTCGAGCTTCTGAAGAACTATGATTGTGAGATAGAGTATCATTTAGGTAAGGCCAATGTGGTTGTCGATGCCTTGAGTCGTAAGATGATATCCGATCTAAGAGCCTTGTTTGTCAGTTTGAGTTTGTTTGATAATGACAGTCTGTTAGCAGAGTTACAAGTTAAACCAACTTTGTCCGAGCATATTAAGGTCAAATGGCTCCTTGATAGCTCCTTGCTTCCCATTATTAAGCAGGTTGAGCATGAAACGAGTTTAGAGTATAATTTTGATCATGATGGTATTTTGTGCTTTCATGGCCGTTAATTGATCCTTAAAGATGAGGAATTGAGACGGGCTATTCTGTAAGTGTTTCACAGTAGTCCTTATACTATGCATCCTGACGGGGACAAAATGTACAATAATCTCAATGAGCGTTACTTTTGGATTGGCATGAAGAAGGATATTTCAGATTTTGTAGTAAGGTGTCTGTCATGTCAACAGGTTACGGCAGAGCACCAGGATTCGTCTGGACTGTTACAGTCTATTAAGATTCCTCAGTGGAAGTGGGAGCACATTACGATGGACTTTGTTACTAGTCTTCCTCTGACTCTTTCCAAAAAGGATTCTTTTGGGTGCTTGTAGAACGACTCACCAAGTCAACTCACTTTATACTTGTTCGAGTTAATTATTCTTTGGATAATCTGGCTAGATTGTATATCTTTGAGATCATTAGAGTCCCATGGTGTTCCATTGTTCATCATCTCCGACCGAAATCTGAGGTTCACTTCTAGGTTCTAGAAAGCCCCGCGTGAGGCTCTAGGTACTCGTTTGAATTTCAATATGATTTTCCACCAGCAGACTGATGGTCAGTCTGAGCGAGTGATTCAGATACTGGAGGATATGTTACAGGGTTGTATGATTGACTTTCGTGGTAATTGGGAAGATTTCTTGCCTTTAGCCGAATTTTCTTACAATAACAGTTACCAAGCAAGTATTCGCATGGCACCGTATAAGGCTCTGTATGGATTTCGATGTCATACTCCTATATGTTGAACAGAGTTGCATGATAAGAAGACTTTGGGTCTAGAGTTAGTTCGAGAGACTGAAGATACTGTCAGATTAATCCGTGATCACCTGAGAGAGGCGTTTGATAGGCATAAATCATATGCAAATCAGTGACGGAAGGATATCAAGTTTGAGATTGGATCAGGTTTTTCTAAAGGTATCTACGTTGAAGAAGGTGCTGAGATTTGGACGTAAAGGTAAGTTGAGTTTGAGATTTATTGGGCCATATCATATTCTAAAGAAAGCCAGACCTGTTGCTTATCAGCTTGACTTGCCTCCCTAACTCAGTCGTATTCATGATGTTTTCATGTATCCATGTTGAGGCGATATCGTCCAGATCTAGATTTTATCATTCAGGTTAAGGAGGTAGAGTTGAGACCTGATTTGTCCTATGAGGAGGAGCACGTTCAGATTTTAGATCGGGATGAGAGAGTTCTTAAGAATAGGTGTATTATGATGGTCAAAGTTCAATAGAGTAATCGTGACCCCTCAGAAGCTACTTGGGAGACATTGGAATCGATGGAGGCTCAGTTTCTATATCTATTTACACCAGGTAAAATTCGAGGATGAAATTTCTTTTAAGGGGGAGAGTTGTCATACCCCAAAATTAGGGCTTAAAATTTTCTTAAAATTTTTCCGATGACTAAATTAAATTTTTTATTAAATTTAGGGACCAAAGTGATATTTTGATTAAATTTGGATCTAAATTCAGAAAGTATAAAAGACTATAGGACCTTTGGCATAATTGTACCGTCTTTCTTTTTAAGGAGTATATAATCCCCAAATCTGGAAAGTTTCCTTATTTGGAATCTCATTCTCTCTTTAAGTTTTCCTATTTTAGCAAGAAACTTCAATCGACGTTTCAACGCCAACCGTTGTTCCGTTTTCGACACTTCCAGTACCATCGTGTTCCTTGTGTCGTCCGTGTCCATCGGTGTTCATCTTGTCTCCATTGTCTCTCTCCGTCGTTCACTGCTATGAACATAGCTTAGTAAGTGTCTCAAAACCCCTTAAAATGTATATAGAAATTTTTCCATAATTGTTTCGACCCCCGAAGATCCCGCACGCGCCCCCACGCACCGCCGCTACGCTTGAGGAATGTCCATCGCATGGGGGACTTCTAGAAGCTGTCCGACCCAACCTGTCTTCCCGAGCCGACCTACTTGTTTGACCCGATCCGACCTTACTCGATCCAACCCGAATAAAATCGATCAGTCATTGATCGTTGACCGTTGATTTATTTTGAAGACCTCTAACTTGACGTATTTCGACATCTTGAGTTTGATTTTATGATTCGTTTTGCCAAATTCTGACCTGAAAGCCCTGAATCGAGCCCATTAATCCAAAATTGCTTAGTATTTTTAACATTTTTCTTATTTATTTAAGATTTGATTATGAAATTGATACGAATATATTTTTATGAAGGTGCTCGTGTTTCTCTCGACCGAGGGTCGATTTGATCTAGTGTTTTCCGTCCGTCAGATCCACTTGATCTGCATTCTTCGTGAGTTACTCGTAGGTTTCTGTAAATTGTTTAAATATATGTTATTTTTATTCATATTAGGATTCTGATATAGATTTTCTGATCCGTAGGATCTAGTGTTGTTGCTGATCGTGATCGGTAGACTCAGTAGTAGGCTTCCTTACTAGACTACTCAGACTGGTACATATGTGTTTCTTGATGGTGTTATATTACTGTTTTAAACTATTTATCTGAATTGTTTTAGATTTCTGTTAATACTAAATATTTTTATGAGACGATACCTGATTTTCTGAGTATTGTTCTTATGATATCTGATTTACTGTATATTTCTGATATGATCTCTAGTTACTATATTTTCGTATCTGATTTTTTAGTATGAAATATTTTCATATGGATTAAACTATCGTTTTCACTCCAATATATACATGTTTATTACTATCATTGGGGGTATTATTGGAGGAAGTATATCAGGCCTATTCTATGACTTGTAAGACCTTACCGCAAGCTCCTCTGCTTTGTGCGTAGGGTAAGTCCTTACCGCATGTCCTTATGCTATATGTATAAGGCCCTTATCGGGTGTATAGAAGGGTGTGTGGTTTTGGGGAATCTACACATTCCAGTGATCGGATGGGGTAATATTCATATTTTTAAAACATGTTTGATGAACTATTTTTTCTGAAGTATCTTATATGTATGTTTTTATACACCATAAGGAGCACATCGGGTTTTTAGCTCATTCTGTAAATTTTATTATTTTTCAGATAATAGCAGACCATAGACTAGCAGGCTTGGCATCAGGAGGACCGACTACTCCTATTTTTATATCATTGTATATCTCTATATGCCTTTAGTTATACTTTGGTGACACGTGTTTTTGCTACTGTCTTCGTATATCTATATTACAGGTATTTTGTTCTGTATATATTTTATACGGTTTTCTAATATATATATATATATATATATGTGTGTGTGTGTGTGTGTGTGTGCGTGTGTGTGCGTATGTTTATCGTATGAATCTTTCTTATGGCTAATTCCATATTATACTATTATATGGATTTTACGATATGTAACAGCCTAAATTTAGTCATAACGTCTAAGCCGGGTTTAGGAGTTACATTTCACTTTCACAAAAGATTTTTTTTTAAGTTCTAATTAATTTAATTAAGGCTTACTATCTCATTTTTTTTTGTACTTTTGTCTAATTTTTACTTTATCCTCCCAACAACCAGCAAACGAGGAGCTTTAGTCCTATTAGGACTCTAAATAGAGCCTAAAAATAAGACTTTTCCAGCCTATAAATTAAGGTAACATCACGGACGAAAGGGATACGAAATACGGGGGGATTTGGATGAATAAAAATAGAGAATCGAAAATTGTTTCAATCAAGAGGGGTTAGAAACTTACCGGGGCTGCCGTTGAGTTCAACGAGGGAAGAAGGTTCACCTATGCGGTGGCCGGAGCTAGGCGGGAGTTGGTTCCTCGGGGAAGGGCTGCTGTGTCACTACAATTGAAGAAAGGGGGAAGTTTTTTTAAGCGTATTCTAGAAGAGTGATATAAGGGTGGGGTTATGTGTTTTTAATTTTTGGGTAAATTTGGCTCTAGGTCCCTAGTTTCCATGATGCTTCATGCTTTTGTTACCCAGAATTATGGGTAAATAACACCCTTGGTCCCTGTAATTTGTAAGCTTTTTTTATTTCAGCCATCGAATTTATTTTCCAGTACTTTAATTCGGATTTCGAATTTATTACTTTTGCATCTTGGTCCCTTATTTGTTTATTTATTTATTTTTTTTGTTTTGTTAATATTTATTTTCATAATATTTTTTTGTTCTTTCTATTTTTCGATATTTAACCCTTTTTTACTTTTTTATTTTATTCTTATTTTGTTTTGTTTTGTTATTTTATTTTCATTATCATTACTATTTTTTATTAAATTTTATGTATCTCTATTTATTTATTTTATTATGATATTTTTTATTTTTATTTTTGAGTTATTCACCTTTATTTTTATTCTCCTTTTTTATTTTTTTATTTTTATTGTTTTCTTTCTTTAATATTTATTCAATTCTTTTTTTTGACTTTTTTATTTATTTTATTTTATTTTAATTTAATTTATTTTCTTTTTTTCCTTTCTGATTTATTATTTTATTTATTATTATTATTATTATTATTTCTTGGATCTGTTTAATATTTATTTATTTGTTTTTTTATCTAACATTTTCAACTCTTTTTTAGAAGATTTCCAACCAATCGAAGGTAAGTAATTCGAATCGAAGGTAAGTAATTCGAATCGAATGTTTTAAATTTTAATTTTAATTTTTAATTTTTGCAATTAAAGACAATCGAAAAATTAATTGGTACCGAAAGGGCGTTCAAGGGTGCTAATCCTTCCTTGACTGTAACCGACTCCCGAACCCGACATATTTATGGTGAAGCGCAGATCATATAAGATGGTGTATGATCTACCTAAATATCGTTTTAAAATGATTAGTGGCTACTTTAACCTAATTATTCAAGTTGAAGCTCAACTCTTATCCCAACCGAAAGACGGTCGCGACAGCTTGGAGACACCACTGGGGAAAAGGTAAGTGAGTCAGGCCGAAATTAATTTTCGGTTGTCATTTTTAGCGAAAATTACAAGTTTAAATTTTAATTTATTTATTCGATTCTAATTATTTATCTTTGATTATTTTTCAAATAAATAGTTGTACTTACGTTTTTTTCAATGATTTCATATCTTTAACTTTTTCCATCTAAGGCTCTATACCCGAGCTCCAAACCCGTTTTTTAAGTGGGGGTGAAAGCGACGCTCTCATGAGAATTTATTCTCTGTATGGGCCTAGCAAGTAACATTCGGGATTCATATACCTTATGTCTTCGTGTGAATTTATTCTTCGTATGGACTTAAGGAAATGTATCCTCTCGAGTTTAACTTAGTTCACACAAGCTTGTAATGGGCTTAGGACTAAGGGTCTGGCAAGCCCAAGGGAGCACCAGTAAGGAGAACTTGGGTATCTTCTTTAGAACCTAAACCGGGAGAATACAGGGAATTAGAGCTCACCCCAAAACTTCATTTCAAACCCTAGGATGCCTGAATTATTTCCTGCTTTATTTTCTGTTCAAAGCATGTGAACTAGAAATTTATGCGGTTAGGACTTGTTCAAAATCAACTTACGAGATAGAGATCATGTCCGAGTAGGAATAATACGCATGTTGGATATATATCATGTGGGGTAGGATTTTTTATTTTTATTATTGTTTTGATTTACCTCACTAACTCTTTTTTCATTTTTGTTCTCTTTCATTTTTTTTTTGACATTTGCATCATTAAAAAAAGGTGTTGGTCCACCAAAAACATGTTCGTTAAACGTAAATAATTCGCATTAATGGACAAAGGGGTTATAATACAAGAGATGAAAAGTTCAAAATTCCAGCTATGGTCAGAGAAGACTCGGAATGGACCGGGTTTACACCAAGCACGTCAAAAGTCAACTTTTCCAAAGAGAGATGGCGAAAGTTGCAGGGGCAAAACAAGAAAAAGGTTACTGACCCAGAGAGTCATTTCGAAGACTATGAGAACAAGATGACAAAAGTTGGATGTTATTATTTACGAATTCAAGAAATAAGCAGCTAAACGTCGGATAGTTCCTATCGATGGAGGGCTCCAATGGTGTTTCTGTTAGGGAACAAACTCATCAGAGAGTGAAAACCAGAGATGCAGTCATTCGAGACTTTATGGGACAAATATAAAGAAGTAGCTCGTCACCTGCACGGTTTAGCCAAAGAAGTCAGAGCAGTTTGACAGGGTATTCAACTCAACTTGTCAGAAGATGTTCGGGGTCTATACCTTTAAAATATTTTTTGTCTCCTAAGACGTAACACTTTTGTCCCCAATGAGGATTATTTATAATAACAAACACATTTTTGGATCAATGCCTCGAACATTGCATGCATCATGCATTTAAACATATTTTGCATTTTGTTATTTTCATTTCTTTGCATTCGCATTAACTAATAGAAGAATGTCTCATCAAAAGGGAACAAATACTGGATACACCACCTCAATCATTGGACACACCCCATCCACATAACACCCGCTTGAAAAAGAAGAAGATGAAAACAAGAATCACTCAGATCGAGGAGAACATGTTGAAGCTCCAGAGAGAGTTGGAAGACAAGATAAACCAGAGCAGTCTGAGTACTCTGGCTACAATCATGAAAAGCCAAGAGTCTTTGGTCGTTTAAATTGTGGCCAAGTTATCTAGTCTACATCAACCGAGTGCACCTGGGGCAGGTTCATCGGAAGGGGTAATTATATCACCTACCCCACAAGTGGTTATCACACCTGGAATCTTACCTGAACTTTAAGGTGACCTATCCGCTGCAAGTGTGAAGACACCATCTACTGTAAAGATGAAAACTTCCACAACCTATCCTGGTAATCATCCAGGTGATTACCATATCCCGGATTTTGATAAGGAGGATAAGGCAAAAAAGATGGAAGAGAAGATTAAAATGTTGGAAGATCAAATGAAGGTAGTTAAAGGAGACCATGACTACCATGGAGTCGATGACGCAGAACTCAGTTTAGTCTCAAACTTGGTTCTTCCTCCGAAATTCAAGTCCCCGGAATTCGAGAAGTTTGACGGGAACAGTTGTTCATCCGTTAACATCACCATGTTCTGCCGAAAGATGACAGAATATAGAGGAAACGACCAACTCCTGATCCACTGCTTCCAAGAGAGTCTGTCGGGCTTAGCCATCCGGTGGTACAACCAGCTAAGCCGATCACATATCAAGACTTGGAATGACTTAGCCAAGTCATTTCTGGAACAATATAAGCATGTCAACGACATGAGGCCAGATCGAGTTATTCTAGAAAGCATGGAAAAGAAGCATAACGAGAGTTTCAGGTAATACGCACAAAAATGGAGGGATTTGACTGTACAAGTTCATCCGCCCTTGGATGAGAAAGAAACCCAAAAGCTTTTTGTACAGACCCTGAAGGCTCTATACTTCGAACACCTGGTTGCAATCACATCAGGAAGCTTCTCAGAATTAGTTATGGCCGAAGAAATGATTGAGTCGGCTATAAAACAAGGCAAGATTAAGGAGTGGGAAGCCAGTAAGAAACAACCTATGATGGATGAAGAAATTAACAACATCAACCATATCAATAAAGGTGTTACAATCTCCATCCCAAAATAAACTGCAGCTGTACCGTCAGGTACTTCTAAACAAGATTCTAGAAAACCTAGGAGGGAAATAGAACATTTCGACCCTATTCTCATGACCTGCAAAGAGCTTTACCAACAACTTCTCGATACCCACGTAGTGTCACCATATCTGGTGGAACCCATGAAGCCACTATACCCCAAGTGGTATGATGAAAATGCTCATTGTGAATATCACGGCGGTGTCCCAGGGCACACTATTGAAAAATGTTACGCATTCAAGAGAATCGTGCAGAAAATGCGTAACCAGAACTGGATCGACTTTAACAACTTGGGGGCATCCAAGTGAGGAAGATTATTTCATCATTTGAGGCATTTTGTTTGAATTTGTATTTTTCATTTTTTTCTCAAAGTTTTTGTAAAAACATTTGAATAAATTTATGCTACTTTAAAGATTTTGAGCAATGAATCAAATTTGCAGACTTAAAATTCTTTGAATATCAACCGAATTAAAAACTCTGTAAATGATAGGAGTTATAGATCTTTGACAAAGTAGCGGGATTAAACGAGGATCTTTGACCTTACCCAAGAAGAAGCGATCAAACACCGTACCCTTCTCTTACAAAGAACCAATATAATCTTCTTCTCTCATAGGGGAATGAACAAGAGGCTTGGTATACATAGGAGCGGACAATATGGGGCATCTTTTGCGTAAGACATTACTACACATTTTGTTTAAGACGTTCCATGATGATCATGATCTTTACAGATGGAATAGTCAAGTAGGTGAATCTAGTTTAGGTTAGTTGCTTGGAAATTGAACTCTAAAGATGATATTCCTTAACTTTCAACAACACCTAGACAGGTTCTTCTTGACAAACTTAAGAAGTTGGATCCGTATATCCTGATTATAATATTATATATATACAATAAAGCTTGAGTTGTCCCTCTAGAGCAATTGGTTAAACGCCCCAGCTTTATAGATAAGATTCAGCTAGCCTGATAAAGGTGATTACAATATATAATAAAGCTTGAATTGTCCCTCTAGAGCAATTGGTTAAATGCCCCGGATTTATGGATAATATTCAGCTAGCCTGATAAAGGTGATTATAATATCTATAAAATGATATTGATTTGTCCCTCTAGAGTAAATGGTTAAACGGCCTGGCCTTATGGATCCAGCTAGCCAGATAATGGCAAATTAAATAAGGAGTTTTGGTAAAGATGGACTAAGGGAGTTAATGAACACCTATTATAGTCAATTTCACACGAGTACTCAAGAATTTCATTTTTAGACCGATATTTCAGCATTGCCTTTGTTAGAGTAGACTACAAAGCTTGAACAAATGGAAGATTTCAGAGGACCGAAATAGAAGGTCTAGTAATTGATCATGTTAGTTGCGTCATTTTGTCCACATCCAATTAAAATGCCAAGCCAAGAAAAAGGCACGTTGCAATGACCAAAAAATGACATTTTTTATGGCTGAAACCTTAGAAAATATGAGGCCAACCTAAAGCTAACCCATTTATTTGAATATTTGTCAAGGAGCTATAACTCTAAAATCATGAAAGAGCTATTGATTCTTTTTATTTTCTTTGAACTTATGTTTATAATTTGATTCGATTGCGAGCTTGAATTAAAGAGCAATATTTTACAGAATTTTTATCATTTTCCCTCCTAAAACAAGAGAAAAGATAAAAACATTTTCAAACAAGACAGCCTCAAATATGAAAGGTCTTTAAAGCCAAAGCTCGAGAAGAAAATGGGACACGATCGATTCCAAGGACCAGATTGGAAGACAAAGCATGAGACTCCATCCAAGAGACAAAACATAACTCATTCATGTTACATGCATCTTAGACATACTTAAGAGCATCACATTCATCATTTTAGCATATATGATATTTGCAGCTTTTAGAGTCAAGTTTTAACTTTAGGATGAAGGATAGTCATTCAAAAGTGCCTTTAAAGAATGATGGTGGTTGCTTAACTTAGCAGTGAGAAGCTATCGACTTTACACATCGAAAGATTGACAGATCTCAGAATCAATTTCAGATAGGTTCGAGAACCAATTCATAACAAATCTAGCTTAGCTCAATAATGAGTAGCAGGTTTCCAGCTAATGTTTTCAAGCCAGATTTTAATTCCACAACGAAAGATATTCGGCTGTCAGAATTTATCAATGGGTTTTCCCGTAAAAGGGGAGTCCTTCAAAGATCATCTCACCTGGTTTAAACCCGCTCAAGGGAACTACCTGAGAATTATGACTGGCTTAGACCTGTGAAGGGAGGCTATTTTTTTCTATTTGAGGCATAGCTCAAGGCGAGAAGGGATATCTGCCAACAAAAGACCTTTGAGTTCGATTACACTCAGCTCCAAGGCACATCATTTACAGCATAGCTCAAGGCGAGAAGGGCTATTTGCCAACAAAAGACCTTCGAGTTCGACTACACTCAGCTCAAAGGCACATCATTTGCAACATAACTCAAGGCAAGAAGGGTTATCTACTAAAGACCTTCAAGTTCGACTACACTCAACTCAAAGGCACATCATTTGCTGCATAGCTCAATTCAAGAAGGGTTATTTGCCAATAAAAGACATTCGAATTCAATTACACTAATCTCAAAGACATATCATTTGCAGCATAGCTCAAGACAAGAAGGGATATCTGCCAAAGACTTTCGAGTTCGATTACACTCAGTTCAAAGGCATATCATTTGCAGCATAGCTTAAGGCAAGAAGGGCTATCTGCCAAAGACCTTCGAGTTCGATTACACTCAGCTCAAAGGCACATCATTTGCAGCATAGCTCAAGGCAAGAAGGGCTATCTGCCAAAGACCTTCGAGTTCGATTACACTCAGCTCAAAGGCACATCATTTGTAGCGCTCAAGCCAAGAAGGGTTATCTGCCAAATACCTTCGAGTTCGATTACACTCATCTCAAAGGAACATCATTTGCAGCATAGCTCAAGGCAAGAAGGGCTATCTGCCAAAGACCTTCGAGTTCGATTACACTCAGCTCAAAGGCACATCATTTGCAGCATAACTCAAGGCAAGAAGGGCTATCTGCCAAAGACCTTTGAGTTCGATTACACTCAGCTCAAAGGCACATCATTTACAGCATAACTCAAGGAGAGAAGGGTTATATGTCATCAAAGACCTTCAAGTTCGATTACACTCAAATCAGAGGCAAATCATATTTACAGCATAGCTCAAGGCATGAAGGGCTATATGTCAACAAATGACACATCAATCACACTAATTTCTTGTTACAGTCGAGGTTTTCAAGTCGAGAAGAAGACTTGGGTTAGCCGTGTCTTAGTGACAAGAAACCATTTTTCGGCAGCACAACTTAAGTCGAGAAAAGCTATCTATCAACGAAGGCTTCTGAGTTCGATTTCAAGAGACTATAGACCACATGGTGGATTCAAGGAACTATTTTCCAGTCGAATTTTTTAACCAAGGTCTTTAAACTAAGAAGAAGACCGAAGTTACTACGATATGGCAACGAGAAGCTACGTTCCAATTCAAATTTTGAACTACGGCTTCAATTCCATATCATTTCAAGATAGACTCAACTTCGCGACGGAGGAGTCACCCGCAACTCAATTCGATGGGGAGTTCTTCTTAATTGAAATATCAGAGTCAATTTTCAACTGCACCGAACGAAAATTTGTGTCCTTTTATCTTTGCCCTATTTTTCGTTCCACAAAAAATGACAAAGAGGGGCAGCTGTAGACACTAATTTTTCACCGCACCTTCCTCACGCAACCAACTGGTTCTCTCGGCCCCAACGACTACCCTCGTTTTACTCGACGCAACAACGGCGTGCACTCAACAACCAGCAAACGAGGAGTTTTAGTCCTATTAGTACTCTAAACCGAGCATAAAAATAGGGCTTTTCCAGCCTAAAAATTAAGGTAACATCGCGGATGAAAGGGATACGAAATACGGGGGGACTTGGATGAATAAAAAAAGAGAATCGAAATTTTTTTCAATCAAAAGGGAAGAAGGTTCACCCATGCGGTGGCCAGAGCTAGGCGGGAGTTGGTTCCTCGGAGAAGGGTTGTTGTGTCGCTGCAAGTGAAGAAAGGGGGAAGTTTTTTTAGCCTTGCGTATTCTGGAAGAGTTATATAAGGGTGGGGTTATGTGTTTTTAATTTTTGGGTAAATTTGGCACTAGGTCCCTACTTTCCATGATTTTCATGCTTTTGTCACCCAGAATTACGGGTAAATCACACCCTTAGTCCCTGTAATTTGTAAGCTTTTTTATTTCAGCTATCGAATTTATTTTCCAGTACTTTAAATCAGATTTTGAATTTATTACTTTTGCATCTGGGTCCGTTATTTGTTTATTTATTTATTTTTTGGTTTCATTTTGTTAATATTTATTTTAATAATATTTTTTATTCTTTCTATTTTCCGATATTTAACCTTTTTTACTTTTTTATTTTATTCTTATTTTGGTTTTTTATTTAATTTTCATTATTATTACTATTTTTTATTAAATTTTATGTATCTTTATTTATTTAGTTTATTATGTTATTATGTTATTTTTATTTTTATTTTTGAGTTATTCATTTTTAATTTTATTCTCCTTGTTTTTTTTTTGTTTTTTTTTTCTTTCTTTAATTTTTATTCAATTCTTTTTTCTTTTTTATTTATTTTATTTTATTTTATTTTATTTTGATTTATTTATTTTTACTCTTTGATTTATTATTTTAGTATTTTATTTATTTATATTTTTTTTTCTTAGATATGTTTAATATTTATTTATTTGTTTTTTTATCTAACATTTTCAACTCTTTTTTTAGAAGATTTTCAATCAATCGAAGGTAAGTAATTCGAATCGAATGTTTTAAATTTAAATTTAAATTTTTAATTTTCGCAATTAAAGACAATCGGCAAATTAATTGGTACCGAAAGGGCGGTTCAAGGGTGCTAATCCTTCCATGACCGTAATCGACTCCCGAACCCGAAATATTTCTGGTGAAGCGCAGATCAGGTTAGATGGTGTCCGATCTACCTAAATATCGTTTTAAAATGATCGGTGGCGACTCTAACACAATTATTCAAGTCGAAGCCCAACTCCGGGCCCAATCGAAAGACGGCCGTGACACATACAGTACGAATTATTGTTAAAAGTTAGTTTAAAGTTTGGCAACCAACTTTGAAAAATGTTTTTCAAAGTTTGATAAATGTTACTTTGAAAAATATTTTTCAAAGTTTGGTAAAGTTTGGTAGATGTTTGTTGAAAATGGGAATGGGTAAATTCACTTTAGTCATTGCACTTTAGGGTATTTTCAAAGATTAGTCCCTAAGTTTCAACTATAAATACTCTAACTCATTTAGCTTCAAGATCATCCCAAATCCCAAATCATTTTTCTCCCAATACTAGAGAGTTTCTTGTGAGTAGTGAGTGTTTTGTAAACACCTGTAAATTTTCTCTCTTAGTAAAAGATCTGCAGCAGTCCGGAGACGTAAGCACAATTGGCTGAACTCCGTTATCAATTTTTCGGGTATTATTTTTCCGCTTTTATTTCGCATTCTCACTAATCTGGTTATAGGGAAATTACTCATTACTCGGTTATTTCCCAACAACTGGTAATCAGAGCTTTTGGTTGTGAATTTTTTCAATTTTTTATGAGGTTACTATTCATCACTATTCACGTGAATAGTGAAATTTTGTCGGCGATACAAATTTGTCGATGGAGGTGTTCTAATACACGACGGTTCGCAAAAATTGTCAGAACGATCCAAAGAAGCTAGTTTCGAGTGGGAGCGATAGTTGCAGACGAAGGGATTGTGAAAATTGAAAAGTTCGATGGTGCGGACTTTGGCTTTTGGAATATGCAGATTGAAGATTTTCTGTACCAGAAAAATATATATCAACCTCTATCAGGAAAGCAACCAGAGGGCATGAAGAATGAAGATTGGGCTCTTCTCGACAGACAAGCCCTCGGAGTTATCCGACTGACGTTGTCCCGCAATGTTGCTTTCAACATAGCAAAGGAAAAGACCACGATGGGTCTTATGGCGGCTCTCTCCAGTATGTATGAGAAGCCATCAGCCTCAAACAAAGTTCACTTGATGAGGCGATTATTCAATTTGCGGATGGCAGAAGGGGCATCAGTGGCTCAACATCTAAATAAACTCAACACAATCACAACCCAGTTGAGTTCCATGGAAATTGAATTCGATGATGAAGTTCGAGCTTTAATTATCTTATCATCTCTACCAGATAGTTGGAATGCTACTGTTACAGCAGTCAGCAGCTCGTCGGGAAACAAAAAATTAAAATTCGATTATGTTCGGGATCTGGTACTGAGTGAAGAAATTCGACGGAGAGAATCGGGTGAAGCATCAACCTCCTCAGCCTTGCTCATGGAGCCCAGAGGGAGAAATTCAAAAAGAAATTCAAAAAGAAATTCAAATCCAGAATGGAAAAATCAAGAACGGGGAAGAAAGATTTTACCTGTTATAACTGCGACAAGAAGGGTCACTTTAAAAGAGATTGCCGAGCACCGAAGAAAAATACTGGCGTACAAGAATCTACCAACATGACAGAGGAGACAGGTGATGCCATGATTCTAAGCGTCAATAGTCTGATTGAATCATGGATCTTGGATTCAGGGGAAACTTTCCACTCCACCCCATGCCGAGAAATCATGGAGAACTATGTCAGTGGTGATTTTGGGAAGGTTCATCTAGCTGATCATGAAACCTTGAAGATCGTCGAAAGAGGATACATCCGACTAAAGCTGCCAAACCAGACCACCTGGACGCTGAAAGGTGTGAGACATATTCCTGGCCTAAAAAGAAATTTGATTTCCGTAGGACAGCTTGATGGAGAAGGTTATAGTACAACCTTTTCAGGCTGTGAATGGAAGATTACAAAAGGAGCACTAGTCATTGCTCATGGTAAGAAGACTGGTACTCTCTATGTAACCTCAAACTTAGAGAATATCATTGTAGTAGCAGATGCTTATGGAAAATCAAACCTATGGCACCAAAGGCTTGGCCATATGAGCGAGAAAGGGATGAAGACACTTTTGTCAAAAGGGAAGCTGCCAGATCTAAAGAATGTAGATGTCGGACTATGCGAGGATTGCATCTTTGGCAAACAAAAGAAAGTCATTTTTGCAAAGATTGGTAAGACACCCAAGGCTGAAAAGTTATAGTTGGTTCATACTGATGTATGGGGACCATGTCCAGTTCCATCTCTTGCAGGCTCATTATATTATGTCACCTTCATCGATGATTCTACAAGGAAGGTGTGGGTTTATTTTCTGAAAACAATCAGAAGTCTTTGATACCTTTAGAAAATGGAATGCCATGGTGGAAAATGAGATTGGTCCGAAAGTCAAGCGGTTGAGGTCTGATAATGGAGGAGAGTACATAATCGTAGATTCAGAGAATTTTGAGAAAATAATGGGATCAAGATGGAGACAACAGTTCCCATGACACCCCAACAGAATAGCGTAGCAGAGCGCATGAACAGAACTCTAAATGAACGTGCCAGAAGCATGAGGATACATGTCAGATTGCCCAAATTTCTATGGGCTGAAGCTATCAACACTGCAGCTTACCTGATCAACCGTGGGCCCTCAGTTCCTTTGGATGGCAGAATACCAGAGGAAGTTTAGAGCAAGAAAGAAATAAACCTTTCACACTTAAGAGTGTTTGGTTGTATTTCTTATATATACATAGACTCTACTAAAAGAAGTAAACTTGATGCTAAGTCCAACAAATGTGCCTTTGTTGGTTATGGCGGTGATGAGTTCGGTTACCGGTTTTGGGACTACGAAAATCAAAAAATAATCAGAAGCAGAGATGTCATTTTCAATGAGAATGTGATGTACAAAGACAAGTCAACTGTAGAATCAAGTAGCTCCAATACCGAAGCTGAAAAAAATAACTTTCCTGAGTTCGAGGAGATTTCTAGAAATGATGTTCAGATCAATCCTGAAGCAGTTCAAGAAGAACCAGGCACACCAGAATTGAAACGCTCCTCCAGAATTCCTAAACCAACCCAACGGTATTCTCCTTCTTTGCACTACTTATTGCTGACTGAAAATGGTGAACCAGAGTGCTATGATGAAGAAATGCAAGTGGAGGATTCAGTCAAGTGGGAGTCTTCCGTGAAAGATGAGATGGACTCGCTTATGTCAAATCAGACGTGGGAATTAGCTGAATTACCACCAGGCAAGAAAGCGCTCCACAACAAGTGGATTTACAGGATCAAGGAAGAGCACGATGGGAGCAAACGCTATAAAGCGAGATTGGTTGTCAAAGGTTTTCAATAAAAATAAGGTATTGACTACAATGAAATTTTCTCTCCAGTCGTGAAGCTATCTACAATCAGACTGGTATTGAAAATTGTAGCTGTAGAGAATTTACATCTTGAGTAGTTAGATGTAAAGACAGCTTTCCTTCATGGTGATTTGGAGGAAGAAATCTATATGAGGCAGCCAGAAGGCTTCATAGAGGTAGGCAAGAAAAACCTGGTATGCAGGTTGAAGAAGAGTTTGTATGGTTTAAAACAAGCTCCTAGACAGTGGTACAAGAAGTTCGATAGCTTCATGGGTAGCAGTGGTTTTACCAGATGCCAAGCAGATCATTGTTGCTACATCAAGAGGTTCGACAATAGCTTTATTATTTTATTGTTGTACGTTGATGACATGATCGTTGCAGGCTCAAACATGCAAGAGATTATACACTTGAAGAAAAAATTGTCGAAGCAGTTTGCTATGAAGGATCTGGGCGCTGCAAAGCCAATTCTTGGGATGAGGATCAAGAGAGACACAAAGTCGGGGACTTTGATGTTATCACAGGCTGAGTACATCAACAAAATACTCTCCAGGTTAAACATGCAAGATGCTAAACCAGTAAGTACACCTTTAGGTGTTCATTTTAGACTCTCCAAAGAACAATCACCAAAGACGGAGGAAGAACGTGCACACATGGTGAAGGTGTCGTATGCCTCAATAATTGGAAGTCTAATGTATGTCATGGTTTGTACCATACCAGATATTGCTCAAGCAGTGGGAGTTGTTAGCAGATACATGAATAATCCGAGCAAGGTACACTGAGAAGCAGTCAAATAGATCCTCAGATAACTGTGGGGTACTACAAACAAAGCACTTTGTTTCAAAGGTGAAGATATGATACTGACAGGCTATGTAAATGCTGACTTAGCCGAAAATATTGAAATCAGAATGAGCACTACAGGGTATGTCTATACTCTAGGAGGAACTGCAGTGAGTTGGGTTTCTCAACTACAAAAGATAGTTGCTCTCTCTACAACTGAAGTAGAATATGTCGCTGTTACGGAAGCTAGCAAGGAGATGGTTTGGCTCCAAAGTTTCTTGGAAGAGTTAGGCAAGAAACAAGAAAACAATGTCTTGTATTGTGATAGTCAAAGTGCTATCCATCTAGCAAAGAATCCGTCTTTTCATTCCAAGATGAAGCACATACAATTGAGATATCATTTTATCTTATCTCTTCTGAAAGATGGGATTTTGAAACTTGAAAAGATTAGTGGAGCTCAAAATCCGGCAGACATGTTGACAAAGAAGGTGACTACGGACAAACTGAAGTTGTGTTCAGCTTCAGTTGGCATGCTAACAAGACCAGAAATACTGCTGCATTGATCGAGGTGTGAAGACAAATTAAAATCAGTCTTCAAGTGGGAGATTGTTAAAAGTTAGTTCAAAGTTTGGCAACCAACTTTGAAAAATGTTTTTTCAAAGTTTGATAAATGTTTCTTTGAAAAATGTTTTTCAAAGTTTAGTAAAGTTTGGTAGATGTTTGTTGAAAATAGGAATGGGTAAATTCACTTTAGTCATTGCACTTTAGGGTATTTTCAAAGATTAGTCCCTAAGTTTCAACTATAAATACCCTAACTCATTTAGCTTCAAGATCATCTCAAATCCCAAATCATTTCTCTCCCAATACTAGAGAGTTTCTTGTGAGTAGTGAGTGTTTTGTAAACACCTGTAAATTTTCTCTCTTAGTAAAATATCTGCAGCAGTCCAGAGACGTAAGCACAATTGGCTGAACTCCGTTATCAATTTTCCGGGTATTATTTTTCCGCTTTTATTTTGCATTCTCACTAATCTGATTATAGGAAAATTACTCGTTACTCGGTTATTTCCCAACAATTATTACTTGGAATATAAGAGGATTGGGGGCGGATTCGAAACTTTTGGCTTTAAGACTACTATTGAAAAATCTTAGAGTGGAGATGCTATTGCTACAGGAGACAAAAAAAAAGGAGGCGATGGATGACGCCGATATTGGAAAGTTCTGGTTTGAGGATGATTTTGAGCTTGGAACAATGAATGCGGTGGGAAGATCAGGGGGTGTAGCAATTGTCTGGAATAAATCCTTGTTTTCGTTGGAAAATTCAGTAGCAAGCCAGTGTGTTGTCTGTGTATCCGGTGTCTGGGTGGAATCAGGATTGAGAAATTCAGATTCCAACATGTGGCTAGTACGTGGAGATTTAAATGTGGTTAGGAACAGAAGTGAACGTAGTGATTGTGTGGGATTACTGTATGGGAGTAAGCAATTCAACGACTCTATTTATGTCCGTAGTTTGGTTGATTTTCTGATGATTGGGAAAAAAATTATTTGGTTCGGTCTGGCCAACAAACGTAGCAGGTTAGACAGATTCCTTGTGGATGAACAGTGGGTTCTCAGTGGTGGGGTTCTCGAACAAACAAGCCTTAAAAGAATATGTTCGGATCATGCGCTGGTGTTAGTAATCGATGGTAGCTTGGTTTGGGGTTCTAGACCATTCAAGTTTATTAATGGAAGGCTTAGGAAGAATGTCTGTAGAAAGCTGATTGAGGAAGTGTTTCAAATTAATTGTTCCGGGGCGTAAGTTGGACATTATTCTTAGACTGAAGAGGTTAAAAGGAATTATGAAGAGATGGAATTCTCAATTTTGTGAAAACTTTAATTCCAAGGTGAAGATGCTTGAAGAAAAGGTTAATGATTTGGAAGAATCTGGGAATATGGGAGTCTTAAGTTTGCAGGATCAAGCAGAGTTAAAATCCCACAAGAAGGTAATGCTATTTGAAAAGGTAACTTTCAAACTGGCTCCATCGTCTTGTCCTTCAATGGCTGATTGGTTGGCAAACTTCGGATTGACAAGGCCTATGTTGTTTATAGCTTGGTGGTAGTGTTGAGCCTTTTGACTGCTTGATCTTTGATAGGGGCTTTGCTCTGGGTTGATGACTTGCAACATATTTTTTTTCCTTTGATATCTTGTACCAACTAGTCTGCTTTGGTATTTATGTGTCTATTTGTGCGTTTTGAGCTGCTGTAAGAGGGGGATTTTGTCTCGTTTTTGGGAATCCTGTATTGTTCGTATATTGCTTGTTGCGTCTAAGTTATAACCCAGCTCCTGCTTAGTTTTTTACCGTCAAATTTTGTGTTTTGTTAGTACAGAACTAGTGCAATTCTGGTTTTATGTCTTCCTTGTTTCTATTGGTTATATGTACTCTTTTCCCACTTAAGTTTGGGGGGTTTAAGGAGGCATATAACCAAGTCAGCTTCATTCTTAATAAAATTTTATCCTGCCGATCCAAAAAAAAAAAACACACACACACCCAGATATTGCTATTCAAACTCAAGACCTGTAAGAAGAACAATACTCTCTTTAACTATTAAGGTTGCTTGATAGATTTATATTAAATAATGGATTATACTTTCTTTCTATAGAAGTCTATTTTTTTTTGCTCATAGGCCCGAATTTTTTTGAGTCGGCTATGCATATAACCGTATAAAAAAAAGAGTATATACACCATACAAAGCAAGTGAAGCTAGTCCTTGGAAATCAAATGCTACATATTATATGGTTGATAAATTTTGAAGATGAGAGAAGAGATGCAATATACTCCCTCTAGTCTCTTCGCTAAAATGTTGAAGCTTTATAATTGTAAGTATGATGTGTACTTTAATCTATAAATTCAAAACAAAGGGAAAGCAAAAATATAAAACATGAATAGCATATTCTCCAAGTGTAATCTCTTTATTTATTTATTTTGTAATTTGAAGCGTAATAAAACCAATTCAATATATTATAATGAGTAATCAACCTGGTGTAAAATAAAATCAAATGGCAATGTAATCTTGGGTTAATGTTTCTTCACGTTTTCGATTACATGATGAGAGCCTCTATTTTTGTTTATCATATAAACCAAATCATTAGAGACAGTAACTCCCGATGGTGGTGAGCAATTGGGCACGAGATATTTTGAATGGATTTAAAGATAAAACTATATTTTATTTAAAATATGAGATCATATTAGTATTATGTATAAAGTTTAGGACTAAATTAAAAATCAACTTTTTTTATGAATGTGCAATATCATCAACTAACTAACAAGAGTTAATGAGTCAGTCACCAAAATAAAGTAGAGCAAAAATAAAATATGCAGATCAGACAAAAACTAGTTTGGCCTATAAAACGGAACATTGAAAGCTTAAAATAAACCCACATGCCTTTCATTTTCTTAAATAACTTTGCAGTGTTGGGTTTTAAAATATGCGATAAGTTCATCGACTCTTACCAGCGACGGCTTTCAATAAAATATAGGTAAATTACGTGTTTAGTATCTAAATTATCAGTTTTGATTTATTTTAGTAGTTAAACTTTCATTTTATTCAAAATCATATCTAACATTTATTTTTTGTTTATTTTAATACACGTCGTTAAAAACTTACGGACGGGCTCGCCGACCGCTGTGTCTACAGTCGTCAATCATCGTATCCATCGGTCGATGAAGCCCAAACTTTACAGCCTGCACATTTTCGACCCCCTAAACACAATTCCAACCTCCATTCCACTGGAAAATGTCTCAATCTCCTCAAATCGTCGTGGTCTCTTCGATTTCTTCATCCTCGGTCTCCATGGTTCACCGTTGATGGACCTGAAACTGGATTATGTTGATCGTCTCGTCATTCTCTCGTGGTGCACCATTCAAATTGATCGTCCGTCCGTCGGAATTATACAACTTCAACCCATCCGTTAAGTTTTTAACGGCATGGTTTAAGTTTGAAAAAAATGAAAGTTTAGGTATTAAAATAGATCAAAAATGATAGTTTAGTTACTAAACGTGTAATTTACCCTAAAATATAAAACGATAAACTCATGCCTCTGTTTCTGCATCCAGGTTTCGTAGCTGAACTGAAACTCAACTAAAAAGTTCGTAAAATTAAACACTATTTCGTTATGTAAGCAATGACTTAAGGCGGGCTTTTTTTTTTTTTACCTTCCCCAGCTGATCTATGATGTTGCAGGTATATTTTGAAGCTAAAATGGTAATGAAATTATCTTAAAATGTTGTTTTAGATATTAAATTTTCAAATAAATAAATAAATAAAATAGATATGAAATTATCTAACTGTTTTTTCAAGTAAATAGATTTGTCTTAATACAGTGAATGTGTTTGGTCATCCATCTTTTTGTTTTTGCTTTTCCAAAAAAAAAAATCTTAACTGTAAAAATTTCCCACGTGTTCAATCAATTCAAAGAACCAAACCCTTAACTAACATGTGAGCAATTACATAAGTTTCAGCCCAAATTTCATGTTAACCGCAAGTCTATAGCCTTCGTTATTAATCATTCCTAACAGATCCCAATTTTTTAAACTAAATTATTATCATTCACACCATACATTAAATATAACCAATGACATAACGCATATATAATATTAATACAGAAACTTTTTAAAGGAAAAAACTCCGTGTTGTTTTCCGATCCCAATAAATACGGTTTATGGATAAATTACATTTTTTATCATTCAATTTTACTTTCTTTTTATTTTGATAATTGGAATTCAAAATTTTTAATTTAATCACTAAAATTTTGAAATATTTTTCATTCTTTCATTAAATAATTATCTATGTTATGACATGATACCGATATCAAATCGTCATGGTTTTGAGAAAAATAACTTTACACCATAACCATGTGTGAATTCACACAAAATCTAATTTTTCTTTCATTTCTTCTTCATTTCTTTTTTTTTTCTCCCGCTCATTTTCTTTTCATCTGCTTATGTTTCCGCTATCGCTTATCATGATCAATCACAACATCAATTGTCATAAATGACGACAGATGAATCCCAAATTTTTTCACCAAATTCATTGTCTCGCTGAACACAAATATGATTCTATTTATTATGAAAACACCTCAAGCTTCACGAATTTAACATTGAATATTTTAGTTTCTTGTTCTATAATCCCCATTATCGATTGTTAAATGAAATTCAAACAAAACTATGTTATTTCTCACTCCAAAAAAATATTTCTATCTTTAAGATCTTTAAATAAAGATTAATCACAAAAATTATGACACTGACTTAATCGATCCGTTGTCCGCACCGGCTTTCTCGCTAGTACGCTCAATCCAATGCTCGTTTGGTTGATCTCTCTCTTGGTCGCCTATAGTTTCATTCCGGTGGTGTTAATGAAAAGCATGAACTAATAAAATATTACTTGATGCCTATGCAACAACTCAGAAAATAATTAAAAATATTATGTCACAACAAATGTTTTTCAAAAATTACTACCGTAGAGTGATAAATAAATTCAATCTTTAAAATCGAAGGATTAAATTAAAAAATTTTAAATTTTAATGTTTAAAACCGCATGGGTCCTATTTTGTTCACACGAAAATATTAGCTATCAAGTTGAGATCGATTCGCACACTACAAAGTACAAACTTTGCATAAAGTTAATTAATAGAGCGAAGATTTGATTCATTAAGTTTGTGTTCATCGCCCAATGCCGATTTTCTGTAGCAAGCAGCGGAAAGCCAGGCAACCAACTCAAAGTCCAACCAAATCTGCTGCCAAAACTCTTGTCTACATACGTTTCACCGCCACCATATGTTATTATTACCCGCTCAAAAACAAAACTAAAGCAACTTCTCCCACAATTTAACCATTTCGAATCATATGGATCAAATTTTAAAGTTATTTTAAGTTTAGATTGTATAGATCTGGGTATAGACTCGAACTGCACCGCTTATGAGAAAGAGAGTATTTGACTTTTAAGATAGTCTTGGTTTCCAAGTCTTTTTCACTTTAAAAAAAAAGAAAACACAACTCATAGTGGCTTGCAATGGAACTACTTCATAGATTCAATTTGGTTTACTTGACCGGAATTGCCTCTTAGCCACCAAGAAAACTCAAATAAACGTGCCCCACCTCCCTTTTATATTGATTATTTCCCTCTCACACCCAAATAACCACCTTTGCTTTACTTTCCCACCACTTGTCACGCAACTTCCTTTCCCCTACGATTCTCCCCTTTAAAAACCCATCACTCTCACTCTTCTACTCAAACCCGAAGCTTCAAACTTTACCATCTCTCTCTCCGTAAGACTCTTCCTTTTAATATGGCTTTAGAAGCTCTTAGCTCTCCCACCGCTGCCCCGCCTCCTTTTCCCTTTGAAGATAGTAACTTGCACTGCTTGGAATCCCTTACCAAGCGTAAGCGCTCTAAGAGACCGCGTTTCGATCAAGTTACCACCGAGGAAGAATACTTAGCGCTCTGTCTTATCATGCTAGCACGCGGCGGATCTTCCACCAACCCAAGTCGACACCGCTCTCCTAGTCCAGCACCGGAACCCACGAAGAAACTGAGCTACAAGTGCAGCGTTTGCAACAAATCGTTTAACTCTTACCAGGCTTTGGGTGGACATAAAGCCAGCCACCGTAAGCATTCGGGAAGCAACGACGACCAGTCAACGTCGACAACCGGTAAATCCGGTGGAGTCATCAATTCAGCCGCGGCGAGCAACCCAAGCGGGAGGTCCCACGAGTGTTCCGTCTGCCACAAAGCCTTCCCTACAGGCCAGGCCTTGGGAGGCCATAAGCGATGCCACTACGAAGGTGGGGCGGGGAATAGCGCCAGCGCCGTTACTACATCTGAAGGAGTTGGCTCAACCAATACCACGACCCACATCAGCAAACGAGGCTTTGACCTCAACATGCCCGCGTTTCCGGAATTCTCAATGGCTAATTTCATTGTCTCTGCTGCCGGCGATGATGAAGTCGAAAGCCCACACCCTGCTAAGAAGCCATGTTTCTTTATGCGACCCAAAATTGAAGTCAACTAAACAACTAAAACCCTTCATTTAGTTCTTTGTAGGAACCAAGTTCCATGTATTCCTTTATTTAATTTCTTTGTTTTTTTGGGACAATTTTTTTTCTGTACGTAAGCACTAGAACAATTCTTCAGTTCGCTGTTTCGATTAATTAATTAGTCAACTCAATTCAATTAAAACAAATTAGTTCAACTCCTCTTTCTTGCTTAATTTCATGGCTTTACTGTTAAGTTGGTGGTGGGTAGCAAAGGTGGTTGAAGCTCAAGTTCAGTGCATGAAAGTGACGGATGCTTTTAACAGTACACAGTTAGTGGTATATTTACAGAGACTAAAACCAGATATACAGGCTAAAAGTTACATGCGACCATAAAGATCACGTGCATGTAACGTGTTTTATTGTTTGTGCTGGGCTAATACATTAATAAAAGCGATATTAATTATGGTGTGTATGAAGGTGGAGGGGGTATGTTTGGTGTGGATAAGAAGGTAGGCATGAATGGGATGGGTTTTGTTTTGGGAATTGATTACTATGATAGATGGGGGAAGCCCCTTTTTCTTATTTTTTATAATTACCATGCAATTGCAGACTCCTCTACTAGGGTCCTATATGATATTAAGGTTGTAAATAAGATGGGATATACTTCGAGTTTAGTTTTATTAAAGTTCAGTTAATATTTAAATTAGATAAATTTGATTCGAACTTGATTTTGTTGAAGCATGTTGAAGTTGCATGGCTGGTTGCTGGTTCACGTGCATGGATCGTTCTAGCTGCAGGTGTAGCTGATATATGCTCTTGGAGTTGCAACAGTTAGGTTGTTAGTCAGTTAGAGTTCCTGTTAGAGTAGTCAATTGGAATTCTTGTTAAAGTTCTTGTAACTGTGGTGGCTATATAATGCATGTAAAGGATGATGTTAATAATAAGAAAGAAAGTGTTTACTTCTGAATGGAATTTGCTTAGTACAAGAGCTTCAAGCTCTCTCAACATGGTATCATTTGCTACTACATCCTAAGGTGTGCTTTCACTGTTCGTGCTGCAATGGATCAAAGTGTTTCTTCTACAGCCACATCAATGGAGTTCTCATCAAGAAACACCAAAGTGTTCACCAACAAAAGGGTGAATGTGGTTCTTGATGAAACGAATTTCCTGCTCTGGAAACAACAAGTGTTACTCACTGTAAGAAGCCACCGTCTTTAGCGAATGTTGAATGGAACGATGCTGCCTCCTTTAGAAATGGTGGTTGGTGAAGAAGGAGTTGCAGTTGTCAATGAAGAACATAAAGAGTTCTTGGCTCAAGACAGTGTGTTGGCTTCTTGGTTGTTGTCAATGGTCAGTCCCCACTTACTTCCTCAGTTTGTTGGTGCTGAAACATCTACTCAGGTATGGAACAAAGTCTTGCAATTCTTTGCTAATCGTTCTGCCACTGCTATTATGAGCTTACATTACAAGCTCCAATCCCTCAAGAAAGGAGGAGACACCATGAGAATTTACCTCATAAAAGTAAAAGAGGTTGCTGATGCATTGAACTCTTGTGGAAGTCTAGTGTCAGTATCTGAACATGTTGCGAGCATTCTTAAAGGCCTTACAAGGGAATATCAGCCCTTCATAGAAGTCATATCTACTATGTGTGACACGTTGTCACTTGACAACATCTTTACAATGTTTGTCGATGCTGAAACTCAGCTTGAAGGGTTCGATTATCAACCTGATTCTCTATCTGTCAGTGCTAATCTTGCACAAGGGAGGGTTGAGTCTGCCTCTCACAAGAACCGGGAAAAACAATAGTTTCAATCAAACCATTCATCAAATTTTAAAATCAAAATATTTTTTTATTTCAAAATTTGTGAATTTTTTTTTGAAAAATCTTGGGTTTTTGATGAAATTAGTTGTAGAATCTAGTTTATACACATTATATAATCAATGTCCGATATAAAGTTAAACCTAGAACTAATTAAAACTAGTCCCAAGTTCAAGATTAATAAAATAGTAGTTTTTAGAAAAATACCTTGAAGATTTTCGGATTTGAGAGGAATGTGATTATTTTTTCACGAATTTGATGATTCCAACAGGTTTAGAAGTTGAAGAACAGTTGGATTCCGACTAGATTTTGTTGATTTTAAGCAAAAACGAGAGTAGGGGTTGAGAGAAGGTAAACGGCGACAAAGAGTTTTTAAGGGTTTTTGACAAAATAAAGAATTTTAGGGATTATATGCCTAAAACCCGAAGAATGCAACGGTGCAACTTCAAAGAATGCATCGGTGCACCTTCATAGTGTATCGATGCATATTCAAGGGATGCATCGATACACTTTTATAGTGTATCGATGCATAGAACACAAAAATGTTAAAATCCGTTTTTAAATATTCAAAATGATAAATTAATTAGCTCTAGTGGTATTGGCAACTCAAAGATCGAAAATTAACAATGTTCAATCAATCAAATCTATCCTTAAATTTTATTAAACATATAATTAATTTTCACTAAGAATCATAAACTCCCCCTAACTATTAGCAAAGAATGTAATCAAAAATATTATTTTTATAAGCATTTTTCATGAATAATTAAAAATGCTAAAATTATTTTAAACACTAAGTCAAGGTAGGTTGGTCAAACCTAATTCTCTCCCAAGTGTCCAAAATCTTTCTTTATCTAAAGGTTTTGTAAAGATATCTGCTAATTGATGCAAATTATCAACATATTCTAGAACTATATCTCCTTTTGTGACATGATCTCTAATGAAATGATGTCTAATTTCAATATGCTTAGTTCTAGAGTGTTGGATGGGATTTTTAGTGAGACAAATAGCACTAGTATTGTCACACTTAATAGGTATGGTACTAACTTCAATTCCATAATCTAAAAGTTGTTGTTTCATCCATAAATGTGCACAACAACTACCGGCTGAAATGTATTCCGCTTCAGTGATAGATAATGCAACACAATTTTGTTTCTTTGAAAACCATGAAATCAGCATATTTCCTAGGAATTAACAAGTACTAGAGGTACTTTTCCTATCTATTTTGTATCCTCCATAATCCGCATCAGAGAAGGCATGCAAGCTAAAGTTAGAGTCTCTAGGATACCAAAATCCTAAACTAGGAGTGTTCTTAAGGTATCTAAAGATTCTCTTAACGGCTAGTAGATGTGATTCCTTAGGAAAAGATTGAAATCTAACACATAAGCAAACACTAAACATAATGTTCGATCTACTTGCGGTTAGATATAGCAAAGAACCAATCATTGACCTATATAATTTAACATCCACACTTTTACCTCCTTCATCTTTGTCAAGCTTTGTTGATGAACTTATTGGAGTGGTATGAGGTTTCCCATTTTCCAATCCAAATGTTTTGAGCATATCCTTGACGTATTTTGCTTTATTGATGAAGATGTCATCTTTTCTTTGCTTGATTTGGAGTCCCAAGAAAAATGAGAGCTCCCCCATCATGCTCATCTCAAATTCACTATGCATTAGCTTAGAAAATTCTTGGCAAAGAGCATCATTAGTAGAACCAAATATTATATCATCAACATAAATTTGAACTACTAATAAATCTTTACCTTTATGCGTAAAAACAATGTAGTGTCAACCTTCCCTTTTGAAAAACCTTTTTTAATTAAAAAGTTTGACAGTCTTTCATACCAAGCTCTAGGAGCTTGTTTTAAACAATAAAGTGCTTTTGGCAATTTAAAAACATGATCTGGAAATTTTGAATCTTCAAAACCAGGAGGTTGTTCCACATACACTTCTTATTTTATAAAACCATTTAAAAATGCACTTTTAACATCCATTTGATATAATTTAAATTCATTGAAACATGCAAATGCTAATAACATTCTAATTGCTTCCATCCTAGCTACGGGAGCGTATGTTTCATCATAGTTTATGCCCTCTTCTTGAGTATATCCTTGAGCAACAAGTCTAGCCTTGTTCCTTACTATATTACCACTTTCATCAAGCTTATTCCTAAATACACATCTAGTACCTATAGTAGATTTATTACTAGGCCTTTCAACTAATGTTCATACTTTACTTCTCTAAAATTGATTTAATTCTTCTTGCATAACCATAATCCAATTTTCATCATCTAATGCTTCTTTGATATTCTTAGGCTCTATGCATGAAATAAATGCAACGTAATTACATATATTTCTAAGAGAAGATCGAGTTGTCACCCCTTTGGATGGATCACCTATTATCTCATCATCCTTGACATAGTTGTATTCTCTTGGGTAAGAGACTTTCCTTTCTTAAATGGTTGGATTCTCGAGAACATCGTGAGTTTCCTCATATTTCGTTTATTCCTTTGATGATGGTTCTCTAATGTCATGTCTAACATCATTTGCTTTTATAATACCTACGTCATCATCGACACAAGAATCCTTCCTCGGAAGGGGATTATCATCGAAAACAACATGTATAGACTCTTCTATAACTAAAGTTTTTTATTAAAAACCCGATAAACTTTAGAATTTAAGGAATAACCCAAAAAAATTCCTTCATCACTTTTAGCATCAAATTTGCCAAGATTTTTTTTACCGTTGTTTAAAACAAAACATTTACATCCAAAATGATCAAAATAACTAATGTTAGGCTTTTTATTTTTGAAAAGTTCATATGGAGTTTTCTTTAAAATTGGCCTAATTATTACTCAGTTTATAACATAACAAGCGGTATTTGTGGCTTTCGCCCAAAAATATTTTGGCAAATTGTTTTCACAAAGCATGGTTCTAACCATTTTTTCTAAAGTTCAATTTTCCTCTCAACAACTCTATTTTGTTGAGGGGTTCTTGGTGCTAAAAAATTATGGTTAATACCATTAGAATTAAAAAAATCAGTAAATCCAAGATTTTCAAATTCAGTATCATGATCACTCCTAACACTAGTTATAGAGTAACTTTTTTCGTTTTGGATTACTTTTGAAAACGTGATGAATTTTTCTAATGCTTCATCTTTAGTACTTAAAAATAGAACCCCAAGTATATCTAGAATAGTCATCTACCAATACAAAACAATATTGTTTTCCACCTAAGCTAATAGTCCTAATTGGACCAAAAAGATCTAAATGGATCAATTATAATACTCTACTAGTTGATAAATCATTAATGGACTTAAAGGAAGCTCTTTGATGTTTTCCTTTACCACAAGCATCACATATTTTATTTTTATCAAATTTTAGTTTTGGCAATCCTCTTACTAAATCTCCTTGAATTAGTCTTTATAAAACACTCATTCTAGTGTGTCTCAGTCTCCTATGACATAACCAACTATCATGTTCATCCTTAGTAACTAGGCATAACATTGTCATATTAATGGAGTCTAGATGCACCATGTAAATGTTTCTTATTCTATGACCAATAAGCATAATCCGATTAGATGCAATGTCAACAATTTTACAACCATTTGTCTTAAATAAGACATTGTATCCTTTATCGCAAAATTGACTAATACTCAAAAGATTATGCTTTAACCCATTCACATATACAACAACTTTAATTTGTATGGAAGAGATATTACCTATAGTACCTATATCTTCAATGTGACATTTTGAATTATCACCAAAAGTCATCTTTCCTCCATTTTTATCATTAAGCTCGATGAACTGGCTCTCTTCTCCAGTCATATATCTCGAGCATCCACTATCAAGGTACCATGAGTTTGAACTTGTTTCTCGTGCCTTGTAGCAATGAACATTTCCCTACAAACATAGATTAATTTTTTATTTTTGGTACCCAAATTCTTTTGGGTCCATATTCATTAGTCTCCAAGATTCTAGTCCCCTTGGGTATCCACTTGTGTAGGACATCCTTATCTTTAGTAGTAATGAGTTCTTTAGGAACCCATATACTTCTAACGATTTTTTCATTAGAGGTTCTTAGGGGACCTCTATGATTGTATTTTTTAAAACTTTTCTATCAAAGTTGGATTTTGAACTTTCTCTATTTTCAAAATGTTTTGTTCCAACTTTATCAAAAGAAGCTTTAAGATCATCAATTTTCTTTTGATGATCATCATTCACTCTTGAAATTAGGTTATACAAATTAGTATTTTTCTTTCCAAATTCATCTAATTTAATTTGCAATTCTTTGACCTTACTTTCAAGATCAATGTTGGTCTTGGATATGAGATTATTTTCATTTTTCAATTTTAAAATATCATTTTTGTATTTTAAAAATAATTTCTCATAATCCGAAGCCAACCCAGTGTATTCCTCTAACAGTTCATCAAAAGAATAATCTTCGAAATTAAATGAGCTAGAGGTTACCTGAGAATCCTCCCCGAAAGCCATCAATCACAAGTTTGTTACTTATTGTTCCTCTTCATCAGAGGCTTCACCATCGCTCCATGTAGCCACGTGTACCTTATGCTTCTTCTTGGATTGACCATTTTTCTTTAATTGTGGGCAATCGTATTTGACATGCCTGAGCTTTTTGCATTCGTAGTAAATAATAGGGTCATTCTCTTTTGGTTCATTCTTGAAGCCTTTACTACGTTTGAATTTTCTTCCTCTATTGGGCTTCATTAGTTTTCTGAACCTTTTGACAAATAATGGCATTTCCTCGTCATTCTCATCTTCATCAGAATCACTCTCATCTTTTGTGGATTTGAGAGTAACTCCAACGTTCTTCTTCTTCTCCGTCTCTTTCTTTGGACCATCCCTTTTCTCGAGGTCTAGCTCATCTTGAAGCATCATTTCATGCGTGAGGAGAGAACCAATAAGCTCATCGAGGGTCAAGGATTTTAAGTTTTTAGCCTCGATAATCACCGTCTTCTTTGATTGCCAGGATTTTAGAAGAGAGTAAACTAACTTCCTCACAAGCTTCTCGTTTGGAATGATTTCTCCATATGATTTGAGACCATTGACAATTGTGAAAAATCCATCCGTCATAGATTTGATATCTTCATCCGGTTTCATCCTGAAATTTTCATAGCTATGAGTTAGAAGACTAATTTTAGATTCTTTTACCTCGTTTGTGTCTTCATGAGTGACTTGTAGTTTATCCCATATCTCCTTGGAGGTTGTAAAAGATGAAACTCTCCTGTATTCATCTGGTCTAAGAGCACACAATATGATATGGATAGCATTTGAGTTGAGCTAGAACATTCTTGTCTATCCTTTACTCCACAATCTTGAATGAGTGTAAGGTATGATGTATCATTCTTCTATGATATTCCATGCTCCCATGTCACTTGCATGAATGAAGTATCTCATTCTATTCTTCCAATAAGTGTAATTAGCTCCATTGAAGAAAGGAGGCTTGTTGACGGGCATAGAATCAAGATCGAAGTCGAAGTTTGAAGTGGAGGCCATTGATGACTTGAATATCGATATAACTCTTCCCGAATCAACTCAAGAGGTGATTAAACCTTCAAATGAGTGAGGCTATGATACTAATTGTTGAGTTAATCGATCGATGAATCGGCCAAGAGGGGGTAAATTGACAATTAAAATTTTGGTGAAGCTTTTGCAGAAAATAGAAAATATTTGCACAGCGATTTAGAGTGGTTCGACTTTCTCAACCAAAGTCTACGTCCACTACGTTAGCTATCCACTCTAAGGATTTTCCAAAATATTCACTAATGTGTTCTTTATTTTGAGGACAAAGAGTAACCTTACAACTCCCTCAAGAATTATACCCCAAATTCTTGAGAACATTCTCTCCCAAAGAGAAGAATACAAATTTCGCAAACTTACAGAAAAACCTCACAAGACAATATGTTTGCACAATTCTAGAATAAAGAAATAACACTCAAGAATGAATACAATTGAGTACAAGTAGTGTTCTTGAAAGCAAAATGAATATTGAATGGAAAATAGGCTTGAATTTGCTTAAACTTGATGTTTAAGGCTTTCTCTTTTTTCTCTCACAATTGTTGTTTCTTGTTGTTGATCAATAGCTCCTAAGCTTGTTTAAATACACCTTGAATCACTTCTAAACATTGGGGATCATTGGTGAAGTTAATAGAGACGTTATTGTGTAATTATCATTTAAAAATCTGGTTGGGAGCGTATGTGCATCGGTACACCTGAAGGATGCATCGGAACATATGTGTAAAATTCAAATATTTTGACCGTTATAAGACCTAGTGCATCGATACACTTGGGGTGCATCGGTACACTAATTACATTCGATGTTTCAAAAGATCCATGAGTGCATCGATGCATGGTATGTGTATCGGTGCATAAAATACATTCAATGTTTCAATAAAATCAAGAGTGCATCGATGTATGGTTGTGCATCGGTACACAAAATGCATTCGAAATAGGGTGTGCATTGATACATCCAAGAGTGCATCGGTACATCCTTATATAAAATTAATTTTTGGCTCGATTTTGGTTCGAAATACTTTGTAAAAATTGTTTCAAAAATATTTTAAGTTGAAAACACAATTTTACACTTTAGTAAGGATTGCAATTGACCTTGAGTAATATTTTTTATATTCGAATATTTTAATCAAATATACTTTAGAAACGATTATAAAATCTTAAAATTTAATAACACTTAATTTGTTATATCGAAACATCAAAATGTTTTCAACACTAGTAGACTCGACACAGAAATGGTGTGGCTGAAGTACAGGCTTCCATGGCTTTTTCCACAACGTCAGAGATCTGGCACAAAAGACTTGATCATCCTGCTTATGATACCCTTGTTAAAATTTGCAAACAAATCGATGTAAAAACATTTCATGATCTTAATAAGAAATGTGTTGCTTGTCATTTGGGTAAAAGCTACAAGTTGCCATTTCCTCGATCAGACAATGTATATAATGAACCATTCTAGCTTGTTTATTCTGATATATGGAGACCTCCACATATTTCATCTAATGGTTTTATATTTTATATTCATTTGTTGATGCTGCCACTCGGTTTACGTGGTTATACTTGCTAAAGACAAAAACTGAGGCTGTAACTGTATTTCAGTTGTTCTAGAAGCTGATTGCTACATAATTCAGGGGAATAATTAAAGCTCTACAAACCAAATGGGGAGGAGAGTTTCGACCTCTGACAGATGAATTAAGCAAAGCTGAAGTTGTTCATCGCCTCACTTATCCCCACACTTCTTAATAGAATGGAGTGGTGGAACGAAAGCACATACACCTTGTTGAAATGGCTCTAGTTCTGCTTGCTCAAGCCTCCATGCCCATTAAGTTCTGGTCCTATAACATCCATACCACTGTACATCTCATTAATAGATTGCCATCAAAGGTGTTACATGATAAATCTCCATTTGAGATGATGTATGGAAAAAAAACTAGATTATAGTAGGTTGAGGGTGTTTGGATGCAGATATTTTCCACATCTAAGACCATTCTTGCATTACAAGCTTGAATTTAGGTCCCAGTATGTACTTTCTTAGGATACAGTACGCAACATAAAGGGGTTCAGTGTTTAGCAAGAAATGAGCGTATTTATGTTTCCAGACATGTGGTATTTAATGAAGATATCTTTTCTTTTGCAGATAGTTTTGGTAGAAGTCCTGCTGCAGTCTCGAGTGGGAAGCCATCTCGATCGCTTGAGCTGGTCACTGATGTCACAAGGTTTAAGCCTTCACAACCTGAAAACAATAGATTGTCCTCAGGTGCCAGCAGCAACAGTTCACCAGGTAGCTTGCAAATTACAAGTGTTAGTCGTGATATGGAGGAAACTAAGGTTGCCCTTGAGGTTCCTACAGTCGATACCTATGGAGGTGAAGAACATGAAATATACTCATAACAACATGTGAAAAACTCAGCCATAAATGGTGGTACTGAAGTTGAGGCAAGTCATGGCAACACTCACCCTATGATAACTCAGAGCAAATGTGGGGTGTTTAAACCCAAAGCATATATAGGATCTGTTGGTGATGATATTCATGAAATGTGTATGAAGTACTTAAGTCTTCAGATTGGAAGGTAACAGTTTATGAGGAATACAATGCTCTACAACGCAATGAGACTTAGGAACTCACTAAGTTACCAGAAGAAATGAAGGTGGTAGGCTGTAAATGGTTATTCAGGATCAAGAGAAACCTTGATGGCTCGATCCACCGTTACAAGGCACAGTTAGTCGCTAAAGGATTCTCACAGATTCTTAGTTATGACTTTAGAGACATATTCAACCCTGTAGTTAAGTTCAACACCTTGAATATCATTCTTTCATTAGCAGTGACCAACAACTGGACCCTAAGACAAGTAGATGTGAACAATGCCTTCTTGAATGGTGATCTTCAGGAGGTGGTCTTCATGCAACAACCACCAGGTTTCGAACAAACTACTCCTAATGGAAGTAAACTGGTTTGTTGTTTGAAAAAGACACTATACGGTTTGAGGTAGCCACCCAGGAGTTGGCATACCAAGCTGCGAGACAACTTGTTGAGTATTGGCTTTAAAGAATCACCAGCTGATGTGTTATTATTTATCAAGAAAGAGGGTCTGCACTACATATACTTGCTGGTATATGTTGATGATATCATCATCACAGGCCACTCGAGTGTTGAAGTGGATGAAGTAGCTCGATTGCTGAGTGACAAGTTCTCACTGAAGGACTTAGGTCAACTCTCGTACTTTCTGGGCATTGAAGTCAAACGAATTAGTGAGTATTTGACACTGTCTCAAAAGAAAATTGTCATGGAACTCCTTGAGAAAGCTAACATGTTGAAAGCCACTACAACATCAACTCCCATGGTAGCAGCCACCAAGTTGCGTTGTGATGATGGAGATCCTGTTGCTGATGCTCATTATTATCGCATCATTGTTGGAGGACTGTTGTATGTGTTCTATACAAGGCCTTATATTGTTTTTTGTAAACAAAGTTTCTCATTTCATGCATGCTCCACGACAGTCACATATGGTTGCAATTAAACGAATCTTGCGATATTTGGTTAATACAGTGAACTTTGGTCTGGTGTTCATTGCTGTTGGAACTGGTGTGAAGGTGGTTGCCTTTGCATATGCAGATTGGGGTGGTAACCTTGATGATAGAAGATTAGTGTTTGGACATAGTGTGTTTGTTGGCAACAATCTATTTGCCTGGAGCTTGAAGAAGCAGAAGTCTGTATCTCATTCTACAATGGAAGCTGAGTACAAGAGTGTTGCTGACAATGCTACAGATGTGGTCTGGGTTGGATCCTTTCTTACAGAACTTGGTGTCTGTCAGAAAGAAGAGCATGTCATATGGTGCGACAACACTAGTGATGTGGCTATGAGCGCAAACCTTATTTATCATGCTCACACTAAACATGTTGACCTTGACATACACTTTGTGCGCGAGAAGGTTGCAGCAAAACAAATGCGAGTCAATTATGTGCCTGCTGCTCATCAGATTGTTGATGGACAAACTAAGCCATTGGCTCGAAATGCATTTGAAGAATTTCGTGCAAAGTTGTGTGTGAAGCTGTGCTGAGAAGCAGGAGAGGAGAGAAAGCAGGAAGAATGTTGAAGTTGCATGGCTGGTTGCTGGTTCACGTGCATGGATCATTCTAGTTACAGGTGTAGCTGATATCTGCTCTTGGAGTTGCAACAGTTACGTTGTTAGTCAGTTAGAGTTCCTATTAGAGTAGTCAGTTGGAATTCTTGTTAAAGTTCTTGTAACCGTGGTGGCTATATAATGCATGTAAAGGATGATGTTAATAATAAGAAAGAAAGAGTTTACTTCTGAATGGAATTTGCTTAGTACAAGAGCTTCAAGCTCTCTCAACAAATTTCAACTCAAATTTTTAACGAATAAAAATGAATGTGTAAATAATTAATTAAAATAAAATAAAATATGAACACAACATAAACACAAATGTACACTTTGGTATAAATTAATGTGTAAAAGAATAACTAGTTTAAACAAAACACGAATACAATAAGAACACAAATATATCACCAAAATTAAATTACTAAGACAAACACTACAATATGAACTAAAAACATTACATGAACTCAACGCGGAAAATAACTAAAATATAATACATAATATAGTGTGAATACATAAATATATATGATAATAATAATAATAATAAATTATTAACATTTGCATCAATTGAGGTGATAAATATAAACGTGTATACTTTAATAACTCATTATCGAAGAGCTGTTGAGATTATCAACGGAATTGATTCAAATGATAAGCAACTTGATATTGCTTAAACAGATCTCGAGTTCAAGAATTTTTATATACAAAAATTCTCATTGAAAGACTCACCCACCATAATCAAGTGTTCGATCTTGAGAACATAAGGACAACAACCAAAAATAGCTGTTGGGCTTAAGCCCCATAGTCCACTTGCCCTTAACCCTTTCCATCCAAAATAATCGCTTCAATTAGGGAAGTAATACAATCCAAAACAGTTCGGACTTGGTCGTTAAAAGAAAAGCGGCGGTGTTATGAACTTGGAAGCACCGATGGATTCTAACTCACAGAATCCAGGCAACGCGTTAACTGACACGCGCTTCTCCGATCTTAATCCGCCTCTCTCTGAACCCGTAATCGTAGCCTTGTCTCAAGCTGGCTTTAATTTCTGTACCCCAGTCCAAGCCGCCACCATCCCGCTGCTATGTAGCTTCAAGGACGTAGCTGTGGACGCCGCCACCGGCTCTGGAAAAACCCTTGCTTTCCTTATCCCTATCGTAGAGATTCTTCGTCGTTCCTCGTCTCCTCCCAAACGTCACCAGGTTCTTCCTATTCACTGAACAATTTTTTTTTTGCGCTGCCTTGTAATTCGTTTGTATTATTTCTGCTGAGAATGGACGGGGAAATTGTTATATGAAATGAAGAAGGAGAAAGCTTCTTTGTCTCAACCGCCCTCTTCTAAATGATAAAACAATCACTTCTATTTGATGCTTGGAATTTGCTTATTTCATGTTTTGAATTTTCCGCAGGTCATAGGTATAGTTATATCACCTACAAGGGAGCTTTCATCTTAAATATATAATGTAGCTCAGCCTTTCATTTCGGCCGTATCTAATGTAAAGTCCATGCTTCTTGTCGGAGGTGCTATGGTAAAAGCGGATATAAAGAAAATCGAGGAGGAAGGAGCCAATCTACTGATTGGCACACCTGGTAGACTGTATGACATAATGGACCGGATGGATGTCTTGGATTTTCGTAGCCTTGAGGTTGTTATTCTTATTAAATTGTTAGTTTGTTTTATCCTCACTATCTAATGTCAAAGGCTCAAAAGGCTAGAAAGAAAAGTTTCCGTATATTACAGCCGCGAAATACAAATTGCCTAGAATCGTAGAATGTTAAGTTCGTCCATCACAGGTTTGGTTACTAAATGAAAACATGAGTATCTTTTATGCTATTCTTTTCATACACTCCATGCATTTATTTGTTTCCTTTTGGTTGGTGCAGATTCTGATTCTAGATGAGGCTGATAGGCTTCTGGATATGGGATTCCAGAAGCAAATAAACTATATTATATCTCACTTGCCCAAGCTTCGAAGAACTGGTCTTTTCTCGGCTACTCAAACAGAGGCGGTTGAGGAGCTATCTAAAGCAGGATTGAGTAATCCAGTGAGGATTTAAGTTAGAGCTGAGACAAAGCCACTAAACAATTCAGCTTCATCCGAGCAATTAGCTTCATCAAAAACGCCTTCAGGCCTTCACCTTGAGGTACACTAAACTTTCATCTATTTCTGATTACCCTTAATTGATTGAATATTTTGGCTTTGCTGGTATGTTATTCTACGTTATCCTTTAGTCACAACTTCATTTATAAGACGACCATGTTTGCATGTTTTAAAACAATTTTCTTTTTAGCAGCTCAAATCGTATTGGAGTTTTCAGTTACTTATGAGTTTGTTTTATTTTCATTCTGCAGTATTTGGAATGTGATGCAGATAAGAAAGCATCACAGCTTGTTGATCTCCTCATAAAAAACAAATAAAATAAAGTTATAGTGTAAGTTATACATGAAGATTTCCCTTATGGTATTCATTTTTCAAAAATGGAAATTAGGTTTTGTTGGTTATCAAATGATTTATTTACTTATGCAGGTATTTCATGACTTGTGCTTGTGTTGATTATTGGGGAGTTGTTCTCCCGCGTCTCACTGCTTTGAAGGGATTCTCATTAATTTGCTTTACATGGAAAGATGAAGCAGGTAAAATAATACAGTGTCAGTATAGCTTGTCCATTAATAATTTGGAAATACGTGAACTGATTATTTGTATTCTGACGTATTTACTCTTTTTCTGATCTATAGACTGCAAGGGAGAAAGCATTAGCTTCATTAACCTCTCTTTCAAGTGGCATTCTTCTATGTACAGATGTTGCAGCACGTGGGCTGGACATTCCTGGTGTTGATTGTATAGTACAGGTTGCTTAATAACTGAAAGTCATTTTAGTTTTAGTGTTTTACTAATAAATACCTATTTAGAAATTTCAATTGAGGAAGATTCATTAACTTTAGACTTTTTTTTTGAGTGTCTGATAGATGATTCTTGTCTGTGGCTTATGTTCTTGTTTCTTTTTGTAGTATGATCCCCTCAAGATCCAAATGTATTTATTCACAGAGTTGGGCGAACTGCTCGTTTAGGTAGACAAGGAAGTGCCATTGTTTTTCTATTACCTAAGGTGCATTGTGTGAACAAATATTTCCTTGTTTGGTTGTGTTTTCTTGTAATTTTATATTTTCTGATTTGGATTTTTTATGTCGTTCTCTGTGCTTTTTCCACCATTTTAATAAAGTTGATCAAAGTTGGGGCACTTTTGCAGGAGGAAGCTTATGTAGAATTTTTGCGCATAAGAAGGGTTCCTCTTCAAGAAAGGAAATGTGTTGATGATGTTGATGATGTTGTTCCTCAGGTAAAGAAATGTGTATTTTGATAACATCTTTGCCCCATGTACTGTATTATCATTTCTTCATCAATTTTTTTTTCTTTCTAAAACTTGTTTTAGATGCGGTCTGCTGCAATGAAAGACCGTGATATCGTGGAGAAAGGTCTTAGAGCATTTGTTTCGTTTATCCGAGCTTACAAAGAGCATCACTGCTCTTATATATTCAGGTTCTAACTTTGGTTTGCCATTTTAGTCTGTTGCTGCCTGTCTTCTTCCCTCTCTTTGTTTAAATTAATAGTATTTGTCATCCAACAGATGGAAAGAACTTGAAATTGGGAAGTTAGGCACAGGATTTGGTCTATTGCAGCTCCCTTCTATGCCTGAGGTGAAGCACCATTCACTTTCCACCGAGGGTTTCACTCCGGTCGTGAACATCAATATGGAGGATATCAAGTATAAGTAAGAACTCTTTAGAATCTCCCAACTATGCCTTATTGATAGTTAACTAATGGTTTGATTAGAAAATCTGACAAATTGCACTTTTGATCAATGTTCCAACAACGCTAAGCTCGACATTTACCTGTTGAACTTTTGGCATGTAGTCCAACCCTTTTTTCTGAAATATTCTAGTTGCTAATTATGGTGATTATGTAGGGATAAATCTCGTGGGAAACAGAGGAAGAAAATTTTGAAAGCAAAGAAAGGAGAGCAACAAGAACCAAAACCCCATAAGAAGACTAAAAATGCCTCAAATGGTGAGGCCCCCATCATGAGGAAGAAAACAGCTAAACAGAGACGAGCTTCCCAAACAGTTGAAGATGAAGAAGAATTGACCAGGGAATATCGACTGCTAAAAAAATTGAAAAAGGGGGCTATTGATGAAACTGAGTTTGCAGAGTTGACGGGAATTGAAGATTTAGTTTGAACTGTAATGTACTTTTACATATTTTGAGTATTATCTTTATGGTAAAGTATATTAATGGTCACTGAACATTTCTTAAGTTTGCATTTAGGTCCTTTAATTTTTAAAACTTGCAATACAGTCCCTCAATATTTATTCCGTTTGCAATATGGTCTCCCAACTTAAACCACCGTTAGAAATTAGGGTAAATTATATAAAAGGTTATTGAACTTTTCAGACACTTGAATTTAGGTCTCCTAGCTTTTAAAATTTGCAAAACAGTCTTCAATTTTATTCTAAACCCCAATTTCCAAAGTAATTTAATTTCATTCTAAATCCTAAATTCTAAAATAATTTAATTAAATTAAATTATGTCAGATTTATTATTATTTAATTTCATCTTATTTCATGTGATACGTATTTTTTATATAAATATAATAGTATAATTCTTATCTGTTGAAGAAATTTTTTTAATTAAAAAAAGTAGTTAGGATATAGAAGAGGTTTAAAATAATTCGAATTTTAAATTTATAAAATGTTAGTTTGACTTATAAATAAAAGTGTAAACTACTAGGTTGACAACTTAACTATCTAGCCCTTTTTACTTTTGTCATCGATCTTTTAAATTTATCAATTATACAACATAATTATTTAACTGTTTTAACTAAGCCACTAGTCGTTACCAATTGATACAAATGATGAAGTGGCAGTTAAAAGGAATTGACATTATTTTACATTCAGTCTTTATTATTTATATAATCAATTTGGTCCTAAATTAAATAGAATTCAATAAATTAATCATTTAATTAGGATCTGACATGTGTTGGCACATGATCATGACACGTGTCATTGGTGACACTTGTCACCACCTAATTATTTATATATGCTATCAATTTGGTCCTAAATTAAATAAAATTTAATAAATTAATCATTTAACCAGAATCTGACATGTGTCAACACATGATCATAATATATGTTATTGGTGACACATGTCACCACCTAATTAGAAGAAAATTAAGTTACAAAGAAGTAAAATTTGGGTCTTGGGCAAACTCAAACCTGAGTCACGCAAATGAAAGATACAGGGTGGAGCCACTAAGCTAACACCATCGTTTGTGTTAAGAGATATACAATAATACATATATTAATAGTATGGCCAATGCCAGAAAAAAAAGAATATAATGGAAAATGGAAATAATGAGATTTGAACTTCGGCAAAAATTTGAAAGCAATAAATGATGAGAAAATATTATATTTTTTATAATAAAAATATTATATTTAATAAATTGTTTGATAGATTTAATATATTTTTTAAATATTAGTTGATACAATATTTTAAAAGAATAAATTTAAGATTTATATATTTTTAAACTAAATTTAATAATTATATTTTTCATATTTATAATTCATGATTATATATATAATCTTAAGTTGAGTATTTCTAATATAATTAATAATTTTAATTTCTTATTAAAAATAAAATATTCAAAAAATATAAATGATTCATACATTAATATATGAATATATTTTTTTTATTTATACATCTAAATATAAATATACATTTATATAAATATATTTTTATTCGTATATTGAAATATTTTGATTAAAATATAAACATATTTTAAATACTAGTTTATACAAGAAAAATAAAATATATCAAAAATATAAATGATTCATACATTTAAATATAAATTAAATCATTTATATTTTCTATGCATCTATATTTAATAAGAAAATAAAATTATTGGGGGACTGTTTTGCAAGTTTTAAAAGTTGGGGACCTAAATTCAAGTGCCTGAAAAGTTCAATGACCGTTTATATAATTTACCCTAATTTTCTAACAGTGATTTAAGTTGGGGGACCTTATTGCAAACGGAATAAATATTGGGGGATTGTATTGCAAGTTTTAAAAGTTAGGGGACCTAAATGCAAGCTTCAGAAATATTCAGTGACCATTACTATACTTTACCCTTATCTTTATCATAGTTTATTTAATATATTGATTAGAAATTTAACATTTTGATTTAGACATTGTTGCTAATGTATTTTTTTTTTGAAAAATAGACGTTAGTTGATTTTATATTTGTGAAAAAAAATTACTAGTTATATATTAGATGTTTCACAGAAAACAAATTCCGTAAAATGAATTATATAGTCTAAAAAACAAATTTCGAAAATTATTTTACGGTGTTCGGATGATGTATGTAAACCTTTTACATTAGTTGGTAATCTTTTTAAAATATTATTTCTAAAATTTAATAAATAAAAATATTAATAATATTATATTTTATTAAAATAATTTTTTATATAGTAATTTTTTATTAAAATATGAATATTACATTATTAATTATATTAATTACTTATTAAATTAAAAATATTATTATAATATTAAAAATGATAATATTAAAATAAAATATTATATTATTAAAATTATTAATAATAAATTTTAATAATTATTATTTCATTAAAATGGTACTAAGATACTATATTAATATTAAATATATAAAATAATATTATTTTAAGTATTTATGTTTGAAGTGAAAATTTCGAAAAACAACTTAAAAAAAATAAATTCGTAAGTTATTTTCTAAAAAATATAAAAAAAAATTATTGACCAGAAAAATAAATTAAATTGACCATTTATTTTTCATCAACCAACCACTAAAAAATGAGAAATATGTTTTCTAAAAAGGTAATTACAGGAAACAACCGTACCCTTCGTTTTATGAAACTTTTTATAAGTTTAAGGTTTTGATTTATTTATCTTGAATATTTAACGCAGTTGATTTAATTATTCCGACTAAAATGGCAATAAAATGCATGAACTAACATTATATCGATTATTATGTCATATCAGTAGTTTATTTCAGTGTACGATATTCAGTTTAGAGTTATCCTTGATGGATACTAATAATAAAATGATGACCAACCAAAACCAATAAGCACAGGTTGAATAGAAAAGCAAGGCAACTGGTTTAGCCTAACTACACCTCTACCTCTTTTGTCCAAATTTAATTAGAAAATAACAACTCTTTGTTTTTTTTTTCTTTATATATAATATAGGGGGAGTGTTTATTATTAAATTGAGAACTAATTCATGAAAGAAGGGATAGATGGTTGAAATTGAATGGGGAAGCTGTTTTGTCAAATCTTCAAATGCTCCAATCAAATAACATATATTTACATCTCCAGATTCTACTACTCCAGAGTAGAGAACAATATGCTTAATTGTTAAGGCTATACAAGAAGAAGAAAAAAGAACTTAAAAGTGAAAAGATAAATGCTAAGGGGCGTTTGGTTCAGGGTATGTGAGATTATCGGGAGAATATTTTTTTCCGGAATGTGATTCTCCCGTTTGGATTGCAAAGATTTCCAACCCCCGGTAATAAGTCATTCTCAACCGTGATATTTTGGTGGCTTATTACCTGGAATATGATTCCCCTCTCCCTTAGGTATTATTACATTCCCGACGTTTTGAACTAAAATGCCCTTAAAACAATTTTTTTTTCAAAAATATCATTCTTCTGTCGTTGAATAAAAAAATTGTACAAAAGTTAAATTAAAAATTTATTATTAATCTATTTTAGATTTATCCATAATTAGAATTTTATATGAAATTCAGGGGTTAAAATAAAATTAAACTCTTTCATTAAACCTATTTATCTTTTAAATTTTGTAAAAAAAATTATAAATTTTATGAATTTAATTTTTTTAAAGAAAATGTAGAAATTAATTATAGTAAAATTATATGTTTTCACTAATCTTACATTCCAATATTTTCATGGGAATATTTAGAATTCAACTTGTTAAAAAACAAATATATAATAAGGACAATTTGGTAAAACACACATTTCAATAATATTTTATTCCTTTAACCAAACACTGTAATCTTACATTCATGGTAAACGAACCAAACACAACAATGCAACATTCCCAATAATGTGTTAGGTAATGTTACATTCCGATAATCCTATTCCCGGACCCACCATCAACTGAGCCTAAAACGATGGTGTTAAACCTATAAGCCGTAAATGAGATGAGATAGATCGGAAATTATTTAAGTTTGGTTTGGTCAAAGTTTGATTAACACTTGGATTGAATAAATTCGACTCAAGTTCTTAATGAGTCGAAATAAGTTATTTGATATCCAACTCGAAAAGCTGATAAGCAATTCGAAAAAAATAATATATTAAAATTTTATTTTTTAACTTAAATTATTAATAATATTAACATTCATATGTTGTTTTTTAAAATACAATATAAGGCTTTTATGAATTTAAGGTTCATGTTCGAACTCAAGTTCGAACATAAACCGAGCTCGAGTCTAAGTTTCAATTGAACTAAGTCTGAGAATGTTTTGAGTTTAAATTTTTCGAACCCAAATCTAGATTCAAAATTTTAAACTCGTTAGCTTTCAAATTGATTCCAATTCAACTTTATACTTTTTGATTCGAATCGAGCTCAAAAATAATTGAGCTCAACTCGAATAATTTACAGACCTAGTTAAACCTTAGATCATTTTTAGTGACCACTGAAAGCTCAAAATAAGCCCAGTTGTGGGACAGGCCTTGATTGGACCAAGAGCTGCGTTTCTTTTGTTGAGAAATCCAGACTCCATCTGGACAATAAACTTGAAAGTATATATAGATGGATATATCAAGTGCTTCGGCTTATTTGTAATATTATCCCAGTCACATATTTATATATATGATAAACTATTCTATTGATCATTAAATTATTATCAATTTTCTATTTTGGTCATTGATTTTTTTATAAAATTTTCATTAATTTTTTTTTTGATCATCGGTCATAAAAATAACTTTTCTTTATTTTTTGGCACAATGTTAAAAATGTCTCTAACCCTTGATTAAATAGTCACTTTAGCCCATATTTTCTTTTGAAGTGTTTTGACCTTAAATGTTTCATTTTGGGATAAAAAAATCCTTCTATAGATGCAAATCGTTAATTAACAAATAGTTAGTGCTTCAAAATAGAGATTATTTTACCCTAAAATAAAATATTAAGGGCCAAAATACTGTAAAAAATAATAATAATAAAAACCAAAATGACTATTCGATAAAACATTATTATTCTCTACGACCCGCCAACGAAAATAAGAATAATTATATGACTTATATGAATGCACACCCCACCAATGCGTCAAGTATCCAAAATTATAAATAGTAATGAACCTATAATTGGTTACGGACTTGTTTAGCCTTAGTGGCAATTTTATGATGATTGGCTATATGACAACATTATTATTACTATATGGTCTTAGTGTCGATTATACTTTATATATAGTCTATGTGATGTGTGTTGCCTTACGTGTCCCCGGTAATTCTTCTCTACGACCTATGTGACGATATTATTTTATACAACATATGCGACAATATTATTCTCTATGCCACCGCCTGGGTGGTTATAACGACATATGTGTCATGGGTACTATTCAGGTACCTGGTGAATGACAATGATACTTAACTAAACTACCATATACTCGATAAGCGAGTAAACAAAAACATATTTGATATGTTAATTATGGTATGAACAGAATATGGAACATAAAAATCGAGAATGTCACATCCGAAAATTCTTTAGTTTTATTAAGTATTAGTTTAATTAATTTTTAGGGCAAATTTGTTAGATTATAAATATTTTAGGATAATTCTCGAATATTCAGAAAATTCTGAGACTCAATCTTGTATTTTTTCTCATGCTCTAGCCACTAGGCTAGGACACTGTTTGGGTAATAAAATAATAATAAAAAATTTAAAGCTATATGTTTGGGACTTTAAATCCCTAAAAATCAAATCCTCAATCAAAACCGAATCAAGAACCCCTAAAATTTTCCAAGCCATTCACCATCACCATCGAAGCCTTGATTCATCACCGTCCGATTAGTCGTAGCTGTCACCGCCCTCGCCGGAGTGCTCGCCGGAGTGATCGCCGTCGACAGGTAACCAAAGTCCAAGAGGCACCGTAGAGTGATTCAGAGTCAATCGACAAGAATCGACATTTGAATTACCGTTAAAACCCCTTTCGTAGTATAGGTTAATTGCAAAATTTGGCAGCTAGAGTCGTCCATTTGCCTCACTGCCGGCGTGGTTGGACTCGTTGCCTCCTTGTACTCAAAACTCGACTGAGACCGTAACCCATCGTCGCTCCGTCTCCGATTGCCTGTTTGGGTAAATGTTTTAACCTTGTTCTCTTGATTCTAATGGTTTTAGCTTGTTTTAAGTGTTGAAATGGCTTGGTAGTGATGTATTGGTGCTCCCGGAGTAGTCAGTTGTCGCCCCTGATCCCTTTGTGGCTGCCACAAGCCACCGCGTGCGCTTGGGGCTCCTCTTCAAGCCGTATATCCTTCTAGAAACGGTTCAGGTACACCAAACCAACCCAACCCAGTCTGAACCGGGTATGTTTGACCCGACCGAGTCAACCCAAGTGAGTTAACCCGAACCGGCCTAAGTAAACCCGAACCGATCTGATTAGTTGACCTTAACCCGAACTGTTAACTTTGACCTGACCGTTGAGCTGTCCGTTCACCGTTGACATGCTCGTTGACTTTGACCAAAAAGTTAAATTTTCTGAAAAGTCATATTTATGTTTTTCGTCGTCCTGAGTCCGAATTCGAACTCCGTTTTGCCAAATTCGAAGTCGGTAAGCTACTTTTCTACAGTTTATCTCTCGATTCAATACTAATTTTCACGTTTAAGTTTTGGTTCTAATGTAATTGGTTTTGCCATGTATCCGAGACATTATGGGACTTGGAATTAAAGTTCAAGGGCGATCAAATGGAGTTTAATTAGCTAATCGATTGGCTCAAAAATCGAGGTAATACTTTATTACCTTATGCATGCTTTACAGTACATATTGGTATTGCTAAGTGCATGGATGAATATGTTTCGTCTCATCTGTATAGTTAATTAATTGTAAACTCGATTCAAATGTAGTAAAAAGTAAGTAACTGAATAAAACTCTGAAGAATCGTATAAGAAATTAGAAGATTTATAAGGAACAATTCCAAGTTCTGTGATTAACCATTGAAGAGTTTAACATCATAACCCTTAAAATTTGATCACTCTTGTTAAAAATTGAAACACCGTGTAACACCCTCAACCCGTATCCGACCCGGATCCGGGCCTGAGGTGTCAGATTGACTTTTCAAAACTCTTTTCTTAACAAATCCACCAAAATCTTAAATTCATCATTTGAAAAAGTGAGTACTTTTTAGAAATAAATATAATCAAATCGTTTTACAAATTACAAACCAATCAGAGCATATTCAATCCAAATCTTGTAACTACATGCCAACTAAATTTTATAACAAAAAATACATATACTCCATATGCTTCTGATCTGATATTCGTAAGGAAGATGCTAACCTGTCTTGCTCCTCTTAACTTATCTTCTCGTTTCTGTAACCTACGTGTGAAACAATCACACGCTAAGTCTATGACCTAGTGAGTCATTAAATTATAAAAGAACTTTAACTATTTACACATGCATGAACATATCATCTTATAATGCCACATCAAAACAATAAAACATTATATATAATGTACTATACACATATACATATCACCCATTATTTTCATCTCTAACCTTATTCCACTATCAATATTCATATCATTTATATCTTATAATTATATCCTCTTATATCAATTCTTTTACTCAACGAATTATTCAATTAACCAAGTAATACATACATCATCATATAAATTATATCATACTATCTAATAAGAAATACATGCATACATATAAATCATCATTAGTCACTTATCATTTAATCACATAGCACATATACTTAACCTTCTTAATCATATACTATACTTATACCTCATCATGTCCTTGCTATAAAATTTATCATATCACAACATATATTTGTTATTATCTCTTGATTAGCCCATGTACATATGTGAGAACTATTGATATGTGAGTCTCTAGAGGTTGTGCACTAATGTTGTCACCACAACTCGTATAAATGCACCAAAGTGCCACGTAGAATTGCACCGAAGTGCCGCGTAGAATTGCACCGAAGTGCCATATAAAATGTCCCTAAGGACCACGTAGAAAATTCCTTAAGAATCATATACATATGCTAAGTACCAAATATGTTTCTCAAAAGACCTCATACATGTTCCAAAGAATACATATATGTGCCGAAGGACCGCGTAGACCCTCGACTCTTGGCATGCCAACTATACCTTTAGCTCTCTTGACACATAACATGGGCATTAATATTTAGCTTATCACACATTGCCATATTCATATCACATATACACATAATCTTATAGTTCTTTCACATAGCTCATTGTCATATTTTCATAAGATCACACATAGTCACGTAGTTCATTTTTGTATCATTCACATATACATATACTCATACAGTCAAATATCATTTCTCTTGTAATTACATAGATCATATCTCATAACAGACATCATGTACCTATAATAACTTATTCATATCATATAAATTATGGTTTGTGCTTTTATACTCACATATATCAATATCATAGAACTTGGTTCACTTTTCATGTTATCATACCATCATCTAATCTTATAAATCCTATAAGTAAAGCTATTTATCTTTATCTCATTTTCCTGTTGTACCCGCTTACATGATTTATTATACTAACCTGTACAATAACATATAACCCTTATCACTTATCTCACATTATTTAAATACGAGTTTATTATATCCATTTAATTTAGTTTCACATAACTCTCATAACCTTCTCATAGGGCTTTATAGTTCTTCGTTTTATACTTCCTATATCATAGTTTCATTTTAAATATATCACTCTTTCCTATAGTGCTTATCCTATAAGTTCGTATCATTGTTATGTTATGTCCCCTAATTTATATATTATTTTCGTAGAGTCTCTTAATTTATTATCTTCTAATTTATATTTTCTTCTCTTAAATATTCTCATAGTCACATATCTCCATGACTTATCACTTATATGCAGTTACATTTCATTCTTACGTATCACAATAAACCTTGGCTTAATAATTATGTCAGTAACATATACCTACATGGCTTGTTTCTCACAAGCATATCTTTACATATCTTATTTTATGATCTTCCATTATCACATAATAATATTTTACATAAATCATGTATCATATACAAAGCATATCAACATATAACACATATAATCATATCATACTATTCTCATGTTCATGACTTCATGCATATTACTCTAGGAAATAGACTTATCGCAAGTCAAATTTCCAATAAACATTACATATCACTAATATGCACCCACCTTGGCCTTACTAAGTTCCAATCCCCTTTTATGATTTCCTTTCTTCCGATCGAATCTTCACTTGATGGTCATCCCGGAACTTGTTCGTGCTCGATATCTACATATTTATACAATGATACATATCGGTATCTAATTGATGTATTCTAATCTATCATTTCTTAGACCAAAAGAAAGGTCTAATTCTATTTCCCCTTGAAGTGCATCGGTACATTCTACAGTGCATCGATGCATTCCTTAACATGTGCATCGATGCACTATCCATGCATCGGTACACAAATTACATTCGATGTTTTTATTTTAAGGGGGTGCATCAATGCACTCCTTATGCATCGATGCACTAATTGCATTCGATATTTATTTATTTGAGAGTGCATCGATACACATTGAAGATGCATCAATGCACACAACCCAAAAATTCCATTTTGAGCACGAAAATGTCTTAATTTATCCTCAAACTCTACTTATTAACCTCTCCTTATACCTTAAAACTTATCTATACATACTGAGCCTCATTAGTATTCATCTATCTCATCTTTAACCTCAATATCCTCTTTTCTTTATGAAATTCAAGAATCATACTCAATTTTCAACATGTTCTAAATCCACTTCTAACATTTCATATCTTTTAATTCCACTAATGATAAGTCAAATTCAACTTCAAAGTCAATTAACTCTTTTTATTTCAAGAATTCACTTAAAAACTCCTTTTACGTAATCTCTCATAACTCCATCATCCTTTATTTTTAAGATAATTTAAGCTTTCTTTAAGCTTAATTATCATCCAATAATCATAAACCAACTTTAATTTCAACAAATAATCAACTAACCATAAAACTCACCTTTGCTATGGTGACTCACGACTGAAGAAGAAGAGAACTCTGGAAGTTTGTTTTGCCTTCTTTTCTCTTCCACGTGGGCTTCCTTATCTTATAAAGGAAAATAAAAATCTTTCATGTCAAATGACCATTTTGTCCTTTACTTCATCTAATAATTACTAACAATGATGCATAAAATATCTTCAAATACGTCATTAAATTATTCAATTATCCCACTTTAATCACCAATTTCTGAAATTTTTTAATCTAGTCACTAACCCGATATTGAGGATGTTACAAATCTCCCATTCTTTTAAGAAAATTCGTCCTCGAATTTTTATTGCACTCATTGATAAGTACATTATCCATACATATCTTCTAATGCACTTCATCTACATTCGTTCCTTTATATATTCATCTACTATCGCTTATCATATAAATAGTAACAAGAAATTTCAATCCATTTCTGTCTTTTCTCTCATTCTATTCTGTATTTTCCTTTGACCATTTCTAAAATTTCATATAATGTCACTCATCCCGTAAACAGTAACATTCATTTTCATCACTCAACCTCCTAAATCCATCTCTAATTACCTTATAACAATTACCAAACTCGTTTTCCATCATCATTTGACCAAGAACACAACCTTAAATCTTCTTTAAATATGATTAAACATACACTTTAAAGAATCACTTCACAACACATTGCACACTTTTCTTACTTCTATATCGAAATTATCATCTACACTTCCGTGTAACCTTTATCGTATCTGATCTTTTAAACTCAATCATTTTCATTTCTTTATTCCATTATTCCTTTATTCATTTAAAATTGAAATCTCCTTTCATATCTTTCCTTTCATATTCATATATTCTTATCCTATCACTTATACTCATCTCTGTATACCAATCTTCATTGCATCCTCAAACTTTGATAACCCAATTTACTTATACAAAACTTTATTCTTTACCATATCTTATACTTGTATTTCCTTCCTTAAAGCTCCATACAATTACTTTTCTCATTATCTACATCATAGTTATCCGATCAAAATACACAATTATATTCAAATCTACATCATAATTAATTAATTCAACTTTATCCTTTCTTCCAATCTTATAACTCTATCACCTTTACTCTGACAGCTAGTCAATAACATCTGTTCAATCTAGGGCATAAGCCCTAGTCAACCAATCATATGCATCTTGTAATTTTCGTTACTCAAACTCAACATTCTGACTTCCTTTGTCTTATAATCTGATCATCGATATACACATTCTTAAACTCTTCTTATCAATCCTCAGCTTTACTCAAATATGTAAATCCTTACTTCCTTTACTATACCACATTGTTATGATCCAAATATACAACCGTATCCGGATCCATTTCATATATGGTTATCATATCCTGACAATATCTTATAATCTTATAATTCCGGTACATTTTTATCACATACTCTGGTTAGCCAACGCTAACTCTTTCCGTCTTAACTGCAAACCCTTATCATCTAAACACTCTTACTTATATACAATGCTATCCCTTCATCTCAAACTCATAAGCTCTAACTTTATACATTTTATACACTTGTCACTGATACATTTATTCTTGAACTCTTCTACCAATTCTCACTGCATCATTTAATCTTTAAACGCTCTTATGGTGACACTTGTTCACCATATTTTATCTTATTCACGAAATAACAAAACTACTCCATATCACTTTTCCACTTCAAAACAGTGAAAAATTTTCTATCCTTATTCAAATATGATTTCAACTTTCTTAAATCAACATTTAATCTTATAAGACACTTTCTGAGGTTTTCCCTCTTCATCCTGCCTGGCCAGGGCAGTTGAATTGCTATCACCATCAAATTTTTCAGCCATCGATTCACTTTGACAATTTCTATAATCAATTTCTACTATATCATACAAATCTTATTCTACTAGCAAGACATCATACTCCTTACACTATCATATCAGAAATTTTCACTTTGAGCTGGCATGTATACATTTTTAAACCTCATTTGGCTTTGGTTTAAACCTAGAATCAGCTAAACCTTAGCTCTGATACCATTAAATATAATACCGTCAACCCGAATCCGGGTTTGAGGTGTCACATTAACTTTTCAAAACTCTTTTCTTTACAAATCCACCAAAAATCTTTGAGTACTTTTTTAGAAATAAATATAATCAAATTGTTTTACAAACCAATCAGAGCATATTCAATCCAAATCTTGTAACTACATGCCAACTAAATTTTATAACACAAAATACATATACTCCATATGTTTTTGATCTGATATTCGTAAAGAAGATGCTAACTTGTCTTGCTCCTCTTAACTTCTCTTCTCGTTTCTGTAACCTACGTATGAAACAATCACACGCTAAGTCTATGACCTAGTGAGGCATTAAATTATAAAAGAACTTTAACTATTTACACATGCATGAACATATCATCTTATAATGCCACATCAAATATAACATTATATATAACGTACTATACATATATACATATCACACATTATTTTCATCTCTAACCTTATTCCACTATCAATATTCATATCATTTATATCTTATAATTATATTCTCTCATATATATTCTTTTACTCAACATATTATTCAATTAACCAGGCAATACAAACATCATCATATAAATTATATCAGACTATCTAATAAGAAATACGTGCATACATATAAATCATCATTAGTCACTTATCATATAATCACATAGCACATATACTTAACCTTCTTAATCATATACTATACCTATAACTCATCATGTCCTTACTATAAAATTTATCATATCACAACATATATTTGTTATTATCTCTTAATTAGCCCATGTACATATGTGAGAACTATTGATATGTGAGTCTCTAGAGGTTGTGCACTAATGTTGTCACCACAGCTCGTATAAATGCACCAAAGTGCCACGTAGAATTGCACCGAAGTGCCTCTTAGAATTGCACCGAAGTGTCATATAAAATGTCCCTAAGGACCACGTAGAAAATTACTTAAGAATCATATACATATGCTAATGACCAAATATGTGTCTCAAAAGACCTCATACATATTCCAAAGAATACATATATATCCCGAAGGACCGCGTAGACCCTCGACTCTTGGCATGTCAGCTATACCTTTAGCTCTCTTGACACATAACATGGGCATTAATATTTAGCTTATCACACATTGCCATATTCATATCACATATACACATAATCTTATAGTTCTTTCACATAGCTCATTGTCACATTTTCATAAGATCACACATAGTCACGTAGTTCATTTTCATATCATTCACATATACATATACTCATATAGCCAAATATCATTTCTCTTTTAATTACATAGATCATATCTCATAACAGACATCATGTACCTATAATAACTTATTCATATCATATAAATTATAGTTTGTACTTTTATACTCACATATATCAATATCATAGAACTTGGTTCACTTTTCATGCTATCATACCAGCATCTAATCTTATAAATCCTATAAGTAAAGCTATTTATCTTTATCTCATTTTCTTGTTGTACCCGCTTACATGGTTTAATATACTAACCTGTACAAAAACATATAACCCTTATCACTTATCTCGCATTATTTAAATACGAGTTTATTATATCTATTTAATTTAGTTTCACATAACTCTCATAACCTTCTCATAGGGTTTTATAGTTCTTCGTTTTATACTTCCTATATCATAGTTTAATTTTAAATATATCACTCTTTCCTATAGTGCTTATCCTATAGGTTTGTATTATCGTTATGTTATGTCCCCTAATTTATATATTATTTTCGTAGAGTCTCTTAATTTATTATCTTCTGATTTATATTTTCTTCTCTTAAATATTCTCATAGTCACATATCTCCATGACTTATCACTTATATTCAGTTACATTTCATTCTTACGTATCACAATAAACCTTGGCTTAATAATTCTGTCAATAACATATACCTACATGGCTTGTTTCTTACAAGCATATCTTTACATATCTTATTTTATGATCTTCCATTATCACATAATATTATTTTACATAAATCATGTATCATATACAAAGCATATCAACATATAACACATATAATCATATCAAACTATTCTCATGTTCATGACTTCATGCATATTACTCTAGGAAATAGACTTATCGCAAGTTAAATTTCTAGTAAACATTACATATCACTAATATGCACTCACCTTGGCCTCACTAAGTTCCAATCCCCTTTTATGATTTCCTTTCTTCCGATCGAATCTTAACTTGATGGTCATCCCGGAACTTGTTCATGCTCGATATCTACATATTTATACATTGATACATATCAGTATCTAATTGATGTATTCTAATCTATAATTTCTTACACCAAAAGAAAGGTCTAATTTTATTTCCCCTTGAAGTGCATCGGTACATTCTACAGTGCATCGGTACATTCTACAGTGCATCGATGCATTCCTTAACATGTGCATCGATGCACTATCCATGCATCGGTACACAAATTACATTCGATGTTTTCATTTTAAGGGGGTGCATCGATGCACTCCTTATGCATCGATGCACTAATTGCATTCGATGTTTATTTATTTGAGAGTGCATCGATACACATTGAAGATGCATCGATGCAAACAACCCAGAAATTACATTTTGAACACGAAAATGTTTTACTTTATCCTCAAATTCTACTTATTAACCTCTCCTTATACCTTAAAACTTATCTATACATACAGAGCCTCTTTAATATTCATCTATCTCATCTTTAACCTCAACATCCTCTTCTCTTTATGAAATTCAAGAATCATACTCAATTTTCAACATGTTCTAAATCCACTTCTAAGACTTCATATCTTTTAATTCCACTAATGATAAGTCAAATTCAACTTCAAAATCTATTAACTCCTTTTATTTCAAGAATTCACTTAAAAACTCCTTTTACTTAATCTCTCATAACTCCATCATCCTTTATTTTTAAGATAATTTAAGCTTTCCTTAAGCTTAATGATCATCCAATAATCATAAACCAACTTTAATTTCAACAAATAATCAACTAACCACAAAACTCACATTTGCTATGATGACTCACGGCTGAAGAAGAAGAGAACTCTGGAAGTTTGTTTTGTCTTCTTTTCTCTTTCACGTGGGCTTCCTTATCTTATAAAGGAAAATAAAAATCTTTCATGTCAAATGACCATTTTGCCCTTTACTTCATCTAATAATTACTAACAATGATGCATAAAATATCTTCAAATACGTCATTGAACTATTCAATTATCCCACTTTAATCACCAATTTCTAAAAATTTTCAATCTAGTCACTAACCCGGTATTGAGGATGTTACACACCGAAAATACCTAGATGAGAAATTATAGAATTACCCTTTTGAGGTAAAAATAGCCCTGATTGGCCCTAATTAAGAAAATACCTTGAGAATTTGTATCTAATCTGGTAAATTATTGATTTAACTATTAAGTTCCTATTTTGTTCGGAATATTTCTGATAAATAGTTCGTAACCTCTGAGAAGACACTAGACCTATAATTTCTAATTTATATTCATACACCCAAAGACTAACTTATCAAAAGTACTCTTATTGTCAGAATTATTTGAAATGACAGAAATAAATGATAAGTTTGAATCAAATGGAAAGGCTGGCGGAAGGAAAGAACTAAAATACCCTTGAAGTGTAAAATGACCTAAAATGCCCCAAGCCCTGGAATGACTGAATACCCTTAAGCTCTAAAATGAATAAATCTACCTCGAATTCCATAATGATCTAAATACCCTCATGACTATGATTAAACAATGCATTTGGATAACTTTTGAAGATACTAGTGAAGTTTTAAATGATGTAGCACCCTTGAGGTTATAGATTACAACCTAAGTAGGTCGATCATCCCTAATATTGTTACATTACGGGAAGTAAATAAATATTGCTTAAATAAATGTTCGTCTTCTCATGATCCATCCAAAGATGGTTATGAAGGTGATCAGTTTGATTCTACAGTGTAGCCAGTTTTAAGAAATGAATATTCTTGAAGTTTCTTTATCTACATAATTGATAAGTGTCGCCTTTTTGGGAATTGAACAATGCATTTGGAATTGAAAACATGTTAAGATGCTTGAAATCTGGAATTCTGTACATCGCTGTATACCCTTATTAAATTGATTTATTAAAATTTTCAGGAATTGAATGACTAAAATGCCCTTATAAGCCTGATTGATGGAATTACTTTGGAAATGTCTGAATCCTAAATAAATTTTGATACAATAATTCATGAATACCTTGCTGATATATCTGAATATTATGATCTTCATAAATCATTTCCTGAATGATTGATGAATTCGCTAGCTATTAAACCCCTTTTTATAAGAATATAATTTCTAAAATTCAATCAGTTTACAGAAGTTTCGTATTTCACCCGCTTGATAATTGCTAAGTACCTCCAGAAAATAATTGGATCCTCTAGTGTGTTCCTATGTGCCATATAATTGTTTTACTTGTTTTAAAATATGATTTGTTTGAAATTACAGATTTACTGATGTATTGATTTACTGTTTATAAACTATGGCTACATGATATGTGTTCTCTGGTTACCTGTTTTAATTGGAAAATATAATCATTCATGGTTTATGAATCATGGAATCTATTGTTTACTGTATTATTTGATTATTGGGATATTGTATGGGTATGATTCTGGAGTATTAGGTTCAACTCTGATCAAGTTGGTAATTCCTCATGCAGGTTCAACACCGATTAAACTGGTAATTCCTTATGGACCTAAGGCGACCCTTGGGTGGGCTCTTGGGCCCAATGGGCCTAGTGGTAAGACCTTATGGACCCTAACATACTCCCTTAGGGTGGCTCTTATACTGTGTGCATTAGGTAAGTCCTTATGGACATGAGGGAACACCCCTTAGGTGGGCACCTACGCTTTGGCTAGAGTAAGACCTTATGGACCCAAGGTGCTCCCTTAGGTTGACATCTACGCCCAATGGGCCTAGGGTAAGTCCTTATGGATGCAGTTCTAGGGAATTGCATATTGGTGTTTGTTTGGAGGGTATTATTGTGGTTTTAAAATATGTTTTAAACTACTAATGTTTTTAAAGGATATGTACACATTTCTGTGTTTTGTTGGAACACACTAGATTCCCCAATTCAATCTTCTGAATATGTCTCTCTCTGAATACTTCCTTCAGACCGTAAATTCATGTTTGTAACTGAAGACTTAGCTATTGGAATCTGAATTCACCGCTAGAATATGATGATGACTATACCGTTAAGGAATTTATGCTTTACCTTATACCCAATGGCATATTGCATTCATCTTGTAGTTTTGTATTATTGAGCTTCCCAAAGCTCACTTTTTACTCACCGCTTCAGGGTAAAAGAATTGATCCAGTGCAGCTATCAACTTCAGTTTTGGGAGTTCCTTCGGCTTTGCTTGCAGAGTACGGTACAATAAGCAATTAGGGGGCATCCAGGGGGCATGTACGGTATATGAATGGTTTTCTGAACTTGTATTTTATTTATAAATTATTTTATGATTTTACACGTTTTAACAAAAAATTTAATTTTTCCTGGATTTTTATTGTGGGTCGCTCCGGTGGCCCTAATGTGACACCTCATATCGGATTGGGTCACCCGCATCGGTCTGAGGGTGTTACAGAGTGTGGAATAATTGCAATGGCTTGCTTGGTGTGTGTGTATATATATATATATTCCTTACTCAATGGTGACTTACTAGTGTGTAATCAATCTTAAATGACCTAATTGCTTCATGCTTATGTTATGACTTATCTTCTTAGGTTTATCTACCTCTTATACTACTAAACTTTGTAAAGTTTAACGTTGCATTGATTATTCGATTTTGGTTTTAAGATAATATCACGACATATCTTGATGAATTTCAACAATTTTACATTTGAGTGCAGATTTTTTGTGGGAAAATATATTTGTAAGATCCTTACTGATTAATTTGGTAACTCTTTTGGTCATTTATTGGTGCATTATTTTAAATATCGAAGCTCTAATTTTGTAGTAATTAATTTTATACTTTAATTATTACGATTTTATTATTAACTTGAAAGGTTTATAAAATTTTCAATAATTTAAATAAAAAAAGTGAATGACTTTATTCGTTGCGCATTAGTAATTTATATGATACTCTCAAATTTATTAGATACTTCAAATCAGATTTAAGGGGTTATTCATACTATATGAAAATGTAAAGGATGAAAAGGTAGATAGTAGTAAAGGTTGACCTTGAGAAAATTTACAATAGAATCGAGTGGGGTTATTTCTGGACGACTCTCTCCCATGAAGTAGGTTATCAATCCATTTGATACATATTATCACATCTTTAATATCTGTTTTTTTTAAATAGACCTATAATGAATTCATCGAGTGATCTCAGTAGTTAAAGAGAGCATTGTTCTCTCTTAAGATCTGAGTTCGAACAATTACGCCTACAAGATGTGTGTATTATCAATGGTTAATAAAAATTATAAACATATACTACATTATGTAATCATTCCGGACTATTTAAAAAAATAGACCTGTAATATCTCACATTTTTTTCCGAGATGATCGTATTTTATTTTTAAGAGATGAGACAGAAACAATTTTACGAGTCTTAATCTTGCATGTACTGCGAGAGTAAAGACAAATAGCGTTTTATGTTCAACAACGACAACTTCGAAGCCAATTCTCAGCCATCATTGAAGTACAAAGACTAAAGACAAACATGGTTTATGTTCTTCAAGTAGATGGAAGTTTTTTTTTCAATGTTTTGTTCGGAACAGATAAGAAACAAATAACATGTCATGTCCTAAATACATTTATATATAAAATTCAAAGCAGCTTTTTTTGTTTCTGTGGGAGACATGTTTGAAACTTAATTGATTTGATCTATTTATGCAGCAAATAGTATTTAGACAGGCAACAGGGAAATAAGTAAAGAAGATGGCATCAACATCAATTTTATTCCATTGTAAAGTGTAGAAACCTTTGGCGATGAGATCAGGTTCCGTCTTCAACTTTACATGTCTAATCTCAGGTCTACTCAGATTCCCACTATCATTAATGAATTGAACGATCCAGATGAAAAGGAAGCGGAAACACGTAGCCGGTCGTGCCCAGAGTTTTGGAAGATATTCCTTTCCCCCACCGTCATCAAACAACAGCTTTCTTAACCTAACCATGGTTAACACTATCCTCATTCATCACCTTCATTTAGTACCTCCACTCCACCTTACGTCCTCTTTCTCTTCCTATATTAACCTTCTGCTCACTCCTCCTTACTTTCACTTATCGTCCTTAAAACTCAACTGTTCTCAACAGAAAATTTCTTGGTTTATTGATTTTCTCCTCTCCTTTTTTTTTGTTTTTGTTGAGATCAAACGCCGGTAATTACTTAAAAAAATGAGCTGCAATGGTTGCCGCGTGCTCCGAAAGGGGTGCAGCGAGACATGCGTGTTGCGGTCGAGCTTACGCTGGATCGAATCGTCCGAAGCCCAAGGCAACGCCACCTTGTTTCTCGCCAAGTTTTTTGGCCGTAGTGACCTTCTTTCTCTTATCTCCTCCGTCCCTGAGTCCCAACGCCCTGGTACTACTTCAAGCTTACTTCAATACCCGAGCTTGTTGGTTTTTAAAATTCATTTTTACGTTTATCTGAAAAGTTGAGTCTTGGGTTTTTATTTTTTTCCCTTCTTATAGCTTTGTTTCAATCTTTATTGTTTGAGGCATGTGGACGTACCGTGAATCCGGTGAACGGAGCGGTGGGTCTGTTATCGGGTGGGAACTGGCACGTCTGTCAAGCGGCGGTGGAAACAGTTCTTCAGGGAGGAACTTTACGTCCGGTTTCGGGGTCTTCTTGGACGCCAAGTTGCAACGAGTCATGGGATCGTCTCTGTGTTAACTCGTGCAACTATGAGTCGAAGCCGTTGATGATGATGATGATAGGGAATCAATCGGGTTCGACGGCGTCGGATCTTGGCTTGTCTTTGACGGCTAAGATGAGCGGAGAAAGGCGGCGAGAAGAGGAAAATAAGAGAGAGAAAACGGCGACGTTTTATTCGGAGGAAACGGAGATAACCACTTTCGAAAGCAATGACAACGAAGAAACCCAAGACAGAAAGATTTTGAATCTCTTTGTATGAGAAAAAATGTTTTTTTTTCATAAACCGCATGTAGCCAATACTGATCTAGAAAATAGTAATTAATAATAATAATGGGAAAATGTTTTTTTCCTTAAATTGAGAGAATATTGGTTTTATTATTTTAATAATTAAAGAAAATGGGGCATCAGCTATAATGTCCTTGGATTTGGACGACAATTGATAAAGAGACAAACCATACAGTAGGCATTGCCGTCAATGATTACAATTTTGATTTTCCTCACTACTTTTGCTTTTAGGACGTAAGGATGAAAAAAAATACGCAAAGTTATTGAGAGAGGCCTACCGATTGACAGTTTTAAAATTCTAAGAAACATGGATGGATTGATGATAGATTGATGGATGAATAAGATGATAAACGTGTAGCACTCACGGATCGATATGGGTGACTCGATCCGAATTGAGGTGTCATATTAAGGTCATTGGAGCGACCCACGATAAAAATTCAAGAAAAATTTAAAAAAATTAATTCATTTATAATCGTAAAAATGTATAGATAAAATACAAGTTCAGAAAACATCATTTATATATATTAAAATAAAGTCCACCAATATCTAGTAGTAAAACAAGTTTCAAACTCGAATATAAAAACATAATACAACCTACATGCCCCTGTTTACATGCACTGTACTCCGCGAGCAATGGTGGTGAGACTCCTTTACTGATGCGATACGAACACATTATCAAACTCTTAAACTTGAAATGGTAAGAAACATGGTGAGCTTTGGAAAACTAAGTGATACAGAACTATCAGATGAATACAATAGGTCATCATGTATATGGTAAAGCATAGCTTTCCTTAGTGGGACAAACATCAACAGATTCTATTGGTAATTTCATATTCCATCAACTAAGTCTTCAGTTACAATAAAAAATTTACGGTCCGAAGGAAGTATTCTGAGAGGCATATTTGGAAGATTGAATTGGGGAGTTCAATGTATTCAAACAAAATAGAGAAATATGTACAGATCATTTAAAAACATTAGTAGTTTAAAACATATTTTAAAAACTATAGTAATACCTCCAATTGAACACCGATATGCAGTTTCCCCATAATTGTATCTATAAGGACTTACCCTAAGCACACAACAAAGATGCTACCCTAAGCACACAACAAAGATGCCACTCTAAGGGAGTATCGTGGGGCCTATGGGCCTACCCAAGCGTCTCCTTAGGTCAGTAAAGAATTACCAGCTTGATCAGAGTTGAACCTCTGTACTCCAGGCTCCTACCCATACAGTACTCAGTTGAAATCAGATTGAGTAGTAACTTTAATATCAAAATCATGACCCATTAGAATGTTGTAATAATGACAATGTAGTTATTTAAATCACATAAATGCCCTCCATCCGTAAACCAAAATACAGTCCCCATACTAAGGAAGTGCTTTGGGGCCTTAGAGCCTTCCCAAGGAATACCTTAGGTCTGTAAGGAAATACCAGCTTGATCAGAGTTGAACCTCTAAAATACAAAATTCTTCCCAGATAATATCTGAATAATCAATTCATACAGTAAACAGTATATTCTGTGATCCATAAATCAATAACGATTATATTTTTCCAGTGAAAATAGGTAACCAGAGAGCGCATATCATGTAGCCATAGTTCATAAACAATAAATCAATAACTTTGGTAAATCACATTTTAGAACAGATAAAATAATCATATAACACATTTGGAACACACTAGAGGATTCAGTGATTTTCCAGAGGTACTTGGTATTTATCAGGTAGAGAACCACGAAACTTTTGTTAATTGATAGGATTTCAGAAACAAGATCCATATAAAAGGGGATTTGATAGCTAATGAATTCACCAGTCATTCAGAAAGTGATTTATCAAGATCATACAATATTCAGATATTTTTTTGAGGCACTAAGTAATCAGGAAGGTATTTAGAAACTTTTACATCAGAGTTACTTGAGATTTTAGATATGACAAGAGTGATTCCATAATTCAAGCAATCATAGACATTTTGGACATTTGATTCTTGGAGAATTCTTAAACATTTAACCTAATAATGGTTGGGCAATAATTTGCAATATTTAATATATAACGAATCATCATACTTGAGTCAAGTTGCACTTATGAAAATCAACATTGCGGTACTTACCAATCATTTGGATCAAGATACTTCATAGATATTCCCTCCCCAGTACTGTTTGCACTAGTTGAACGAACCTTCTTCATAATCAACATCGAATAGATCTTTACAAGACGAACAATATTTAGATGGTGTTTAATTTATTTATGAATTGAAACAATATCTAGAATGGCTAACGTACTTGGGTCGTGATTCACCTTAAATGGAGATACAACACTTAGATTTATCGGTGTTTCTAAAATTTACCAAGGACATCCACTTATTTCAATTCTTTAGGTTAACAGGCCGCTTCAACAGTCGATGTTACTTCGGTCATCTTAGGGTTTAAGATATTTTGGTTCTTTTAGGGTTTAGGGTATTTTGGTCATTTAAACATTAGAGGTTATTTTAGTTGTTTCATAGCTCGAGGACATTTTAGTAATTCTAATCAATCCAAATATACGTACATTTTGGGTAATTTGGTAAGGTATGTCATTTCAGGGTTATTTTTCACTTTTAGGGGCAAATATTGGTCTTTTTGCAGTGTAAGAGCATTTTTGAAATTTTACTCTATAGGGCTATTTTTGTCATTTATATTTTGAAAGAATACTTAATAATTTAATGATTATTTTTCTTATTCATGATTTATATTGAATTATTCACTTCTCAATATTGATTACACTAATTGAAATAGTCACCATCATACCACCATTAGAACGAATCTTGAGGAGACGAACATGTATTCAGTCTTTCCACGACTTGAGGTATCTTATGTCATTTACACTCTAGGGGCATTTAGGTCAAATTACAATTCAAAGGTATTCCAGTCATTTCCTTCCTTCCAGTCTTTACATTTAATTCAATTTTTTCTGAATAACTTAAACATGAATAGTACTTCCAATATTTTAGTCTTTAGGTGCTCGCCGATAAATAAAAAATTATAGGTCTTGTATCTTCTCGAATGTTAGGTTCCGATTATCAGTGATTATCTGAGCATATCAGGAATTTGACAGATGAAACAATTTATCAAATTAAATATGAATTCTCAAGGTACTTTCAATCTCAGGGTCAGTATGGGCCACAGTTTTTTACCTCATGGGGGTAATTTCATAAATTTATGCTAAGGTAATTTGAGTATTAAAGCTTTTAATGATCATAAGTAGAATTTAGAGATACTGAGGTTATTTTTTTTCAAAAAAATCATTGTACTATATATCATTTCTTATCAGTCTTCTTGTGCCTATGCATGTAGTTTGAGTCTTATTTGGTTTAATTTACTTTATTTCACATTCAGATCGAGTTTAAAAATTTTAACTACACACATATAACCATATTCAACCATGCATTTACCAATATCAACATGTTGCATACATTATGCATAAGGTAGTAATGTATTAACTCGATTTTTGTGTTCCACCGATCGAACATTTAAACTCTATTCGACCACTTTCAAACTTGAATCCAATGTCCATTAATATCTCAGATACATATAAACAGAAATTACATCAGAAACGAGGCTTAATTACAAAAAATGGTTCGAATCAGAAGGTAAAATGCTAAAAAAACAACTTAATGGGTTTGAATTTAGGGAAACAGACTTCGAATTCGAACTCAGGATGACGAAAAACATAAAATATGAATTTTCGAAAATATTGACTTTTTGGTCAAAGTCAACGGTTAACGGTCAAAATCAACAATTTGACTCGGATGAGTTGACTCACTCTGGTTTGACTCAGATGAGTTGACTCAGCCAAATTAACTCGGTTCAGATCGGTTTGACTAGACCGATTCCAGAAACCTTCTAGACCGGTAAAAGAGCCTCACGCGCACTACTGACATGTGGCGATGCATGCGGTAACGACAGAGGTCGGGGGTGGGGGCAAGTACACCACGAGCAACTAAACACCTATATCAAGCCAAACCAACTAAACAATCAACCAAAACCACTGGAATTTAAAACAAAAGGGCCGAAACACTTACCAACGTCGGTGGCCGAACAAAACTGGTGACGTTAACGCGATCCACTGGTCGAGTTTTGATCGAAATTGCCTAGAGAGTCCAAAGGCGGTGATTGTGCGGTGTAATGGTGATGAAATCAACCGAAAAAAGATGAAACAACGACATTCAATTGGTTTCTCGATGAGATTTTGTAGCTCCCTCCACGACAAATGGTTAACCTTCACGCCTAGAGAAGGATTGGGTTACGGTCGCCAGACAATGGCGAGCACACTGATGTTGGCGGTATAAGCCACGGCTGGTCAGACGGGCGATGGTGGAGTTGGATTTTGGTTTGGGGTTTGGGTTTAAATTGGGGGAATTTTGAGGTTGATTCCTGAACGGGGTTATGCATTGGTCCTAGGTTAAAACCCAGACTAAATAATAATAAAATATATTTTCATTATTTAGTCACAAACAGTGACCTAGGTTGGGTGGTAGGGTGATGGTCAACCACTCCATGGGTCTAAGGTTTGAACCCCTCCAACTACCTTTTATTTTATTTTTGGTTTCAGGTAGGATATGGAAAAATTATGGGGCTCGTCCCTGAACTTTCTACACATTCAATTTTAACCCATAAATCTTTAGAATTATCCATTTTAGTCCCTTAATTAAATTAAATAAATTATTTATTATTTTAACTAAAATTGGGGTGTGACAAAATGAGTCGAATTTGAGTATTGTTTAGTTTGATTCAACTCGAAAAATTTAGAGTTAAGTTTCACTCAACTTGAAAGCTCGTGCCATTTTGTATCGTTAAGAAATAGAGTTTAGTTTATTTGATTTGAGTGTTGATTGAATTTTGATCAAATCGATTTTTAATACAATTTTCTAAGTAACGAAGAATTCACCTTTACCTGATATAAGCATTCATTAAGCTAATTAAGCTTTGTTGCTGCGGTTGCTAATTACTAATCTAAACTCTTTTATTAGGGTAGATGATAAATTAGTGGGTATCTTGCAAATAGTTTCACAATAATTGAGAAATTATTGGAATAGTAAGATTTAAATTTCTTATAAAGATAATTGAGATATAAGAATTAAATTTGACCTTTTTTTGTTGTTATTTTGATTTTTAAGGCTTTGTCTTGATTTATCTAGACCGACTCGTATCACACACTTAGTTTTGATGGATGAACTTCTCAACGAGGATTTATTGGGTACACAAGGCCTCGAACTCAAGACATGCTTAAGCAATATCAAACTACTTACCAGTTGAATCAACCCATTAGTTATTTTTTTTAATAAATGGTTTTGGTAATCTAGTTTCATGAACATTATTAATATAGAATCTTTAACATGAAAAATGTAGCAAGTAGGTAGGAAGCAGCCCATGAAGATGTGATTGACTATTGAGTATTGAGACACAAAATATTATTTGTATGGGATTGGGTGGTATCCTACTTCATATTTTATACAAAGTTAAATAAACATGTGATGTGAAGGCAGCATACACAACTTGACTGTTCTAAATTAGGTTTATTCTCATTATAAAATTGAGGGTAAACTACATGTTTAATACCTAAACTATTATCTTTGTTCCGTTTTGATACCCAAACTTTATTCTTTTCCAAAATCATACTTAATGTTTTATTTAGGTTTCAATTTAGTACCTACCGTTAAAAACTTAATGGTGATGTTGATGTGTCACCATAAGATAATGTTATATCATCATTAAAAAATTAAAAATGACACATCAATAATTCTGTTAATTTTTTAATGACAATATACCAAATGGAAACCTAAACCAAATTGAAAAAAAAGTTTAGGTACCAAAAAAGAACAAAAGTAATAGTTTAGACACTAAATATGTAATTTACCCTAAAATTATCAACATGTTCGCTTTTATATATTTAATAGCAAAATCATATCAATCGTGTCTTAATTTAATTCACACATTTTAAGAAAATGTGTATTTAATTGATTTAAGTGTTAATTATTTTTTATTTAGACATTTGAGAGATCATTTATATATTGTATTAAAAAATTAAAATAAATATTTTAAATGTGTTTTGTTCAAGGGCAAATTGGCTTCTTAATATAAAAAACAAGCAATTTCTGCTTTTATATATATATATATACACACACTATGATAAGGAACTCAAACAAAAATCTTTTAAAAGTTTGAGGAGTAGTAGTTGAATTAAATTTTTAATTTTTTTTCAATATATATATAATTTTTTTCAAATGATTTTAAGAAACTCATTGGATTATGTATTTTTTAAATTTATTAAAGATAATACAAGATTTATGATTAAATTTACGTGATTATATATTAAATTTAGTATATTTTATTATTGTATATATTCAAATATGTTGGGAATAAATAATGATTTATTGTATAAAATAAGTAATTAAATAATTTGTTCTCAACGTATATACAATTATTGCATATAGTATATTAAAACTAAATATATTTCTAAATTTATTGTATAATTTAATTTTGAATATTGAATTAATTAAGATATATTTAAAATATTGTATACTTAAAAATGCCCATTAAAATTCATTGATAATAATTAATGTAACAATCTACTTAACCCGATGGTTTACTTGGATAGGAAACGCTGCACATGATGGATGAGAAAAAAAATTGGATCAAATTAAATTTTTCCATGACTATTATAGCTCAACCAAACAAAGAAGGATTGATTTTTAGCACAATCAAACTACAGTTATCAATACATATAACAATTAATATTTATGAGTTTTGTATTAAATCTCAAATTTTAATTTCTCATTTACAATTGGTATCTTCTTATTGTATCAATACATTTGAGAAATCAAAATTTGAGATCCAAAATAAAATTTATTTATACTACTTAAGTACAAACTCTATTCCACCATTTTTGTATTTTAGAAAGGATCATCAAAAGTTATTGTTATATAAAAGAAATTTGATTCTATTAAAAATGTGTTGAATAAATAAAAATAGACTTGGATTGACCAGAGATAATAGAGGACTTTTCGATGAAAGAGTTTAATTTTTTTTATTAATTTATAAATATTTTTAAAATTTAATTTTGTAATAATTCATAATATATCAGCTTTTGATATCTTTATTTTTTGAAAATTTTAATAGATTTTTATCTCTATTAAATAATTTTTAATTTTTAAAATTTAAATAATTTGAATGGTTTACGATCTTCTTTCTCTGTCCATTCACAAAAGGAGAAAATTATTTATTCTTGTCCCTATTTAAGACTGAAATTTTTCTTCTTTGGATTCAACTTAATCTAAGGATCATCCACTACACTAGGGCAAGGCAAAAGAAAATATGCTTGCATGAGTGAAGACAATCAATTCTACAAGGATTGGTCTTTATAAAATAAGATACAAAAATAAATTGTACTTAAATCAAATTGAAATCAAGAATTTATCAAAAAAAAATGATAAGAATGACAAGCAAGGAGTCCCTCATATAAAATGACTCCTTTAAATCTGATACCACAATATGAATCAAATACAATTGACTTACAGTTCTAGATTCAATTCATGAAAAGATCATGAAATACCAAAGGTATTGAAAGAAAAAAAATGAACTCTGGTGTAAAAATCCATAAATGGAAAGTATAGAGGGATTCGAAAAAAGAAAAAAAAAGCATATGGAAGCAAATTTAAATTGAGAAAGGTGAGAATGAATGTATTAGAACAAATTGATCATTGGTTCAATCATTTTTAAACACTTGTTTGTGCAAATTTGTCATTTCTTTCATAGTCGTGAGCCCTGACCTACGTCACATACTTAAAAATTTATTTCTAATCATACATGGATATCTAAGTGGAAGAGCTTATCTTCAAATTTCATTTCACCCCTCAGGATTAATATTTTTATTTCCAAAAAGTTTTCTATAATCTTTAATGTATGATGAGAAAATGAGAAGATTATAAATAAGAGGTTCAAGATGAAAATTCGTAAATGACTTTATGAAATCAAAGGATGATTCGAGTTGAAAACCTGAAAAAAACAACTTGAACATGAAATTGTGTATATGTTGTATTAGAGGCGCTCTTATAAATCTCTTGATAAAAGGCCACAAATCCCAAAAGTACTCACAAGAATTCGAAATTGATAGACATTTTCAGAACACAAACATGTTCCACAAATTTTCATCTTTGCATCAAACATTTATCATTATATTAAAGGAAGAAAACAAAAAGTTTTGTTTCCCCTTTCTTAAGGATGTCTTTGTAATTCCTTTTGAGAAACCAATTTTATCTTCCTTAAGACCATTCCCTTAGAAACCTCAACTTGATCTTTCTTAATATTGTTCCCCAAGGAACCTCAATCTTGATTTTCTTAGGACATGTCTCCTAGAAAGGAATGCTTACCTAGAAACTCACTTTAGTCTTTCTCGATATCGTTTCCGTAGAAAACTCGATTTGGTTTTTTTAATGTTGTTTTATAATGAACTTCAATCTTGACTTTCTTAGGACTTATCTCCTGGAAAACTTAATATCATATTTCTTAAGCCTTTTTTCCTAGAAACTTCAATCTCATCTTCCCTAAGATCATTTCTCTAGAAACTAATTTAATTTTGTTAGAATAGTTTCCTTGTAAATACTATTTTTATCTTTATTAAAGACTTGTTTCACCTCTCATGAGGATTTCTCCAAAATCATCCCTTCCTAAAAGGATGTTTCCATAATAGTCTTTTTTCTCAAAGATGTTTTTCTCCTCTCACAAGAACTTTCCCAAAAATTAATTATATTGATAATTCACATTCTTGTATTCACAATAACATCATTTACAATGATAATATATACATTCAATATAATTACATTATAAATTCTAGATAAACAATTTTTGTAATTTTTTAAACAAAAAAAACAGAAGATTTATGAAGGTGAAACTTCAAGAAAGGAAAACCAAATTTAAACCTAAAAAAAATGAAGGATGTCAAGTTTAAAGTAACAGAACATAAAGAATGGAGGAGCCCAATCTACGAATAAGTCATAACATTGAAGTGGGGCATGTTACCCAATCACTATGATGTTTTTAAATTATTTTTTAAAAGGGAAGAAATTGATTTCCAAATATTTCTCAATTGTTAAGATCTTCAGACCATCATTAAATCTTTCAAGCATGATATTAAATCCTTCAGGTCATCAGTAAACCTCTCAAACATGATGTTAAATCCTTCAGGCGATTACCAAGTCCTTTGGGCATGATGATCTAAATCTTCGGGTATGCTAACAAATTTACATTGTTAGAAAGAAAATGATAATATTTGCATATCTAAGTTTCATGAAAAGAACTGGAGTAGATAGATTTCTAAGATTCAACTTCCCTGGAGTTATAGTGGAGTGAATCACATTTTTTAGTTTTTAGATCTGACCTTTTTGAAGTTACAGTGAAACAGATCTGTAACCCCCACAGACCGATAAGGGTAACCAGATCCGATCCGGAGTGTCACATTTGGGCCACCGGAGCGACCCACTGTAAAATAACGGAAAATTTAAAACTTTTTAAATTACATGTAAACTAATAAAATCAGTTGTCACTATTTAAAACTAAAACAGATTTTCAGACTCGTATATAAATTAAAATACATTTTCATGCCCCCTTAATCACATGTATCATACTCTGCAACAACGCCGGAAGAACTCCCTTATTGAAGTCGATAGATGCACTGGTACAATTCTTATAACCTGAAAAGGTGAGTAATAGAGTGAGCTTCGAAAAGCTCAGTAATACAGAACTACCAGATGATGCTGAAGAACGTGCATATACAGATAAACATACATATCCTTATTATTTCCAAACATTTACAGATTTTTATGCTGAGCAGAGATCCTACTGATATTTCAGATGGTAACGGACAATGAGCTTTCAGTTCAGACAAATATTTCGGATGACTGAGTTCAGGAGATCAGAATAGGTTATCTAGTGTGTTCCCAAAAACCATATAACTTTTTAGATCTTTTTAAAACATATATATATATATATACACCCATCCCAACACATCATAATGTGTAGGTTCCCCAGAACCATACACCCAACCCAACACATCATATAAGGCCCTGAGCACAAAGCCGAAGAACCTGCGAAACTTCTTCCTTCAACAATACCCCCCAATTAAAGCATTTTCCGTCCGTAAACGGATATATCAAAAATCAAAACATAAATCAGGTTAAGTATCATATCAGAAATCAGGTCAAGTAATAGATCAGAATCCAAGTCAAGTATCAGATCAGAATCCATGTCAAGTATCAGATCAGAATTCAAATCGAAAATCAGATAAAATATTCATGTGAGTAGGGAACACACCAGAGTTTATAGACATTATTTAGAGGGACTAGATAATCTTATAAGGCAGAGAAACACGGATCTTCAGTTTACCGATAGAGTGTCAGTATTTAGGATCACTATAGGAATATTTCAATAACTATCGGAATCATCAGTTATTCAGAATGTGAATTATCCGGATCATATCTTATTCGGACAGTTTTCAGAAGTTGTACGTAATCAGAAGGGTATTCAGGATCTTTTACATCCATATCAATTGAGTGGATAATCGAACAACTTAACAACTAAGATTCAGAACCTTAACAATCTATGTCGATTGATCGCATTATCGAACAACTCTTAGATGAATAGTTCCCAGAACTAATACTTATCGACTGGTCATTTCATGTCCTTCTAGGGTATTTACACTTTAATACCAAAAATTCTTATTCATAGATCATCTTCGGAATCATCACTGAATAGATCTTCCAATGTCTTTATTTCATTTTTACGCTTCCACTATATCATGAAATACTGACGTGTTTGATTTGTAGTTCATGATCCAGAAGAACAATACATCGTGTATGTTCATTAACGTTTCCAGACTCATCCAAATCACTTATTAAAATCTTAGTCATTGAGGTTACTTATTTCACTTAGTAGTCAAATCCATTCCAATTACTTCAGAGTTTTCCAGATTAATTTGGACGTCTCTAAATTTCAGATACATATTGTACTTCTGTTCAGTTCGGTCTCCGTGGTTGATTTGTCGGACAAATATCCAATTCTTAGTGCTTAACGCGATCTAGAGTTAAGCTGAGCTGAATACTTCCAAAATTATCATCGAGCCAAACTTGAGAAGACAAACACGCATTCAAGTAATATTTATGCCGTTCAGGTACTGACATATCATTAAGGTTGATCGGCTCACTTAAGCTGTGTTCCATAACTTTTAAAGGTAGTCCAACACCTATTCTTATTTGGATTCCTTAATTAATCCAAGACATTTACTTAGAATAGGAAATAAGGGTATTTTGGTAATTTTGGTATTCATTTTTATCCCATTTATTTCAGAGCTCGAAGATATCCAATTATTCTTGAGCTTGGTGGTATACTTGGATCATTTCCATTACAGGGGTATTTTGGTCATTTTACAGATCTATGGTATTTCAATATTTTCCTGCCATCCGGTCTTATTATTTAATTCAATCTTATCATTTACTTCAGTCCTTTCGAACAATTCTGACAGCAGAATACCCCCGATAAATTATTCTTCAAGTATTTACTCATTATTCGAATATTTACGGGTCAAGTGTCTTCTCAGATTTTACAAACGGAATATCCAGAATTTTCCTACACTAAGTCAGGATCTTAACAATTAAATCCGTACTTAATCGAGTTAAGTACGAATCCCCTAAGTATTTTCTCATTCAGAGTCAACTCACACTATTCTACCTCTTAAGGGAATTTCCGTAATTTCTTAACCAGATAATTTCGATATTAGCTCTTAACGAAAATAATATAACTTAGAGATCCTATGATTAATTACTTTCTTGAATACTCTCTGATCTTGAAACGGTTCTCTTGACAAACTTCTAGTATCCTTCACAAACTCTCATAGGATTAAAATCGGTTATCCATAATTTTCAAATAAAACTAACATTCCTTATGCACATCAATATTTTTATCAGATCAATATGTCTGTAAAATCCTCTTATAACTTCCATATTCAAATCTTGTCTTTTTATAACATAAGGGTATTTTCGTAATTTTACCCTACCGGTGTATTCTCATAATTTCTCATCCAAGTACCTTTAACATTTAACCTTTGATGAAATAAATTATAAGTTGCAGATACATGGTTGATTTCTTTATCACTAATCACAACCTTGTAATTTAATCTAACAATTCCTCAATTCTTTATATTAGTCATTCGATCCGTAATTAGTTACAGAATTTCTATCACATCATATCGAGTGTATAAATTATTCAACTCCACCAAAGTGACCAACATTATCTTGTTCATGCATTTATCAATATAAACATGTTCCATAAAGCATAAAGAGGTAGTAAAGTATTACCTCGATTTCCGTACAATACTGATCGACCATAAAAACCATTCGAATGCCTTTGATCTTCAATTCAACTTCCAATAATTCCTCAGATACATATCAACATAAATTATATCAAAAACGGAGCTTAATTGTAAACGGATTGAATCGGGTGATAAACCAGCGAAAAACAGTTTACGGGTTTGAATTTGGCGAAACGGACATCGGATTCGGATTCAGGTCGTCGAAAGCATAAAATATGACTTTTCAGAAATTTGGAATTTTCGGTCAAAATCAAAGTCAACGGGTTTGTCGGTAATTTCGAGGCCTTCGGGTTCAAATTTTGAAAAACGGACAGCGGAATCGGATTTAGAACGTCGAAAAATGTTAGGATAGGTATACTCGGTTGAAGTCAAAGGTCGTTTAATGCCCGGTCAAAGCCGGTCAAAGTTTTGGTTGGTCAACGCCGGTCAACGATCAACGGGTCAACGGTCAACAGGTCAACGGGTCGGGTCAACCGGTCGGGTCGGGTAAACGGGTCGGGTCAGGTTATGACCAGTCAAACCGGTCAACTATGCACCAAAACCGGTCAAACCGGTCATTTGGACCATCCCCACACGCGCAGTGGCGGCGCGTGGGGCCCCTTCCGGCTGCCTAAAAATCACGTAAAAATTCTCAAAAATTATTTTGAGCGATTTCAAAATACTTACAAAGCTCGGTTCACAATTTTGAACGGTGGAGTGCTCAATTTCAACAAATCGAAAACTTTGACCGCTTTACCTCCTCACGCGCCGCCGTCGACGGAGACCAAGGATGACACTGGTGAACTCGGAACGATGCAAAGAACACGATGGTGCGGGAGGTGTCGTAAACGGATGACTCGATCGTCGTGAATCGATGAAAAACCAAGTAAAACCGAGTTATTACCGACGATACTTCCGACTGAGATGATTCACGACGAAAGGTTTGAGGGGTTTTGTTCCTCGGTTGACAACGAACACGATGGTGGTTTCGGCTCGTCGATCGGAGGTTGGACAGCGAGTAGATCGGAGTTGAAAGGAGGGTAGTTGGAGAAGACAAAACTGGAAAAAAAATGAGAACCTGCGCACGGGGAGAAGAAATTTATAATTCATCCTATATAAAAAAATGGGTAAACCAAGAGTTTAGTCACTGAACTTCCTGTACTTCTTAAAACGGTCTTCCAACTTTGAAATTTTACAATTTAATCCCCGATTTCATCCAAAAATACCAATTAAATTCATCACTTTATAATTTCTTAAATTTAGCCCCTAAATTGGGGTATTAGAAGATCAGTTTATAGATCTAACTTTCTTAGAGAGCAGTGGAGTAGATCGATTCAATATTCAATCTTTCTTGAAGATGCAATGAAATTGTACCTTCCTAAAGTTACAATGAAGTAGACTAGTTTCTAGATTTGACTTTCATGAAGTTATAGTGAAGCAAATCAATCTAAATCTAATTTTTTTGGAGAGTAGTGGAGTAGATTGATTTCTAGATTCAACCCTCCTTGAAGATATAGTGGATTAAATCAAAATTTTAGATTTGAACTTCCTGAAGATTTAAGTGAAGCAAATCAATCTAGATTCAACCCTCCTTGAAGATACAATGGATTAAATCAGAATTTTAGATTTGAAAACTTCCTGAAGATTTAAGTGAAGCAAATTGATCTAGATTCAACCTTCCTTGAAGATGTAGTGAGATGAATATAAATTTAAATTCTAGATCTAACCTTCATGAAGTTGCAAAGAAACATATAGAATTCAATCTACCTTAAAGTTACAGTGGATTAGATTAATTTTCCAAGTTTATTCAAACTCAAAACCATCCCAACCAGATAAAAATGATAACATTTTAGTCTTTATTCTATTTCCGTTATACACCAATAAGGAAAGAGAGACAATTGTATTAACCTAATTTCGTCTAGGCCTTATTTAAAGCCCAAACCAAATCAAATCAAATAAAAAAACTAAAAAACTATTATAAGGTGACTCATACCCTAAAATAATTCTTTCGATTTTTCTGAATGTTATGACAATTGTTAACTGCATTTACAATTAATTGTTGCACTCATCACACATATTTCAATTGTCATCATGCTTTTGTTTTAATAAAATTCAAGACAATATTGTTTTAAGGGTAAAGTATAGTAATGGTCACTGAACTTTTCTAAAGCTTTCATTTAGGTCCCCTAACTTTTAAAACTTACAATACAGTCCTCCAACATTTAGTTCATTTACAAGATGGTCCTTGACGTAACCGGCCGTTTGACGCCGTTACACTGTCGTTAGTACGTTTGCAATATGGTCACTAAACTTTTCAACCGTTTTCATTTAGGTCCCCCAACTTTTAAAACTTGCAACACATTCCTCAATTTCATTCTAAACCCCAAATTCCTTTTCGATCTCAAATTTTCTTTTTCGCTTCTCTCTTCTCATTTCCAGCGTAACTTTTCATTCAGGGATGTATGAGAAATTTTAATCTAACTTTGAATTATGTAGAGGTGTTGACTTGAATAAGGGTCCATTGAGAAAAGACCCGACCAATGGACTATCATGACTATCAACGATTCATGGTGTAATGTTAGATACAGGTCATCTCAGGTGAAGCATAGATGTTCGATGAAATGCTTGTGAGAAAAAAATGGGGATAGAAATGCATAGTTGACAAATACTACTAAGATGAACCAAGTATCATTGTTGAAAGTCACCAAAAAAGCTGGAATTATTTTGTATAAATGCCATATAATAATTTCTTCGTTTAATCCTTGTGGTTAAATATTTTCCAACAGATTATCAAATATAATGAAATCCCAAACAGCGTATTCACTTCTTTCGCTCACATGCACTCTCGTTTGGTTTTTGTTATTCAATTTTATGCCATGTAAAATTGTAAACCCAAGCAGTGCTCAGTCTTTTATCTTTTTATTTACAAAGAAAAAATGGAGGAAGAATTGCTGGAACGTAACACCGATTGCGTTTATTTCTTAGCCTCTCCCCTCACTTGCAGTAAGGTATTTATTTTCTCTTTTGGGCAATCCGGAAGTAAGTTTTTTCCTCTTTCGCACTTTCCCATTTTCAACTCGCATTCTGTATTTTTTGTTGAAATTTTTATGTTTCAGGAACTTCATGTCAATGGTCTAGATATTCAGTGTTAGTTTTGAACCAAAACCATCTAATTTTCTTTCTTTCTTCTTAATAAAAACTTTTAGTACTCCTTATGAAAGATATTCAGTCCATCAGAATAGAAGTGAAAGAAGGTCATAGGTGAATTTTTTTTGATATTCTTGTTTGATTTTTCTTTAAATCATAGAATTGGTTGTGAGTATCGACATAGTGAAATTGCCAGGCTCAATCCGAGAGACTGCTGGTACTAGTTTACTGGGAATTGTATTGATTCGACCTATGGTTTTCGGCATCCTATGAGCTCGTATTCTTTTAAATAAGTTAATGTTGATTATGGGACTGATATATCGTGAACAAATTGGATTTTTTACATGTTTTGGGAATTGAGGACTGTGTTGCAAGTTTTAAAAGTTGGGGGACCTAAATGCAAGTGGCTGAAAAGTTCAGTGACCATATTACAAACGTACTAACGACAGTATAATTGTGTCAAACGACCGATTACGTCGGGGACTATATTGCAAATAACTAAATGTTAGAGACTGTATTGCAAGTTTTAAAAGTTGATAGACCTAAATGAAAACTTTAGAAACGTTCAGTGACCATTATTATACTTTACCTTGTTTTAATTTGAAAGATTAATGAGATAGTATCTAAACTTAATGGATGTCAATTTTCGTTAAACTTTTGATTTTAAAGGACATTGTTTTCAAAATAAATTCGAGCGAATCAAGTCATTTTCCAAATCAAAACCATTTTTTTTAACAAATTTCACTCAATTCAAATGAATCAAAGTATCATGCTTTAAATGTGTTTTCAAGTTTGCAGTTTTCGATATTTGGACTTATAATCGTTTAAGTACCGACTCCCGACGCTCTGTGGGTGCTCATACTTCTCCTCGTGTAATTGATTCTTAAACCCTTAAAAACAAATTTCTAGTAAAATTTAGACCTTATTTTTCCTTTAAAAAGATTTTTTTAAAAATTCATTAAAAAGATCTTTTAAGTGTTCGACTTACCTAACTCAAAGGTCGATGACGATTCTAAAACTAATTTTTTTCTTTCTTTCTAAAACCATAATCTTACCCAAATTAAATGGCGAATCGAATCCTTCAGGCTTAAAGATCGTTATGACAATATTATTAAACTAATAAATAATTAATTGATTAAAAAATTGAGGAAAATGGAAAGAAGAGAAAAGGGATGAGTGGGTCCCGAAATTAAGAAATAGAAAGTAGAAAAGCTAAAATAAAAAGGTGCGAGGCACGTCAGCTTCACTCTCCATGTACTAGAGAGCAATAGGGGTGGGGGTTTAGGGTTAAGTCATCCTCCATTGGATAAATGGAAGTGGATTCCACGCCATCACCCATTATTTCTTCATTTCCAATTATGCGACTCAATTGCTGATTGGAGGCAGAGTTCATTAAACACCAAACTCCTCTGCCTCTTCTTTCTCCTCTAATCTCCCATTCCATCGTCTCGCCGCGTCTAATTGCATATGCTGTGTATCCCACCTTTCATTTTCACTCCCATTTTTCTATTTTTATTTTTCATTATTTGCCATTTGGATAACCCAATTTACACAAAAACCATTTCTTCTCTCATTCCCCACAATTTACACGAAAACATAGATTAACAAAATCCAAGTGTCATACTGACCATACTCATGCGAATAGAGACGACCGAATAATTTTATGTTAAGTAAATATTCTTATAAAATTTTAAGAATGACAAACTTATAAAATTTTAAGAATAAAAAAATAGATTATTAATAAAAAATACAAAAATAATTTCTAAAACATACGATAAATTAAAATTTTTAAAGGAGACAATTGTATTGACAATGTGAGAGTATACTCCCAAACCATCTCAAATCATTTTAAATTTGTTAATTTTCTTCATTGGCATTGCAAACTTTAAAATAATTAATATTTAAACTTTCTTTTCGGTCATAATAAACCCTAAACTTTAAACTATAATATTTAAGTTTGGGAGAGTATATATTGATTGATTAATAGATGTTATCATTTCAATCAAAATTGCATCAACTACTAATATATTTACATTTTAAATATTTTGTTCGAATTAAATAAATGGTTAATACTTTTGTTAGTGAATTCAAGTGTGAGCTCTAAAGTAATTAGCATAGTAACGCAGGAGTCCGGACAAGACATTGGATGCATGAACCAGTGTATTAAATGGAAAGATGATTACATCAATAAACAAATGGTGAGTAAAAGACTGCACCCAGAATTTTTTTTTTAAAAAAAAAGGCATTTGCGAGAACTCTAACTTGAAAACTATAATATGATACTATTAGATGGAAATAACAATCGTCTTAAAGCCTTCAATTTACAAGATAAAATTTATCTGTTATATTTAAATTCCAAAAAACATTTAAATGAAAAATTGAACAAAATAATCGTAGAGAGAAAAAGGGAAAAAGGAATCACTAAATGTTGACCTATATCTCAGAGAGTATCCATATCTTAAACAAGGAAATAGAGATTAATGGGGAAGAAAATAGGAATGCAACTGATATCTTTTTTTGGTCTTATAATGGAACGAAATTATAAACTTCTCAAAATTTCAAAATTACCCTTTTTCCTACAAATTGAGATGATGATGCTGGTTAAATTAATATTTAAAAAAACGATTGGTTTCGAGCACCATGAATGTCAGGGGTATGGGGGTTCAATGTTAAATGGTTGAGAGTTATCTTTGAACAGATACTACCTTGTAACTACCCCAAATTAATAAAAAAAAAAACTATTGTTGCACTATTTTTTATTGAATTCATATATAATATGTAAAATACACACACACAAAAAGCTTTTAAAAAATAATTATAAAAAATCGTAACCTAACCCATAATGGAAAAACAATGTATGTAAGAGACTTTAGCATTTTTCTAAAATAGTTCCTTCCATTATTCTATTTTGCTTAATTGTATGCATGTATGTGTGTGTGTATATATATATATAAATATATATATATATTACCATAGTTACCAAGCAAGGCACTAAAGGGAAGTTGGGGTCTGTTACACAGTTAAATGTAGTTTTCATTCTAACCAAAATACAGAAGATTACACAATCATTAATTATATGAACACAAACAAAAGCAAAGCTTAATGCCTAAGGAACCCCATTCCCTAAAGTTGGAATACCATCATTTACACATATTTATATATATACTTTGCCCTATATATAAAAACTGAAAGAAAGAAAGAAGAAGAAAAAAGTACATCTAAAACTATCTAACTTCACAAAGAGAAACACTTCCCTGACCTACTGATTAAAATACACAAAACCATGAATTTCACATATCAAAGAAAGACCAAATCATCACTCTCAAGCATGTAAAACTCAAACCGACCGAATTCAAAGCTTTCTTGTTACCTTTTTCGCAGCAACAATTTTGGATGAAATGGAGATGGGGGAGGTTGATGTCATGTTAGTACGGTCAGTGAAAATCACAAGAGCTTTATAATTTTGTAGTCAAGCCAGAGGGTAAACGATTTAGTTGCGAAATGTGTGTTCTCATGCTACATTCTGTCACCTGGTCATTAGAACAATTAGGTTAAAAACAAGCTATGCACTGTAATTCATATAATAAAAGAAAACAAAACAAACAAAGACGGTACTCACTTGCATAGCAGCAGTTTCTGACAGAAGTTCTTTGCACCGATTAAGTAAAACAAACTCATTTGCACTTATATTTCCAAGTTCTGCCACCAAAGAGTTAAGTTCTGCAACCTAAAACCAATATTAAAGAGAGAAATTAGATGCTCGAAAAGGAAAAACCTAAATCAATAAAGTATGGTTTTATAAAAGATAAAAATGACTTCAAAAAGCATAACCATTGTTATTAAAGTAAGTGAGCTACAGTTACCATTATCATCCAAAACCCAAATGGGAAATTCCATAAGATCAATAACCTAAAGCAAGTAGCAAGACTGGCTCAAACATTCACTTCCAACGTGTGTTTAAATGAGCACACAAGCAATCCAAATAAAACTAACATAAAATCAGTTGGATCACAATTACAAAAATTCACTGAAGAATTTTACGGCAGGAACTGCCAATCCACTTAACTCAAAAGATCATGTGTCAAAGAACAAGCTCTAAGTTTTAAGCTTATACCAAAGGCCAAACTTGGGCAAGTGGTAAATGTCAAGTGACGAAACTTGCAACTTCTTTACTTTAGTTTCTCAGGGATTTTAATAAAATCAACCAAATACCAGGCAAAACATAGCCTGTTATACAGGAGATTCACAAGATCATCATTCGTCTATCATAGCTAATCTTTAAAAGAGGTACATTATTAAATGTAAGAAATCTCTAAACAAAGTCAAACCACTTATACAAGGACTAACATCCAATGAAGAAAGTAGTAAATAGAAGAGTACTCAAGCTTGACATTTTTTTCCAAAAAAATAAAAAATAAAAAACTATCAGGTGGACAGACTTTTTTCAGGTCGCAATGCATCTTATCTAAAACTAGTATTTAGGATAACAAAAGGTTTGTGCACAAAATAGGGACAAAGGAAAATACGAAATCTGCAAATAAAATAGAAAATGAGTGGACGGTGGGGATAGGGGATAAGGATGAGGATGGGGAAGAACCGAAGAAGAAAAGAAAGAATCACCCTTGGCAACAATGAGCATATGGAGGATGCCATTGCCTGCATTACATTGATCGCTGAACAAATTGCATCCTTCAATTTCAGGACATCAGCCTATAAGAATGAAGAGACAAGCTAACGCATCAACAACTGAGATACCACAGATGAAATGACATACACAAAAGTCAAAAGAAGCAATCTACCCTTGACCCACAAACAACTGGAAGGCGGAGCGTGCTAGCCTTCAAAGCTTCAGTAGCCCCAGATAATGAGCTGCAATATTCATGGTCCAGCAGGGCCCATTTGTCCAAAAGAATCATCTGCAGTCACCAACAAGAATAATGTATACTGTAGTAGTCAATTGATGACAAAGCATCTGATAGCATGAACCTGAAACATGCAATTCAAAGCAGATACTGGAAAGTCATAAGAAAATAAATTTCAGGTTTCTTGAAATGAAGTGAAAGTTAGCAATGTATACTGAAGTGGTTAGGCATTCAAGTTCCAGTTTTAAGCAGAATAGAAGAGGAGGCGGGGAAAGAGAGACATCAAGATCGAGCAAAACAGAGAAGTCTAAACTTTGAAATGCAATGCCTTACAAAGAAAACCTAGTGATAAATGTGTTAAGATCTACAAAGTGATGAGTTACCATAAAACAACCCAAGAAAACATAAGTCAACAAGAAAGAAATCCACTAGAGAGATGGTTCTTACTTGCCCCTTGAGGATGGAAATCAGCTTCAAGTTTTGCCTCAGCAACTGTAACTCAGTTCTTTTGGCTCTAACAGATTCCAGCAGTTTTGAGGTAGTTGTCCATGCATTATAGAGGCTTTTCTGGTACAATAACACGATGACAACAATTTTGTTCATTTAGTTTCTTGAGTTTCCAATGAAATTTTCTGAAATTCCAGGCAGTTGGTGCAACAAATATTACATGTAGCCAGGCTATGTTCATACAAATTTAACATAATAAAATCCACATATATAAATTGCATTGTCATCAATGCAAGGCACTTACGTGCTAAAACCCTATTTTGCCTGAAAACAGATCTAAGGCGCTTTGTTAAGACTCCCATAACAAAATCCACATACAAATTTGACAGTCTTTTTTCACCTATAACCTAGGAAAAGAGCATGTCTAGCACCAGACATTCAATTGCGTTTGGCTTTAAAGATATAAAGGAAATAAATCTTAGTCATAATCCTTGACCAGTAATGGCATGCAATATTTACTGCTGCGAGTTGTACAACCAAATTACGGTAATGGTGAATTCCTAAGTGTGTTGTGCTACATGCAAAACTGAAGCATAAAAAACTCAGCAGTATAGTAGCACATACATCAAGCAATTATAATGGCCAATCGCCAGAAGAGAAATTCAGTCAAATCTTAGTCATACCTCAGCATTAGACCTCTGGGAAGACAAAACAACATCTACTTTGGCATTAACAAAACGCCACTGCAACAACCGGTTATGAAGTAGCCTCAAAAAATGAGCATTCGAAACCTTGTTCTCCCCAATTTTACCAGTCTTAATAACATCACCAGCAAAGCTCAAAATCGAAGGAGTATTTACCAAACTACCAACCAACCCATTCCTCACTCTAGATGGACTCATTCCCCTCAAAGGAGACGAAGTTAAGGAAGACGCCCCAAGCTTACTCGGTGATGCAGGGCGAACAGGCCCACGAATTGGCGATAACTGTTGTCTTCTGTTCATTACACCTTTGGGAGATGACAAAGGATGGTCAGTTCCAAACTTATATGGTGCAATTAGCTTAGAAGGCGCTTTATTCTTACTAAAAACCGGCGACTCAGAATCAGAGCGGCGAAAACGAGCAGTTGTCTCTTGCCAGAACCGAGCAGGGACAATTATTCTCCGAGGCTCACGCTTAACATCTCCATTACCGTTACAAGGACTCTCTAAAGCTTCTGAAGTACAAACAGAAGAAACACTTTCAGTATCAGAATCTGTGGGATTAGATTGAACTTCGGATCCGACAGCTGTTAAATCCCTGTTATCAATCATGGAATTTTGTTGCGCCCTAACTACATTTCTGTTAACAGATCCGTTTAATCTCTTCCTCTCGTTGGTGCAATCCACGCTTCTAGTCATGGAATCCTGTTGCCTTATCCTCGCCGGCCACCTCTCCGTTTTTGAATTCTCCATTTGATCTGTTCCTCTTACCGTAGTCGTTGCCACCGTTGGCTTCCGCCTCTCCGGCGTGCCTTTCCTAGCGGGGCTTGGAAATGGAGATGGTTTAGCTTTGCTAAACTGATAGGAAAACGACTCTCCTTGAAATGAAACGGATAAGCTTCTCGTCGAAGTGAAGAGCAACTTCTGAGCAGCTGATGATTCGCCGCCGTTTTTGTTGTTGTTGATGTTACTGTTCAAATCCGTAGAATTATAACGCTGCGGCGTCACAGCCCGTCTCTGTTCCACTGATTGCGACCGCTTGACAGTCGACGAAGTCGCGTGCTTCGGTGTTGTAATGGTTGTCGAATGGGAATAAGATCTTGAAACCGACGGCGACGTCGAGGGACACTGTTTGGTGGAAGCTTCAGAAGAAGATGAGGATGACGTAGAAGAATTAGATGATAACGACGAGGACAAATAACGGGAAGTGACTTCTCGGTGTTTTAGACGGCGTGGAGCCATGGCATTGTTGGAGTCGGAAGGCAATAACAGAGGCCGTGACCCTCCGTTCCGTTTGGAGTTTACCGTTGCGGACACTGCAGCTACCAATACCATGGCGAGCACTCACAAAATCCAATTTCACAGTCTAATTCTTTATTTCTATTCTCATCCAAACCCTAACCGTATCTATTAAACACCCCCCCGGCGCGAAAATTCACAATAACAACAAAAAGTAATAAAAGAGTTTAGAGTTAATTAAACAATTTCCAGAGAATAATAGAAATTCCTTTCTTAAACCTTAAAGTGTGAATTTTGGAAAACAAAACAAAAGAAGAGCCGAAGAAGGACCGTTGAAGATCCGACGAGAGGTGAGAAGAGAAGAGGGGAGTGTTAAGTTTGCAGGAGTATAACGGTCGTTCTAGCTATTTTTGTGCTTGGATGTTGCCACTGGAGATATATAATATGAATAATATATATATATATATATAGATTTTAGGTAAAAATATGCTACAGACCCCTGTACTTTTTGAACGTTAGGAATATAGCACACCTACTCATTTTTCTTGCCTCTGTTATAACTCTGTACAATATAGTTTTTTTTTTTATTTTAAATATGTTACAATATAGTATTTAAGTGAGAAAAAATACTAAATTTTGTAAATATCAAGTTTGGTGCTTTAGCATTGTATTCTAAAAAATGTTTTTGAGTTAAAAATAATTTTGTGATAATAAGTAATGTTAAATAAATTACTTAAAAATAATGTTTGAAAAACACTTCTTAATCACAATATAAAAGTAAAAATATTTTTTTTGCATTGAAAAGTATTTTTAGAGTTAATCACAATAATAAGTATTTTTTCGTGCTCGTACTCCTGACATTTTTTGTGCTCAAACTCAAGACCTCAAGAATAATAACAATTCATTTACCATTGAGGTCACTTGGTTCATGCTCGTGAGTTAAAATTTGAATACATTATAGGTGGTTTGTTTAACCTTTTTATTATGTGAATAGAAGCATCCGATTATATTAAAAAGGAAGAAATTTCCAAAATTAGTATAAAAATTTATAATTATAACGTTAATTAAACACGTAATTATGATATTTTTTATAATCATTAACATAAAAAAATTAGTCATTTGTGGTCATTTAGGGATCAAAGAAGGAAAAAGTTAAAAATTAATCTAAAAAACTCGAATAAAATATAAATACAAACAGATCTGACTACACTGGCAACAAATCACAATAAGAGATCAAACTATTGAAATATCACCAATAATCGTAAATCAGAGTTGAACATTGTGAGAAAACTATCTCAGAACACAAAATGTGTATCCAAATCCACCCAGAGTGTCTAAAGCAGGGAATATCAATAGGATAATAAATATATAAGCATAATATTGATCAGTCGATACAGAAACAAATCCAACCCTCATAAAAAGTAAAGACACTAACCAAAATTATCGATAAAAAAGTTTAAAATCGTGTCAAAAGATAGAAGAAAATGTGACATAAAGATAAAATTATTAAAATTAAAAAATAAAAAAAATTAAGAAATAATGATGAACAACGACTAATACTAAAATTAAAACCATCGGCCAACAAAAAAAAAAGACAAGCCACATAGAAAATGAGATAACACTAGTACTGCTGCTATTTTCCTATTTTTATATTAAATCATCTAATCTTATTCACAAACACAAATGTAATTTGTATTTTTATTAATCTAAGGTAAATACGAGGTAGTATTTGTTCGAAAATAACTCTCAATCATTTGATATTAAATGTTCATACTCCTGATATTCCCGGTGCTCGAACACAAATGCAATATTAAATATCTTAAGAAAGAATTAATGCAGCTATTGCGTACGGTGGTTCAAAGAATTAATGCAAAATGTTTGATACATTTTAATACTTTCTTATAATTATATCAGCATTACATTATTTTCACGACATAAAATAGTACTTATTTACAAAATACTTATTACATTATCATCTTCTAAAATATAATATCAAACTTCGAAGCAAGTTTTTGATATCAAATCAGCTCCATAACGCATTTAAGGCCTTTTCTTTCATGGGGTCCTAAAGGTTATTTTGTTTATGCATCACTCAAAGAACCAAAATTGATTCGATGAACCACCCACAGAGTAAAAAATCCCCACAGATGAGAATGACATTTTTGAGGCACCAACACATGCTTCTACAAATTCCCTCAAAGGACCACCAATATAACAAAACCAACTTTCCTTATGGGGCACTCAACACCTTCCCCTTTTGCACCCACAAAAAAAAAGTATTATCAATTTACATATATTAGTTATACAAGGATCAAATTGTTCCCAAAATTAAATCAAAATTAAATGCCTCGTTGTTCAACTTTAATTATTTTTGCCGAACTTTTATGCACAATTTCATAAAAAGAAGGTTTAATATAAAAAAATTGTCCAAACTATATATATTTTACTATTCAGGTGTCTAGACTATTTTTCCGGTTAATATGAGTGTCTAACGTTATAAACATTATCATTTTAGGTTTCTAAACCGTAACGGTCGTTAAAAAATGTCATGAACCACTCAAAATACGACATGCGACACATTTATAAATTTTTTATTAAAAAATTAAAATCATTACTATTTTTAAAAAAAATCTTCAAATATTCTAAAAACCCTTAATCTCAAAGTATCAACCCCACTCATCAATCATCTCGTACAGTTGCTACCCCTTCGGGCGCCCGTAGCTTCAATCCCCAAATTCCTAAACACAAACCATAAATTCTTAGATCCCAACACACATCTATTCCAATCGACATTTGAGTAGTCGACAAATGAGTGGGTGATCGATGGCAGTGATGGTGGTTAATGACAAACTTGAAGGTCTTAGGGTATTTTTTGGAAAAAAATAAAAGGTTTAGGGATTATATTTTGAAAATTTATATTTTTTTTAAAATTTAAAAGAAATAAAAATCAAGTTAGGTGTTAAATACTGATAGGGTGGTTGATTTTTAACGATTTTTTCAACGATCGTGATGTAAACACTTAAAATGATAATATTTGTAAAATTAGACATCTACATTAATAAAAAAAAGTTTAGAAACCTAAATTAAAAAAAGATATATAATTTAAAAAAAATTGTATTAAGACTAAGAAGATATTATTTTAGAATTAGCAAGGAAGTATTAATTAGTCACTTGAAAGAAACAATTGATGAAAGCAATGGGGTTGGGGAATAATTATGAAATATGATGATGAACTTTTTTTATCAAACATTATTCATGGCCAAGAAGAAACAGATGGTTAATCATATAATAATTAAGCCAAGTTACATGTCCTTCCTTGGAAATGTAATCAAATAAATTGCAAATTGCCCCCACTTCACACCACAAAGAGAAGCAAAACACCTCATAGGTTATTATGATTTAGCCAAAAGCATCCATCTTTTTCTTAGATGCTCCATGTCCAATTCCTCTTCCCCCTTGCTTTTACTCTCAAGTGTTCGAAGCTTTTGTGGTACATTGATAAACATGGCGATGGGAATAACTTTATCTTATCGTTCGTTGATAATTTTTTTTAATTTAAGCGAAGAGCTATGGTTGGTGAGGATTTGACCATTGATCAATATTTCTATGTGAGAGAGATTAAGACATAAAAAGAGAATATGAGAGTGAAGGAGAAGAAAGTGGCCAATGACCTTAAATGACCATGCTAGTCATAACATTATTATAGTTACTTGTAGGTCAACAAACTAAACATATTTAGTCATCAAATCTTGGATTTTAGTCTACCAGATCATGTGAACATGTTAAAGATATTGTCTATGTACTGAAGTTGACTCGGATGATATGAATTTCTTGGAAGCTCTAGTAAAAAAAAGTCTTTTTAAAAGTCTTGATTGATGAAAAACTAACAATTTCCAAAGATCATCTTCGAAAATATAACAAAACGAAATCCCAATTTCATACAAAAAAAACAAGCGTATCTCGTCTCTTTGCTTGTAGTGGAAGCCGAAAATATTTAACATAAATCCTATTGGATTGAAACCCGTAATTAGAGTTTACTCCAATGCTTGTTCTCTCCAATGATTTAGAAACAATGCTCTTTCTCATTTAATAGGAAGTTTTATCAATATGAATGAGCGAGCAATATGGAAAGCGATTGACAAAGACATGAATTGGGTTAGAGTTTAATCTGTGTGGTGTGAACTGACATCTGCCAAAAATATAGCCAACCGGAGATGAAAGTAAGCTAAAAAGATGGCAACTTAAAAACTTCCTGCCTTGAGCAATACTTCATTTTTATAATTGGAGTTAAAGTAAGTAAACCTTAATTTAGTGTTTTTAAACCCCAACATGTGGTAGGCGTAGCTGAATATGATTTTGGTTTGGTCCCCATTGCTTTGTTGATTATGATGTCTACTTTCCGCTCTGCAGAGTGCCTAAACCCAGGGGAAATAAAACAGTGGGGATAAGATGGGACAGAATGGAAACACTCGCCTTTTTTCCCAAACTCTTTATCATGAACCTTCAGTGCAACTTTGGCTAGGAAGTTGAGAGATGTTGATTTGATGGATCAATATGTTGGTCCATATGAAAGAAACAAAACCAAGATGGTAATGGTAATGAAATTAACTTGAAGAAGAAGGAATATTTTCTTTTTGAACAATTGGAGTTTGGTTGTGCATTTGGTCACCATTTCTTTTATATCTCCCAACTGACAACTTTTCATGGTTAGCTTTAGGTCTTTTAGTAAGCAAGCTGTCCTCCTAGGATGGCACTACGATTCTTTTTCCATCCATGCTTTATGCTTATTTTGTCATGGTTGGTTGCAGGGCCGACCCAATACATGTGCCAGATGGGTGACGGCCCAGGGAAGCATGTAGGGGCGACGGCCCAGGACAACATATAGGGGCGACGGCCCAGGACAACATATAGGGGCATCAGTTTTGCTAAGTTCCCTGTAGCCACAAAGGTAATTTCAGGTATTGTTGTGCCTCTATACTCATCCCTAAATCAACGCAGACGGGTCCCTCCAGGAAGAATCCGACTGAAAACGGCTGTAAAAGCGTCGAGCCCGGCCCAGGCGCGGCCACTGGCTCGTCTCTCGGCCTGTACTCGTCGAAGCAGTTCGAGCTCACCGCTCAAAACGTGGACCTGGTTCTAGAGGATGTGAGGCCTTACTTGATCTTCGATGGTGGCAACGTCGACGTTTTGTCCGTCGAAGACGGCGACGTCTCTCTCAAACTCCTAGGTCACTCTTTTTTATCTTCGTTTCATGATTTAATTATCCATGTGCTTTTGGCTAATGTAGAGTTGATCGAGTTTCAGGAGCATGTGAGAGCTGCCCTAGCTCAACAACTACCATGAAAATGGGGATCGAAAGGGTTTTGAAAGAAAATTTTGGGGATGCAGTCAAGGAAATCCGGCAAGTGTACGACGATTTAGTGAAGGAAACAACCGTCGAGGTGAATTTTCTATACCAAACTTGAGATTCGTCGAAAATAACAAAACAAAGATTATTCATCTAAATTGAAATTTCTTTGGAATTCGCGAGTAAACAGGCAGTGAATCGTCATCTTGATATACTGAGACCAACTATCAAGAATTACGGTGGGAGCATTGAAGTATTTTCCATTGATGGAGGGGAATGCGTTGTGAACTACATAGGTCCCGAATCGATTGGATCGGGAATTAAAGCCGCCATTAAAGAGAAGTTCCCAGATATCACCAATATTTTATTAACCTCATAAAGCTTCATTCTTTATATCAGAAGCTGAAAAGTTTTGATCTTTTTATGTGCATTCTTGCCTATATTCATATTTCACTGCCTGTTAAATGACAATTTGATTGTTCCATGTTGGTTGCGCTTGGTAGGGCTTGATAGGATTACTTGTCAAGCTTTCTTCCAGGTCTTTTGTAGCTTTTAGCTAATTTTTTTATGAGCTAAACATAAGCAGCACGTTGAAAGATGTTTTGTCTAATTATGACCTCTCTCATGGAATATCTTCTCCATACTTGGTTGATGGCAATTGCAATAAGGTTTTCATCTTACAGTGGACTTATCTGAATGGATTTCCATTTTGGTTTGTAATGGATGAGTGTTTATTTTGAGTCTACCCTTGTAGCGAACAACAATTTTTTTCGGATAGGGGCATAAAATTATTATATCGCCCAGGGCATTAAAACTCATTGGATCGGCCCTGGTTGGTTGCCTTCTGAGTTACACTCTAAAGCAATTCTATCCTATCAATGGTCAAAATATACCCCCATAAAAAATAAAAAAAGCCAATTTCACCTATCAACTTTACACATGGAAAGAGCATTGCGTAACTGAAATAATTTAGGGTGTCCCTTTTCATTAAAACTTAGACGGTCTTTTTAATTGAACGTTACTCTATTGACTAGGATATGATAAAATCTGATCTTGGAATTGTTTAAGGTGTATTTTATGGACCGAGTCTCCGATTATATTATACCGTTGAGCTAATACTTGAAGCATTATATTGTTGAACTAGTGTTTAAAAGCAACGACAATGCTAGTAAATATCATTAAAATATAATTTTATCACATCTCAATCAGTAGGTTAACGTTCAACTTAAACGACCATTAAGTTTTAATAGAAAAGGAAGATTTTGAAACATCTGAATAGTCGGGTGAGCATTTTGTAACTTTTAATAGTATGGGGCTTAACAAAGTAATGCATTGTAGTTGGGGGATCATTTTATAATTTTTAATAGTTGGGGGACTTAATAGAGCAACACCTTATAGTTGGGGACTATTTAATTACTTAATCATTTAAGGATATTTTTAGAATAAAACCATAATAGAATTAACCAAAGATAACGCCAGTTACAAGAACATTATATAAAGAAGAAGGATAATCATAAGTGAACTCCAGTGTTGTCGAAGTGGTAGAAGTAAGTTGAGCCAAGGTATGAGCCACAATATTAGCATATTGTCACGGACCGCGACCATGAGGGCGAGTCCAACATCCACCAGCACACATCCGTGCGCACAAAATCACTCCCAGGCCCAGACTCATCAGGCGGCGTGCCAAGTCTTCCCCAAAACGCACCAAGGGATGCACCAAGCCCGCGCCAAAATTAAATAAGGCCGAGCACGCCATGACTATGGCCATCTCCAAGCCAAGACTGACCCTCTCTAAGAAAATGGACAAACCAGCCGTCATTGTTTAAGTATGATTCAACCTTTATATTTTTAACTAAAGTAGGGATATACTTTTAGTTAGAGTAGAAGTAGACTTATTCATTAACTCTTAGGGGATTCTCGTTATAAAAGGGGGCCTCCCATCCCCATTGTATTTATTCATTCTTTCTCTTAGAAATAAGACTAACTCGACTTTCAAGCCAAATACTCTCGTGCATATCTTATTTTCGTTCATACTCATTTTGTTCTTATTTTCGCAATAAGTTAAGCAACCAAACTTAGTTTTCAAGGATGCCTTAGCGTCCAGCAACTGATCAAAGTGACTAAGGGCCGCACAGACCAGTTAGCCAACAATCTAGCCCCGTGTCAAGTGATATCAAAGCCAAGTTCATGACTAGATGAGATGGTTTCATAATGTGGTGAGGCAGCAACATTCGAGGGCATTGAGACTCGCAATGCAGAGAAGAAGTGAGGAACGTCGAAAGACATGCTCGCATCGTTCCAAGTTAAGATCACTATACTTGAAGACTATGCGAGAGAGATCAGAGAGGTTTTTTATCTGTTAAAATCCATCAATCTTGAGAAGCTGAGATCACTAGACCTCGAGAAGCTTGAAGCCTTAAAGAACATCCAGGATGATGTACAAGCGACACTCAATGGATTCAATATGAAGAGTTCTTAATAAGAAGATGTTGTTGAAGCCCAAATTCTAGCTCTAAGACAAGAGGTCGAAGAACATAATAATAAGGATTCCGGGACCGAAGTCGAAAACCTGAAGAAGGAGATCGAGCAACTTAAGACTGAGGTAGCCTTTTGCAAGGCTATCGTGGCTGGCAACATGCTGACCAGCGCCCTCAAAGGCCGGGCCGAAGTCCCTAAACCTAAAAAGTTTAAAGGGACCAGATCGGTCAAAGATGTGGAAAACTTTATGTGGGACATGGATCAATACTTTCGAGCCATGGGCATCGAGAATAATACTGAAAAGGTAAACATTGATTCTATTTACTTAACGGATTTAACACTCTTATGGTGGTGACGTAAGTGTGCTTAGATGAAATAAGTCGACACCACCATGGGAATCTGGGAAGAGTTTCAGACTGAATTCAAAGAACAGTTTTACCCTCATCATACCGAGAACGAGGCATGATCAAAACTAAGGCGCCTTAGGCATTAAGGCCCACTTAGGGAGCACGTTTGACAATTTGTCGAGTTAAGCCTTTAAGTCCCAAGTCTAAGTAAAGAGGACGGGTTCTTCACCTTCATGGATGGGCTGAAACGTTAGTGAAGAATGAGCTAGAACGTCGAAGAGTCAATGATCTCACCAAAGCCTTGACTATCGCCGAGTCACTTATAGAACTTAGGGTTCAGAAGTATGTCTCCTCTAAATCAAAACATAAAGCCAAAGGTGAAGATAAGGAAAAGTCATTCAAAGGAAAATCAGACAAAGAATCGAGTGGTCTTGGAAAGCCATTGAATAACAAAACCCAATAAGGGGAAAAGAGAGAAAAATAGTCCATCCAATGCTACAATTCCAAGGGTCATTGACACTTGGCTAGGGAGTGCCCTTAAAAGAATCAACTTTCTTCCGTCGAAGGAACTGATGAGTGTAACATCCTCAACACCGGGTTAGTGACCAAATTGTAAAACTTCAGAATTTAGTGACTAAAGTAGATAAATTAAACAATTAAAGGACTTATATAGAAATTTTTTTGTAGGACTAAATAACAAAGAATGATGAAAAGATAAAATGGATATTTGATCAACTAATGAATTAAAAATCTGATATGGTGAGGATATATACACGTGGAGATAGGTAAAAGGGGGAAAAGGAAAGATTTCTCCAGAGAACTCTTCTTCTTCTTCCAGCCGTGAACTACCATAACAAATGTGAGTTTATTATGAGTTTATCATTTGTTAAATTTAAGTTTGGTTTATGATCCTTAGATGATATTTAAGTTTAAGGAAAGCTTAAGCTGTCTTAAAACTATATGATGAAGGGGTTAAGAAGGATTAAAGATAAGGGGTTTCTAAATGAAATCTTGGGAGAGAGGTAGTAATTTGATTTTGAGACTAAATTTGACTTGTCCTCAGCTAAATTAAGAAGTATGAAGTGTTAGAATTGAAATTAGAACATGTTGAAAAATTGGTAGGATCTTGATTTCAAGACAAAGGGTGAGATCTTGAAGATAATGATGGTTTATATGTATATAAGTTGATTTGAGTAACAGTAGTTGAGTTTAATGGCATAATAGGAGCTTAAAAGGGAAGGTTTAGATTAGTATTGGTGAATTTTCAAATTGTAAAAGTGAATTCTGGGCTATGAGTATCGGTACTTCTTCATCTAGTAATGATACTTCAAGGGCAAATGAATGAAATTTGGAATAGATGTATCGATACTGGTTTAACAGTATCGATACATAAGCCCAAAATTGACAAGTTATTCATGAGTTATTGATACCTGAAGGGTAGAATCGATACCAAGTGTATTGATATCATAAGGACAGTATCGATATCATTTTGAAATAAGAATTACATAATCGAAAATGGGTATTGATACCTAGTCTTGGTATCGATACCACAACTAGGGAAGTATCGGTACCATACTTTGGGTACATATACTAGTCCAAATGGAAAATGGAATTAATCATTTCTTTTAGCCTAAGAAATTAAGGATCGAATCATGATATTTGGAATGCTGATATGTATATAAAATGTATAATTGTGTAGATATCGAGCACAAACAAGTTCCGGAACGACCGAAAAGTTAGGAACGATCAAGAAAGAGAAATTAAGTCCTAGAAGTGATTAGGATCAAGTGAAGCAAAGGTGAGTGCATACTATAGATGTAGTTTTATGGAAATAAGACTTGTGATAAGTCTATTTCCTATGTTGATTTTTACGGTCCAATAGTTATGAACATGCACATATTATGATCATTATAAACACATGCATAAGTGATATGTGTTTATATGTTTTGATACATACTATATGATCTATGTGAGCATAATCAAATAACATATGTTATATGATATGAGATTGATGATTATATGTACATGTGATATGAGACAAGAGATAATACATATGTGATTATAAGAGAAATTACATGAGTACATGAATATGTGGTGAAGTAATGATTATATGAATATATAGAGCATAATGATAAGACCCATATTATGTGATATGAGAGCTATAGGTATAGTTGGCATGCCAAGAGTTGAGGGTTACATAGGTCATTCGGGATATATACATGAGGTCCTTCGAGACAAATTTCATATGCCACTAAATGGGAATTATACGAGTTGTGGTGACAACATATGTGCACAACCTTAAAGTACTCACATACCTTAAGTTCTCAATAATATACATGTGCACATAAAATATTTAAAAGAGTTTACTTTCTTATAAGATATTATGTTATTATTTGTTAATAATATATCATATGTGATATTCTTAAATAGTGAATTTATAATTGTGATGATAAATGAAATGATTGGATTGCATGTTCATACATTAAGAAATGCATTATTGTATTTTATGTCTCACTAAGTCTATGACTTAGCGTGTAAGCATTTTACACGTAGGTACTGAGAAGCAGGAGGATCAGACCTAGATTTAGCAGAACAATATACCTCCACTCGAAGATCAAATCAGAAGTACTTTGCACAATATGTCTTTTTATGTAATTGATATGTTGGCATGTAAACAAAGTCATGAATTATATATGCTCTGATCGATTTTGTAATGTTTTGAACATACTTCTATAAATTGTTAACTTTATATTAATGAAAGTTTAAATTTTCTATGATTTTATAAATATAAGCGTTATGAATAGTCAATGTGACGCCTCGGATTCGTATCCGGGTCAGCACGGGTTGGGAGTGTTAAATTTAATGGTATCAGAGCTATGGTTTAGCCGATTCTAGGTATAAACCGAAGTCTAGAGTGTCTTTAAATGTGTACATGCCAACATAAAAGTTAGAACTTCTGATATGATAGGGTAGTAAGTATGTTGTTTTGCTAATAGAACTATATTGTTATATCTTATTAGATGTCTGGACACGATAGCTCCCGAAGTGAAATGGGAGATGATAGGTCAGCCGAGAGTAGTAATTCACCTGCCCTGGGAAGGCAATGTGAAGAATAGTCACCTTTTGGAGTGCCTGTACAAGATCAAGACATTTTCTTCAGGACATAAGACGTTATGCTGACGTATTTCCAACCTCCATCTCCCTCTACTCAGAGAATGAATATAGAAAAAGAGTTAAAGGGATTAGGAGCTCCTGAGTTCAAAGGTTAAGTCGAGGAAGGTCTTATTGTTGCAGACCTTTAGCTCATTGATGTGAAGATCATGTTAGATGGACTCCACTGTTATGATGTGGAGAAGTTAGATGGAGTGGTCTCCATGCTTCGTGGGCAAGCGAGAATTTGGTGGACTAATGTCACTTTGAGGATGACCTTTGATCAGGTGACATGGTCCTTATTCTTAGAAGAGTTCAACTATATGTATATAGGAGATCAATTCATTAAGCAGACGAAGAAAGAATTCTTGAACCTGAAGCAATTAAATCGCACTGTGTATGAATACGAGTGCGAGTTCAATAAGTTAAGTCATTTTGCGGCTGAGTTGATTCCGACGAAGAATGATACGTGAATGGTTTGTGGAAGGCTTGAGCCCGAGGTTAAAAGAAATGTTGATCGTGTTGAATTTGTCATCGTTTCAAGAAGTAGTAAATCGTGCTAAAACTCTAGAAAGAGCTTAGAATGAACGGTTTAGGGAGCAAAGAGCCAAACTGTCTAAAAGAACTGGGGCTTCATCAAGTTCTGTACCACCTATGAGAGGTAGAGATTCTAGTTTTCGATCTTAAACGAGGTCCGAGTCAGTAGAATCCTCTGCTAGATGATAAAATCATATGAGAGCCAGACAGACTCAATCAGTAGGGTTTGCTGATGGGAGAACACATCAGGGTCAAATCAGACAATATCAGATTTATGGAAGAAGCCATAGCGATATATACAAAGTAAAATCAGGAGCTTGTTTCCGATATGGGGAAACGAGACATTATATGTGGGATTGTTCATTGAGGGTCGGAGAGCCTACACAGTCAGAGCAATCTGCTTCGATTTCTCAAAGAGGAAGGGGAAAAGGTAGAGGAATAAGTCAACCTGAGTCCTCTACTCAACAGGAAGTGTGTTCCACTGCCCGAGTGTATAATATCAAGACCAATGAAGATCGTGATGATCCAGAGATAATTGCAGGTACTTTTCTACTGTATGATAAATGTGTTATGGTTTTGATTGATCTGGGTTTTACATACTCATATAGTAGTAGTAAATTGGTGAGAGAATTGGGAATTCAATTATAAGCTACTACTAGTGAAGTGATAGTGACAAATCCATTAGGGCACAATGCTCGAGTAAATAGAGTGTGTCGAGGGTGTCCCGTACTGATTCAGGGAATTGAATTCCTTGCTAATCTGATGAAATTACCCTTTGATGAATTCAAAGTGATACTGGGCATGGACTGGTTATATCGCTATCATGCGAATGTTGATTGTAGACTGAAGAGGGTAACATTAATCAGTTCAGACGGATTGGAAGTTATAGTGTTTAGTGAAAGATGAAATCCATTGGAAAACGTAATGTACTGGAAGTTAGTGAAAGATGGAAGTTATTACTAAAAGATGTCAGAGTTTCATTCCTAATGTGCTGGATACTAGAACCAATGAGAAAGGGATTGAAGAATTTCACATAGTCAGAGAGTTTCCAGATGTTTTTCCTGCAGAGTTACCCGGTTTACCTCCGGATATAGAGGTGGAATTTCAGATTGAGATAATACCTGGAACAACGCCCATTACAATGGCACCGTATAAAATGGCTTCGAAAGAGTTGCAAGAGTTAAATATTCAATTACAAGAATTGTTGGATAAAGGATTTATAAGACCAAGTGTGTCACCTTGGGAGCTCCAATGTTATTTGTTAAGAAGAATGATGGGTCGATACATCTCTGTATTGACTATAGGCAGCTCAACAAGGTGACTATCAAGAATATGTATCCTCTCCCTAGAATTGATGATTTGTTTGATCAGGTGAAAGGAGCTTCAGTTTTCTCTAAGATCGATTTACGATATGGATATCATCAGTTGAAGATTTAAGAGAAATATATTCCAAAGACAACATTTAGAACAAGGTATGGTCACTACAAGTTTATTATTATGTCGTTTGGAGTTACGAATGTATCGGCTTCCTTTATGGACTTGATAAATAGAATATTTCAACCTTACTTGGATCAGTTCGTAGCGGTTTTCATTGATGAAATATTGGTGTACTCGAAGTCGAATGAAGAACATAGTGCACATATAAGGATAGTTTTGCAGATTCTACGAGACAATAAGTTATATGCCAAATTATCTAAATGTGAGTTCTGGTTGAATGAAGTGACATTCCTTGGACATGTGATTTCTACGGAACGAATTCGGGTTGATAATCTGAAGATAAAAGCTATTTTAGATTGGGAAGTTGCAAAGATTATGTCTGAAGTTTGAAGTTTTCTGGGACTTGCAGGTTATTATCGAAGGTTCGTTAAGAACTTTTCGATGATAACTTAACCTTTAACTAGGTTGATGAGGAAAGATGTGGCATTTTCTTAGACTCATGAGTGTCAAGAAAGTTTTGAAATGTTAAAGAAGATTTTGACAGAAGCTCCAATATTGGTTCAACCTGAATATGGCAAGAACTACGTGGTTTAAAGTGACGCATCCCATAATGGCTCGGGATATGTGTTGATGCAAGAAGACAAGGTAGTGGCTTATGCGTCTAGACAATTGAAACCACATGAGAAGAACTATCCAACGCATGATCTGGAGTTGGTTGCGGTAGTGTTCGCTCTTAAGATTTGACGTCACTACCTATATGGTGAACGTTGTTATTTATATACTGATCATAAGAGCTTAATTTGATGTCCCAGAAGGAGTTGAATTTAAGACATAGAAGATGGAATTTCTAAATGACTATGATGTGGTAATCGATTTTCATCCTGGAAAAGTAAATGTGGTAGCGGATTCCTTAAGTCCAAAGACGTTTGCAGCCTTATTAGCTTTAGATGCTAGGTTATCATTGAATGAAGATGGTGTAATATGTGCAGAATTGACACTTAAGCAAACATGGCGAGATCGAATTGGGGAATTGCAAACCAAAGATGAAAAATGTTTGAAGAGGATGCAACAAATAAAGAATAAAGAGAATAAAGATTATGAGATTAAATCTTATGGGAATATATATTACAGAGGGAGATTAATGATTCTGGATGATGATGAATTGAAGAATCATATGTTAACAGAAGCTCATTGTAGTCCATTAATGATGCACCAGGGTGGAAACAAGATGTATATAGATCTCAAGAGTTGAAATTGGTGGCCAGGACTGAAGAGAAATATTACAGAATTTGTGTCCAAGTGCTTGACTTGTCAGTAAGTCAAAGTTGAACATCAAGTTCCATCAGGACTATTGCAACCAATGTCTATTCCTCAATGGAAATGGGAGTAGGTGACGATGGATTTTGTGACAGGATTGCCATTGACACCAAATAAAAGAGATTCAATTTGGGTAATCTTGGATATATTGACTAAATCAGCTCATTTCATTCCAGTAAAAACTGATTTCTCCATGGATAAGTATGTTGAATTGTACATCAGAGAAATTATTCGATTGCATGGTGTACTTGTTTCAATTGTTTCTGATCGGGATCCTAGATTCACATCAAGATTTTGGAAGACTTTGCATTGAGCGTTAGGAACTCGATTGAACTTTAGCACAGCGTTTCATCCACTGACCGATGGACAGTCCTAGTGAACTATCCAAATTATGGAGGATATGTTGAGAGCTTGTGTAATAGAGTTCAAAGGATCGTGGGAAAAATATTTGCCACTTGCTGAATTTGCTTACAACAAAAGCTACCAGTCAAGCATCAAGATGGCTCCCTATGAGGCTCTATATGGGAGAAATGTTGTATGCCCTTGAATTTGTACGAGCTTAAAGACTGAGAAGTTCTTGGTCCTGAGTTGATTCAGCAAGTGGAAGAAAAAGTTCAAGTTATTCAGAACAATCTCAAAGCGACAGCTGATAGATAGAAATCATATGATGATCTTAAGAGAAAAGAGATAGAATTTCAAGTTGGAGATAAAATATTCTTAAAAGTGTCTCCGTGGAAGAAAATATTGAGGCTTGGATGAAAAGGAAAGCTTAGTCATCGGTTTATTGGACCTTGTGAGATCATTAAAAGAGTAGGATCAGTGGCATACCAATTGGCTTTGCCACAGGAAATGGAAAAGATTCATAATGTTTTCCATGTTTTCACGCTTCGGAGATATAGGTCTGATCCCTACCATGTGTTGACAATAGAAGAAATAGAAGTTCAGGCTGACATGACTTTTGAGGAAGAACCGATAGAAATATTTGCTTATGAGGTGAAACAGTTAAGGAACAAGATTATTCCATTGGTCAAGGTATTATGGAAAAATTACAAGGTAGAGGAAGAAACGTGGGAGCGTGAAGAGGATATGAGGAATCAATACCCCATCTCTTTGTGGAGTAAAAATACAAGGACGAATTTTCTTGAGGGGGAGAGTTATAACATCCTCAACACCGGGTTAGTGACCAAATTGTAAAACTTCATAATTTAATGACTTAAGTAGATAAATTGAACAGTTCAAGGACATATGGAAAATTTTGTGTATGACTAAATAACAAAGAATGATGAATGAAAGGGTAAAATGGTCATTTGATCAAATAATGAATTAAAAATCTAATATGGTGATGATATATACACGTGGAGATAGGTAAAAAGGGGAAAAAGGAAAGATTTCTTTAAAGAGCTCTTCTTCTTCTTCCAGCCGTGGGCTACCATAGCAAAGGTGAGTTTATTGTGAGTTGATTATTTGTTAAATTTAAGTTTGTTTAGGATCCTAAGATGATACTTAAGCTTAAGGAAAGCTTAAGTTGTCTTAAAACTATAATATGAAGGGGTTAGGAATGATTAAAGATAAGGGGTTTCTAAATGAAATCTTGGGAGAGAGGTAGTAATTATATTTTGAGACTAAATTTGACTTGTCCTCAACTAAATTAAGAAATATGAAGTGTTAGAATTGAAATTAGAACATGTTGGAAAATTGGTAGGATTCCTAATTTCAAGACAAATGATGAAATCTTGAAGATAATGATGGTTTATATGTATATAAATTGTTTTGAGTAATAGTAGTTGAGTTTAATGGCACAATATGAGCTTAAAAGGGAAGGTTTAGATTAGTATTGGTGAAATTTCGGGTTTTAAAAGTGAATTCTGGTATGAGTGTCGGTACTTCTTCATCCAGTTCGGTACTTCTTCATCCAGTACCGATACTGCAAGGGTAAATGAATGAAATTTAAAATAGGGGTATCGATACTGGTTTAACAATATCGATACCATAAGCCTAAAATTGAAAAGTTATTCATGAGGTATCGATACCTGAAAGGTAATATCGATACCAAGTGTACCGATACCATAAGGACAATATTGATACCATTTTTGAAATAAGGATTACAGAATCGAAAATGGGTATCGATACCTAGGCTTGGTATCGATACCACAACTATGAAAGTATCGGTACCATACCTTGGATACCTATACTACTCCAAGTAGAAAATTGAATTAATCCTTTCTTTTAGCCTAAGAAATTAAGGATCAAATCATGATATTTGGAATGTTGATATGTATATAAAATGTATGATTGTGTAGATATAAAGCACAAGCAAGTTCCTGAATGACCGAAAAGTTAGGAACGATCAAGAAAGAGAAATTAAGTTATAGAAGTGATTGAGATCAAGTGAGGAGAAGGTGAGTGCATACTATAGATGTAGTTTTATGGAAATAATACTTGTGATAAGTATATTTCCTAAGTTAATTTTTATGGTCCAATAGTTATGAACATACATATATTATTATCATTATAAACACATGCATAAGTGATATATGTTTATATATTTTGATATATACTATATGATCTATGTGAGCATAATCAAATAACATATGCTATATGATATGAGATTGATAGTTATATGTACATGCATATGTGACAAGAGATAAGACATATGTGATTATTAGAGAAATGACATGAGTACATGAATATGTGGTGAAGTAATGATTATATGAATATATGGAGCATAATGATAAGGACCATGTTATGTGATATGAGAGCTATAGGTATAGTTGGCATGCCAAGAGTCGAGGGTTACATAGGTCCTTCGGGACATATACATGAGGTCCTTCGAGACAAATTTTATATGCCCCTAAGTGGGAATTATACGAGCTATGGTGATAACATATGTGCACAACCTTGAATTACAAACCAAAGATGAAAAATGTTTGAAGAGGATGCAACAAATAAAGAATAAAGAGAATAAAGATTATGAGATTAAATCTTATGGGAATATATATTACAGAGGGAGATTAATGATTCTGGATGATGATGAATTGAAGAATCATATGTTAACAGAAGCTCATTGTAGTCCATTGATGATGCACCAGGGTGGAAACAAGATGTATATGGATCTCAAGAGTTAATATTGTGGCCAGGACTGAAGAGAAATATTACAGAATTTGTGTCCAAGTGCTTGACTTGTCAGTAAGTCAAAGTTGAACATCAAGTTCCATCAGGACTATTGCAACCAATGTCTATTCCTCAATGGAAATGAGTAGGTGACGATGGATTTTGTGACAGGATTGCCATTGACACCAAACAAAAGAGATTCAATTTGGGTAATCTTGGATATATTGACTAAATCAGCTCATTTCATTCCAGTAAAAACTGATTTCTCCATGGATAAGTATGTTGAATTGTACATCAGAGAAATTATTCGATTGCATGGTGTACTTGTTTCAATTATTTCTGATCGGGATCCTAGATTCACATCAAGATTTTGGAAGACTTTGCATTGAGAGTTAGGAACTCGATTGAACTTTAGCACATCGTTTCATCCACTGACCGATGGACAGTCCTAGTGAACTATCCAAATTATGGAGGATATGTTGAGAGCTTGTGTAATAGAGTTCAAAGGATCGTGGGAAAAATATTTGCCACTTGCCGAATTTGCTTACAACAAAAGCTACCAGTCAAGCATCAAGATGGCTCCCTATGAGGCTCTATATGGGAGAAATGTTGTATGCCCTTGAATTTGTACGAGCTTAAAGACCGAGAAGTTCTTGGTCCTGAGTTGATTCAGCAAGTGGAAGAAAAAGTTCAAGCTATTCAGAACAATCTCAAAGCGACAGCTGATAGATAGAAATCATATGATGATCTTAAGAGAAAAGAGATAAAATTTCAAGTTGGAGATAAAATATTCTTAAAAGTGTCTCAGTGGAAGAAAATATTGAGGCTTGGATGAAAAGGAAAGCTTAGTCATCGGTTTATTGGACCTTATGAGATCATTAAAAGAGTAGGATCAGTGGCATACCAATTGGCTTTTCCACAGGAAATGAAAAAGATTCATAATGTTTTCCATGTTTTCATGCTTCGGAGATATAGGTCTGATCCCTACCATGTGGTGACACCAGAAGAAATAGAAGTTCAGGCTGACTTGACTTATAAGGAAGAACCGATAGAAATATTTTCTTATGAGGTGAAACAGTTAAGGAACAAGATTATTCCATTGGTCAAGGTATTATGGAGAAATCACAAGGTAGATGAAGAAACGTGGGAGCGTGAAGAGGATATGATGAATCAATACCACATTTCTTTGTGCAGTGAAAATTCAAGACGAATTTTCTTGAGGGGGAGATTTGTAACATCCTCAACACCGGGTTAGTGACCAAATTGTAAAACTTCATAGTTTATTACTAAAGTAGATAAATTGAACAGTTCAAGGACATATGGAAAATTTTGTGTATGACTAAATAACAAAGAATGAATGAAAGGGTAAAATGGTCATTTGATCAAATAATGAATTAAAAATCTAATATGGTGATGATATATACACGTGGAGATAGGTAAAAAGGGGGAAATGAAAGATTTCTTTAAAGAGCTCTTCTTCTTCTTCCAGCCGTGAGCTACCATAGCAAAGGCGAGTTTATTGTGAGTTGATTATTTGTTAAATTTAAGTTTGTTTAGGATCCTAAGATGATACTTAAGCTTAAGGAAAGCTTAAGTTGTCTTAAAACTATAATATTAAGGGGTTAGGAAGGATTAAAGAGAAGGGGTTTCTAAATGAAATCTTAGGAGAGAGGTAGTAATTAAATTTTGAGACTAAATTTATTTTGTCCTCAGCTAAATTAAGAAATATGAAGTGTTAGAATTGAAATTAGAACATGTTGGAAAATTGGTAGGATTCCTGATTTCAAGACAAATGATGAGATCTTGAAGATAATGATGGTTTATATGTATATAAGTTGTTTTGCGTAATAGTAGTTGAGTTTAATGGCACAATATGAGCTTAAAAGGGAAGGTTTAGATTAATATTGGTGAAATTTCGGGTTGTAAAAGTGAATTATGGGCTATGAGTATCGGCACTTCTTCATCCAGTACCGATACTGTAAGGGTAAATGAATGAAATTTGGAATAAGGGTATCGATACTGGTTTAACAGTATCGATACCATAAGCCCAAAATTGACAAGTTATTCATGAGGTATCGATACTTGAAAGGTAGTATCGATACCAAGTGTACCGATACCATAAGGACAATATTGATACCATTTTTTTAAATAAGGATTACAGAATCGAAAATAGCTATCGATACCTAGGCTTGGTATCGATACCACAGCTATGAAAGTATCAGTACCATACCTTGGGTACCTATACTACTCCAAGTAGAAAATTGAATTAATCCTTTCTTTTAGCCTAAGAAATTAAGGATCAAATCATGATATTTGGAATGTTGATATGTATATAAAATGTACGATTGATGAGTGTTCAGAATAGTTAATCTTTGCTCGTTATTTCTTCGATTTTGTGGAGATATTGCTGTTGATTTGGTTGTGTTATGCATATTTTCGTGCAGGTCCTTACTTTCCAGAATTAGTGATAAAACGGGCGAATTCTGCATTTTTTTTATTATTTGGTCACGGCTGGAGACATGGGCACGACTCTGGGCACGACGCGGTCTGACGTGACAGTTTCTAGAAGGTCCAGTCAGCAGCGGCTTCTAGAAGACTTCGTCCGCACGCCTTCTGGAAGATTGACGAGCAGAGTTGCATTAGGAGACTAGTTTAAGTTTGAATTTAAATTAAAAACAATTATCTTTTAGGATTATTTTATTATTTTCTTTGTTTATCCTTTAGGCTTTGAGAGGCTATAAATACCCACTTGGGGTAAGCCTAAACGAATCATTCAGAATACATTCTTCTTTTCTCTCTAGTTTTTATAAAAGTTTTCTCTTTTCCTTTTCAAGTTCTTTTTATTTTTATTTATTTTCAAGTTTTATTTTTATGCTAAGTATGACTTTTTTCATGCTTAGCTAAACTTTTCATAAGCCGAGAGTTGTCGCGATGATTCAATTCCAACGGGAGAATTGAAACGGTCCCTTAATATCTTCAGAATCTCTCTTTCAATCTCTGCGCTTATTTTTTCAAAATCAAAACAGTTTTCAAAAATCGAAGATTGACTTTGGTCAAGAAGTTGTTGCGATTAAACGTGTGGGAGGAAGATTCGACTTATAGAAAGCAATTCGACTTCCTGGGAACACACTTGGCGAGATAGCTTCGCCAAGAGGGAATTGAGATCGGAATTGACGGTTATAGAAACAACAATCTGAGTCGGTCGCCATGAACTTAAACGGTATTTGATCTACGACAATAGATGTTGTTAGAATCAACTACCAAAGCCGGAATCAAAGATTGCCTTGGGTATTCGGTATACAAGATAGAGTCACAAGGATAGCCCTTGTAGACAAAGTAACCGACGTGAATCCCGAAGAGAAAATCTTATTCGATGATCTAAAGGAAATTGAATCAAAGCGAAGCTTGAGGCTACTTTTACCGTATTTATTCATAATCTTCATCTTCTGATTTTTACTTTAATTACTTTTATTTAATCACTTTATTATCTTTTACTAAAATCCCCCCATTTTTACTATTTCACACCTGGCATAAATAATTCAGACAGAAATTTATAATTTTCTAAGTCCCTGTGGAATCGACCCTTACTTCTCCTTGCTACGCATTTCCTTAATTTATTGATTGAGAATAAGGAATTATTTTGACATCCGAAACGACAGTTGTCAAATTGGCGTCGTTGCCGGGGACTTCGCCAAAGTTATTAATTTTTGTTTGTTTTTGATTTATGACCAGGACTAATCCGGGCACATTAGTGGAGTACAACCCGGAGATCGAAGCTGAAGCTAGGAGACTCCACGCACAGACACTTCGGGAAAGAAGAAGACAACAATTAGATCCAGAAGAAATATCAAATTCAGGTAATACAAATCCGATGGCCGAACTTACTATTCAGGAGTTAGCCGCGACACCCACTGAACAAGGGCCTATGTGCATTGATCTTCCCCAAGGCGAAACTCCATACCAATTGAAAACTGGCCTTATTCATCTCCTCCCTACATTCCGCGGATTGCCAAACGAGGATCCACACAAACATCTCAAAGAATTTCACATGGTCTATTCTAGCATGACACCACAGGGAGTAACCGAGGACCAAATAAAACTTAGAGCTTTCCCTTTTTCCTTAGCCGACTCGGCTAAGGAGTGGTTATTTTATCTTCCTCCTACTTCTGTTACTACATGGGCTAATATGACTCGTCTTTTTCTTGACAGGTTTTTCCCTGCGGCAAAAGTAAGTGAACTACGAAAGAGAATACTTGGAATCAAGAAACTTGATGGAGAGTCGCTCTACGACTACTGGGAGCGGTTAAAGAAGTTGTGTTCTAGTTGCCCACAATATGGGCTAACCGAACAAACACTCATTCAATACTTCTATGAAGGATTATCTCCCCTGGAAATGAAGATGATCGATGCTGCGAGCGGTGAGCCTTGGTGAATATGACTCCTACCGAGGCTAGAGACTTAATATCTACGATGGCTGCAAATTCCCAACAGTTCCGCGCAAATAATGAACCTTCTCGAAGGGTCATGAGATAAGTTCATCTTCCTTGGAAAGTAAAATAGATAAGTTAACTGAAGTCGTAAACTCTCTTGTTGCAGGAAAGACAGGACAAAACCGATTATGTGGAATATGTGCACTACCTGATCATCCAACAGATGGTTGTCCACTGATTCAAGACGATGCAACAACTCAAGTCAACGTAGTAGGAAACTTCCCGGGACCTCCCCAAAAAGCTTATAATCCTTACGGTAATACATACAACCCAGCATGGAGGGATCACCCGAACTTCAGTTATGCGTAGAACCCGAGACCGAATCAAAGCTATCAAGCGAGACCTCCACCACAACAACAGCCGCAGAAGACATCACTAGAATCGATTGTCGAAAGGTTAGCACTATCCCAGGAGAAATTCCAGACCCGAACTGAAGCCCACTTCCAAGAGATGGACAAGCAATTGAGCCAACTGGCTCAAACCGTTGGGAGATTAGAGTCACAAGGTAAACTTCCGTCTCAAACTGAAGTGAATCCGAGGGAAAACGTTAGCGCCATCACCCTTCGGAGTGGTACAGTAGTAGCGCCACCTATCCCATCGGACCAAGCAGTCCAAAAAGAAAAGAAGACCAATGACGCAGGATCCCAGAATAAGAATGAAGAAGAACAATTGGACGATCCGAAGCCATCTCCCTACGACGTGCCACCACCTTTTCCATCAAGGTTAGTTAAAAAGGATAAAAAAGCTGAGGAAAAGGAAATATTAAATGTACTTCGGAAGGTGGAAGTTAACATACCTCTCCTCGAAGTTATCTGGAAAGTTCCAAGGTATTGCCGGTCTGAAGATCTCTATATGACTAAAAGGAAGCTTACCGGGGTCGAGAAAGTGGATTTAGGCGCGAACGTCTCAGCAGTATTCCAACGACCGCTTCCACCGAAGTATAAAAACCAAGGTATGTTTTCAATACCTTGTAAAATTGGTGAGGTTAAAATCAAGCGAGCTATGTGCGATCTAGGTGCCTCTATCAATGTAATGCCTCTCTCCGTCTATAATTTAATTTCCACCAAGCCTTTGAAGGAGACGAGAGTTACACTTCAGCTAGCCGAAAAATCAATAATTTATCCTGAATGACTCATAGAAAATGTTCTAGTGGAGGTAGGAAACTTAATTTTCCCTGCTGATTTTTATGTGATTGATATGGAAAATGATCGTAGCAACATTGGTTCTGAAATCCTCCTCGATCATCCTTTTCTGAGCACGGCAAATGCAAAAATTGATGTTCGAAGCGGTATTCTTACTATAGAGTTCGACGGTGAGATCTTAAAATTTGATGTTTATAAAGCAATGAGATATCCGGATAACGTTCATAGTATTAATTTTGTTGGCATTTTTTAACTTGTTGATGATGAATCTAACTTTGTTGATGATTTATACAAGGAATCAGATGATGAAAAAGACGACATAAGGGAGTTGAAAAATATTTCAGTTGTTGATTCACATTTTATCTCAACTCCTTTAAAAACTAAAGATTTACCTTCCTTTTTGCAGGCTCCAAAAATTAAGTCGAAATCATCAAGGAGCCGTTTGAAGAAATCATTTTTTGGTAAAAAAGATGTTTTGACGGCCATTCTTCTGGACAAGATTTTAAAATTGGGAAATATCTGAAGAAATCTTTGTGAGAATTTTCAAATTTCTCATAAGGAATTTCTTAGTTGGAAAAAGCGAATGAAGTGGAAGTGTCTGTCACGGAACATGTAGTCTGAATCAGGTCGTCGAGCTAACGACGTTAAACAAAAGCACTTCATGGGAGGCAACCCATTGTTTTCAATTCCGTTATATTTTTTATTTTTATCTTTACTTTTTGTTTCATTTTATTTTTATCCATTCAAGCATGTTTAATTTAATTTTTATTTTGCAGGAACCGAATATTCTTATTCAAGCTTAAACGATGAGGATTTACGAGATTATGATTCGAACAGTGCTAATTTCAGAGTCTGTTGAGCAGTAAATAGTCGAACAAAGCAGGAAAAGAGAAGAAGCCCAGCTGTGCACACCGTTTCATTAGCGGCGCATGTTAGCAAAGCCCAAGGGAGGATCGGCTCACGTTAGCAAAACCAAAATATGTTCCCCCTAATTTGACTATTCTGCCGCCCACTTTATCCCTCCCCCATTTTGATATTGCATGGACCCCACCCTATCACCATCTATCCATCTTTTTCAAATTTCAAACACTTTATCATTAAACAAATAAAACCCATTTTTGACTCAACCTCTCCCCCCACGCACGGCAGCATCAAGTTAAACCCAAATCAAATAAACTTCTTCCCTTTATCTTCTCTACTCGACAACCCCCAAACGCACGCCTCCTCCTTCTCATCGCCGGTGGCATCACCGAACCCCTACGACTTCACTAACGAGTTTTCATGCCATCTGCTCCTCTTTACTCCACGATGGTGCGCACGCGAAACCGACCGACACTGTTGCGCTTCCCTTCTCCATCGTTCCAATCAATGTCGACTGTGCGCACAACATCATTTCATCCACACCCGTCGGATTTCCCGACGTGTTCCATGAATTCGGCAGCATCCGAAAACTCTCATGAGGTAAATTTCGATTATAATTTCATTCATCCATTACTAATATACTATCTCGTTTATGGTTTTACAGGGGATTTAGATGCTGGTTTTCCACCGACGACTCCACCTGATAATGTTTCCAGTTCACGGCATCAAACCGGGCAGCCCACTTCACTGTTCTAGCGCATCCCACCGAGGCCGTAGCCGTGGTCGACACTAGATCCGGGGAGTACTCTATTCCTTCTCTTGTATTTTAATTTTTCGTTTTGAGGCAAAACGCTTTAAGTGAGGGGGAGTAGAGTGTAGGATTGAGTTCCCTTTCGCTTGTCTTTATGCTTTGAATCTAATATGTTTTGGTTGAATTGGTCGGAAATTTCATTGATTGTCTTTGTCTTGGTGAAAATTTTTGGAATGCTATGCTTGTTTGGGAACACATAATTGTTTAAGTTAGGATGTTCTTGATAGCGAATAGCATGAATTGTGATAAGTTGGTGTTTTTGTGATATTCCATGACTTTGTTGGTTGAAATGTGATTAGCTCAATGCATGAAACAATTTGTGAGATTTGAGCCTTTACGAGCATATCATTTTCGCTCTCATTTTGTTTGATTGAGTGTGTCGAATTTGGTATTGATATTCTAGAACCTGCATGTTAAATACTATCGAGATTACACATGAACATGATGCTTAAAAATGATTTGGGCAACTTAGGATTAACCACTCCGTTTCCCCACTAAATTGCCTACCCATGCATTTTCCCCTTAATTAACCACTTTTGAGCCTTTTCTCGTTTCTTTGTTTTCACCATATTCTTAAACCCAAGCCTTTTTATTTTATCCGTCTTTTCTACCTTTTCAGGGCAAGTGAATAATTTTTCCATCGTATGCTCCATCGAGAAAAAAAAACAGCAATTCGAAAAGAAAAAAAAAGAAAAAAAAAGCTGTTCGAAAAAGAAGAAAAAAAGACATGAAAGAAAAAAAAATAGAAAACAAAACAACAAAGTGTGAAAAAGAAAAAAAAATGCATTTCGAAAAGAAATTTGTTGTTTTATATATCGTCTTTTTTATCTTGTTGTGCTTAATGTTTTGATGGAGTTGAGATTATTATTTGTTAGTTCCTTGCCTTGAATTTTTAGCCATATATTTAGCCTTTTCCCTCCTTTACCTAAGCCCCGTTACAACCAATAAAAGACCCTTTCATTTATGCATCTTGTTCTTATTAGTAGTGGAGATTTGATTTACTTGCAGGCTTATGGTAATACCGTGTCAATTCTGACATTGAGCGTTTCTTTACCCCAAACACATTGAGTGATTTGAGTGAATCCCGGTAAGGTGTTGAGTTATGAGCATTGAGATTAATGAATGAATGGATATTACAATTGCACTTGACTTGTTCCAATTGGTGATGTTCTATTGATTGATTTCTTGACTTGAATAGTTATTGTGGTCTCTACCTTGCTTCCTTGAATATGAAACTTGACAAAGAACGTTTAATGAAGTTTTTGACTGATTTGGTTAATCATACTTGAGGAAAGCATGAGATAAGTGAGGGGGAATTTGATGAGTGTTCAGAATAGTTAATCTTTGCTCGTTATTTCTTCGATTTTGTGGAGATATTGCTGTTGATTTGGTTGTGTTATGCATATTTTCGTGCAGGTCCTTACTTTCCAGAATTAATGATAAAACGGGCGAATTCTGCATTTTTTTATTATTTGGTCATGGCTGGAGACATGGGCACGACGCGGTCTGACGTGGCAGTTTCTAGAAGGTCCAGTCAGCAGCGGCTTCTAGAAGACTTCGTCCGCACGCCATCTGGAAGATTGACGAGCAGAGTTGCATTAGGAGACTAGTTTAAGTTTGAATTTAAATTAAAAATAATTATCTTTTAGGATTATTTTATTATTTTCTTTGTTTATCCTTTAGGCTTTGAGAGGCTATAAATACCCACTTGGGGTAAGCCTAAACGAATCATTCAGAATACATTCTTCTTTTCTCTCTAGTTTTTATAAAAGTTTTCTCTTTTCCTTTTCAAGTTCTTTTTATTTTTCTTTATTTTCAAGTTTTATTTTTATGCTAAGTATGACTTTTGTCATGCTTAGCTAAACTTTTCATAAGCCGAGAGCTGTCGCGATGATTCAATTCCAACGGGAGAATTGAAACGGTCCTTAATATCTTCGGAATCTCTCTCTCAATCTCTGCGCTTATTTTTTCAAAATCAAAACAGTTTTCAAAAATCGAAGATTGACTTTGGTCAAGAAGTTGTTGCGATTAAACGTGTGGGAGGAAGATTCGACTTATAGAAAGCAATTCGACTTCCTGGGAACACACTTGGCGAGATAGCTTCGCCAAGAGGGAATTGAGATCAGAATTGACGGTTATAGAAACAACAATCCGAGTTGGTCGCCACGAACTTAAAAGGTATTTGATCTACGACAATAGATGTTGTTAGAATCAACTACCGAAGCCGGAATCAAAGATTGCCTTGGGTATTCGGTATACAAGATAGAGTTACAAGGATAGTCCTTGTAGACAAAGTAACCGACGTGAATCCCGAAGAGAAAATCTTATTCGATGATCTAAAGGAAATTGAATCAAAGCGAAGCTTGAGGCTACTTTTACCGTATTTATTCACAATCTTCATCTTCTTATTTTTACTTTAATTACTTTTATTTAATCACTTTATTATCTTTTACTAAAATCCCCCCATTTTTACTATTTCCCACCTGGCATAAATAATTCAGACATAAATTTATAATTTTCTAAGTCCCTGTGGAATCGACCCTTACTTCTCCTTGCTACGCATTTCCTTAATTTATTGATTGAGAATAAGGAATTATTTTGACATCCGAAACGACAGTTGTCAATGATTGTGTAGATATAAAGCACAAGCAAGTTCCTGAATGACCGAAAAGTTATGAACGATCAAGAAAGAGAAATTAAGTCATAGAAGTGATTGAGATCAAGTGAGGAGAAGGTGAGTGCATACTATAGATGTAGTTTTATGGAAATAAGACTTGTGATAAGTATATTTCCTAAGTTAATTTTTATGGTCCAATAGTTATGAACATACATATATTATTATCATTATAAACACATGCATAAGTGATATATGTTTTTTATATATTTTGATATATACTATATGATCTATGTGAGCATAATCAAATAACATATGCTATATGATATGAGATTGATAGTTATATGTATATGTGATATGTGACAAGAGATAAGACATATGTGATTATTAGAGAAATGACATGAGTACATGAATATGTGGTGAAGTAATGATTATATGAATATATGGAGTATAATGATAAGGACCATGTTATGTGATATGAGAGCTATAGGTATAGTTGGCATGCCAAGAGTCGAGGGTTACATAGGTCCTTCGGGATATATACATGAGGTCCTTCGGGATAAATTTTATATGCCACTCAGTGGGAATTATATGAGCTGTGGTGACAACATATGTGCACAACCTCAAAGTACTCACATACCTTAAGTTCTCAATAATATACATGGGCACATAAAATATTTAAAGGAGTTTACTTTCTTATAAGATATTATGTTATTATTTGTTAATAATAGATCATATGTGATATTCTTAAATAATGAATTTATAATTGTGATGATACATGAAATGATTGGATTACATGTTCATACATTAGGAAATACATTATTGTATTTTATGCCTCACTAAGTCTGTGACTTAGCATGTAAGCATTTTACACGTAGGTACTGAGAAACAGAAGGATCAGACCTAGATTCAACAGAACAACATACCTCCACTAGAAGATCAGATCAGAAGTACTTTGCACAATATGTGTTTTTATGTAATTGATATATTGGGATGTAAACAAAGTCGTGAAGTATATATGCTCTGATCGATTTTGTAATGTTTTGAACATATTTCTATAAATTGTTAACTTTATGTTAATGAAAGTTTAAATTTTCTATGATTTTATAAATGTAAATGTTTTGAATAGTCAATATGACGCTGCAGATTCGTATCCGGGTCGGGTACAGGTTGGGGTTGTTACAATGAGGAAGAATAAAAGCTGAGACTCTTAAACATGGATCCATCATCAGTACCATGGAAGTCAAAAAGGGTCGAAAGAAAAAAGGACTAATGTTTATGGACATCTCCATAAAGAGGCAGAAACAAAGTGCACTTGTGGACACTGACGCCTCAGAACTATTCTTGTTTGATCAAGTCGCTAGTAAACTCGCCCTTCACATAGATAGGGCGAGTGGCTTCATCAAAACCTTGAATGCCAAAGAAGTTCCAATCACAGTAATCTCCAAAGGAGTTGAACTCAACATCGGAAGCTGAACCGGTAAAAAAGTCATTAAAGTAATTCCTCTTAATGATTTTGATGTGTACTCGGGTTAAGTTTTCTCGACAAAATCAATGCCTTCCCAACCCCCTTTAGCGACTGTCTATGTATCTTGGACCCAAAAAATCATTGTATTATTCTAGTTAATCAAGGACCTGGAATAGGGGCCAAGGACCTATCCGTAATACAATTCTCCAAAGCCATGCACAAGAAGGAGCCGACCTTTCTAGCCACACTAGTAAGCGAGACATAAATTGCAACCGAAGATGTCCCACGGGAAGTAGGACAACTATTGACCGAATTTAAAGATATAATGCCTCCCAAACTGCCCAAGGCATTACCACCAAAAAGGAAAGTGGACCACAAGATAGAACTTCTGCCAAACGCAAAACCACCTATCAAAGCACCCTATCGAATGGCTCCACCAGAATTAAAAGAGTTACGCAGGCGGAGGAACTCCTTTATGCATGTTACATTAAGCCTTCCCAGGTACCCTATGGAGTACTAGTACTATTTCAATTTGTTGTTGTCTACTTGGATGGCATCGTGATATATAGCAAGACACTGGAAGAACATGTCCAACACCTGAGGCAAGTTTTCCAAGTCTTACAAGAGAACGAGCTATACATCAAAGAAAGTCCCCTTTCTAGGTCACATCATATGAGATGGTATGATCTAAATGGATAAAGACAAGATTCGAGTCATGGAAGATTGGAATCCGCCAACCAAGGTAACCGAACTAAGATCCTTTTTAGGATTAGCCAATTATTATCAAAGATTTGTCAAATACTACTCTAGGATCGCCACACTCTTAATCGAACTACTTAATAAAGATAACCCATGGGTTTGGGAACAAAAACACCAAGAGGCCTTTGACAAGATCAAACTCATTCTAATGAGCAAGCCAGTGTTGTGCATGCCAAACTATAGCAAACCTTTCGAGATTCAAACTCCTTATGCAAGATGGACACCCAATTGCCTATGAAAATCGAAAACTCAATGAGAATGAAAAAAATAATCAATCCATGAAAAATAGATGACTGTTGTAATACACTACTTACGGCTATGGAGACACTATATACTTGGATCAAAATTCATAGCGTTTACCGATAACATCACGAACAATTACTTCCTGACACAAAAGAAGTTATCCCACAAACTGTTGGCAAGAATTCCTTACCGAATTTGATTTCCTCATGGAACACAAGTCAGGAAAAGTAACTTGTTTCACCGATGCCTTAAGCTGAAGGTACAACATCGAAGTCATTAGCACACTGAAGGGACAAATGTTAAAACACATAAAGGAAGGGCTATCGCATGATCCATAAGCCAAATCACTGATCAAATACGCCAAAAAAGGAAAATCTAGAAGATTTTGGCTCGAGAGAGATCTACTATATGTCCGTGGGCACCTCATTTATGTGCCCAAGTATGGAAAACTACACAAGAAACCCTTATAAAATGCCACGATTCCAAGTGGGCAGGACATCCTGGCATCCATCAAACAATGGCCTTGCTAAATAAACATTACTATTGGTCGTACATGAACGAAGATGTAGAGGCCTACGTGAAAACATACCTTGTGTACCAACAAGATAAGATAGAAATGAGAAAACCAGCAGGATTGCTACAACCTTTGCCCATTCCCGAACAACTATGAGAAAGCATCTCAATGGACTTTATCGTCGGACTCCCACACTCGGATGGAATATCAAGCATCATGGTGTAGTTGATAGGTTCTCCAAGTATAGATCATTCATCTCCGCATCTAAAGTATGCCCATCCAAGGAAGCACCATGTTTGTTCCTCAAACATGTAGTAAAATATTATAGTGTTCCAAAGACAATCATCAGAGGCTGAGACACTCGATTCACGAGCAGGTTTTGGACCGAGCTATTCAAATTGATGGGGAAAAGCTTGAACTTTTCAACTACATTACACCCACAAACCGATGGGCAAACCGAAAGAGTCAATGCCCTCCTAGAAATTTATCTTAGGCACTACGTAAGTTCTACACAACTCGACTGACCAAAACTTATAGACGTGGCACAATTTTCCTACAACTTGCAAAAGAGCGAAGCCACCAACCAAAGCCCATTCGAGATTGTAAATGGGCAGCAATCACTTACACCCAACATGGTTATAGTTGGGTACCAAGGACCTAATCCATCAGCCTGTCAATTTTTCAAGGAATGGAAAGACAACCATGAGTTAGCCAGAGTCTGCCTACATAAAGCAGGAAAATGTATTAAGAAGTGGGCAAAAAAATCGAAGGGACGTAAATTTCCAAGAAGGAGACATAATCATTTCCAAATACATCTTACACAACCAAGACAAACATAAAGGGTTGGTGTGAAGATACGAAGGACCATTCAAAATTAAGAAACGAATATGCACCATGGCCTACAAGTTAGACTTGCCACAAACCATTAGGGCTCACCTTGTGTTACACGTGAGCCTACTCCAGCCTTTTCATGCAGACAAAGATGATCCCAACCGAAGTATTTCACATCGAGCTCCAGTTGGAATAAAATCCTCTTATGAAAAGGCTGAAGCCATCCACGCTGAAAGAGCCAATCACTGAGTGGGGCACAAACCAAGGCACAAATACCTTGTTCAATGGAATAGGCTTCTAGAAAGCGAGGGGAGCTAGGAACCTGTCGAAGCCCTATGGTAATTCAAGGACAAAATTGAGCAATTTCATTCAAGCCAAGCGATGAGGGCGTCGCTAGAACTAGTGGAGGAGAATGTCACGGACCGCGATCATGAGGACGAGTCCAACATCCACCAGTGCACATCCGTATGCACCAAAGCAGTCCTAGGCCCAGACGCATCAGGTGACGAGCCAAGTCTGCCCCAAAACATACAAATGGATGAGCCAAGCCCGCACCAGAATTGGATAAGGTCGAGCATACCATGACTTGCGCCCTCTCCAAGATAAGACGAACCCTTTCTAAGAAAAAGAACAAAACCACCATCCTTGTTTAAGTAGGATTCAACCTTTAGACTTTTAACTAAAGTAGGGATGTACTTTTAGTTAGAGTAGAAGTAGACTTATTCATTAACTCTTAAGGGATTCTCATTATATAAGGGGGCCTTCCCACCCCCATTGTATTCATTCATTCTTTCTCTTGAAAAAAGACTAACCCAGTTTTCAAGCCAAATACTCTTATGCATCTCTTATTTCTGTTCATCTCACTTTGTTCTTACTTTCGCAACAAGTTAAGCAACCAAACTTAGGTTTTAAGGTTGCCTTAGAGCCCAACAACCAAGCAAATCGACTAAGGATCGCACGGACCATCTAGCCAACAGTCTAGCCCTGTGTCAATATCGTTGAATCAGTTGAATGCTAAAACTTGAATTATTATCCAAAATAAAACATGTTTCCATTTAAGTAAATTGAAGAACCGACAAATCAGATTGATGACGCAATAGTTGATGGACCACATTTGAGGCATCGCTTTAAAAAAGAACATGAGTGTGACCCAACTATATGTAATACACCGTCATTTAGTTTTTCAAGATAAACTATACATTTAGTGCTCAAACTATTACTTTTATTTAGTTTTAGTATCAAAACTTTATTTTTTTTAAAAACATACCTGATATTTAGTTTATGTTTTAATTTGGTTTCTCGTGTTAAAAAATTAACAAAATTGCTAACGTGACATTTTTTATTTTTCAATGATGATGTGTCATTATCTTATGATGACATGTCAACATCATCGTTAAGTTTGTTTTATGATGGGTACAAAAATGAAACTTAAACTAAACGTTTGGTAAAGTTTTGAAAAAAAATAAATGAAGTTTAAGTACCAAAATGGAGAAAAGTAATTGTTTAGATACTAAATTTGTAGTTTACCCTTTTTTATCATAATACACCACCATTTATTGATTCTATGCATCGACAATTTAACTTCACAATGATCACTATTTAAAGTTTTTGTTTTCATTACAAAATTAGGGAAGGGGTGAATAGGACAAATTAACTTCAAAATACGACACGAACTTACAACAATCTTGTCACTACAACGATTAATAATTAAAAGTTTTAATTGTTTATATTTATTATTACAAGTTTTTAATGAAGTCATAGTGAACAATTGATCATTAAAATTTTAAATTATTTATATTTATTATTACAAGTTTTTCAATGAAGTCATTGTATAATTGTATATATCTATAACTGATCTTTTATTATACATGAAAGATATAAAATTAAATATGCTTAAATATTTAATATATATATAAATATAAAAGATTTTTAATAGGTCAAGTGAATATTCAATCATGATTAATTAGGAGATTGTCTCGGTTGGAACGGACTCATATTATAGGTGGAAGAGGCAATGGCCCCCAACCTTGATGATATAATTACTTTTTAGACCACTGATAATTTAAAACGATTACAATTAAACCATTGTCTCTCTTAAAAAAATTATAATTATTTTTAAATAATATCAGTTTTGAAATTAATAGAATTAAACATTGATCTTAAATTTTTCTGGTTTAATTACATTTTAAGAACTTTAAATTTTAAAATTAATGAAATTAAACCCATAATCTTTTAATTTTTATGGTTTATTATTTTAAACTATTTATTTTAAAATTAAACAATTTTGTTTACACCTTTATAATTCAATCCTACCCCGTTCCTGTGTCTCGATGTTTGCAGTCGATGACTCCACCTATAAGTGAAATTTGAAAGCAGCTTAAACAGGACTCGAAATAGTAAATAAAACTCATATTTTGGTAATTTTTCATGATTCATGGTGTGTTTTCTATTTCCAGTTCTTTCAACTGTATCTTAGTATGTATGGTAAGATCTAAGTCGAGATAAAATTCTATATATATATTTTTTAAATTACCACAAGATTTTACCATTTGAACTAGTTATCATCTTTTTACTTTTTTTTTTTTTTACCTTGTGCATAATTCAATAGCCTAGGATTGATGGAATAGCAGAACAAGGAAGAATGAAAACGACAAGGAAGAAAGAAAACGATAGTACTATAAGTAAAAAGTTCTACATAATGAAGAAAGTGACATCAAGAAATACAAAAATACTAACATGGGGTTCATGATTTTATGCAATGATTACATTCAATATATTTTAATTGCTGCATGCTATGGTTTGGATTCAGTACAAATAGAGTCCTCACACTACCCTTTCTGTCAGTAATGCTGAATACAAACTAAAGACAAATGCATATACATAAATTTATGAAGCAAAAGAGCAGATTTTGTCCTGAAACTGTTTCAACAACATTCAAAGTAAAAATTATGATGGTAAAAATGTAGTTGAAGTGCAAATTGGACTGTTTATTAATCTTTATTTAGAAACCAAACAAAAAGAACAAGGGAATAGCTTGTGGGGGGCCTTCAATGAGGACATTGGTGCATTATCGTTACAGCAAGGAGACGATATTTCATTTTCAAAGCTATGGTGAAAAGTAACAACACAAGAGCAAGAGATGACACCAAATCAAGCTATGGCAGACAAGTAGCACAGATGTCAATTTGTGAGCAATGAAAACTACAACTAATTTATCACAGATCACATTTGATCTCAAGTTTTTCTTTGACCAAGCATCAAGTTGGGATCAATTAGTAGCTGTTCAACACTGTTTTCTATTTTTTTCTTGTTGTTAGTTAGTTTGATGGTAATAATCTCATGTTGTTGTGCTAATTATGCCTCGGGAGAAAGGAGAATACTTACTTAGAAAGCACACAAATAAGGTTGTTATTTCTTTGACAGAACACATTAACACACTAATTTAAGCTGCTACATGCATAGACAACTTGAAGTAATAGTCTGAACTTAATGCTGATACAGATTCATCAGATAACAAAACTGACTCTGAGATGATGGTTAAGTGGAACCATCAGTTTAGGGATGGCCTGGAGGTGGGGGTTTTGGTATGTATGGCATAAGAGGAGTACCATGTTCAATAGGACCATGTTTTATAGATGCCTTTGAGCTCGGAACTGGATCAATGTGATGGCGGTAATCTTCTAGATCGACTTCGCTCCTCTTTTCGTTGCTCAGGTTGTAGCCATTCTCCTGGAATTTCGAAAGAAGATTTGTCTCAAACTAAAATATAAGAAAGTGTTCAACACTTGTATTTGGACAAGTAGTGAATGTATACCTTCAGCTTCCTACTTGTTCTTGTGATACTCAAAACATCACTATTCTTGGAAAACTCCATATCTGAAATGAGATTCAAGAAGCAGGTAGCCTTTAACATACATACAATTATTGATTCCTAAAATGATATGCATATGGTTGCTGCTCTTTTACTAGATTTACCAATGTACTGCAGTAACTTTAAGAATAATTCTTCTTCACCTAAGCAAAGAAGAGCCATTTTTTTTACCAGTTATATCATGAATTTGCGTTGACATGCAAGCTGAAATTTAAGCTTATGGAATTAGTGGCAATGATTTTAGATGAACCAACCAAAGCCTATAAGCTTGATGAAATAGTAGGAAATAAACCAATCAATAATTAATCCCCCTATCCCTTTAGCCAACAACCTAATAAAGGATGTATTGTTCTAAAAAAAAAATAATAATAATAAAGGATGTAAGAAAACAATTTTTTGTCGGCAGATTGATTGAAACAACTACACATTGCAATCACAATATTTTGAGATATTCATCATCAAGATTTTGAGACAGTTGACCGAAATTATTGACATACAACAATATGGAAAGAAAGGGGATGTCGTTCAGTCACTCTGTAAATTGCAACAAGCCATGTTCTGCTGTCGCAGAAAGATCACAACAAATGCTTAGGATTTTTCGTAACTTACAAACTTTATTTCTCAACAATCAAAACTTGACTCATCTTGAAATTACTCTTAAATACAAACTGCATAAGAAAGTATACCAAATCCAAGTCAAAATAGTATACGCTTCAACTAAAGCTAACATGCAATAACACACCATCCTCCAATGCAGCAATCAACCATTAAAGGACAAAGAATTATCTATTGTATTAGAAATCGACGTAAAAGGGAAAAGGTTAAGAGATTTACTAGGAATGGAGGAGCTGTTGGAGACGCTAAAGAGAAGCAAAGCTGTCCCGAGCACAAAGAAGAAAACCCAAATCCCAGGAACCTTCATTATGTCAATGTTGAAAAGTTTTCTTACATATGCGGCGACTCAGCCCAAGAGCATATTTTCCCACCAAAATATATTAAAAAGGGAAAGAAAAGATGTTGAAAACCCCAGATTTCAGAAACGTTAAAGGAGATAACGAATGCCTAGGAGCGACCCATGCCATATATAAAAAAGAAAGATAAAGATATTAACTATTGATAGACATTAATGTGGGTAAGTGAATAATAAAAGAAAGCATGTGAATTTCATTGTGTGGGATCTCATCTCATGGGTGTAGGCAGTAGGGGTACAGAGGAAGGCAGTAATTGCCATTGATATTAGCTGTGACAGGGGAGGAATGGAAAAGTGCTTGCGGTGACGAATGAAAGAAGAGACATAAATGCACCGGCAAAAAGAAAAGAGATAACAAATGTGGTGGAATGCGAGCAGTGGAGGCACGTGCTTTGCGCCAACTGCCATGCACTTCCATTTTTACGGTTTCGTGCCACCGTTTGCTTGCCTTGTCTCGGACACAGATAAATCTTGTTTCTTGTCTTGAATGATAAAACCCAGTTTAACAGCTACAATGATAAATCATGGAGGTTGATCGATATAATCATGGAGGATATTATTACAGTTTTTTGCTTTGGGACTGACTATGAAAGCAGTAAATGGTTAATGACACTGAGGTTGTTATATAGGCTTTCTTTTTCTCGTTTTATTTTGCTAATTTCTTTCCTATATTAATTTGAATCCAACCATATAGTCAAGAAAGGTAAAATTCTACAATAAATATCATTTACCGATTGTCCCACTAACGCTAGATATCGACATGTATTACAACTTTTATATATATATATATGTTTTAAAAATTAAAAGAATTTAAGTTGCAATTAACCCTTTTCAAGACAGAATTTTAATAATAGTGGAATTTTAACTGCCGTTTTCCATCTATTTTAAAGTGTAAAACATGGGGCACCTCCTCGGCTCTTCTTTTGAGTGTAAAACTTAGTTTCAAACGCCCATACGCCATTGGCTGTCTGAAGGTCCAAGTCCATTGATGAAATTATCTATTTGAGATTTGAATTTTTATTACTCATAAATATGAGGTTTGATATAAAAAAAATGCTTAAATCGAGTGTTTTTTTTATTTAGGTGTTTAATTTTTTTGTTATTGTAAGTGTCTAAAATTTTCGATGTTATCATTTTAAATGTCTGATTCATAACTATCATTAAAAAAATTAGTAAAATCAATCAATCAATATTTGGATTTAGATATTTAGGATTTAAGGATTTATGAATTTTGGGGATCGAGAATGAATGATTTAAAATAACTATATAATTAAATATTAATTTTTTCGATTCGATACAAATCCATATCATTATGGTTGATGAGCGCTTGTTCTTCTTGTAGGCATCACTCTTGAGCGATTGAAGTTCTTTCATCATCCTTTCCAGTTTCCACAACACCATGCCAATTAAATTGTTCTTGAATTTGCCTTATTTTGTGTTATAGGTAGGTGAACTAATAACATCTAGAGCTTTGGGAAAACACTTGTTGGTGATAATGTTGGGATTGATATTTGTATTAAAATCCAAGTTGATCTTGAAATCTATAATAATATTGATGGAGATGTTAATTGTAAGGCTCTCATCGGTGACTAGAAGTGTTATGGATTTTGTTTTGGGATGGTAAGGATTATGGAAAGAATGATGATTGTTCATCGACTCATTATTTTGGTTGTCCCGTTAGTATTATTGATCTTGTTCCAGATTTAAGATTTTTTTTTTGTCATAGCTTTAGAGATCAGTGTATTCGGTTGTTTGCTCAAGATTCGTCATCTTTTTTTTTAAATAATCTAGAGTGAATACAAAATAGTATATGTTCAAAATCTTTCTTATCCATTGACAACACACACCCAACGGATGCAACTACTCGAATTCAGAAATTTTGGTTGGCAAGACCGCAAGAGGGTCAAAGCTCCCTTTCTTTTGTACATGTTGATGAGATCTGACTTACTTCACGGACCACATTTATCTGAAAAGTGAAGTGAAGAATGATATAAATAAGAGGATATGTTAGGCAAAAACAATATTTACCAAGGCAAGTGTGAACTTAAACATTGTTTTAAGAGGGTGTAAACTATAACTGGACCAACTCTAAAATCATTTTCAACTTAAATTTAATAAAAAATAATGGGAACAAATCCACGAGGCAAGGAATAATTATTATTGTACTCACACGCGCCACTCATGAGAATGGGGGAAACTGAAACAAGCGCAAGTATAATCACTAAAGATTGCTCGGGTGACAAATTATCTACTTGTTAGATAACGCAAACTGTCTCCACGTCAGCTCAACTTTGGAGGCTCAACTACACTTTTTCTCATAAAATAAAGGTAAAGTACACAAATAGTAGTTTAATTATGAGATTCTGTTTTATTAAGTCTGCTAACTATTAAAAATTATAAAATGATTTTTAATCACAAGACGATGTTTATCATGTTTTGTTGTATCATTAAAAGTTACAAAATGGTCACCCGACTATTCATATATTTTAAACTTATCCTTTTTCATTAAAAATTGATGATCGTTTGAGCTAGACTTTAACTTATTGATTAAGATATAATAAAATCATATTTTAGGGTTATCTATTAGTATCGTCGTTATTTTCAAGCACTGGCTCGACGATATAATATTTCAAGCACTAACTCAACGACATAATATTTAAAGCACTAGATCGACGACATAATATAAACAGAGTTGATCCAAAAAAATACAGCTCAAACAATTTTGGTATTAGATTTTATTATATATCAGTCAATAAATTAGCGTTTAGTTTAAATGGTCGCCAAATTGTTAACATAAAAATAAGTTTGGAACAAATAAATAGTCAATAATATTTTATAATTTTTAATAGTTAGATGATTCAATAAAATAATTATTTATAATTAAATTGCTATTTTTTAATTTTTAATAGTAGGGATTTAACAAAATATCACGGTATAGTTGGGGACATTTGTCTAATTTACCCTAAAAAAGGACTCTGTAACTGAACTAATACTGGCAGCTACTTAAGGGCCCCACCTCCGCCCCATTAGACGATCCCACTCTCCAGTCTCCTGAAAGCCGAATATGCTTTGCTCTCTCCCTTCTATCCCTCCTTTTTCCTATTTTATATTACATTTATTGCTCCAAAAGTTCCTATCTATATTAGTGCATTTAATCGTTAATCCACTTTATTTCCCATTAATCATATCGTTTCTTCCATTTTAGTCTTCGGGTTTTGCGTTTTATTTGCTATAATCATCATGGAGCCTTTTCTGACAGCTTTTATTGATCTTGTTTTTTCCTTCTTGATAGCCAAGATTGTTTCTTTGGCTACTGGGGCTGGTGGTTCTGTTTCTGGGGTGGATGGAAAGCCCGTGACTGATGCTGATGATGCGATTATCATGCAAGAGTTGGAATTATCCGACAAATTGAAAGCTCAGGAATTTACAATGAAAAGAAAGTTGATCTGATTAAGGAAAGCGGTGATAATAAGGTTGATGTTTTTGAATCAGAACAAGCTGGGGTTGATGATCAGGGTTTTGAAAGTAAGAAGAAAGTTGAAGAAAGTAGTGAAAAGGCAGTAGATCATTTGAAGCCGGATCGAAAGTTGAAGGCTTTGAAAGTGGAAAGGAAGTTGATTTTATGCAAGAAACAGCCAAGGATGTATATGATCTTGAAGCCGAACAAGCTGGGGTCATTGAGTTGAAACTCGATGAGATTCTTGTCGAAAGGAAGATTGAAGAAATCGGTGAAGAAACAGAGGCTGAAAACCAAACCAAAGTGCAGCCTGAAGAGAGTCAAATGAAGGTGCTTGGGGAAGAAGAAAAGAAAATGAAAGTAGAGAATGATGATGATTGGGAAGGCATAGAGGAGTGAATTAGAAAAGGTTTTTGGAGCAGCTGCCAAGTTCATCGAGCATAACGGGGATTTGGGTATGAGTAATGATTTTCAAATGGAACTTTATGGACTCCACAAGATTGCAACAGAAGGGCCTTGTCGTGAGCCTCAGCCACTGGCTTTCATGGCATCTTCTCGCTCCAAATGGTATCTAAATTCCCCTGTATCTAATATTTCACTATTCATTGATTTGATTTTTCTTCCGTTTGCATTATCTTTTTGGTTGGCGTTGAATGTAGATGGTTACACTTAACTTTCTTAGGTTTAAATGTCTCTCTTGGTGTCATTGTGGAAGACAAAAGATCAATGTCCCAATAGACTAAAGCACAATTAATGTTTGTTAGTATGTTAGAGAAGATAAAAGTTCTATCGTTTGGTAAAACCACCAAGTAATATTTAGCAAATTAGAGGATGGGGTAGCTTATATTGGTCATTTGTTTCCCATTATGTAGTTGAGAATAACATGGTCATCATTTGACAAATTTAGCTATCTGAAACACACTAAGTGTTAGGTCAATGTAGAATGTTACAAATCTAATGAATTTCTATAGTGGTTGAATTCGGATTGGCCACTATAACAGGGAGATTTTGTCCTACTTAGAAAACACAACTGGAGTATGAAATACATTAGAGCCTTGTCTATACCAAATTACACGGTATAGCTTGAGCGGTAGTTATAATAACAGGGTTGACAGCTGCATTGTGCAAGGAATGCTTGGCAAAGGCTGGGGAACATGAATCCAGAGGCAGCTATGGAACAGTATGTTACCCTTCTTTCAGACAAAGTTCCAGGGTGGATGGAAGACAATTCTGACGTGAGTCCCTTTCTGGCTTTGTTTGATTTATTTGGTGACTTCTTTTGCAGAGAATACTTGGAAAATTTTATATTGACGAAATTCTTTGTATAGGGAGAGCGAAATTTTCGATCTGCAGACGAAGGAGTTCCTGGTTCCATTGCTCCAGATATAAATTCATTTCCAGATAAGCAGGCCACTTTTACGCATGAAAGGTAGTCTGATGTTGGCAATCCTCGATTTCCTTTTGCGCTAATGTCATTATTATCATACCAAAAATTCTGAGCCGCTGCATTTTATGTTGCAGGAATGCAGATTTGAAATCTACTTCAGGAGGTGGTGACATAACTGAGAGCACAAGCTTTGAGATGCAGGTATTATTTTCATTTCACCTCCTCCCTTTCTAACTTATGTGGAATGAAAGATGTTATGTTATCAGACAAGCAAAGGCCACAAGTGGATCTAATTGTCTTGAGATTTGTAGTCATAAAACATGTAAAACATCAAGCTCTTAAGTAGAAAAAGGATCAAAACCGGATGGCCTACAAATTTACATGGCCGATACACTTTTAGGTCACTTCTTTTACCTTGATTATGCCTTCGAGGGTTACTTTTTAGATCTTCTCTTAAAAGATGCTAAAAACTCAACAATATTTTTATTTATAATTCTTCAACACGTTGAAGAAGAGCCGCTGAGATCCAGTAATAGACGATTTTGGCTGGTCTGCCAAATAGAGTAAAGGGTGATGCCTTCTTCTGCAGAACTTACTTGAGAAAAGATACCCGATTTCATTTTTTTTCTTCTCTTTTTTTCTGGGGGTCCAATAGCTGAATTGCCTAAATGGCAATAACACTAGGATGACCTGTTTCGTATCTGAAAATTTTGAATTTGAACTAATCTGTCATACTCCTGGAACTTAATAGCAAGGTCCTAGGCATCTATGTGAGGTGCAAAAACATAAAAAACATTTCTCTTATTCTGGATCAAGCTAGTTGCCGGCTTTTGTCATCGACAGAAACAACTCAGTTCATCCTGTTAGCAGCAATCATTGTCGGAGAAGATGTTTCTTTGTCATGTTCGTAAAATTTAAGTAACCATTTCAAGTTACATAAAAAAAGATATCAAATGCCGGCTGTATATGCAATTACCACAGGCCTCCAAGAATGTGAGGCTGAAGCTCTCAACAGCACTATCAAGTATCAATGATTCTCTGTTGAATAAATACTACTTCAAGTGTAAACAAGTTCAGGATTTTATCTTCTTTATTGATCAGAGTAACATCTAGGACATAGTTTTTTGAATACTTATTTTATCAGAATGTTGCTTTTGTTTTCCCACTGAATTAGATTATATCTAACTTTATTTATCATGAAATTTCAGGCCAAAGACTGACTAGCATTACCCCGACCTCGATCACGGGGGCCATTCTCCTGTGTTTGCTTTGGTGAAGAACAAGACTACATTTCACTTGCAAATTATAAATATCCACCTAGATTGAATAATCTATCATGTCGTTTATCTATATTCTGCTCGTAAACGATATCGTGTGGTTAAAATCATAACCTTTGATTGTTGTCGTATATTATGCATGTAAATAAAAAGGAAGCACCCATGTTTGTAATAAATTCAAATGTTGTGTGTGAATTTATCTTAAGCTGTCCTGGTTTAATGCTGTTGCCTCATTTTTTTAGTTGGTATACATTTCGAACTTAGACCCTTTTGTTTCCGAACTATCAAACTCTTATTGTCTGACTTGAGAACTTATATTAGGGGATTCTGCGAACTTGAAATGACATGAGGGTAAAGAAATGCGTAACATATTGGACAGTTGCATTGCATCTGTTTTTATGTTTGTTAAACATTTAAAACATGATCTTATCTGTCTTGTAGTAAAGTGCCCCTAACGTTTTAAATTGCTGAGGCATAGCCTTGTGGGAGTTTTCTGCATTTTATCTGTCTTGTAGTTAGCTTGAAATTCACCATAGTTAAGCGCCAACACCGTGATGGTAAATGTCGCAAAGTAGGTCCACAAGTTGCTTAAGTTGCAAGCTATGTTTTGTGCCTTTCACATATTCCTAACTAAATGAACTAATTACCGTTTTGTATTCATCTTTCAATTCATTGGGATATTTTTTATTTTACGGTAAATTATGTATTTGGTCACATATTTATTCGTTTTAGTGATTCAATTTTTTTAAAAAATTATATCTAACGTTACTTTTTAGTCATCCGTCGTTAGAAAATAAATTGAACTATTGACATGACATTTTTTGATTTTTTTCAATGATAACATCGATAATTTTTTTAATAGTAGATAACCAAAACGAAACCAAAATATAACTTAGTTATGATTTTGAAGAAAAAAATAGTTTGATCACCAAAACAAAACCGTAAGAATATGTAAATGACTAAATACGTTCTATTACTCCTCTTGGTTATACTATTTAACAGCAACTTGGAGATAAAGTAAAGAGATTAGGTTCTAAGTTTCAGCAAAACTCCATTGTTATCAACATTCTTGACCAAGATAAACGAGAATATCACATTTATATTTAATTGGTTTAAAGGTCTGAATTCAACTGCAAACTGGAAAAATAAAACTACTGTGACAAGCGACTGTCCTTGGTGTTTTTCGGTATTTCTTTTAATTCACCATCCCGTCTCGGGTCCTCTTTGCCAAATTCTAAGCCTTGGAATGTGACCCTAGATGATCTGTACTGGCTACCGTAGGCAGATCCAAAGCCCCATCCAAGGCCAAAGCCAACCCCACAGCCACCACCTTCACATACACAGTAATTCATTAGTATCAGCGGAGTGGATTAATGAATGAATTGTAAGAGTTAAGTATTAAAGGAATACCTGCACCGAGACCTAAAATATTTAAAGGCATACCTGCAGGTGAGAATGGAATCACAAAAAAGAGAAAAAAGATTACAATCGCATTCATAGACTGAGAAAGTATTGATCATTTTTAAAGATACGCTGCAAGAATTTACATATATAATAAAGCATGAATAGCACTAATTATAACATTACAAAGTTCATGATTTAGCCATCTATAATTTAGAATCAATGGAATGAGTAGAGCTACAGAAAACTAAAGTTAAAAGGAATAGCATGCATCTAAAATCTGGAACAAAAAGAAGAGATAATTTTACAAGGTTTAGAGAAAATGCAACCAAAAAGCATCCTATTTAACATAAGATTGTTGAAACTCGAAGTTATAATCCTTCATCATCAAATGTTCAAATACTAGTTATCCCACATCTTCTCACTAAAGATACCATACGTCAAAAACCCCAATTCCAGACATAAAAGGCCAGAAGTCACAGTCCCCTCATTAAAGAAAAGATACCATAAGACATAAACCCATGCCAGCAACGAGAAGAAGAATCTATGATAAACAGGAAACAAAAGTCACATTGCATTGACAAATTCTTGCCTTGTAACTGTCTAACTAACAGGATTCAATTGGTAGCATGAAATTACCAGCAACAACGGCACACAAAATAAAAGAACTAATTTTAAAACATCACAGAAGGTATCTCCAGCAACATATGACTAACAGATGAAGCAATGAACAACAAATAACCCTGACTGATGATGAAGAGAACATGTCTGGAACTTAATTCTCACGAGACATCAATAATTCAATCTAAAGTGTTATAATATTCAACACGAAAAATTATAATCTTTAACTGACATCAACAATCAAGGCAAAAAAAAAGTCCCTAATTCCCCAATGTCATCTGTTGGTAGTGTGTTGGACTCTTAGTTCCAGTGACCAGAACATAAAGGAAAACTATGTCCAACCTCGCAAACGATGAAAACAAGAATTGATAACTACTTTTCCTTGAATCGAATAACATGAATAGAGGGTACACATGATCCAATTCCAGTGTTGGGTACATATAGCGAATAGAAACTTTTATGCACTAGGAAATTAAAAACGAAGATTTAAGCTGAAACATAAAAAAATGAAAGCCGATTAAAGAAAACAGACCCCCAAAACCCCATCCAACTCCGAAGCCGCATCCAACGCCAAAACCTGAGAACAAAGTTGACAGAAAAAAGCTCAAAGACAAGAAATTTAGTTTAGTAGAATGTTAAAAAGAACTGTAAAATAAACATGGGTATACCAAGGCCTACGCCAAAACCGTTGAAGTTGGTAATCATTTTGCCTTCTTATCTGTGAATAAAAGCAGATGCTAATCAAACTGAGAAATGAGTGCAAGAAAAAGAAAGAAAAATAAACGGTAGTAAAATTTATTGCAGTAGAATGGGAAAAATGACAAAAATCTAACCTTTACTGTAAGGAACAGAACTCGTCGTCAACGATGAAGTAATTGATCTTCGGGTTTGCGACTCCTTGTTTATTTGCAAGGGATAAGAAAGGGATATTCTAACAAGAGCTCTCTAAAAAGAGCTCCACATGAGCATAAAGCAATATTAACCGTTAGATTAAAACAATTAAAATAGGAGTATGAACTGTTGAAACAAATCGCAAGGATAAATGCATAAGAAACCGGGAAGTCCCGGTTACAGGTAAAGATTATCAAACACAGGTTTAAATATGTTAAAGGTTCCTACACTATTTCAACATTTAAAATAGTCCATATAATTTATTTTTGTAAAATTCAGTCCTTGTATTATTTTTTTTGAAATTTTTTGCTCTTTCCCCAATTTATGTTCAATTCCATAAAACTTATTGTCTAGAATAAATATTTACTAATTTAATAAACTTAATTATCAAGTAATCTCTAACAACTAGAATACAATAAAATCTAACTTAATTATCAATTAGAATTTGAGTCAATATCTAATAATTTCCCTTTTCATAAAAAATTTGTTCACGTGTTGGTCTTCAAGTCTTCAACAACTTGAGTTCTTTCGTAAGTCAAAATTCTATTAAAGCACTACCACCAAGTCTTCAACAACCTAAATTCTTACATAATATTTGTTAAAACATCGTTAAATCGATTGAGAATTACTCCTCTATAATTAAAAATTTGTTACAGTACTTTTTTTACATGTCTCTAAAATTCCTAACAAGTGGTTAGGTCACCTACATGTGGTCATCAAGGACGGATGCAAAAATTTATGTGAGGGGAACTTAAGAAGTTATATTAAAAATTTAGAGGTATGAAGTTATAAAATTCTAGAAGATATGAAATTAGATAATCAATAAAAAATACAAACAAAAAATTTAGAATAGAATAGAATTTCAAAATACTAGGGGTATAATAGCAACCCAACACCCACAGTCTATCCTTGTGGTCATCGTGCCTAATCCTCATTATCGAAACGGTATTCGCCCGGTAAAAAAAAAGTGTCGTTGCTTTCTAAATCTCGTCTCAAAAAAAGTAAGCGTTTATTTTCTTGTATAAGATAAAACACAAATTTGAGGAATCGCCACCAATCATTTACCGATGTGTGATTGGTCACAAAAATGCTATGTTATTTTAATAAAATTATAAAAGTATTATTAAAACAACACAAAAAGGGTAAGCTTACCAGAAAATGAGTTCGGGAGTCGGTTACGTATGTGGAAGGATTAGCACCCCTACAATGCCCAAAATTAGTACCGTTGTTCATTAATTAATTGTCTTTGCAGTAAAATTTACAAATTTGATTTTAATGATTAAAACATGAAAATAGCAAGTTCCAGGTTACTATTACAAATACTAATATATTAAGTACTATAAGTGTAAATAATCCTATAATAATATTAAATATTAAAATTACAGGGATTAAATTATAAAAAATCTAAATTAATAGTCCTAATTCGAAATATCATGAAATGTAAGTACTAACAGTGAAATTTAACCTTTATTACTAATCGATATTAAAATGTAACTTATTAAAATCTAAAGGATTAAAATGAATATTTTACCCTAAATATATATACATGAAATTAACGACTAAAATAAAAACAAATAAAATCTGAAAACCGAATTGGAATGCACAAAAATCAATTTTAATGACTAAATTGAAATGTTACAAAATCAGAAGGACTACGCAAGGGGTTTTCCCATCTTTGAATTACACATAAACCCCCTCCCCAAAACGGCATCATTTGGGAAGATGTATAAATCCCCAACATCTGACCCTAAAGGCCTTCTTATTCTCATTTCCTCAATTCCTCTATCTCTAAGAGAGAGAAATAAAATTTCTCTTCGTCTCTCTCTAAAATCCTTCACCGGAGGGAATACAACCACCGATCGGCCACCGTACGCCGAAAACACCAAAATACCCCGAATCAAAGCCCTCTCTCCCCTGAACCTAAATCCGACCTTGTTTTCAACCGAAAACTATCATACCAAAGTAGATCTACAAATTTTACCTTCAAAAAATCTTTTCTCCGGTGACGTTTGTAGCTTCTGATGACGGACAAGGCTTCAAGGGTAAGGCTCTTCTTCTTCTCGGTTTTTCTCAATTTTTTGTGGGTTGGTTGTTGTTTTCGTAGCTTGCTTCCTATCCTTTTTCCTTTGCAGGTTCGACAACCTTTTATATGCCCCCTTGATGCATCATTCAGATCGGTTAATAGAGGGAACCTAGATGAGTCATCGGAGCTACGGTGGTGACTCACCCTAGGGGTAGTGAGGTGTGTGGTTAGTAGGCTTAGTGCATTAAATGCACCCAGATCTCCTAGATTCAGTGGTGAAGTGGCGGCTGCTGGTTGGAGCACATGAAGGCGGTGCCAGTGAGTTCATCATCAAGCTATGGCGGCAGCCGGAATAGCCCTAGGGTTGTAATGAAATCCTAGGGTTTCTGGAAACTCCATCTGGGTCGTTGGATCTCTCCAGATCCAACAGTTGTGACTTGCGGTGGCTGGAGCTGAGATGTATAAAACCCTGTCTTTATTTTGTCCTTTTGGGCCTGCTTATTGGTCTGGGCCTGGATCGATTCTAGGCTTGGTTCGATTCTGGGCCTGGTGAGAGTTGACCTTGTAAAATGGGCTCCGAGTTTTGTTGTAACTGGGCCTTCGAGTTTTGTTGTAACTGGGCCTTCGGGTTTTGTTGTAACTAGGCCTTCGAGTTTTGTAATAATAATAATAATAATAATATAAAAATGAATATAATAATATAATAATATAAGTCCAGACGAAAATGACTGACGACAACTACCATATTTACTTATTTTTGTGTTAATAAGAATAGAGCAAAAATAAAAGGACAAGGAGTTTTCGTCCAGTGGACTTCATACTTTGATGGGATATCTGCTCCACTTTTCTTCTAGGGGAGATCAGACTTGAGATTGATTTGCTTCACTACTCTTATGTGAAGGCTTTGATTGCTTTGCTTCACTACTCTTTTGTGAAGGTTGTATTACTTTACTACTATTCTATAAAGGTTGGATTGCATTGCTTCAATACTCTTTTGTGAAGGTTGGATTGCATTGTTTCACTACTCTTTTGTGAAGATTGGATTGCGTTGTTTCACTACTCTTTTGTGAAGGTTGGATTGCATTGCTTCACTACTCTTTTATAAAGATTGGATTGCATTGCTTCACTACTCTTTTGTGAAGGCTAAATTGCTTTACTACTTTGCTGTAAAGGTTGGATTGCATTGCTTCACTACTCTTTTGTGAAGGCTGAATTGCTTTATTACTCTACCGTAAATGATGAATTGCTTTACTACTTTTCTGTAAATGCTGGATTTGCATTGAAAAAAATTTGTTCCATTACTCTTCCATGAAGATCAAACTTGAGATTGATTTGCTTCCACTACTCTTCTGTGGAGACCAAATCTGTAATGTTGAGAAGAACATGTTCCACTACTCTTTCGTGGAGATTAGAATCATAAAATCTTTGGATATCCCTCTTTCTAGGGATTTTGAGTTGATTACCCCTATCTTGGAGTTTTAGTATCTTCAACTTTCAGATTTCTTTTGAGAAACCTGTGGTTATTATATATATGCTATCATGCATTTACGAATTTCATGGTCCTATTTATGCCAAAAATGTGTGCGATGATGAAATTTTAGGGTATTTTATTTTTCAAATGAAGACCCTCTCTTGTTGTCCATCTTTGACTCGGTTTCATTTCGGGTATACCAAACATGACCGTTTTATCCCAGCTGAACTTCTTGATCCCATATTCTTTGGTCGAACACGATCTTAGTTTTTTTTCTTCTTGAACTCCACCAGTACGAATGACAAACCACTCAATTAGTGACAAATATTTCAGATCATCTTTAAATATCTAAAATTTTTTATACACTTCAATGTTTTATTTTCTATGTATCATGTCATCACATGCTAAAATCATTGTCATCCTCAAAATACTTGCATTTTTCAAAAACTTTTTTGTACACTAATACACCATGATTTCAGGTACTTCAAGTTAAACATGTTTTAAATTTCCAAAGCAAGATGCTTGCAAAAAGGAGAGTTAACAAGAAAATGTCTCTTTTATTCATATAAAGAGTTTTAAAATAACTACATTGCAAACTTTTACTGAAAAAAAATGTAAAAGAAAAAGAAGTAGGCATATTCAAACATCAAAAGCACAAATGCTTTTGAACTGGCACGTCGCAAAGTGGCTCAAGTGTAGCTTCTGTCAAAAGGATCTCGAGATTGTAATAAAGGTGTAAAATTCCTTCTTTCACTGCCAAATCTCCAGTACTGAAACTAATCTTCAATCATAATACTGAACAACACTTGATGTTGTTACCCCATACATGAATCTCTCAATCTATACAATGAATCCAGGATCTTTTTCAAACATGCCTTTATGGTTTTTCAACTTGAGACCTCCTTTGGTTCCAAGATATCCTTTTTGGATTTTTATCCTTGGACCCTACTTTTTTCATTCAGACAAAATACCTTTTAACCGCATCGAAATTTATTGGGTAGGGTAATTCTAGTCCATCCATCTCAGTAAGAACTAGAGCTTGTAATACCCAAAATAATAGGATAAAGATTAAATTGAAAGGAATTAAAATATGGAGGACTAAATTGATTAATTGATAAAGATGAGAATGAGTGGGAATAGTAGTCTAGACTAAATTGTAGTGAGGAAAGATTACAAAGGGCACTTATGGGTTTTTTGATATAAATGAATTTAAAATTCATTTATTATAGTAGAAATAAAGAGAGGATGAAAAAGAAAGTCAAACACTCTCTTCTTCTTCCTCTTTTACGTGAAAAGCCTTTTACCCTAGCTAAAGGTAAGTTTCCAAATTTATGAATTATTCCTTCAATTTTTGTTAGTTATCAAATCCTTGCATATGATAGAAACTTAATAAAGTTTTAGAAGAGATTAAAACTAAGTTATAAATGAAATATTAGAGATTAAAGAAAATGTGTTTGATAATGATATGTTAATATATGAAGGTTTATTAATGTTTGTTGGTAAAATTGACTTGTCATTAAGGTAAATGAAAGATTATAAGCATTGGTTGAGTGAAATAACAAGTTAGAAATTGTGGGGTGATTCTTAGAATCAAATGCTCTTGAGGAATATTGGATTTTTTTAAGTGTCTAAATGAAGGAAAGGAAGTAGGGTTAAGTAAACAAGTGTTATATAGTATTGTTAAAATAAAATGAGTGGAAAATTGGCCAAAGTTGGGTAAATTTCGGGTTGAAAACTGGAAAATCTGGGTAGGGGTATCGGTACCTAATAAAGTGGTATCGATACCATAAGCAAAAATTAGGGTAAATTATCTTAGAAGTATTAATACTAAATCGATACCATGGTGAGGGTATCGGGTAAACATCGAACCTAATTTTGGTATCGATACCCTATAGGAGTATCGATACCATAGTATAGTGGTATCAATACCTGTGATATGGGTATCGATACTGGGCCACATCAAATCTAATTTTGGTATTAATACTGGTAAGGGGTATCGATACCATAGTAGGGTAGTATCGATACCATAGTAGGGGTATCAATTCTGAAGGGCCAGAAATTGTATTTTGTGTTGATATGGTTGTAGAAAATTTAATAATCAGTGTTTTGATTAATGTTTAAGCTATAAATTATTAGGAAATACACTAACAATCGATATTACTCATGTATTTAATGAATGTGGGATAGATCGAAATCAAGCTCCTTAGTCGAGTAAGACGAAAGGCAGGGGCTAAGTTCTACAGTAATCATCTTTACTTTTGAACGTTGAGCAAGAAAAGCCAGGTGAGTACATTTATTGTATGTAATTTAGATGAATATGATTAGAAATTATTTAGAAAGTAATATTTATATGTTAATGTATATTTTACTGAAATTATTATGTGTTATGGAATATATGAAATTGATATTGTGAATGAGGTTTTAGAGTATGAATTGCTCTAAAACGATTGTAAAAGAATAATGCACATGGGTGCATTATTGGCATGAAAGGATGCCATAGCTGAAATGCATATGAGTACACTGTCAGCATAAAAGAATAATGCATATGGGTGCATTATTGGCATGAACTAATGCCAGAGTTGAAATGCATAGGGGTGCATTATCAATAGAAAAGTATACTAGAGTTGAAATGCTTATGAGTGCATTATCAACAGAAAAGTATGATAGAGTAGAAATGTATATGATTACATTATCAACAGAAAAGTATACTATGGTTGAGATGTATATGGGTACATTTTAACATAAAAGTATACTATGGTTGAAATGCATATGGGTGCATTATCAACAGAAAAGATGTTATGTTTAAAATGCATAATGATGTATTATAAACATAAATGGAGGTTACAAACGAAAAGAAAGAATCATGGTAAATGGTTCTGATAAATGAGAAATAAAATATATTTGAACACCAATGGTTATTTATTGTATTATGACTCACTAAGATATACTTATCATGTGTATTTCCACGTGTAGGTAACATCATATAATCATCAAGTAAGGAGTGAAGTTGTAGCAACAAACATCATCTACTAAGGGTTGACACCCCAGTAACATTAGGACTTTAATAACCATTTTGGAACTTGTTTGGCATGTAATCAAATATAACAAAATATTTTGTATTATGTTTTGACGAATATGTATTTATGATGTAATTATGTGAAATTAAGTTTTTAACAAAATTTTGAAGGATTTTCACAAAAAGTATACCGTATTTTCAGTAATGGGACATTCATATTTGTATACGTAATCGTATATAGAATATGGGTGTTATAGAGCTCCTCCAGAAAAAGCTTTCTTTATAACATATGGTCATTCCCAATTTGGCATCCATTTTCTTCGAAAGTCCTTGTGAATGGGTAAAATCCTTCTAAGTACGAGATCTCCTTCGTAAAATTCTCGGAGACGAACATTCTTATCATGTGCTCGTATCATCCGCTTTTGGTACATCTGACCATGACAAATAGCTTTCAGTCTCTTTTCTACAATCAAATTCAACTGGTCATATCTGGCTTGTACTCAATCTGCCTCATCTTAGTTTACCTCTGACACAACTCGTAGTTAAGGAATTTCTACCTCAATAGGTAGGACTGTTTCTATCCCATAGGCTAACGAAAATGGAGTTGCCCCCATCGACGTTTGTACTGAAGTTCAATAAGCCAACAGAGCAAATGGTAGCTTCTCATTCCAATCATTATAAGTTTCAGTCATTTTCTCTATAAGCCTCTTGATATTCTTATTAACTGCCTCAACTGCTTCATTCATCTTTGGGCGATAAGTGGTGGAATTATGATGTTTTATCTGGAACTGCTTACAGACTGATTTCATCATCTTGTTGTTTAAATTCAAAGCATTGTCGGTAATAATCCTTTCTGGTAGACCATATCGACAAATGATTTTCTTTTTCAAGAATTTACAGATTGTGGACTGAGTGATGTTCACATAAGAAGTTGCTTCTACCCATTTGGTAAAATAGTCTATTGCTACCAAAATGAAGCGATGACCATTTGAAGCTTTGGGAAACATTTGTCCAATAACATCTATGCCCCACATAGAGAATGGCCAAGGAGCTGTCATCACATACAATGGATGAGGAGAAGTATGCATCTTGTCTCCATAAATTTGACACTTATGACATTTTCAGGCATAATTGATACAATCAGTTTCCATAGTTGACCAATAGTATCTAAATCTCATAATATGTCTTCCTTCATGCACTTGTTCAAGAATTGTTTTGTCCTCTTTGGTGTCTATGCATCTCGATAAGATCTGATCCAAGCTCTTTTTTACAGGATTTCACCATCGAGTACATATCCTGATGTCATTTTTCTGATAGTTCTTTTATCATTCTTGGTTGCTTGTTCAGGATAACTCTGATATCTGATGTATTGCAAGATATCATAGTACCAAGGGTTCATTTATTCTTTTTCTTCAATGTTAAAACAATGAGCTGGGTACTCATAAGCCTATATTTCAATAGGCATCATACTCGAATGCTCATCTACCTTAAATGTTGCTGATAAAGTAGCCAAGGCATCTGCCATTTGGTTTTCTTCTCTGGGGAGGTAATTGAAAGTTTCTTATTCAAATTCTTTGATGAGTTCCAATACCAATTTATGGTATTCTATAAGCTTGGAATCTTTTGTCTCCCATTCCCATCTAATTTGGTAAATTACTAGAGCTGAATCCCCATATACATTGAGCATTTTTACCTTACGGTCAATAGCAGCTCTAAGACCCAGAACACATGCCTCATACTCATCCATATTGTTTGTGCAATCAAAATTGAGTCGACTGGTTGTTGCAACCGCCTCTCGGGTGGGCCCGAAATTCAGCTTCGACTTGGAATAAAATATTGGAGTCACCACCGATCATTTATTTTTCAGATAAATATTTGGTTGATCGGATACCATCTTACCTGATCTGCGTTTTTCCATAAATATGTCGGATTCAAGAGTCGATTACAATCAAGGAAAGATTAGCACCCTTAAATTGCCCTTTCAGTACCATTTAATTTGTCGGTTGTCTTATTTACGAAAATTGAAATTAAAATTAAATTTTAGAGATTCAATTCAAATAACTTACCTTTGATTGATTAAAATTATCCTAAAAAAAGATCATAAATGAAGTTAAAAAAATCAAAATAAAACAAACAAAAACAAAGAGTTAGTATTAAAATTGAAAAATGATAATAATAAACAGTAAATAAAAGAAATAAAAAAAAGTACCAAATTAAGAGTAAATAATTACTAAAATAAAATAAACAGAAAATAAAGTACCCAAATTAGAAACAAACAAAACAGGAAATACAACATGTTAGTGATTAAATTAAAAATAATGAAATTAAAGTGCCAGAAATGAAACAAATAAAATATAGAGTTTTAGGGATCGGAATGTGTAAACACAACAATATTTAAGGGGGTTATATGCAATTTGTATGCATATATTTGGGGTTCCTTATGCAAAACACAACAGAAATTGAGGGGACTTGAAAGTGAATAGTCTAACATTTTAAACTACCAAAGTAAAAGATGACAAACAATATGGGGACCCTAAGTGAGGTTAACCCACAATCTAAATTAAAACACTCCTCCTTCCTTGTTCACTTCCAGAACACGTGAATTAAGGCAAAAAAACCCTTTCCCCATTTTCATTCTCAGTTTGCTATAGACCCCTAACTTTTATTCCTTTTCTTTCATTCTAATCACTCAACCTTCCCACGGCAGACACTCTAAATCTGACGATAACGATACACCAAATCCGACGATGTCAACACTAACCCGACGAACACCACAGCATCTAGGTAATTTTAAAATCCTAACTCATATATATTTTTAGGGGAAAAAATAAACCATAAATAAAAATTATACTAACTGTTTTTTTAGTTGTAATCTGAGAATTAAGCAAACAAATTTAAAACTAGGATTAATGAAGTAACTTAGGATTCTATTCTATCCTCTTTAATCTATCTCTATTTTTTACTACATGCTATAAAAATATGGTTATTATGCATATGTATATTACTGGTATTTCGAAAAGAAAAAAAATACACAAAAATACCTTAAGACTTGCTTTGTATTTCCTTGAACAAATCGATCCCAAAATTCTCTCCTTTGGGTTACATTTTCAGCTGGCTTTTATAGCCATTTTACATATCAAACATAATAAAAAATTATTACACATTTGCTGTCATCATGTTTAAATATAATATCTCTTGATTTATTGCTTGAGTGGCTTGGAACAGGGATTAGTGGTCGGCTTGAAACATGGATTAGTGGTCGGGCGGCAGAGCACTTCAAGTTGTTTGGATTCCACTGAGTATTGGGCTGTTGGTTTGTAAAAGTAACTAGAATTAGGCCTGCAAAACATTGTACATATGTTAATAATTATAATAATAGTAATAATATTTTTTTAGAACTTGGTTAACAACGGGTGTCTACAGCTGCCCCTTTTTGCGCATTCTTGTGTTAACAAGGATAGGGCAAAGACGAAAAAGACAACCAGTTTTTATCCGGTCCTTTTTGTTTTGAGATTTGATTTTTGGAGGACTATACTGGTCATGAAGAGTTCGGATCGTCCAAGGACGATAACACATTTCCTACGTGATGATGACGACTGGTTATCTAAAGTTGACACGGCTCCTACATGATGAGTAGATATGGTCGAGGATGACAAATTGTTGTGACACAGAGTCAATCCATTGGGCACGATATTCTTCTTGAAATCCTGGGTGGCTCATTCGTCCTAAAGTTGAGCTTTGGGTTGGATACCCTTCGTAGTGAAGTTTGAACACGATTCCTTTCGTCGTGAAGTTGAAACTGTGGTTGTGTGGGCACGATATCCTCCATCGTGGAGTTGAAATCATGGATGGCCCCTTCGTCGTGAAGTTGAGCCTTGACTTGAATATCCTTCGTCGTGAAGTTAAAATCCAAGCTTGTGTTGTTTTGAGTCCAATATCCTTCACTGTGAAGTTGAAATTGACTCTGAAACTAGAAAATTTATTGACATCCACTCCTTCTTTGAGTTGAATATCCTTTGTAGTGAAGTTGAAATCCAATCTAGAAATGGATGCTGCTTGTGTGTACGATTCCCTTCGTCGTGAAGTTGAAACCATGGATGTGTGGGCACGATATCCTCCATCGTGGAGTTGAAATCGTGGATCCGTGGATATGATATCCTCCGTCGTGGATTTGAAATCATGAATGGCCCCTTCATCATGAATTTGAGCCTTGACTTGAATATCCTTCATCGTGAAGTTGAAATCCAAGCTTGCGCTGTTTTGAGTCCAATATCCTTCACTGTAAAGTTAAAATTGACTCTGAAACTGGAAAGTTTATTGACAACCACTCCTTCTTTAAGTTGAATATCCTTCGTCGTGAAGTTGAAATCCAATCTAGAGATGAATGCTGCTTGTTTATACGATTCCCTTCGTCGTGAAGTTGAAACCGTGGATGACCCATTCGTTGTGAAGTTGAGCCTTGAAATTGGATATCCTTCGTCGTGAAGTTGAAATCCAATGTAGAGTTGGTTTTGAGTTGGATATCCTCCATCGAGGAGTTGAAATCCAATTTCAAACAAATGGTGTCATTTCGAGTTCAATATCCTTCGTTGTGAAGTTGAAATTGGCTCTAGCTAAAACCTGCAAAGTTATGCATATATGTGATGTTATGGATGTAATGCTCTTAGGTATGCCTAAAATGCATATGCAACATATGTTATTTTGGGCTCTGGAAAGAAATATCGATCTTCAATTGCCTGTCTGGAATCTTGACTCTGGAATCTTGGAGTTCTGATTCCCGATCTTGAATTCTTCAACGTTCAAATCTGATGTGCACGTTCTATTTTTTCTTGATTTGGGAAAGGCTTCTTGACCATCTCAAGTATGTACATGAGTCTTGATCGGCTTCTGAGTACTTGTACTTTGCAACGAATCTTTGTACAATAATATGCGACTATCTTTTGCAAAAGTAAATAAATCATTAGGTTTAAATTCAACCCAAGATGCTCAAAAGGAATTGATTTAGAGAAAAGATTGTCCTCATTTATAGGGAAAAGAACAAATAATGCCAGACAAGTATGAACGAATGTCTTAGATTTTGATAATGTAGGCACTTCTGAACTGAGAAGCCGTTAGGTGATCTTGAACACAACCTTTGTCAATGAATCTTCGAAAATGCAACAACGTTCTGAAGAGTGCAACCTTTCTCCGACTCGTAGAGTGTGTAGAAGATTCAAATGCTTGGATGTTTCCACCGTCTGGATTTTCTTAATCGATGTCCAAATCGCCCTCTCGGGTTTTCAACTTGGACTCATCCTTGATAGCAAGACGCCCTTTGCGGGTTTTCATCTTGAACCCACCTTATTATTTTTTTTCTTTTGTTCTTTTTTCTCTTTTATTTAGGGCACCCTTTCGGGTTTTCACCCTAAACGTTTTATATATTTTTTTTTCTTTGGACGCCCTCTCGGGTTTTCATCCTAAGCGAAGTATTTCTTGACTGCATCTGAATTGATAGGATGTGGCAGTTCAGGTCCGTCCATTTCGGTCAGGACAAGGGCTCCTCCAGAAAAGACCTTTTTCATGACGTAAGGTCCTTTCCAATTTGGCGTCCATTTTCCTCGGAAGTCTTTCTGAACTGGCCAAATTTTCTTTAGCACCAGATCTCCTTCGCGAAATTTTCTCGGGCGCACCTTTTTGTCATGTACTCGGATCATTCGTTTCTGATAAATTTGACCATGATGAATGGCTTTCAGTCTCTTTTCATCTATTAGATTAAGCTGATTGTATCTGGATTGCACCAATTCTGCATCATCCTGTTTGACTTCTGTCAAGATCCGTAGTGAAGAAATCTCTACTTCAATGGGCAGTACTGCTTCAATTCCATAAGCTAGTGAGAATGGAGTTGCCCCTATCGAGGTTCGTACCGAGGTTCGATAAGCGAACAAATAAAATGGCAATTTCTCATGCCAATCCTTGTAAGTTTCAGTTGTTTTCTCCACTATCTTTTTGATGCTTTTGTTTATGCTTCTACTGTTTCGTTCATCTTGGGTCTGTAAACAGTAGAATTATGATGCTTTATGTTGAATTGCTCACAAGCAACATTCATCATTTTGTTATTCAGGTTTGTAGCATTGTCGGTAATGATCCTTTCAGGTAAACCATACCGACATATGATCTATTTCTTCAAAAACTTGCAAATAGTGGACTGAGTGAAACTGACATATGACGCAGCCTCCACCCATTTTGTGAAATAATTGATTGCTACAAGGATGAAATGGTGACCCTTTGAAGCCTTCAGATGGATTTGCCCGATAACATCCATGCCCCACAAAGAGAAAGGCCATGTCGATGTCATCGCATGAAGTGGATGAGGCAGAACATTGATTTTATTCCCATAAATCTGACACTTATGACATCTTCTAGCGTAGTTGATGTAGTCACTTTCTAGTGTGGACCAAAAATACCCACATCTCATTATTTGTCTTGACATCATGTATCCATTTGCATGCGTTCCACAAACTCCGTCATGTACTTCTTCCACTATCATTTTTGCCTCTTCTGCATCGACACACCTTAACAGGACTTGATCATGGCTTTTCTTGTATAAGACTTCCCCGTCAAAGACATATCCAGTTGTCATCCTTCTAATGGTTCTTTTATCAGTTTCGGTGTCTTCTTCTGGATAATTTCGATGCTTGATGTATTGTAGAATGTCATAGTACCAAGGCTTAGTGTCTTTCACTCTTCGATTTGGTAACAATGAGCCGGGTACCCGTAGGACTGCATGTCAATTGGCGTCATTTCAGACTCCCCGCCAGCCTTGAACGCGGCTGCCAAGGTAGCTAAAGCATGAGCCATTTGATTTTCTTCTCTTAGTACATAGTGGAATGTGACTTTATCGAATTCTTCGAGCAGATCCAGTATTAGTTTCCGGTACTCTAGCAATTTTACATCCTTGGTTTCCCACTCTCCACGAAGCTGATAGATTACTAAGGCTGAATCTCCATATACCCGCAAGGTCTTTATATCTTGCCCCATTGCAGCTTGAATTCCCAAAACACAAGCCTCATATTCTTCCATATTGTTGGTTCAATTGAAGTTCAGTCTGCTAGTGAATGGGTAATGATTCCCTTCTGGGGAGATCAATATAAATCCGATGCCATGTCCTAATGCATTTGATGTACCATTGAAATGCATTCTCCAGGAATCGTCCGTGGAATTACTTGCCTCTTCTAAGGTGATAGCCATCAAGTCTTCGTCTAGGAAGTCAAAACTCAGCGGCTCATAGTTCTCATCCGTTTGGCTTGCCAGAAAATCCGATATGGCACTTCCTTTTATTTCTTTTTGGCTCACATACTCGATGTCAAATTCAGATAGTAGCATCTGCCATCGGGCTAACCTTTCAGATAGAGCAGGCACATCCATCATGTACTTTAAAGGATCTAGCTTGGAAATCAGCCAAGTGGTGTGATACAACATGTATTGTCTGAGTCTTTTTGTAGCCCAGACTAGAGCACAACAAACTTTCTCAATGGGAGGATATCTGGCCTCGCAATCGGTGAACTTCTTGTTCAAGTAGTATATGGCTCTTTCCTTCATTCCAGACTCGTCATATTGACCTAGGACACAACCCATCGAATTCTCGAATATAGATAGATACAAGAATAGAGGTTTGCCTGGGATGGGGATATCAAGATAGGAGTGCAAGACAAATACTCATTTACTTTTTTGAATGCAATTTGATAGTTTTCATCCCATGCTTCGGGGTTATTCTTTCAGAGAAGTCGAAAGATTGGGTCACATTTGTCGGTTAACTGGGATATAAACCGTGCTATGTAGTTCAATCTGCCTAGAAAACCTCAGACCTCTTTTTGTGTTCGTGGAGGAGGCAGGTTCTGGATAGCCTTGACTTTATCAGGATCAACCTCGATACCTTTTCTGCTTACCACGAAGCCTAATAATTACCCGGATATTACCCCAAATGTGCATTTGCTAGGGTTAAGTTTTAACTGGAACTTTCTCAATCTCTAGAAGATCTTTCTCAGATTCTCGACATGTTCATTCTCAGTTTGTGCCTTTATAATCATGTCGTCGATATAAACCTCGATCTTTTGTTCATCATATCATGGAACAGGGTCACCATAGCTCTCTGATAAGTTGCCCCAGTGTTTTTCAATCCGAAGGGCATCACTTTATAGCAAAAAGTTCCACATATTCTAACAAATGTGGTCTTCTCCGTGTCCTCAGGAGGCATTTTGATCTGATTATACCCTGAAAACCCGCCCATGAATGAGAAGAAGGTGTTCTCGTTTGTATTATCCACCAGAGTGTCTATGTATGGCAGAGGAAAGTTATCTTTGGGACTTGCCTTGTTAAGGTCCCGGTAATCGACACACATGCATACTTTCCCATCGTTCTTCACCAGAAGTACTATGTTAGCCACCCACTCCGGATATTTGGCCACTTGAAGAAAACCGGCATCAAATTGCTTCTTGACCTCTTCCTTGATCTTAAGAAGCATTTCTGGTCGCATTCTCCTCAGTTTTTGCTGTACGGTTTGCATTCTGGCTTGATAGGCAGTTTGTGAACTATCATATCTGTGTCTAATCCCAGAATGTCTTGATATGACCAAGTGAACACATCTTTTTACTCATGCAGTAAGACTATCAGGTTTTGTCTTGCATCAGTCGAAAGAGTTGTGCCAATTTTAACCTCATTTCGATCTTCTTCAGTACCCAGATTCAGAATTTCAATTATATCCTCGTGTGGCAGTATTTGTTTATCTTCTCTTTTTACTATTCTCAACAATTCGACAGGAAGGTTGCACTCCTCTTCATTGTCGCATTCATCAAATTCCCCGAGACAATTGGCTGATTCAAAATCCACTTATGAGTCAGAATCATCAGTGCTTACATTATCGTTATCTGGGGACCTGAAGGAAACAAAGAATGTGTATACGTGAGAGGAAAACATCCCACACAGAATAGTCAAAAATTAAATTCGAAAGAAAATGGAAATGGATTACTGAAATGAAGAAGGTGAAAAATGAATACAAAAGAAACGAAATAAGAATAAAGAAAACTTGTTTTCCATGGAAAGGGAAAATGCATATTCTATTGAAATTAAACAATAACGTTTATTCACCCTTACAAAAGATCACCTATTGCCCTGGGTATAGGAAAATAGGGATAGTTCGAATATTACTCTGGAAGACTCTTGTAAACCACATGTAGTTCTTTCACCGACCAATTGCTAGCCACAAACCCAGGTGGTAGAAGGTAAATTCTGGATCTATCTGAATTGTCAATATTTTTTGTGCTCACGACATTGATGCTCAGATCTTCCAGAGCCGATTCTAACTCGGATATGGTGGTTTCAAGCACATAACCACTTGACTTGAATGTTTTGTAAAGAGGCGGGAATGTCATAGGCTTCCATTGGAGTTTATTTCCAGTCAGCCTTGCTAACCTCCTCTCCCGGTTCTTTTGGACCTCTCTCCTCTTTTCCTGATAACTGGGCTGAAAACTGAGCCCAAACTGATCTAACTTTGACATGGGAAAGATTGTATTTGTCATTCCTTGCAACTGCTTCCCAAACCCCTTTCCGATCTTGGCACCTCAGCCTAGAGTTTGCTTGATCTCTATCTTTGTGCACTTGGAGAGTCGAGGTCTGGGAATCTTCTTTTCTTCTGCCACGAATGTGGCATTCACAAACTCCAAGGAGCGGAATGAACATTCTATCACTTCCTCATCTACTTCGATGTATGGGGCCTTCGTGGTCACACTTGCCACGATATCTTCCTCAGCATTAATAATTACTAAGGCCCCGTCAATAACAAATTTAACTTTTTGGTGCAGTGTGGAGGGTACTACACCTGCTTGATGAATCCATGGCCTTCCCAAAAGAAAACTATAGGACGACATGATATCCATCACAAGGAACTCAACATCATAGGTGGCTGGTCCGATGGTCAATGGTACCTCGATCTTACCGATTACATCTCTTTTGGTCCCGTCAAATGCTCGAACCACATTCTGATAGGCTCTTATATGAGAGGTATCTATTGGCAGCCTTTTCAATATAACCAAAGGCATCACGTTCAGGGCCGAGCCGTTGTCGATTAAGATACTTGGTAAAGCGTGCCCTTACAGTAGGTAGTAATGTGTAACGCCTTTGTTCGGGCTCTTCCTCTGAATGGAATCTCATCATCTGAAATGAGATGAGATTATCGGCTTGAATATTATTCACCAGTCGATCCATCTTACTGACTGTTATGTCTTGTGGCACGAACATTTGATTAAGGACTTTCAACAGTGCTTCTCGGTATGCCTCCGAGTTTAAAAATAGTGCTAGCATTGAAGTACGCGTAGATAGGCTATGGAGTTATTCTACAATGTTGTACTCGCTGTGTTTCAAGATCTTGAGGAACTCTTTAGCTTCTTCCTCCTTTATAGGTTTTTTTATAGCCAGCACATCTTCTTTGAAAGGCTCTAGTGGTCTCTGCCCTACTTTGTTATCATATTCTTTAGAGGTATTGATTGACATTCGTATTTCCACGGAACTTGTCGATTGTCCTTGTATTAAAAAGGCCGAGGTACTGTGATCACTACCTTGGCTGGTGTTGTTGCTGTCATATTTACCTTAGGGGTAATTATCAAAGGACTACCCCTAACGAATCTTTTGTCTGATGATTCTCCGGTGGCACAAACATCTGCTTCCAAAGAATATTGAATTTCTCATAAAATTCCAGCTCTTTCCGGTCCATCATAAGCTGGACTATCGATATGAATTATGGGCACTCTTGCACATTATGTCCCTCTTCGTTGTGGTAACAACAATGGTTACCATCTTCAATCCTTGTTGTATGTGAATGGGGTGTAAGAATCCCCGCCTTTACAATCTGGCTCCATATCCAAGCCAAAGGAGTTTTAACTTCCGAAACACGAGTTTTAATCTTCTTGCCATTCTCGGTGGTAATTACGTTGATTCCTTCCTCCGAATGATTAGGCAAGGGATTTTGGGCAACGTTCGGTGCTCCAGAGTTGAAATGGATCCAATTCTTGTTCCGCATTCGTTGTACAAGCCTCTTGAATGCGAGACAATTTTCAATTGAATACCCCTGCACACCTCCATCATATTCGCAGTGGGCGTTTTTGTCAAACCATTTTAGATATAGGGGCTTTATCGGATCTATTAGGTAGGGTGATACAGTGTGAGTGTCAAACAGTTATTGATATAACTCTTTATATATCATGGGAATAGGATCAAACTTCTCATTTTCCCTTTCTCTCATTGGTTCTCTCTGAGATTGGTTAGAAGTATCGTATGGTACAGCTGCAGTGGTTTTTGAACTTGAGATCGTTACACCTTTGTTAGCGTTGTAGGTATTGACATTGTTGATCTCACGGTCCTTGCTCTTCATGGGAGGCTTCTTACTGGAGTCCACTCCTTCGATTTTTCCTTGTTTTATGGCGACCATTTCACCGGCCATGACCAGATCTGAGAAACTTCCCGATGTGATTGCCACCAGGTGCCTGAAGTATGGTGTTTTTAGCGTCTGTACAAACAACTTTCTAGTTTCCTTTTCATCCAAGGGTGGATGAACTTGCACAGATAAATCCCTCAATCTCTGTGTGTACTGTCGGAAACTTTCGTTATGCTTCTTTTCTAGGCTCTACAGCATAACTTGGTCTGGTCTCATATCATTGATATGTTTGTACTGCTCTAAGAAAGACTTGGCTAAGTCTTTCCACGTCTTGATATAAGTTCGGCTGAGCTGGTTGTACCACCGGATAGCTAAACCAGACAGGCTCTCCTAAAAGCAGTAGATCAGGAGTTGGTCATTTCCCCCGTACCCTATCATCTTTCGACAGAACATAGTGATATGGGCTGAAGGGAAGCTATTCTCGTCGAACTTCTCAAACTCAGGAACCTTAAACTTAGGTGGAAGCACCAAATCTGGAACCAAGCTCAGCTCCATTGCGTCCACCCCATAATAATCATGGTCCCACTTAAAAACGGGTTCGGAGCTCGGGTTTAGAGCCTTAAGTGAAAAGAGAACTTTGATGGCTGAAATCATTATAAAACGATTAGTACAACTATTTACTCGAAAATATAATCAAAGATAAATAATTAGAATCGAATAGATAAATTAAAACTTAAATTTTTATTTTCGCTTAAAAAGACAACCGAAAATTAATTATGGCTTGACTCACTTACCCTCATCCCCAGCGGAGTCGCCAAGCTGTCGCAACCGCTTCTCGGGTAGGCCCGGAATTCAGCTTCGACTTGGAATAAAATATTAGAGTCGCCACCGATCATTTATTTTTCGTATAAATATTTGGTTGATCGGATACCATCTTACCTGATCTGCGTTTTTCAAGAAATATTTCGGATTCAGGAGTCGATTACAATTAAGGAAAGATTAGCACCCTTCAATTTCCCTTTCAGTACCATTTAATTTGTCGGTTGTCTTAATTGCGAAATTTGAAATTAAAATTAAATTTTAGAGATTCGATTCAAATAACTTACCTTTAATTGATTAAAATTATCCTAAAAAAAATCATAAATGAAGTTAAAAAAATCAAAATAAAACAAACAAAAACAAAGAGTTAGTATTAAAATTGAAAAATGATAATAATAAACAGTAAATAAAAGAAATAAAAAAAGTATCAAATTAAGAGTAAATAATTACTAAAATAAAATAAACAGAAAATAAAGTACCCAAATTAGAAACAAACAAAACAAGAAATACAACATGTTAGTGATTAAATTAAAAATAATGAAATTAAAGTGCCAGAAATGAAACAAATAAAATATAGAGTTTTAAGGACCGGAAAGTGAATAGACCAACATTTTAAACTACCAAAGTAAAAGATGACAAACAATATGGGGACCCTAAGTGAGGTTAACCCACAATCTAAATTAAAACACTCCTCCTTCCTTGTTCACTTCTAGAACACGTGAATTAAGGCAAAAAAACCCTTTCCCCATTTTCATTCTCAGTTTGCTATAGAACCCTAACTTTTATTCCTTTTCTTTCATTCTAATCACTCAACCTTCCCACGATAGACACTCTAAATCCGACAACGACGACACACCAAATCCGGCGATGTCAACGCTAACCCGACGAACACCACAGCATCTAGGTAATTTTAAAATCCTAACTCATATATATTTTTAGGGAAAAAAGAAACCATAAATAAAAATTATACTAACTGATTTTTTAGTTGTAATCTGAGAATTAAGCAAACAAATTTAAAACTAGGATTAATGAAGTAGCTTAGGATTCTATTCTATCCTCTTTAATCTATCTTTATTTTTTACTACATGCTGTAAAAATATGGTTATTATGCATATATATATTACTGGTATTTCTAAAAGAAAAAAAAATACACAAAAATACCTTAAGACTTGCTTTGTATTTACTTGAACAAATCGATCCCAAAATTCCTCTCCTTTGGGTTACATTTTCAGTTGGCTTTTATAGCCATTTTACATATCAAACATAATAAAAAATTATTACACATTTGTTGTCATTATGTTTAAATATAATATCTCTTGATTTATTGCTTGAGTGGATTGGAATAGGGATTAATGGCCGGCTTGAAACATGGATTAGTGGTCGGGCTGCAGAGCACTTCAAGTTGTTTGGATTCCACTGAGTATTGGGCTGCTGGTTTGTAAAAGTAACTAGAATTGGGCCTCATGTGGGTAATTGTTTCGGGCTTGAAATTAGGCCTGCAAAACAGTGTACATATGTTAATAATTATAATAATAGTAATAATAATTTTTGAGAACCCGGTTAAAAACGGGTGTCTACACTGGTAAACGGATAATGTTCTCAATTTGGTGAGACCAAGATTGCCCTAATTCCATGCCCCAAGGCATTCAAAGCACCATCAAAAGTCAACTTCCAACATTCATTAATGGATGTAATTGATTCTTCTATTGAAATTGCCATTAAATCTTCGTCGGGGAAATCAAAGCTTATCGGCTCATATTCTTGAGAAGTCCTACTTGCAATAAATTTTGCTATTGTACTCCCTTTTACTGCTTTTTAACTTACATATTGGATATCAGATTCTGACAACAGGATCTGCCAACGAGCTAACCTTTAGGATAATGTAGGTACATCCATAAGATATTTTAAAGGATCAAATCTAGATATAAGCCATGTAGTATGATATAACATATACTGCCTAAGCCTTCGAGTGGCCCATACCAAAGCACAACACAATTTTTCAGTTGGAGAGTATCTAGTTTCACATTCAGTGAACTTTTTGCTGAGATAGTAAATAGCTCTCTCTTTTTTCTCAGTTTGATCATGTTGTCCTAATACACACCCCATTGAATTGTCCCAAACTGATAAATAAAGAATTAAGGGTTTGCTCGGGATGGGTGGTACCAGGATTGGGGTACTTGAAAAATATTTCTTAACTATCTCAAAAGCTTCTTGACAATCATCATTCCAAGCCCCGTAATTGCTTTTTCTAAGAAGGTTAAAAATGGGATCACATTTCTCAGTCAACTGTGAGATGAATCGAGCAATATAGTTCAATCTTCCCAAAAAAGCCTCGAACCTCCTTTTGTGTTTATGGGGGTGGTAAATCTTGAATAGGTTTGACTTTATCTGGATCTATTTCAATTCCTTTCTAGCTTATAACAAATCCCAAGAGCTTTCCAAATGTTACCCCAAATGAACACTTATTTGGGTTAAGCTTCAACTGGCATTTCCTTAATCTTTGGAAAAGCTTTCTCAAATTCTCAATATGTTCATCCTCTGACTTTGCTTTGACAATTATATCATCGACATAAACTTCTATTTCTTTATGCATCATGCGTGAAATAATGTTACCATAGCTCTTTGATATGTTGCCCCTTGCATTCTTCAGTCTAAACGACATCACTTTATAACAAAATATTCCCTATATGGTGACAAACATTGTTTTTTCCATATCATCAGGGTGCATTTTAATTTGATTATAGCCATAAAAACCATCCATGAATAAGAAAAAAGAATTTTTAGCAGTGTTATCCACCAAGGTATCTATGTGTGGCAAAGGAAAATTATCCTTTAGACTAGCTCTATTGAGTTCTCGGAAGTCAACACACATGTGGATTTTACCATCTTTCTTTGATATAGGGACAATATTTTCCACCCACTCAGGGTACTTGGCCACTTAAAGAAACCCAACATCAAATTTCTTTTAAACTTTATTCTTGACTTTTAACAGCATTTCGGGCTTCATTCTTCTTAGCTTTTGTTGCACAGGCTTACATTTTGGCTTTATTGGTAACTTGTGTACTACCAACTCTGTATCTAAACCTGGCATGTCTTCATATGACCAAGAAAATATGTCCTTATATTCTTGAAGCAACTCGATCAAATTTGTCACCCTTTATCAGATAAAGTAGTACTAATTTTCACTTCTTTCTTCTCCTCTTTTGATCCCAAATTTAAAATCTTCGTATGTTCCTCATGAGGCAAAATCTGCTCATCCTCTTTCTCCACCATTTTTAACAGCTCAGAAGGTAAATCACATCCCTCGCCATTATCATAACCTTTGACTTCCCCATGACACATGGGTTGTTCGAAGTCAAATTCCGGGTCAGTGTCATCAATATTCATGTTATTGATATTTGAGTTCCTGAAAGCAAAAATGAACAAGGATATATAAATATAATCATAAAAATGCATGTAAAAAAGTTTGTCATTTGGAAGTAACGCATCTTTTATTGAAAAAGAAAAACACATAGTTTAACCCTTTACACAAAATCAAACTATTACCCCAGGGTATAAGCAATAGAGAAAGTTCTTCTATATTACTCTGAAAAAGACTTGAAAACTACAGGTAATTCTTACGACGTCCAATTATTCAACTCAAAGTCTGATGGTGCGGGGTAGATGCTCATAGCTTTATTTTCTACAGATTCATCATCTGATATGACATTGATACTTATCTTTTTCAAAGCATTCTCGACAATCAACCATTTATTTTGCTGAACTTCTTGGAAAATATGTCCTCCAGACACAAAATGATTACTCAATGGTGGAAAAGTCATTGGTTCCCATATGAGATCTTTTCCAGCTAACTTTGTCTTCCTCATTTCTTGATTCTTCCTAATGCCCCTCTATTTCTCCCTTAGAGTCGGTTGATATCCCAAACAAAATAAATCTTTCTTAGGGATAAGAAAAGCTGGATTAATTGGTCCCTGCAAGTGATTTCCTAATCATTTTCTGGTTTTGCCCCTTTTCCTATGGTCAATTTGAGCCCCATTTTAGTGCAATTCGAAATTTTGGGTTTGGGCATCCTTTTTCCTGCAGCCACAAATATGGCATTAACAAATTCCAGCGATCTAAAAGAGCACTCAATAGCTTCTTCATCCAATTCAACATATGGAGCAGTGGTAGAGATTGAAGCAATAATATATTCTTCCGCATTAAGACATATCAGCCTTCCATCTATTATAATTTTAACTTTTGGTGTAGTGTGGATGGAATGCCCCTGCCTGGTGAATCTAAGGCCTCCCTAGTAAGCAATTGTAAGTGGGTATAATATTCATTACAAGGAATTCCACCTCATATGTAGCTGGACCAATAGTTAAAGGAATGTCAATTTTCCCAATGCCTCCTTTTTGGTTCAATCAACAGCTCGGACAACACTCTGACTATTTCTTATGAGTGCTGTCGATTGGTAATTTATTCAAAGTCACCAATGGCATTACATTTAAAGTTGAGCCATTATCAACTAATACTCGGGATAGAATGTCCTTTGCACTCAACCATGATGTGCAGGCTTTAAGGCTACCATTCATCTCAGAAAGGATTTCGTCTTCAGAAGAAAAAAAAAAGAAATTGTCAACCTGTATGTTTGCAATCAACCTATCCAATTTGTTTACAGGCAATTCCTTTGACACAAAAGTTTTATTTAACACCTTAAATAAAGCATTCCAATGTGCTTCAAAGCTTAATAAAAGTTCTAAGACTGATATACGAGCAGACAATTTGTGTAACTGTTCAATAATACAATATTCACTGTGTTTGAGAAACTTCAAAATTTCTACACCTTCATTTTCAGTTACTGGCTCGTTGATGACAATTTCATCTTCTCTCAGTTGTATTTCAACATACTTCCCTTTATCAACAATAGTTTGCTTCTCAAGTTCTTTAGAATAATATCTTCTACTTCGGGTAAAATGACCATCCTTATCTACTTCTTCATTTTTTTCTCATTGTTTCCTTTATTTTACAGTCATAATTCCATGGCACATGCTTGTCATCTTTGTACGTGAACGGGGATAGAGTAGTGATAACCACCTTTGGATATATTTTATCAGATACACGAATCCTTGGCGTAATAATTAGTGGATAATTAGAGTTGTAAACCTCTCTAGATGATCCTTCAGAGGCATAAATATACATTTCCTTTTCTCCTGGTACTTCCTTGAAAAATTCCATTTCATTTTTATTCATCATCTTTTGTACCAAAGCCCAAAAATCTGGACATTGTTGTATAACGTGTCCTTCGCGGCAATGGTAATGTCATATATTTCCAATGTTTAATCGTACTGCTAATAGATTTGGTCTCAATAAAACAACCTTGGTCATTTGAACCCATACCCAAAACATAGGTGATTCCACCTCACTAACTTGTATTATAACATGCTTTCATTTCTCCTCTGTAACTGCATTGATTCCCGTTCCTGTGTGGTTTGACAATGGGTTTTGAGCCACATTAGGATTCTCATTGTCACTAAAATTTATGACATTCTTTGTTCTAAGGCTTTGGACAATTCTTTTGAATGCGGTGCAGTTTTCAATAGAATGTCCATGAGCCCCTGCATGATATTCACATCGTAAACTAGCATCGTACCCCTTAGGATATGGAGGTTGTGCAGGTGATACATGATATGGTGACACTATATGTTTGTCATACAATATATGAAACAACTCTTTGTATGTCATAGGAATTGGGTCAAACTGGGGCTTCTCTCTTTCCTATCTCGGTTCTCTTACCCCTTGCTTGGCAGGGTTTTGTGTAGAGGATCCTATATCCTGAGGTCGAGAGACCATGATATTATTGGATTCATATTTCCTCTCATGATTTACGTCACTTTCCTTCTTTTTTATTGGTGGTTTCTTTCTAAATTCAGGGTTTTGTGTAGAGGATCCTATATCCTGAGGTCGAGAGACCATGATATTATTGGATTCATATTTCCTCTCATGATTTACCTCACTTTCCTTCTTTTTCATTGGTGGTTTCTTTCTAAATTCACCACTGTCAAGTTTCCCACTCTTAACTGTTATTTCAATCATTTCACCAGCTGTGACTATATCAACAAAGCTTTTAAAGGAATTCCCTATGAGGTGAATAAAGAAATGAGCTTTAAAAGTGTTTTCAAATAGCATATTTGTCTTCTCTTCTTCCATGGGTGGATGTACTTGTACAACTACATCCCTCTATCTCCGAGCATAATGTCTGAAACTCTCATTGGATTTCTTTTCCATGTTTTGCAGTATCAGTCTATTGGGTCTTATATCTTTCACATGCTTGTATTGTTCATGAAAAGATTTTGCCAATTTTTCCAAGATTTAATATGAGCTCTACATAATTGGTTGTACCATCGAACGGCTGAACCTGTTAAGCTTTCTTGGAAACAATGAATCAATAGTTGATCATTCCCTATATAATCCGTCATTTTTTTTTGCAAAACATTGTAATATGAGCAGAAAATTTTGTGCCATCGAATTTTTTCAAAATCTGGAATCTTGAACTTAGGTGGTAACACCAAATCAGACACCAAACTTAATTCTTTGGCCTCAATTCCATACATGATAGGGCACTCTTTCATAGCCCTTATTTCTTCTACTAGTTGTTCTCATTGTTTGTTTGACTCTTTATTGACTTCTTGATCAAAATCTGGAACATATTCAGCTTGTTGTTGGTTTATAGAGGCACTAGGTAAGTTTATGTTTACTCTTTCTGACTGAGTAATTGCTCTTGGTTGGACCTTAACATAAGGTGGTATAAAGCTTGGAGGGTATAAGGTTCTTCAATAACTGGAGATTTTTGACGATATGCTCGTGGTTTGAAACCTGGGGGTATAAAGGTTCTTCGGTGGTGGTACCAATAGCTGAGGTATTTTCTTGGTCCATACTTCTTCCTTGTAACATACTTGCAAAATTTTCCATCATATCATTCTGGGATTTCAGCATTTGTTCATACATTTCTTCCTCAGCTTTCTTAAAACTTTCTTGCATCTCAAGCTGAGTCCTTTCGATTTGGGCAATCTTATCGTCCATTACCTTTTTTCTGGTACTGTATGGATGCTTAGAGGTGTCCAGTATTCTTCGAGAAAAAAAACCTTTTAATGAATATGATAAATATGATTAAAATGTAATGTAAAATGCTATGTGAGAAAAATAAAAATACTTATGCAAGATATGCAAGATGCAAGGTGTTGATATTGGAATGATTCCTTTAGAAAAACTTTTATACTAAAACAAAGTTTTATTACAAAGCTTTTAAACATAGTACAAATACAACATCACAGATACATCTGAGCAATTTCACCTATTTACTGTATGTGCTCAAGTAACTCAAAAATCTTATGAGCTTCTTCGGTTTCAAGCTCTAATCCTTCAACTAAAGTAGTGGTTTCATATGACAAGTTAACTAAGTATTGAGCCACTCCCTGAACTTTCTCCAAATATTTTGTAATAAGATCATCCCTTTGTTTGACTCTCCATTGAGCACATTCCCAACGATAGCGCCATTGCAAAATTCCTTCATAAGGGATAATAGGGAGATCATTTTCCATCCTATGAAGATCTTGGACCCTATCCTCAAGTTTATTTACTCGCTTTCTCAGGCTTTTAACTTCTGAGTTACTTTCTTGGCTTTGCAATAATGTCTCCAGCCTTAAGATCTTGCCTTTTAATTTATGATTTTGGGCTTGATTTTCTAGCAACCGTTGCTCTAATACCTCCTTTTCTTTGGAAAGTGTCTTGGCATGATGTTTACTTCGTTTGAGATCTTCTTTGCTTTCTTCAGCTTTTCTTTTCAAACTTGCCGATTATTGCTTCCATTCAGCAGGTAATTTGCTCGAACCTTCTGTAATCTCAGTCTTTACCATTTGCTGATAGGATGACTAGAGATTATTAAAATCTAATATGAGCTTATTTTCAACCTTGTTAACTTGATCTTCTCGTCCTTTAAGGATGTCTATTTCAATGGTATACTTCCTCTTCCAATTTTGCAGAGTTTTCCTCCATTGTTTCCTTTTAATCTCGAAGTCCTGTTTTGCCAACTCTAATGGAGATTTTATAACTCTCAAATGCTCTTTGATAGGTTGAACACTCTCAAGATTAACCATTGGGATGTTGTCATTGATTCGGCTAATTCTCCATTGCTCGTATTCTTGTGAAAGCTTCTGATTGAAAGTAAACAAATTTACTCGATGAGTTTATTTTTGTTTCCAAGCATCAACGACCCTTCTGACTTTATTTTTGTAATGATCACCTCTAAATGCAAACTCTAATTTAGACAAACCCGATGTTAAAGGAATAAACTACCTCGATCCATATTGTCTGGAAACCATCAAATGTGCATATCCTACAGAACCCCAGATGCCTGGCAAAGGAACCCAATCGTGCTCTCCACATCTATACAACATATTAGAAGAAGTATTCCATGAGGGTCGCCATAATACATCACAGTCTTTGAGATTTTTGAAGATATTCATACATTTTTCTTCATCATAACATCCAGACCATTTTCGGGAAATGAAATCTTACAGGGGTGAAAAATCTTCCAGAAATACTCGGCCAGGTGCTCTTTCCTCATGCTTGAGATGATTAAGAATTCATACCAACAACAAAGGTGCACAACCTATAAAACATCCCTCTCCTTCACGTCTGGATGAATTCAAAGAACGAAATGTTTCAGCTAAAATAGTTGGAACATGATCTATATTCTTATCCAATCTTTCAAATAAATCCACAGCTGATATATTCACATGCCCCAGGATCTTTGGAAAAAATGATCAATCCATAAATACCTAAAGCAAACATATCAATCTTCTTTCTTTTGTCTGGATGGAGTAGATCACTTCTCTCAGAGCAGCCTAAGTGATACATTCACTATCACCCTTCTTTTTGATATTTCTAGTGACCCATTCTTCACTCATTCCAGTTATTAAAAGCACTTTCTTCTTAAAAGGACCAATATTAGGTGGTTTAGTATATACCTCATCTTCATGGGATCTCGGACAACGAATAAGAGCTCAATATTCCTCCATACTAGGTGTTAAGTCCACTCTACCAAAGGTAAAGCAATTATAGGCGGGATTCCAAAATTTTGATAGAGCTCTAAACAACTGTCTGTCAATAGGGATGTCTAAGAGATAATTAATGTCACCATATAACTGCTAGTTGCTTGTCAATCATTTCCCATTTCCCCTAGATTTCTTTCAGCTCACTCAGATTGTTTTGGTGAATATTGATATGAGTATAGTCAATCATATCTGACATGTATCCCGATGATAAGTTATTTCTCTTGATAAGTTGAAACTGCTCAGACTATCTTAGAACATCTACATTGTCTTCTACTTCATGTTGGACTCTTTGTTCCATATTCCCATCTTTCTATATAGACATCAATCATGAATCAACACCATGGTATGAAAAATGCAATGCAAAAATGAAAAAATAAAATCAATAAAATCCTAACTTCATGCAATCTAGTTTCATGCTTTGTTCGGAAAAATAAACCTAACCGCATGATTTTTAGTACGCATATATTTATTCATAAAATAAAGTACTACTATGTAAGTTAAAAGACTCAACAAGCTTTTCTTTGTGTGCTAACCTTACAAGATTCTTTTGGGTTAGGCTTCATCTAGATTCAGGTTCTAGTTTTATTATATGTTGGGTTTGGCTCTAAGGTAAAAAGGGTCATCGAATTGTCCTTTGTCGGTGCCCCTTGGGCTGCCAAACCCTCAATCCTAGTCCATTACAGAGTTTTGGATTGAGTTCAATTCGAATGAACACAATTCCTTATGTCCATACAGAGCTGAAAACCACATGAGGAACATAAGGTATGAGCTCAAGGAATGGTCCCCTATCCCATACGGAGCTGAAAACCACACGAGGGAGTAGCTTCTCATTCAAGCTAAAATGGTATAGAGCGGGGTTTTAGCTCATGTCATGATAATGCAGTGCACAGTGTGTGAGAAAAGCATAAAAAGAAAAAAAATGTACAACACACATTTTTATTCTAAAAACCCATAATTAAATCTGAAAACATAAAAAAAAAGTAAGTACAACTATTTAAAAAATAGTTGTAATACCCCAAAAATTTAGACAATGAAATGAAAATTTTGAAAGTTTGATGGTCAAAGTAGAAAATTGGGAAAATATTTAGGGAATTAAGTGATAAATTTCCTAAAAAGATTTTTATCCCATAAATAGATGGTTTACTCTTGAGAGTGGGGTTTTATGGAAATCATATTTTTGGATTTAGAATTTTAGTAAAGAAGAAACTAGAAAGTGTCAAAGCCGGTAAGAAAATCGGTATTTCAGATCGAATTGGAATTTTACAAAAATTGAAAGGATGTTATAAATTGGTTGGAAATATTATTTTAATATTTTGGATTAGAGAAATTTGGTTTGGAATTGTTTAATTTTTCATATTTAACCGAAACAGTGGAATTTAGTGACTAAAACGCAATTTTTGAAAATTCAAGGGGAATTTCGGAATTAAAAGTCAAAATAATTTAGCTTTGACTTTGAAATATGATAAGGATGAGTTGTCAAGGTTTTATGGTGATTATGGAGATTCATTAAGGGCAAAAATGAAAATTCTTATGGAATGGAATAAAAAATTCCATTATGATATTATATTAAGCATGTGATAGATATAATTAATATTAGAATAACAATATTGGGGGAACATTTCAGCTTCTTCTTCATCCAAGACCGACACCCCCAAGCTTTCAAGGTAAGTATTCTTGTTTTGAATTTTAAAGCAATCTTGTTGAGAATTAGACTTCGGTGTGAATAGGAAAAATGTTCTACGTTCAATTCTCTACATTTTGACATGAATATTACTAGGGTTCATGTTCAAGTTCATCTTGAGTTGATGAAAAGGGATGTTGATTCTTGTTTTTTTATGGGTTTTGAAGAGTTAAGTGATTTTAAAGAATTGGTTGTAAGAATTGATGAAGAACCTAAGGATGAAGTAAAGAAAACAATTTATATTTTGAATCTGGCAGTAGGTTCGAAAATTCACCAGAAATTATATAAAAATACTTTCGAGGTTATTTTTATATATTTGTGTTCATATATCGATCTAGTTTCGTTTAAAACAAACGGGGATAAATTTCAAGGTGTATACAAAATGATATGAATTTTTAACCGGGGAAAGGTCAGAAATTCGAACAACAGTTTCCGTAAAATAGATTTTGTTGATCAACTTTGAAAATTCACCATAAATTGTAAAGAATGAATTATAAGGAGTTCTTTATATTGATAGATTCTTATTCGAGTCTAGTTTTCAACGGAATAAATGGAATTAAATTCCAGTGTGTATATCAATACAGAATACTGATTCTTTAAAGGTAGCGCGAGTTGTCTGAATATGGAAAATTGATGGGTTGTTGTGTAAGTATTATATAATTGATGTACTATGCTGGAAATTGTTTTTTGGGAATTGAAATGAGTGTTAGTTGTGAAATATGATTATTTTGGAAGTTTGAAAAGATTAGTTATTTAAGTACAACAATTGTATAGTTGGTGTACTTAAATGTAATTATGCTTTTGTAAAAGCATTTGAATGGAAATAATTTCAATGTTGGAATTATGGATATTAAGAATTTAAGTGGTAAAATGGTGAAGGACCATTTTGTGTAAATTGGAAATTTTGGTTCCAATGTTAAAAGGAATTATTACGAGTTAAGTATTTTGATAGAGAATGAGTTTTAAATATAGTATGGAGTTATTATGGGATGTATTTATGTTAGTACAATACTAACATATGTATTATTATGAATTTGTGATTTATACAGATAGTGTTTGATTTGTGATCGAAGCAAATCAAATAGAAAATGGTATACTGTAGAACAATAGTGAGGCTCATATTTTGGAAAATTATAAAGTGTCAAGGTGAGTGCAATACATGCATGATATTATACATGGATGTTTTATACATCATCAGGAAGACTTGCGATAAGTCGACCTTGCTTATGTTGACATGATATTTATGTCATTTATCATATATTTGACATATTCTAAATATGTCAAAGGTTGAATATAAAATGCATTGATCACTGATTTTTGCATATGATGTTACTATGAACATATATGATTTTTATCATGAATAGTATTGTGGGTATGAACTGCCCAATGTTAAATGATATACTTTTCCATGGATGGATCGAATAAAATTGATTATATGCCCAAGTATGTTATTGAGGATCAGTGGTATTAATGGCATGCCATAGAGTCTAGCAGCTGCAATATTAGGTAGCACTAGAGTGTCTAGAGAAGGCACATAGTGCAGGCCTTAGTGTCTAGTGAAGACATAGTACAAACACTACGGTGTACTAGGTGGGTAAATCCCGGCCTTAGCACTACGGTGCATTATTAGGTAAGCAAAGCTCGACCTCAGCACTTCGGTGCAATATTTGACTCCTATATCGGGTTCCTCATACAGTTATACTATGGTCTATGATTTATGGTTTATTGGTTAATAAATGGTAAGTATGCAAATATGCTTACGAGCTTATGGAATAATGGAAAGTATATTGGTAAAATAAGCTTACGAGCTTATGGTATAAATGGTAAGTATATGGTAAAATAAGCTTACGAGCTTATGAGATAAATGGTAAGTATTTTGGTAAAATAAACTTACGAGCTTACGGTTAATAAATGGTAAAATATTGTATATGTTAGTAAAATGATTTTATGTAAATTTGATTTTTGACATTGAAAATCATGCATGAATTGTATTGCACTGTTAAATGTTTTAAATTGCCTCACTAAGTTTATACTTAGCGTGTGATGATTTTCACGAGTAGGTAAACAAGCCAGTAATGGAATAAAGAGTTTAAAGCATCATCAAAGATCGAGAAGTATATTTCAATATCAGTAAGACATCCTAAGTTGAAATGTTAGTTTTATTAGTGGCATGTAATTATAAATGTTTTATTTGTTTTGTTAAACAAATTTGGAAACTAAATGGAATTTTATTGAATTTATATGTATTTTCGAAAGTTACTGTAGCAGTTACTGTTACTGTAGCATGAACAGCAACCACGTTAATAAGATTTTCCAGAATTCATTTGGGGTACCGATTCCCCCATACAGGGAATCGATTCTCTCACTGTTCACGGGTACTGTCCACTGTTATTGTTCACTGTTCACGGGTACTGTTCAATATTCATAAAAAAATCTTTTAAATTAAATTCGTTACAACGAAACATAATTTTTATGATGTGATATTTTTATAATATCAATTATCATTTTTAAAGGAAAAAAATTTTAAATGTATTTTGAATTCAAATGGTTTTAGAAATCCGGGTGACATCTATAATATGTATAAGTATAATTATACGGGTTATGGGTGTTACAATAGTTATTAAAATAATCAAGGGATCAAAACAAAATTAAAATAAATTTATAATTTTATTGCAAAGACAATTAATTAATAAACTAGTGGCTTGACTCTCTAAAAAAAGGTCCCCAGTGGAGTCGCCAAGCTGTCGAGTCGATATTCGCCCGGTGAAAACAAATGTCGTTGCTTTCTAAATCTCGTCTCAAAAAAAATGTTTATCTTCTTGTATACGATAAAACAAAAATTTGAGGAGTCGCCACTAATCATTTACCGAGGTGTGATTGGTCACCAAAAATGCTATGTTATTTTAATAAATTTATAAAAATATTATTAAAACAACACAAAAAGGGTCTGCTTACCAAAAATTGAGTTCAAGAGTCTGTTACGTATGGGGAAGGATTAGCACCCCCACAATGCCCAAAATTTGTACTGTTTTTCATTAATTAATTGTCTTTGCAGTAAAATTTACAAATTTGATTTTAGTGATTAAAACATGAAAATAGCAAAGTTCCATGTCACTATTACAAATATTAATATATTGTACTATAAGTGTAAATAATCTAAGGTAATATTAAATATTAAAATTACATGGATTAAATTATAAAATATCTAAATTAATAGTCCTAATTCGAAATATCGTGAAATATAAGTACTAACAGTGTAATTTAACATTTATTACTAATCAGGATTAAAATGTAACTTAATAAAATCTAAGGGATTAAAATGAATATTTTACCCTAAATATATATACATGCAATTAGTAACTAAAATAAAAACAAATAAAATCTAAAAACCGAATTGGAATGCACAAAAATCAATTTTAATGACTAAATTGAAATGTTACAAAACCAGAAGGACTGCGTAAGGGGTTTTCCCATGTTTGAATTACACAGAAACCCCTCCCAAAACGACGTCGTTTCTCTCTCGTCTCTCTCTAAAATCCTTCACCGGAGGGAATACAGCCACCGGTCAACCACCGTACATCGAAAACACCAAAATACCCCGAATCAAAGCCCTCTCTCCCCTGAACCTAAATCCGACCTTGTTTTCAACCGAAAACTATCATACCAAAGTAGATCTACAAATTTACCTTCGAAAAATCTTTTCTCTGGTGACGTTTGTAGCTTTTGATGACTGGCGAGGCTTCGAGGGTAAGTCTCTTCTTCTTATCGGCTTTTCTCTATTTTTTTTGGGTTGGTTGTTGTTTTTGTTGCTTGCTTCCTGTCCTTTTTCCTTTGCAGGTTCGAAGTCCTTTTATAGGCCCCCTTGATGCATCCTTCGAACCAGTTAATAGAGGGAACCCCAGTGAGTCACCAGAGCTACATTGGTGACTCAACCTAGGGGCAGTGAGGTGTGCGGTTGTAGGCTGGGTGCATTAAATACACCCAGATCTCTTGGATCCAGCGGTGAGGTGGCGGCAGCTGGTTGGAGCACATGGAGGCAGTGCGATGTGTTCATCATCAAGCTATGACGGCAGCTGGAATAGCCTTAGGGTTGTAATGAAACCCTAGGGTTTCTAGAAACTCCATCTGGGCCGTTGGATCTCTCCAGATGCAACGGTTGTGACCTGTGATGACTAGAGCTGAGATGTGTGAAACCCTATCTATATTTGGGCCTTTTGGGCCTGCCGATTGGTTTGGCCTTGGATCGATTCTAGGCCTGGTGAGGGTTGGACTTGTAAAATGGGCCTTCGGGTTTTGTTGTAATTGGGCCTTCGGGTTTTGTAATAATAATAATATAATAATAAAAACGAATATAATAATATAATAATATAAGTCCGGACCAAAATGGCTGACAACACTCATTAATATTAATAGCTGCCACCTGACATTGATATCAATGGCAGCAAAGGAGTATAAAAGGAAGTCAACTCCCTATTGCCTGAGGATCAAGAAGACAAACACCAGAAAACTTCTCCCTAACCTGATTAATCTATCGTCTCCATCTAGTCCATCAACAAGTTTAGTTGTAAACTCTCCAATATAAACTATAGATATTGAATTTTATATGAACAATGGTTTTATATATAAAACAATAAACCTCAGCGAGCAAAATCACTAAGGGTACTCTAGTTTTCTTAAAAACTCGATCAGTGGCTTTCATGAGTTAATATTCATTTGCTATTCAGGCTTTTGCTCTGTATATGTGGCTTTGCAATAGCATCCTGGCCCCAAGAAAACTAAGACAAACACTAGCAAGCTGGAGAGACAACAGCAACCATGTTAGCTTTTCTCTACTTTTGCCTGATTTTGTTTCCTTCTTTCATTTCATAAACATTTTTTCAACAATGTGCTCAAGTGGTCCAACACACACACACACATATATATATATATATATAAAAGTTCCACTGGAACAACCAGTTGCATCCCACTTAAATTTCATGATATCATTCATATGAACTTCTAAAATAAAAATTCAACTCATCAGCATATTATATATATAACTCTAACTCATAACAGCTAAAACGTTTCTTATGACATATGAACCTATTGAGTGGTTTCAATGATTAAAGGGAGTGTTATTCTCCCTTGAAATCTTTGATTCTAACAGTTGCGTATGCAGATGCAGGGTGTGTGTGCATTATTAGTGGTTAAGTAATATTATGAACATATACTACTCTTGTAATCAATCATGACACTTGTCTGAATGAAAGATTTAAACCGTTTTCGGTATGGAAAATTTAATGTCCCTTGAATGACATCATTGCTTTCATGCAACAAAATGTAATATGCTATGTATGTTTTCCGTTTACATTGATAAAGCCATAAGCATTAAAAGCTTTGTTTCTCCGTGACCTTTTCATCTCTCTCCAACTTCTTTCCCTCACAATCAAAGGTTCTTCAATTATGGTGGACAGACCTGGAAAAAGGGTTACCAGCAAAAAGTCATAAAACATTGCATTCACTTTAGAAGCATGCTATGTTGCAGGAAATGTATATATATGTACGTACTATATGTATATAACCATTTGAATTGTCAAAAGATTGAGTTGCAGTGATGACTTTGTACTATTTTATAATATATCAAGTAAATGCTCACCAGATGCTGTACTTTTCTTCTCCATCATCATCCTCATCATTTCATCACATTCTTGCTGATCATGATCCTCATTGCTACTTATCTCATAATCTTCGTCTGATTCTTGAAGTACTTTTGTGTGATAATTGATCGTGGCCTTCGACTGCGCATTGGCAAACAGCCATGTGGCATCCATCTGTTTGTTGATCATTCGAGCTGCATAGTATGGAATCTTGACACGCTTGTTAGTCTCCGAGTTGATGGAGCAATTGATGAACATTATGCAGTCCATTAAGCTCTCTTTAGCCAACCCTTTAATGTCATAAGCCTGTGATCTTCTCCACAGGCTATTACCATGAGAATTAGTGGGATTGGAAAGGCAAAGAGCTCGAGTTGAGTCTCTAATGGCAGCATCAGGGTCTCTAAGCAGCAAATAGCACTGAGCTCTATTACTGTATAGGATCATTCTCTCTTTTCGAAGCTTCAAAGGGCATGCATCCAATGCTTCGGTATACCTCTTTATAGCAGTCTCTACATCTCTTAACCAAAACATATGATTTGCTTGTTGCTTTATGAGGTTTGCTAGCACCCTTCTCTCTTCAACCTTTTCCTCAGACATGGTTTTTTCTCTCTTCTCCCTTTCTATCTTCAACTCCCATGTTTCTTGCAGAGACTTTATAACTTGGCTGTTCTTGATTCTAAATTTTCTTTGTTTAAAACCTAAGAGAAGGGTTTTTGTGATTGTTTCACCTAAGCTCGATCTATCTCCAAGACTTTTGAGTTCAACCAAATCGACGAGGAACATGGTGGCAATTTCAATAACCTTGTACCTCGTATCTGGGTCTTTGAGAAGCAATAGAAGGCAATCAACCCCCATGTACTGACAATCATCTGATGACCTCGAGAGATGACATAGATTCTCTAAGACCTCCTTAGATTCAGAGATGCTTTGTCTTCCATATTTATTGTAACACAAAATTCTAATCAATCCCACACCTGCTGGCGACAAGTGATTCACCAATCCACCCAGCATTCCACACAAATCAACCAAAAACTCTCGCTTGCAAATAAGATTCAGAGATCTCTCTTTGCAGGCAAAGCAGTTGAGAAGATAGAGAGACCAGCACTGTAGCTGGCTAGCCCATTCTTCTGCCTTTCGGTTCTCCATTTCTGAACCACCAACCCCTCTTGTAAGCAAATCACAGTGATATTTGGATCTCTTACTCTTATCCTTTACTCCAACAAACTTAACATACACTTCCTCCAAACAAGTAGAAGCTAAGTGCATTGTGAGTCTCACTACTTCCTCTTCATGAGCTGCTACTGCTTCAAAGGTTCTCTCATAGCTTGCGAGGTGACCAAGAGCTCGAACAGCCACTCTTTGCTCAACCCAGCTCATGTGTCCTCTTAGGAGCTTCGTTAATGGAGGTACCACACCCGCCAGCACAGCTTTCTCTGCAAACTCAACCTTGTTCATAGTATAGGAGCCAATAACATGAGCTGCATAGTAAGGAATGAAGATGTTCTGATCCCTAAGGAGCCAGCCTCTATCATTGATTCCTTTGTCTAGGAAACTGGTCATGCAGTAGAAGATGCCAAGGGATGGGAACTCGGGATCATCAGGCTGCGCCATTGCAATATTCCAGAGACTACTTAGGACCAAAACATGTTGTTGGTCATCTCTGGTGAGTGGCATTTCCTTGAAGCAAGTTGCGATTCCAGCTCTTTTGAGAGATGGGTCTACTTCTTTCATGATACAAAAGAAACAACATGGATCGCGGCATATCTGCTCCATAACCATTTTGTTTGTATCGCTGGTTTTAGGGCTGTTAAAGATAGGGGTCATCTTCCCTTTCTTCTTCAAGGAATCCATTGCTTTAGAACAAAGATTTGGTGTACAAGTCTTCCTGGATTTGAGCAAGGTTAGGGTTTGATACTATAAATATTAAAGAAGATTAGTGGTGTATTGACACCTAGCGGCGCATGAAAAGGATTTTATAATATAACTTTGAGAACCCATTTTTCCATATTTGAACCGAAACAAATGTGCCTCTCTTTTTTTTATCGAAAAGAGGATAAAAGAGCACAGGTTTACCAGGACGTGATTCCAGTGAATGAACTACAAAACCTGACACATATTGTACTTGCCCCTTTTGTTTAACTAGGTGGGTGGGAAATGATTAATTAAGCAACTTCCATTTGCAAGGTCTCAATGAAATAAGAGAATTCAAATATACTATCTATAGGTATAAATGAATAGAGTATTTGATGAACTGTTGGCGAATCATTCGTGTAAAGTTTGTTTATGTTCGTTTATTAATCTAAATAAAAGATTATGAACAAAATTTATATATTCATTTAATAAATGAATGAACACAAACAAAATTATGTTTGATTCGTTTATGTTCACGAACAAGTTTATTTATAATTTTTTTTACTCAACTCTCCTTTTATTTTTTTGTATTTTAAATATTGGTATAAATATAGATTAATTTGAACATAAGGTGAATTTGGAGTTCAAAATATGAAGCCTAAAGAACTTAAGGACTAAAGGTGTAATTTCACCATTTTCTTTGACATGCAAATAAAAGGGTAAAAAGAGGCAGTTGGTAACGTTTAAAGGTAATATATTCACGAACGAACACGAATACCTTTAAAAATAAATAAACAAACACAAACATTATATTAAAAATTTAAATAAACCCCAACCAAATATGAACACCTTAAAAAACAAAAAAAAACATGAACACGACTTTGTTAGTTCAAGATTGATTCATTTACGCCCCTAATTATCCTACGACTTTTTGCCTCCTGCATGCAGTTAAGAGAGTGCTTGCCATTGTTAATGCTTTCTACCCTTCAAAGCTGCTTAGGTTCGTCTCTATGCTCTTTGTGTGTATTTGTATGCTTAATTTTTTTTTTGTTGATTTTGCATTTTACCCATTCGTCGGTGTGGTCCTTTATATGTCGTGTATTCTTTCTACTAACTGTTATGTACTCTTTTCTTTCATTTAGGTTAGGGAGATTTTTAACAAGACATGTCATTAGACTTTATTTAATACAAAAGTCTTGTTGCCGAGCCGGGGGAACTCAAAACTGAAAATGAATTGTTTTGTTGGTTTGCTTCACAATGTAAATTAATTCATCTGACTATTTCATAGTTTACTGCTTATGTTAAACATAAAGTCAGATGTTGTGGACTTGATGATCAAAACTCAAAAAGCGTCCAAATCCGGAGAGCGTGTTTTCTTTTTGTGTGGATGCTCCATATTTACTGGCAATGGTTTACATATGTGATTGATTATCTGATCATCTTTGCCTTTTCCCTCTTCTTTGTAGGGTTAGTGCTCACCATGTCAGCAACCTGTGGTCCTTTACGGTTGAGGTTAGGTCTGGGGTTGAGTTATTGCTGTTTTGCCCACTTTTTCTCTCCATTGTTTATTCACAACACTTAACATTTTTTAAAACCTGTTTTGTCTTATGTGACCAAAGATCAGTTAAACTGGACATCAGGTTATATAGTCATCTTCGAGAATCTCCAAAATTATACCAATAAACTCAGATTATTACAAGTTTCTAGATTCTCTGTGCATACTTGTCATGATACTGTATGGAAACCCAGATTTTTCTTTCGCTTGAGTTCGTTAAATCTGATGTTACTTCGATTTGCTAAAGCTATTTCTGTATTCCTCGACATGTCTATAACAACAACAAAAACCTTTTTTATACCAAAGTTTAACCTTTTTGTTGAATCTGATTCTTAAGTTCTCCACTTGATTCACCAATATATACATATATATATATATATAAAAGAGTTCACCATAGCTAAAATCTCACAATGTAAGCAAAATGAGAAATCAATCTCTTTCTATCCTTCCATTTCTCTGTCATGATAATGAAAAATGCAATGTTTGAGGGACCACAGGCTTCAATATCAGAATCCAGGGTATTATCGACTCAAACCAAAAGCAAAAGGTGGTCCCTTAAACACTTCTCAGCCACATAACAAGCAAAGCTATATAAATAAATAAATATATATATATATATATATAGCAGAATTCCGACATTGATTAAACCAGAATTAGTACAGATGTTTGAAGGTCTCAAGATTATGCGGCTTCTATATAAACAAGCTGTGTATAGAAGAAAAATCATGAAAAGCAAGTCCAAAGGGTTTAGATTATTAATAATTCAGTACTAATGTGTGGAGTTTGGGTACGTTGATACTTTTTTTCTTGTTGTAAAGTTTCTAAATGTACATATAGCTGTATTGGGATGTGCATAAGTTTGTTTTATTCTTTGATATCTTCACTGCATATTTAATCCGCGTGGAAAGGAAGTGCGTTGGTTTCTAAATTCATGATGATTAAGACTGGATTTGAAATCTAACCTCACTGAAGAAAGTGAAACTGGGAACATAAATTTTTCTTAAAACTGTTAAAATAATCACATAATTATCTTGTGGACTTGCAATGAATCCCCACCCTGACATGAAATGAAAGGTTGATAGATTCTTCATAATGCATTGCAGTTCTTAATTGTAATTCTTCTTGCATTAACTGATACTTAGCAGGCTTCGAACAACATAGGCTAGTTGCAAATTGTTTAATATTTATGCACTTGAATTTGAAACCTGGAAAAGGATCGACTTTAGTTATGAAGTGAATATCTGATGCATGGAGGCTGGAGCAAGAGTCGAATTTAGCTATTTTGATTGCAAAATTGAGCTACTTTAGCATCATATGTTAATTCAATTCGAGTAAAATTATCATGGAAATAAAAATCAAAAGATACCCACTTCAAAATATGTTGCTAAAGACGGCTATCGGATAGAGCAAAATCGTAATTGATAATTTGAGAAAATAAAAATAAAGATAAAGAAGACACAAAATTTACGTGGAAAACCCCTAAATAATATAGGGTAAAAACTACGGGCAACGGTAGAAGAATTTCACTATGAGAAAATAGGAATTACAACCTCTCTCGATCTACCAAGGAGAAAACAATGATAATTCTCTCTTGATAAAAAGGAGAAAACAACTCTCAAGAAACTCTCTAAATTCTCTCTAGTATTGGAAGAAAGCTAGAATGCTTTGGGATGATTTTGAAGCTAAATGGGTTAGGGTATTTATAGTTGAAGCTTAAGAACTAATCATGTAAATACCCTAAAAGTTTAGTGACTAAAGTTTATAATTTGTCCATTTAGTTTTCAACCATTTTGCACCTAATTTTGACATTTTATATTTGGTGCCTACCATTGTTGAAAATTTCATTTTTTTTTCAACCTTGCTAAATGCACTTTCAGTGCATGCTTTCAACAATCTCCCACTTGAAGATTTGATTGGAACAATCATATCTTCACACCATTCTTTCTACCTTGTACCATCATGTTGCTTACGTCTCTGACAGTCCACAAGAGGATCGACACCAGGTAAATTTATCAGCATTGATTGCCTTCGTCATGAAATCTGCTATGTTATCTTTGGTATGGATCTTCTGCATATCTATCGTCCCTTCTTCTACCTTTTCACGAATGAAATGGTACTGAACTCGTATGCGCTTTGTCCTTGAATGAAATGTTGGATTCCTTGCTAGATGCAAGGCGCTTTGACTGTCACAAAACATAGAGACATACTCTTGGTTGTGCCCAAGCTCCTCCAATAGCATCTTCAACCAAATTGCTTCTTTACTGGCTTGTGTAGTTGCTACATATTCTGCCTCTGTTGTGGATGTAGCCACAACTGACTGTAATTTTGAAACCCAGCTTACAGCTCCACCAGTAATTTTGAACACATATCCTGTAGTAGATTTGCTTTTATCCAAATCCCATGCATAGTCAGAATCGACATACCCATTTATATTTAAGTTTGATCCTCCGTAATATAATGCAACATTTGAGGTCCCTTTGATGTATCTCAGGATCCTCTTTACTGTATTTCAATACTCTTTGCCTGGATTCGCCATACCGACTAACCACTCACACTGCTTGTGCAATGTCTGGTCTTGTGCATATCATAGCGAACATTAAACTTCCCACTGCTGATGCATACGGCACTCGAGACATCTCCATCCTCTCTTCTTCACTGCTAGGACTCATACTGGAGGATAATTTGAAGTTAATAGGAAGAGGGGTAGAAATTGGCTTACAATCTTGCATGCTGAATCGTGACAAGATATTCTTCAAGTAATTCTTTTGTGAAAGCCAAATCTTCCTATTACTTCTGTCTCGATGAATTTGCATCCCTAGAATCTTGTTTGTTGATCCCAAGTCCTTCATTTCAAATTCCCTAGCCAGTTGTGCCTTCAATTCTTCAATATGATCTTTGTTGGGTCCTGCAACCAACATGTCATCCATATACAACAGCAATATAACAAAATCGTTATCACCAGACCTCTTGAAATAAGCACAAGGGTCTGCATTAAGTCTGTTGTATCCCATGAACATAATGAAGGAATCAAATCTCTTATACCAATACCTCGTCACCTGCTTTAGACCGTACAAAGATTTGTTCAACCTGCAAACCAAGTTCTTCTTTTCTTCTTCTTCAAAACCTTCATGCTGAAGCATGTAAATCTCTTCTTCAAGATTTCCATGAAGAAAAGTTGTTTTAACATCTAGCTGCTCTAGATGTAAATTCAATGTAGCAAACATTGCCAAGACTACTCGAATTGTTGTTAGTCGAACCACAAGAAAAAATTTCATTAAAATCAGTACCTTCTTTTTTAGTATATCCTTTGACCACCAGTCTTGCACGATACCTCTCCACTTGATCGTCACCATTTCGCTTGATTTTAAAGACCCATTTGTTACCAATTGGCTTCCTTCCTTGTGGTAGTGGCACAAGGTCCCATGTATTATTTTTATGAAGGGCTTCAATTTCCTCTTGCATCGCCATCATCCACAGTGAAGCATATGAGTTATTTATTGCCTCCTGGTATGTTGATGGCTCACCGTCCTCTGTTAAAAGGTAGTATGCAATATTACCTTCTATAACATAATCTGAGTGCCAATTGGGACGTCTTCTCACACAAAGTAAGTGATACCTTTGTTAAGCCTGGAAGTAGCTTTTGCTCCACAAGGACTTTCATTCCTTGTTCTGACATGTGTCCAAGTTTCTGATGCCATAGCATTGCAGAATCTGAACTACATGAGGCAACAGAGGCTTCTGCTTCTAGCAAAGTCTCTCCCTTCAGCATGTATAAGTTTGCTGCTATCTTTTCGCCTTTCAGCACCACAAGCGCTCCACGAAACACCTTCATGATTCCTTTACATGTTTCAATCTTGCTTGCATTATTATCCAACAATCCGTAGGATAATAAATTTTTCTTCAGGCCTTTTACGTGCCACACATCTCGAACAACTTTAATTGTTCCATCATACATCTTCAATTTGATGGTTCCCACGCCAATGATCTCTAAGGCATGATCATTGAAACTATACACAGATCCTCCTGAGACAGGTTCATAATGATGGAACCATTCTCTTCTTGAGGTCATGTGATATGTTGCTCCCGAATCAATCAACCATATGTCTACATATCTCTTTCTACCTTCCACGGTGGTTGACACTTCACAACATAGAGCATCTCCATCATCTGAAGTGTTTGCAGTATTGCCTTGTGGATTGGAGTTTTTATTTAGACTCCAACAATCATTCTTCAAGTGACCATTCTTTCCACAATTGTAGCACTTTAAATTCTTCTTTCTTCTTGACTTCGATCTACTATATTTGTGACTGCTGCTTTGGCCATGTTCTGTTGATCTCCCTATCATCGTTGTCAACGCTTCTGCTTGTTGTAGATTTACTTGTCTGTCTTCCTTATTCTTGCGCCGATTTTCTTCTTGTAGAACAGCAGCTGCAACGTCATCGAAGACTAGACTGGTAACATTACTGTTTGTCAAGTTGATGATGAGTTGATCATACGAATCCGGTAGACTTTGAAGTAGAAGTTCAGCACGTTCTTGTTCTCCTATTTTACAGCTTAAGGATGTAAGCTGAGAAAATAAAGTATTCAGTGTATTTAAGTGCTCCATCACTGAAGTAGATTCTGGCATACGGAGAGTGTACAATTTTCTCTTAAGAAAAATTTTATTATGCAGCGATGTGGCCTCGTATAATTTGGTGAGATGATCCCATATCTCCTTAGTTGTCTTCTTCTCCTCGATGCTTGACAATACTTCATCTGCTAATGCTAGATGAAAGTTTGCCATAGAATTCCCGTCCATTTCGATCCATTTGTTGTCATCTGTGAAATACACCGACCTTTCACTGATAGCTGCTAGACAACCGTCTTTTCTCAGGATGGCCTTCACCTTCAATTTCCATAATGAGAAATTTCTCCCATTGAATTTTTCAATATCAAATTTCGTTGTCATAGCTTCTTTTACGGATAGCTCCCACTATTTCACTATCGTGAATAGTTCTCTGGAACCTTCAAAAAATGGGTAATAACTTCTTATTTTCTTATGTTGGAGGATCCACCTTTTGGTGGCAACCACAAAGACAATAAGCAGTTATTACACACTCAAATCTGGCTCGGATACCAATTGTTGCTGAAGACGGCTATCGGATAGAGTAAAATCGTAACTGATAATTTGAGAAAATAAAAATAAAGATAAAGAATACACAAAATTTACGTGGAAAACCCCTAAATAATATAGGGTAAAAACTACGGGCAACGGTAAAAGAATTTCACTATGAGAAAATAGGAATTACAATCTCTCTCGATATACCAAGGAGAAAACAATGATAATTCTCTCTTGATAAAAAGGAGAAAACAACTCTCAAGAAACTCTCTAAATTCTCTCTAGTATTGGAAGAAAGCTAGAATGCTTTGGGATGGTTTTGAAGCTAAATGGGTTAGGGTATTTATAGTTGAAGCTTAAGTATAATCTTGTAAATACCCTAAATGTTTAGTGACTAAAGTTTGTAATTTGCCCATTTAGTTTTCAACCATTGTTGCACCTAATTTTGACATTTAAATTTCATTTTTTTTTTCAACCTTGCTAAATGCACTTTCGGTGTATGCTTTCAACAAAATAGTATACCTGCAGCATTTTGTGAACAGAAATTGATAACTATCAACACAAAATAATATGATTAGCCTCTTGCCCAATTTAGATATTTGTTTACTAAAGGGTTACGTGATTGTGGAATTCTCAACAATTCAAGGAAAGAATTTATCTCCCATACTTAATGATACGCGTATTCTCATTTCTCACTTTATCTTTCATATTTCTCACTGTTTTTTATCTTTATTGAGCAAATATATATGATCCGCTGGTCAAATTACTCACCTCTATTCTTTTATATTTCTTTAGGTCGTGAACTCTAAATTCTAAAAGTATTCCTCTTCTTTCCCTTAAAGTTTTCCTTACATTTTTATCATTTACTCTATATAGAATTAGAATTTGATTAAGAAAAATTTTATTTCTCTGTCCAATTTAATAACAATAATAAAAGCCTCTAATTTTATTAAAAATAGGAAAAAATTAAATTAAAATAAATGTTTACAATTATAACCGTAAACTAAACACATAATAAGGACGTTTTCCTATAATCATTAACACAAGAAAACTAGCCACTTAAGATCACAAAAAGACTATATAAGGAAAAGGTTAAAAATCTAACCAAATAAACTCGAAAAAAGGTAGATACAAATATATCTGACTGCATTGGAAATGAACACAAAAGAGGATCAAGTTATTGAAAGACCATCGACAAACCAAAAATTAGAGTCGAGTGACGCGGAAAAAACTAACACATATCCGAATGTAAAAACTAACACATTGCATCAAGATGTACATATCCTAATTCTGATCCGATCCGAATGTAAAAACATTTACATAACTTTCAAAATCCAAATACATATCACAAATCTGAAACTGATAAATAACATGTGTCACATAACATACTTATCAAAATTGTAATCAATACAAAAATAACACGGAACAAACATGCTTCAATCAATGTTCAACCAATCAAACAACTAACACATAACAAATATAACCATGGTTATCAAAACCGGTCTGGCAATGAACCGGCTAAAAACCGGTAGAACCGGTTGAAAACTGATAAAATTGGGGTGAACCAGCTGAAAACCGGCAAAACCAGTTTGAACCGTCGATTCACTTTTTTTCTTTTAAAAAAAATTAAACCAAACGACGTCGTTTGTTCAACGTGCCAAGTCAAATTCGAGTATTGCTAAGCTCAACTCGAAGTCGAAAACTTTAAAAGTAAACTCAACTCGACTCAAAAACTCACGAGCTAAAAATTATCAAGTTCAAATCGAACTCGAAATATAATATTAAAACTTGAACTCGAAAAGGCTCGAACTCAAAAAAAATTTAGAAGTTCGATTGAAGCCTAAAATTTGAGCTCAAATGAAGCGAAAGAATAGTTCGTTTTGTGCTCACCAAAAGGCTCCATGATTTTAAATATCAAATTATCTCTATTATTTATAGAAGTAAGTTGGATGCTCTTCTATGTTTCTTAGCCATGTGGGATTGTTTTGTTCTCATATTTTTACTCTTTAAACTTTTGGGATGCTCTTCTATGTTTCTTAGCTATGTGGGATTGTTTTTTTTAAAAAAAATTAAACTAAATGACATCATTTGTTATGATTTTTTTAAGCCCTAATTTTATTTTTTTAATTATAGTTATATAATTATATTTATTATTTAATATGTTTTACCTTAAATATTATGTTATAGTTGATTTGAATCATTTTGTTTCACTTGATTTTATGATTTTTAATTTATATATGTTATGGCTTGTGATATTTTTATACTTTTTAATATTGTAAACTTAAAAAAAAGTGTTACATATATATTAATATTGCTTTGAATATTATGTAAAATTAAAAAATATATTATTTTATATAAAATCCGGTTCAACTATGGTTAAACCCGGTTGAATCAGTGAACCAGTACCTTTACCGGTTCAATGTCCAGTCCGATTTTAAAAACATTGAATATAACACTAGATAGGGATACACATAGATTCAAATACATCACCACAACATCGATCAAAATTAAAAATTTCAGATTCAATAGAAAAAAATTATTAAATAGAATTGAAACGGTTGTAGCATGGTAAGAGATGCATCTAATTAAAACCAATAAAATGAATATCAAAATTATACTCTGAATCAAACTTTTACACGACCAACCGTTTCTCGTTAAAAAGCAAGATCAATCTGGTTGCAAAGGGAACACATGGTACAGGTTTTAAAGAGCACGACGAAACTGTGAAAAATTTCTAACAAATAAACTGTTCGAACACAAATGATTGGTGTGCTCCAAAGAAATTTCGTTGGAAAAACAAAACTGATAGGCTTTGGGGTTTTAAATTCCACGGCAGAAAGATTTTCTATTTCTTTTCTTTTTCTTTTTTTTAACATATATAAGTATGGAAGAATCTATGGTGCTTGTCGTGTACCGCAACATACCATTAAAGTGATGTACCGAAATGTATCACAAACAAATTTGTCTTTATTATGTAAATATTAAAAATTATAAGGATTTATTTTATATTAACCATTAATTAAAATTAAATTTTGTTTTTAATAGAATTATAATTTTTTATTAAAGGGTAAACTACAGAGTTGGTCACTCTTGTTTCATTTTTATAAGCGTATGGTCACTTGATTCAAAAAATTTAATTCGTAGTTACTTTTGTTTCGTTTTAATTAAGATGTGATCACTATAACATTAATTAATGTTATTTTGATAATGTGACACGTTAATAAAAGGAAGAAAAAGGGAGAAACTATGACAAATTTAAGAGTAAAAATAAAATCAAAGTTTGCAAAATGGAGAAAATATGACAACTTTCGTGTTGCCATCTTAAATCATATTAATTAATTTAATTCTAATTAAACATTAAAATATCGATAATTACCTATTCAGGCTTCTTTCCTTTTGTGTATTACCATATTAAGTTTTTGTGGGTTGTAGCTTATCTTTCTGCAGATTTCATAGCCAAGAACAACTAATATAAACACTAAGTGTAGACACTAATTTTTCGCCGCCAAAATCTCAACCCACCTCCCCGGATTCTTGGCATAGTCAACAACCATAACCCAACAAACATAGTGTTTCAGTCCAAACAAAACTCTAAACCGCACCTAAAAATAGAGTTTTGAAACACTATAAATAAAGGGGAAGAACACAAGAAAAGGGGGCATCGGTTTCGAAAGCAACACATAATAATCGAAAGAAAATACAGAGAAAGGAAGTACAGTAGCAGGATACGGGGAAACAGATTCGACAAAGGAAGAGAGAGACTTTTACCATTCAGTCGGAGTTCTTCACCGACAACAAGGAATTCCGTTTGAAGATCCGAACGGTGAAACATGAGAAAGAATGGTGGTGAACAACATATTTTAAAACCGGGATGATCCAACGGCTAGAAGTGGCATATCAGAGTGAAAGAAGCCAGATAGTTTTTGACATTTTCGGGACCAATGATGCACTTTCTGGTGAAACGAACCCCGGATCCAAACTCCCCTCACTAAGAAGAAGCGTTCGGTGTAGTTTGGTCACTGTTGGAGACTAACGGCGACGGACGAAGGTCCTTCCGTTCCCGGCGAGAAAACAATGAAGCGCTCACCCTCCTTTTTTTAATCTCTGGTAACAAATGAAATTTGTTCCCTTTTTTTCGTTTTAAATTGGAATGTGGTTTTAATCTGACATATAGAGTTGGGTATACGGGCTACCTGCCCATTTAGCCCGCGGGTTTTGACGGTGCAGGCTTAAACGAAGCGGTTTAAAAAGCCCGCAATCATAAACAATCTTGAATTCTAAGGCCCGCGGCCCGTCTATTTAACCTGCAGGCTAAACGGGCTTACCCGCAACCCGTTAAATAACAACAATTTTAAATGCTTTAAATGCAATAAAAATAATGTTCTAACTTGCTACACCTTTAAAAATGATCCAGCAACTTGAAAAGGAAGGTAGCAGCAAAAGTTTCAATAAGTCTCAAGATAAACAAGTAAATACATAACACCATAACACCATTAAATCTCAAGAAGTCTAAAATAAATAACATCATAACACCATTAAGTCTCAATAAGTCTAAAATAAATAACACCATAACACTATTAAATCTCAATAAGTCTAAAATAAATAACACCATAACACCATTAAGTGTCAATAAGTCTAAAATAAATAACATCATAACACAATTAAGTCTCAATAAGTCTAAAATAAATAACACCATAACACTAATAAGCCTCAATAAGTCTAAATAAAATCAACATCAATAATATTCAATGTTTTTTGAATCATTGGATGTAGTTTAATCTTTCATTTTTCTAATCACCGGAGACTTGTCCACTTCATCTACAATATAATAAAATTCATACTGTATTAGATAGTTTAAATTTTGAAATCAAAAGTAAATTTATAAAGAAATAATTTTACTAAACGTTAAGAGCTGTAATATTTACCTTCAATTAAGCTATAAATGTTGATAAGTATTTGTCACTGAAAATTTCAAGTTTATGCATAACATGTGTTAATACTATATTTTTTATTTAACCTATATAAGTTTACTTTTCGAGTTTAACGTATTTACAACTTTTTAATACTAGTAGATTAGTCGAAATTGTATTTAAGGTATTGCAAGTCACTTTTGGAGCATTCGATGTAAATGTTATTTTGTCTAAACTCCTAGATAGAAATATTTTTTGTTGTTGTGTAAATATTGTGTAGTTAACCAACTTTTTCTCTTTTCCAACTTTACTGCTTGGATGCAAACTAGTGAACCAAAGACAAAGCATTGTTGGTGACCTGAGCAACATTGATCACACGACCTCTAATGGACATAAAATGCGCATAAAACGTGAATTGTCTTCCGTAAAACATAAAAAAATTGGAAAAAAATTAAATTAAGCGGGCTGCCCGCGGTATACCCATTAAACCCACGGGTTTAACTGTCCGAGCTAATAAGCCCGCAATTTAAACGAGCTTTATTTTTTTAGGCATGAAGCCCGCACGGGCCGCGGGTTATACGGGTAGCTCGCGGGCCTTAGTCCATATACCCACCTCTACTGACATAGCAAGTGGAACCCACCAATTGTAATATATTGGGAAAACTACTTATTTGGTCACTTGACATTTGATGAATTATGTTAGCTTTATTTTTCCTTTAAGTTTGGCAATATATTATGCATACAATTCATTATGGTCCTAGAACTTTTATTTTAAATTGAATCCTTAGATTTAGATTTCAATTATTTTAGTCCTAATTTAGATTATTTTATCTAGTATCATTTTCTTTATTATTATTTTTTAAAACTTGTTTTTTCATTTTTTATCTTTTTACCTTTCTTATATATACATATTTTTATATTTATATTTTTTATATTTATATTTTCTTTACTTTATTTTTTATTCTTAATCCATCCTTTTTCCTTTTTTTTCTTTGGTTTACTAAAATATTTATTTATTTATTTCTATTTTACAATATAACATATTTTTAACTTGGTAAGGGCAATTTTAGTCGATCAAAGGTAAGTAATTCAAATTGAGTTTTTAAATTTTAATTTTAATTTCAAATTTTCGTAATTAAGACAACCGACAAATTAATTGGTACCGAAAGAGAAGTACAAGGATGTTAATCCTTCCTTGACTGTAACCGACTCCCGAACTCGACACATTTATGGTAAAATGCAGATAAGGTAAGATGATGTCTGATCCACCTAATTATTTTTAAATGATCGGTGGTGACTCTAACCCAATCATTTCAAGTTGAAGCCTAACTCCAGGGCCCAACCGAAAGACGGTCGCGACAGTTTGGCGACTCCGCTGGGGACAGGTAAGTGAGTCATGCTGAAATTAATTTCCGGTTGTCTTTTTGAGCGAAAATTGCAAGTTTAAATTTTAATTTATTTATTCGATTCCAATTATTTATCTTTGATTATTTTTTTTAAATAAATAGTTGTACTGACGTTTTCTTTCAATGGTTTCAGCGTACTAAGCTTTTTTCATCTAAGGCTCTATACCCGAGCTCTGAACTCTTTTAAGTGGGGGTAAAAACGATGCCTTCGTGAGAATTTATTCTCCGTGTGGGCCTAGATGCTTAGCAAGTAACCTTCGGGATTCATATACCTTATGTCTTTTTGAGTGAAAATTGCAAGTTTAAATTTTAATTTATTTATTCGATTCCAATTATTTATCTTTGATTATTTTTTTCAAATAAATAGTTGTATTGACGTTTTCTTTCAATGGTTTCAGCGTACTAAGCTATTTTCATCTAAGGCTCTATACCCGAGCTCTGAACCCTTTTAAGTGGGGGTAAAAACGACGCCTTCGTGAGAATTTATTCTCCGTGTGGGCCTAGATGCCTAGCAAGTAACCTTCGAGATTCATATACCTTATGTCTTCGTGTGAATTTATTCACCGTGCGGGCATAAGGGAATGTATCCTCTTGAGTTTAACTTAGTCCACATAATCTTGTAATGGGCTTAGGACTAAGGGTCTGGCAAGCTCAAGGGGGCACCAGCAAGGAGAACTCGGATACCTTGTTTAGAACCTAAACCGAGAGACTGTAGGGAATTAGAGCTTACCCTAAAACCTCATTTCAAGCCCTATTCTATTTTGATTATTTTCTGCTTTATTTTCTGTTCAAAGCATGTGAACTAGAAATTTATGCGGTTAGGACTTGTTCAAAATCAACTTACGGGATTGAGATCATGTTCGGGTAGGAATAATAAGCATGTTGGGTAGATAGCATGTGGGGTAAGACTTTTATTATGATTTTGATTATCATATTTATCTCACTAATTTTTTGTCTTCTTCTATTTTATTTTATTTTTTATTTTATCATTTACATCATCCAAAAGAGGTGTTGATCCAACAAAAATGAGTTCGTTAAACGTAAATAATTTGTATTAATGGACAAAGGGGTTATAATAAAATAGATGAAAAGCTCAGAAGTCCAGCTATGGCCAGAGAATACTCAAATGGATCGGGATTTACACTGTGCACACAAAAGTCAACTTTTTGAGCCGGCAAAACGTTGCGGGGGCAAGACGAGAAAAGGTTGATCAAAGACAAAAAGAACAAAGATGGCAAAACGGTAGCTGAAACTAGAGGCCATTGTTGACAAATTCAAGAAGCAAGTAGTTAAACTTCAAATAGTTCCTATCGTTGGAGGGCTCCAATGACACTTTCGTTAGGAACATGCTTAGCAAAGAGTGAAAACCAGAAATGCAACCATTCGAGACTTCTTGGGACAAGTAAAAAAAGTAGCTTGTCACCTACACGGTTCAGCCAAAGAAGCCAGAGCGGTTCGACGGGGTATTCAACTCAACCTGTTAAAAGTTGTTCGGGGTCTATACCTTTAAAATGTCTTTTTTCTTTTAAGATACCACTTTTGTCCCCAATAAGGATTATTTATAATAACATACTCATTTTTTATCAATGCCTCGAACATTGCATGCATCATGCATTCCTGTATATTTTGCATTATTTTTCTCTTTTTTATTACATTCACATGTCTCATAAAAAAATGAGAACATTTCGATCCTATTCCCATGACTTACAAGGAACTTTACCAACAACTTTTTGACACTAACGTAGAGTCGCCATACCCGGTGGAACCAATGAAGCCCCATACCCTAGGTGGTATGATGAGAACACTCATTGCAAATATCATGGTGGTGTCCAAGGGCACACTATCAAGAACTACTTCACATCCAAGAGAATCGTGCAAAAGATGCGTAACAAGAATTGGATCGACTTCAGTAACTCGGGGGAATCCAAATAAAGAAGAAGATCATTTCATCATTTGTAGTATTTTGTTTGAATTTGTTTTTCCTCTTTTCTCAATTTTTTAAGGAGATTTAAATGAATTTATGCTACTTTAAAGATGGTGAGCAATGAATCAAATTTGTAAACTTGAAATTATTTGAATATCAGCTGAATTAAAAACTCTGTAAATGATGGGAGTTACAGATATTTGATAAAGTGGCATGATCTTACCCCAAAAGGCACACCCAAACACCACATCTTTCTCTTGCAGGGACTGACATAGTCTTCTCCTCTCATAAAAGAATGAAAAGAGGCTTGGTATTTAGATGTGCATAGGCGCGGACAACATGGGACATCTTTTTCATATGACATTACTATACTTTTTGTTTAAGACCTTCAATGATGATGATGATCTTTACAGATGAAATAGTCGAGTAGGTGAATCTAGTTTAGGTCAGTTGCTTGGAAATTGAACTCTAAAGATGAAATTTTTGACTTCCAACAACACTAGACTATAACAGGTTCTTCTTGACAATCTTAAGAAATTAAATCAGTAAAGTTGAGCTATTCCACTAAGGCAATTGGTTATAGAGGAAACTTGAAAGCCCTGGCTTTATAAATAGATTGTGTTCAAACCATGACATTGTTCGAACGTTTGGCAACTCGGTGTTTGCTCCACTGCTATTGTCCGGCCGAAGACTTTGTGATGAGATGAACCCTTCAGTTAACTTGATAAAAGTGATTATAATATTAAGATGTACCTCTAAATCAATTGGTTGAACACTCTGGCTTTATGGATTCGGCTAGCCAGATAATGGCAAATTAAATCAGATTTATCTAAACAAGAAATTTTCGGTAATGATGGACTAAGGGAGTTAAGGAACACCTGTTATAGTCAATTTCACACAAGCACTCAAGAATTTCATTTTTAGATCGATATTTTTGCACTACCTTTGTTAGAGGAGCCTACAAAGCTGTAACAAATGGAAGATTTCAGAGGACCGAAATAGAAGGTCTAGTAATTGATCATGCTAGTTGCATCATTTTGTCCGCATCCAATTAAAATGCCAAGCCAAAAAAGGGCATGTTACAATGACCGAGAAATGACATTTTTTATGGCTGAAACCTTAGAAAATAGGAGGCCAACCTAAAGCCAACTCATTTATTTGAACATTTTTCAAATAGATATAACTCTGAAAACATGAAAGAGCTATTGATTCTTTTGATATCCTTTGAATTCATGTTTATGATTTAAATCTATTGCGAGCTTGAATTAAGAAAGAATGTTTTACAGGATTATTCCCTTTTAAAATAAGAGAAAAGGAAAAACATTTTCAAACAGGACAGTCTCAAATATGAAAAGCTGCAACTCGAGAAGAAAGTGGGGCATGGTCGGTTCCGAGTACAAGACCATCGGACAAAAATGAGACTTCATCCATGACTAATTCATATTGAATGCATCTTAGACATACTTAAGAGCATCATATTTATTTTTCTCACATACATAATGTTTTGCAGATTTTAGAGTCAAGTTTCGACTTCAAAATGGAAGATACTCGATTCAAGAGCACCTTCAACAAAAGACATTCGAGTTCAATTACACTCAGCTCAAAGGCACATCATTTACAGCATAGCTCAATAAGAGAAGAGCTACCTGGAAACAAAAGACCTTCGAGTTCAATTACACTCAGCTCAAAGTCACATCATTTGCAGCCTAGCTCAAGGCAAGAAGGGCTATCTGCCAACAAAAAACCTTTGAGTTCGATTACACTCAGCTCAAAGGCACATCATTTGTAGCATAGCTCAAGGCAATAAGGGATATCTGCCAACAAAATACCTTCGAGTTCGATTACACTTAGCTTAAAGGCATATCATTTGTAGCATAGCTCAAGGCGAAAATGTAACCCCCTAGACCCGGTCTGTGAGTTAGACTCAAACCTAAGTGGTCACATATCCCATTCAGAGGTTTTTTTTTTATATATCTTACAATACATTATATTAATAATACAGATATGTCCAAAATTATAGCAAATACATGTCACCAAACATAACTGAAAAACATATAGAAATATATGTTCGTACAAAATAAGTAGTTGATTTCCACTGATGCCAAATCTGCTAGCTTATTGTCTGCTACTATCTGAAAAAGGGTAAAAACTACAGAATGAGCTAAAAAGCTCAGTGTGCTCCATACAGTATATAAGAAAAATATACAGATAAAATCTTTCAATGAAATCGGTTTATGCAATATGTTTTTATTTTTATTTTTAAAACATGAACACTACCCCCATCCGTTCACATCATAGTTGTGTAGGTTCCCCAGAACCATACACCCAACTGCACATGCCATTTAGAACCTGAGCACAAAGCCGAGAAGTCTGCAGATAATCTTCCTTCAACAATACCCCCCCAAATGACAATGAATGTATTCAATTGAAAACAATGATTAATCACTTAAAACATAACAAATATTTCATACTTAGAAACCATATGCAGAAATACGGAAATCAGAATTCAAATCAATAATTCAGATATCAGATAAGCAGATCTCAGAAATCGGTATGAAATACCTTAATTCAGAAATTATATCAGAATATACAGCAAATCAAATATCAAATACTCGGTATTCAGATAAATTATTTAAATCAGTAATATAATACTGTTAGGAAACACACCTGTAACAGTCTGGGAAATCAGATAGGGAAGCCTATTACTGGGTATGTCGATCACGTTCTACTGCAGCGCTAGACCCTACGAATTGAAAAATCCATATTGGAATCCTAATATAAATAATCTAAATATTATTTAAATAATATACGGAAACCTACGGGTAATTCTTGTAGTACGCGGTTCAGGCTGATCTAACGAACGGATAATACCGGACCTAATTGATCCTTGCTCAGGTGAAACACGAGTACCTTCATAAAATATTTTATTGAAAAAAAAATCATTGACCAAATCTCATTTAAATAATCAAAATATTAAGCCTTTTGGGTTTACAAGCTCGATTCGGGAATTTTGGGTCAGAATTTGGAAAACGGAATTCGGAATCAAATTCAGGACGTCGAAAAATATAAAGTATGACCTTCCGAAATTTCGAATTCTTGGTCAAAATTAAAGTCAACAGGGTTGACTGATGATTTGGAGACTTTCGGGTTTGAATTTAGCAAAACGGACCCCAAAAACGGATTCGGAACGTCGAAAACTATCAGGATAGATATTCTTGGTCGAAAACAAAGGTCGTTTAATAGCTGGTCAAAGCCGGTCAAAGTTCTGGTCAAAGGAGGTCAACAAACTGTCAAACATTTTACACAAATAGCACCCTTTTAAAAAATTACCAAAATAGCACCCATTTCGAATTAATTCCAGAATAGCACAAAAACCGAATTAATTCCCAGAATAGCACCGGTCAACGGTCAACGGGTCGGGTCAACGGGTCAGGTAAACGGGTAAATGGGTCGTGACCGGTCAAACCGGTCAAAACCGGTTTTCAGCGTTCACTCGCCTGCGGTGGCGCGTGTGGGCGCGAGCGACGTCCTCCGGGGCTCTAAAAATCACGGAAAAATTTCTAAAAATTATTTTGAGCGATTTCGAGATACTTAAAAAGATCGGTTCAAATTTTTGAACGGCGGAGAGCTCGATTTCGACTCGGCCGAATCTTTGACTGATCCACCTCCCCACGCGCCGCCGTCAACAGAGATCGAGGATGACACCGGCGGACTCGGAACGGCACAAGGAACACGATGGTGCGGGAGGTGTCGTAAAAGGAGCAACGATCGGCGATGAATTTAGGATTTTCTAGGCGATTGAGCTTAAAAAAAAGTCGATGCTTTGACTTGAAATTCACGACGTTTGGCAGCGTTTCGCTTTTAATTAAATTGAAGGGTTTGTTCCTCGCTTGATGATGAACACGATGGTGGTTTCAAAACGACGATCGGAATTCGGTCAGTGTCGGAATCGTCGTCGGAAGTTGAGGTAAGGAAATGGAAATTTGGGAGGAATTGGGTTCTGATTTTCAGAACCCAATTCACGCATATATCATATATATAAACCAAATACCTAACTTTTTTGGGTAAATTCAGGGCTTGGTCCCTGAATTTTCTTTAACTCTAAAACAAGCTACAAGTTTTAAAATCTTTCAGTTTAGTCCCTAAAAATTACCAATTTTCACAATTAAATCTTCAATTCCATTTAACTATTATTTTGATATTATCGGGTTGTTACACAATTCTCCCCCTCTACAAGAAATTTCGTCCTCGAAATTTACCTTATGAAAACAGATGAGGAAATTGAACCTCCATTGACTCCAATGTCTCCCAAGTAGCTTCTGAGGGGCTACGATTACTCCACTGCACTTTGACCATTGGAATACGCCTATTCCGAAGGACTCGCTCTTCCCTCTCTAAAACCTGAACAGGCTCCTCCTCATATGACAAATCAGGTCTCAGCTCTACCTCATCAACCTGAATGATGTGATCTGGATCTGGACGGTATCGCCTCAACATAGAAACATGAAAAACATCATGAATACGACTGAGCTGGGAAGGCAACTCAAGCTGATAAGCAACAGGTCCAACTTTCTTCAGAATACGATACGGCCCAATAAATCGCGGACTCAGTTTACCTTTACGTCCAAATCTCAATACCTTCTTCCATGGAGATACCTTGAGAAAAACCTGATCTTCAACCTCAAACTCGATATCCTTACGTCGCTTATCTACGTATGACTTCTGCCTATCAAATGCCTCTCTTAAACGATCACAGATCAGTCTGACAGTATCTTCAGTCTCTCGAACCAAATCTGGACCCAAAGTTTTTCTATCATGTAACTCTGTCCAACATATAGGAGTACGACATCTACGGCCATACAGAGCCTCGTACGGTGCCATGCGAATACTCGCCTGATAACTATTATTGTAAGCAAACTCAGCTAACGGCAAGAAATCTTCCCAACTACCACGAAAATCAATCACACAACCCCGTAATATATCCTCCAACACCTGAATCACTCGCTCAGACTGTCCATCAGTTTGAGGATGAAAAGCTGTACTGAAATTCAAACGAGTACCCAGAGCCTCGTGCAAAGCTTTCCAGAACCTAGAAGTGAATCTCGGATCTCGATCAGATATGATAGACAACGGAACACCATGAAGTCTAACGATCTCATAAATGTATAACTTAGCCAGTTTATCCAGAGAATAATTAACCCGAATAGGGATAAAGTGCGCTGACTTGGTGAGTCGATCAACAATCACCCAGATAGAATCCTTTTTGGAAGGAGTTAGAGGAAGACCAGTAACGAAGTCCATCGTAATACGCTCCCATTTCCACTCAGGAATCTTAATTGACTGTAATAATCCAGACGGATGCTGGTGCTCTGCCTTAACCTGCTGACAAGTCAAACACCTTGCCACAAAATCTGAAATATTCTTCTTCATACCAGTCCAAAAGTAGCGCTCTTTGAGATTATTGTACATTTTGTCCCCACCAGGATGCATAGCATAAAGACTACTATGAGCCTCCTGAAGAATAACCCGTTTCAACTCATCATCTTTAGGAACGCAGTAACGACCGTGAAAACACAAAATACCATCCTGATCCACAGTATACTCCGAACTCGATCCTTGCTTAACTTGTTCAATAATGGGAAGCAACGAGTTATCAAGAAGTTGTTTAGCCTTAATCTCCTCGGCCAAAGTAGGTTTAACCTGTAACTCTGCTAACAAACTATTATCATCAAATAAGCTCAAGTTGGCAAATAAGGCTCTGAGGTCTGATATCGCCGTACGGCTCAAGGCGTCTGCCACTACATTAGCCTTCCCTGGATGATATTCTATCTCAAAATCATAGTCCTTTAAAATCTCCAACCAGCGACGCTGTCTCAAATTTAATTCTTTCTGAGTAAGCAGATACTTCAGACTCTTATGATCAGTATAGATATAACACTTTTCTCCGTAGAGGTAGTGTCTCCAGATCTTTAAAGCAAAAACCACCGCAGCTAATTCCAGATCGTGAGTAGGATAATTACGCTCATGCGACCTTAACTGACGTGACGCATAAGTGACAACCTTCTTCTCTTGCATCAAAACACATCCTAATCCAGAATGAGAAGCATCACTGTAGACAGAAAAATCCTTCCCAGATTCAGGCTGAATCAACACTGGGGCTTGAGTTAAAACAGTCTTCAATTTCTCAAAGCTAGCTTGTTGGTCCTCAGACCAGACAAATGGAACGTCTTTCCTCAATAGTTTCGTCAAAGGAGCTGCAATAAGGGAGAACCCCTCAACGAAACGACGGTAGTAACCAGCTAAGCCCAAGAAACTACGGATCTCAGAGACGTTTATGGGTTGCTTCCAGTTCATAATAGCCTCCACTTTGCTCGGATCCACCTGAATACCATCAACAGAGACGATATGTCCAAGAAAAGTCACTTCGCTGAGCCAGAACTCATACTTGCTCAACTTAGCGTATAGCTTATTCTCCCTTAGAGTCTGAAGAACAATTCTTAAATGCTCCTCATGTTCTACTTCACTTCTAGAATACACCAGTATATCATCAATGAATACAACTACAAACTGGTCCAAATAAGGTCGAAACACTCTATGCATCAGATCCATAAAAGCAGCAGGGGCATTAGTTAACCCGAATGACATCACTAAAAACTCATAATGCCCATATCGAGTACGGAAAGCAGTCTTCGGAATATCTGAATCTTTCACTTTAAGTTGATAATAACCAGATCTTAAGTCTATCTTTGAAAAGATAGAAGCCCCTCGAAATTGGTCAAATAGATCGTCGATTCTGGGCAGAGGATATTTATTTTTAACAGTGAGCTTATTTAGTTTTCTATAATCAATACAGAGTCTCAATGTCCCATCTTTCTTCTTGACAAAGAGAACTGGAGCTCCCCACGGTGATACACTGGGTCGGATAAATCCCCTGTCCAACAACTCCTGGAGTTGGATTTTCAGTTCTTTAAGCTCCTTTGGGGCCATACGATAAGGAGCCATTGAAACCGGGGTGGAACCAGAATAGACTTCAATCACAAACTCGACTTCTCTATCTGCAGGTAATCCAGGCAACTCCTCGGGAAAAACATCGGGAAATTCCTTGACAATTCGGATGCCTTCAATATCGGATTGCGATCTCCTAGTGTCCAAAATATAAGCAAGAAACGCCTCGGAACCCTTCCTGATCATCTTCTCCGCTACTAAAGCAGACACAACATTCGTCAGAAATCCACGTCGTTCCCCGATCATTACAATCTTTTAATTATCTGAGGTCTTCAGAACAGCTCTCTTAGTCTCAAAATCAATATTTACTCGATGTTTGTCCAACCAATCTACACCGAGAATCAAATCGAACTCTTTAAAGGGTAACTCCATCAGGTCAGCCAGAAAAATCTCCCCATTGATCTCTATAGGGCACTCTCTAAAAATACGATCCAACACGATGGATTGGCCTAAGGGACTTTGAACTATCACTGAACGCTCAGTATTCTCAACAGGAATATTTAGACCCTCAGAAACGGAATGTGATACATAGGAATTTGTAGAGCCACTATCAAACAATGCAAAGTATGGAACTGAATGAATAGTAACAGTACCTGCAGTCACATTTGGCCCATTACGATCTTGTCAAAGTCTAGCAGTGTAAACCAATGCAGGTTGTCTGGCCTCAGATCTGACTTGACCCTACTCTGAGATGCTCGGACCCTATTAACTGATCCAGGTGCTCTCTCCTTAGTACGACCACCCGCAGGAGTCTGAACAGTACTCTGAGTACGAGCGGGAGTACGAGCTGGTGTCTGAACTGTAGAAACTGACACTGTGCAATCCCTTATAATATGGTCACTAGAACCACATCTAAAACATGTGCCCAATTTTCTTCTGCATTCCCCAAGATGATGTTTCCCACAGTAATCACATGTCTGCAAAGGTTGCAACCCAGAAGATCCACCATGTCTAGTAGACTGAAAAGTTGAAGCACCAGATGCAACAGGTCTGACACTCGCACCGCCTCTCTGAAAGGAATCACCCCTGCCTCTCTTACTAGGATGTGCAGAAGAATTAACAGAACCAGAAGGCCTCCTGAATCGGGGTTGAGCTCGATCACTATCTCTCCTGTGCTCCATACCCAGTCGCTCTATTTCCTCAGCAGTCTTGGCTATCTCAACCAAAGCATCAAAATTCCTCTCTCGGTGAGTAGCGACTCGACTCCTGATTTCATACCTGAGTCCATTCTCGAACCTCAAGCATCGATCTGTCTCAGTATCCACAAGTCCAGGAGCATATCGGCTTAATCGGATAAATTCAACCTCATAATCCATAACAGACATATTACCCTGCTCCAGATTCTGAAACTCCTGGCGTCGCTCCTGCAGATATCTCTCTCCGATGTAGCGACTTCGGAAGCGCGTCTTGAAAAGATCCCATGTTAATTGGTTCCTCGGAATACTACCAGAAATGGATTGCCACCATCTGAAGCTTTCTTTCTTCAACATAGTTAGGGCCCCCTTTATCTTTTGCTCAGGTCTGAGGTCCATCTCATCCATAATCCTCTCTGTGTCCTCCAGCCAATACTCAGCGTCTGTCGGAGGTCCACCAGTAATACCCTCAAATGGTACTACACCAGCAGCAACCAGAGAATTTGAAATCTCCACTGCAGTCATGTTACTAGGGGCTCTAGCAGCTCTCTGAAACATGCGGAAGATAGCTCTATTAATGACGTCTTCATTCATCTCAGTATCCTCATCTTCAGTGACGGGAGGGTCTCTCACGGGAGTAAACTGATCATCATGAGAAAGAGTCGGATCTACTTGCGGAACAGAAGGATCACGTGCTGACATCGGATCGTCTATCGTAACAGAAGGTCGAGTGACTCGCCCTCTACCACGTCCACGTCCTGTCCTACGACCTCTAGCAGCATTCATCGTTGGATCTATAAGGCTCTACAGAAAAAATTTGAAACATGTGTCAGATTAGCATCAGGGATCTCGAGAAAACTTTAAATCATAACATAAGGTGACATTTTTTTTAAATCCAAAATTTAGGACTCATATACAGTCCGAGTATTTAAAACTGAAAGCTCTGATACCACCAAATGTAACCCCTAGACCCGGTCTGTGAGTTAGACTCAAACCTAAGTGGTCACATATCCCATTCAGAGTTTTTTTTTATATCTTACAATACATTATATTAATAATACAGATATGTCCAAAATTATAGCAAATACATGTCACCAAACATAACTGAAAAACATATAGAAATATATGTTCGTACAAAATAAGTAGTTGATTTCCACTGATGCCAAATCTGCTAGCTTACTGTCTGCTACTATCTGAAAAAGGGTAAAAACTACAGAATGAGCTAAAAAGCTCAGTGTCCTCCATACAGTATATAAGAAAAATATACAGATAAAATCTTTCAATGAAATCGGTTTATGCAATATGTTTTTATTTTTATTTTTAAAACATGAACACTACCCCCATCCGTTCACATCATAGTTGTGTAGGTTCCCCAGAACCATACACCCAACCGCACATGCCATTTAGACCCTGAGCACAAAGCCGAGAAGTCTGCAGATAATCTTCCTTCAACAATACCCCCTCAAATGACAATGAATGTATTCAATTGAAAACAATGATTAATCACTTAAAACATAACAAATATTTCATACTTAGAAACCATATGCAGAAATACGGAAATCAGAATTCAAATCAATAATTCAGATATCAGATAAGCAGATCTCAGAAATCGGTATGAAATACCTTAATTCAGAAATTATATCAGAATATACAGCAAATCAAATATCAAATACTCAGTATTCAGATAAATTATTTAAATTAGTAATATAATACTGTTAGGAAACACACCTGTAACAGTCTGGGAAATCAGATAGGGAAGCCTATTACTGGGTATGTCGATCACGTTCTGCTGCAGCGCTAGACCCTACGAATTGAAAAATCCATATTGGAATCCTAATATAAATAATCTAAATATTATTTAAATAATATACGGAAACCTACGGGTAATTCTCGTAGTACGTGGTTCAGGCTGATCTAACGAACGGATAATACCGGACCTAATTAATCCTTGCTCAGGTGAAACACGAGTACCTTCATAAAATATTTTATTGAAAAAAAATCATTGACCAAATCTCATTTAAATAATCAAAATATTAAAATATTAAGCCTTTTGGGTTTACAAGCTCGATTCGGGAATTTCGGGTCAGAATTTGAAAAAACGGACTTCGGAATCAAATTCAGGACGTCGAAAAATATAAAGTATGACCTTCCGAAATTTCGAATTCTCTGTCAAAATTAAAGTCAACGGGGTTGACTGATGATTTGGAGACTTTCGGGTTTGAATTTAGCAAAACGGACCCCAAAAATGGATTCGGGACGTCAAAAACTATCAGGATAGGTATTCTTGGTCGAAAACAAAGGTCGTTTAATAGCTGGTCAAAGTCGGTCAAAGTTCTGGTCAAAGGAGGTCAACAAACTGTCAAACATTTTACACAAATAGCACCCTTTTAAAAAAATTACCAAAATAGCACCCATTTCGAATTAATTCCCAGAATAGCAAAAAACCGAATTAATTCCCAAAATAGCACGGTCAACGGGTCGGGTCGGGTCAACGGGTCAGGTAAACGGGTAAACCGGTCGTGACCGGTCAAAACCGGTTTTCAGCGTTCACTCGTCTGCGGTGGCGCGTGTGGGCGCGTGCGACGTCCTCCGGGGCTCTAAAAATCACGGAAAAATTTCTAAAAATTATTTTGAGCGATTTCGAGATACTTACAAAGATCGGTTCAAATTTTTGAACGGCGGAGAGCTCGATTTCGACTCGGCCGAATCTTTGACTGATCCACCTCCCCACGCGCCGCCGTCAACGGAGATCGAGGATGACACCGGCGGACTCGGAACGGCACAAGGAACACGATGGTGCGGGAGGTGTCGTAAAAGGAACAACGATCGGCGATGAATTTAGGATTTTCTAGGCGATTGAGCTTAAAAAAAACGTCGATGCTTTGACTTGAAATTCACGACGTTTGGCAGCGTTTCGCTTCAATTAAATTGAAGGGTTTGTTCCTCGCTTGATGATGAACACGATGGTGGTTTCAAAACTACGATCGAATTCGGACGGTGTCGGAATCGTCGTCGGAAGTTGAGGTAAGGAAATGGAAATTTGGGAGGAATTGGGTTCTGATTTTCAGAACCCAATTCACGCATATATCATATATATAAACCAAATACCTAACTTTTTTGGGTAAATTCAGGGCTTGGTCCCTGAATTTTCTTTAACTCTAAAACAAGCTACAAGTTTTAAAATCTTTCAGTTTAGTCCCTAAAAATTACCAATTTTCACAATTAAATCTTCAATTCTATTTAACTATTATTTTGATATTATCGGGTTGTTACAGAAAAGGGCTACCTACCAACAAAACACCTTCGAGTTCGATTACACTCAGCTCAAAGGAACATTATTTGCAGCATAGCTCAAGGTAAGAAGGGCTATCTTCCAAAAAAAGACCTTCGAGTTCGATTACACTCAGCTCAAAGGCACATCATTTGTAGCATAGCTCAAGGTAAGAAGGGTTATTTGCCAACAAAAGACCTTCGAGTTCGATTACACTCATCTCAAATGCACATCATTTGTAGCATATCAAAAGGAAAGAAGGGCTATCTGCCAACAAAAGACCTTCGAGTTCGATTACACTCAGCTCAAAGGCACATCATTTGCAGCATATCACAAGGCAAGAAGGGTTATCTTCCAACAAATGACCTTCGAGTTCGATTACACTCAGGTCAAAGGCACATCATTTGCAGTATATCTCAAGGCAAGAAGGGTTATCTGCCAACAAAAGACCTTCGAGTTCGATTACACTCAGCTCAAAGGCACATCATTTGCAGCATATCTCAAGCCATGAAGGGTTATCTGCCAACAAAAAACCTTCGAGTTCGATTACATTCAACTCAAAGACACATCATTTGCAGCATAACTCAAGGCAAGAAGGGCTATCTGCCAACAAAAGACCTTTGAGTTCGATTACACTCAACTCAAAGGCACATCATTTACAGCATATCTCAAGGCAAGAAAGGTTATCTGCCAACAAAAGTCCTTCGAGTTTGATTATACTCAGCTAAAAAGAACATCATTTGCAGCATAACTCAAGGCAAGAAGGGTTATCTGCCAACAAAAGACCTTCGATTTCTATTACGCTCAGCTCAAAGGCACATCATTTGCAGTATAGCTCAAGGCAAGAAGGGCTATCTGCCAACAGAAGACCTTCGAGTTCGATTACACTCAGCTCAAAGAAACATTATTTGCAGCATATCTCAAGGCAAGAATGGTTATCTGCCAACAAAAGACCTTCGAGTTCGATTACATTCAGCTCAAAGGCATATCAAATTTATAGCATAACTCAATGTGAGAAGGGTTATCTGTCATCAAAGACCTTCTCGATTACATTCAACTCAGAGGCAAATCAAATTTATAGCATAACTCAAGGTGAGAAGGGTTATTTGTCATCAAAGACCTTCGAGTTCGATTACATTCAACTCAGAGGCAAATCAAATTTACAGCATAGCTCAAAGAAAGAAGGGTTATCTGTCAACAAAATTGTCGAGTTCGATTACATTCAACTCAGAGGCAAATTAAATTTACAACATAGCTCAAGGCAAGAAGGGTTATATGTCAATAAAATTGTCGAGTTCGGTTCCATTCAGCTCGATGACACATCAATCACACTACTTTCCGGTTGCAGGTCAAGGTTTTCAAGTCGAAAAGAAGACCAGGGTTAGTCGTGCCTTAGTGACAAGAAACCTTTTTCTGGCAGCATAACTTAAGTCGAGAAAGGCTATCTGTCAACGAATATTTCTGAGTTTGATTTTGAGAGACTATCAACCACATGGTGGAGTCAAGGAACTATTTTTTAGTCAAATTTTTAAACCAATGTCTTTAAACCGTGAAGAAAACCGAAGGTGACTACAATTTGGCAACGAGAAGTCACATTCCAATTCAAATTCCGAACTACGACTTCCATTCCATATCATTTCAAGATAGACTTGACTTCGCGACGGAGAGTCATCCACAATTAAATTCGACAAGGAGTTATTCTTAATTGAAATATCAGAGCCAATTTTCAACTCCACCGAAGGAAAATTAGTGTCTTTTTATCTTTGTCATATTTTTTGTTCCACGAAAAATGACAAAGAGGGGCAGCTGTAGGCACTAATTTTTCACCACCAAAATCTCAACCCACCTCCCCCGATTCTCGGCACAGTCAACAACCATAACCCAACAAACACAGTGTTTCAGTCCAAACAAAACTCTAAACAGCACCTAAAAATAGAGTTTTGAAACATTATATATAAAGGGGAAGAACACAAGGAAAGGAGGCATCAGTTTTGAAAGCAACACATAATAATCGAAAAGAAATACGGGGGGAAAAAGTACAGTAGAAAGATACGGGGGAAACAGATTCGAAAAAGAAAGATAGCGACTTTTACCATTCGGCTGGAGTTCTTCACCGACGACAGAGACTTCCGTTCAAAGATCCCAATGGTGAAACGGGAGAAAGAAAGGTGGTGAACAACATATTTTAAAATCGGGATGATCCGACGGCTAGAAGTGACAGATCGGAGTGAAAGAAGCATGATAGTTTTGACATTTTCAGGACCAATGATGCACTTTCTGGTAAAACGAACCCTGTACCCAAACTCCTCTTGCTGAGAAGAAGCGTTCGGTGTAGTTTGGTCACTGTTGGAGAATAACGGCGACGGACGAAGGTCCTTCTGTTTCCGGCGAGAAAACAACGAAGCGCTCACCCTCCTTTTTTTAGTCTCGGTAACAAATGAAATTTGTTTTCTTTTTTCGTTTTAAAATGAAATGTGGTTTTAATCTGACATAGCAAGTGGAGCCCACCAATTGTATTATATTGGGAAAACTACTTATTTGGTCACTTGACATTTGATGAATTATGTTAGCTTTATTTTTCCTTTAAGTTTGGCACTATATTATGCATACAATTCATTATGGTCCTAGAACTTTAATTTTAAATTGAATCCTTAGATTTAGATTTCAATTATTTTAGTCCTGATTTAGATTATTTTATCTAGTATCGTTTTCTTTATTATTATTTTTAAAACTTTTTTTCATTTTTTTATTTCTCTTTTTACATTTCTTATATATATATACATTTTTTATTTTTTTATTTTATTTACTTTATTATTTTTTTATATTTTTTTCTTAATCCAACATTTTTTCCTTTTTTTCTCTTTGGTTTACTAAAATATTTATTTATTTATTTCTATTTTACAATCTAAAATCTTTTTGACTTGTTAAGGGAAATTTAGTCGATCAAAGGTAAGTAATTCGAATCGAGTTTTTAAATTTTAATTTTAATTTCAAATTTTCATAATTAAGATAACCGACAAATTAATTGGTACCGAAAGGACAGTACAAGGGTGTTAATCTTTTCTTGATTGTAACCGACTCCCTAATTCGACACATTTCTGGTAAAACATAGATCATGTAAGATGGTGTCCAATCCACCTAATTGTTTTTAAATGATCGGTGGTGACTCTAATCCAATCATTTCAAGTCGAAGCCCAATTCCGGGGCCCAACCGAAAGACGGCCGCGACACTAAGAAACACTAGGAATTCTTTATCAACAATGGATTCATTGCCTCCATTAGAGCCAACTTCAAGAATTCAATAGTCTTTTTAAGCTCTTCATTGTCAAACCACGTTCATTTCGAGTTCCCATCAAGAAAAGCTAGATCATTACGATGGATCCATGCTGGATATTTTATCACCTTTTTTTTGGGGAAGATGAAGCTATCGAAACGACATAAAAGATAGGTTTGGGGGAAGAAAACACATTGAGGGGTAAATTGATATTTTATCCCTGAATTATTCCGGGTTTATAAAAAGACCATGATTAATAATTTATCTAAACTTTAAGTGTTCAAATAAAAATTAAAACATTTTACTAACGTGCCACATTATCAAAATAACAAAAGTTAACGTCACAGTGATCACATCATCAAAATAACATAAGTTAACATCACAGTGACCACATCTTAATTAAAACGAAACAAAAGTGACCACATCTTAATTAAAACGAAACAAAAGTGACTACGAATTAAATTTTTTGAATTGAGTGACCATACGTTTATAAAAATGAAACTAGAGTGACCAACTCTATAGTTTACCCTTTAACAAAAAAATATAATTATATAAAAAAATAAAATTTAATTTTAATTAATGGCTAATATAAAATAAATCCTTATACTTTTTAATATTTACATCATAAAGATAAATTTGCTTGTGGTACATTTTTAGTACATCATTTTAGTGGTATATTGTGGTACACGACAAACCTGTAAAATCTTCCATATAAGTATAATATTATTAAAAGAAATAAATAAAATATTAAATATATCACAAACATTTAAAATTAATAGATAAAGTAATTGATATATAAAATAGACAAACAAATATAAAACGAAATACAGGGAATGGGTAAGAGATTCGGTGGAGTTGGAATTTCAAATTCATCTATGGGTTAATAAGATGAAAGGTCTCCAAAGTTTTTAGAACTTTTAAAATTGTCCCCAAAATTTATAAGGTTTCCCAAAAAAATCCATAACGGACATTTATTCAATCTAGTCCCAAATTTAAAATCAAAACAAATAAAAAATATAATTTATCAATACTAAAATATTAACCCCAATTTTGGAGTGTGACAAAACTATTTGATATATTATTTTTTATTGAATCTTCTTTTAAATATTAATAATTAAATAAGTTTACATGAATATTTATTACAATGTTAATCAAATAATGAAATTTTAATTGTAATGAAAATTCAATAAGATTACTTTTAATATAAAAATAAAAGTTAGTTTATGATTATTTTATTAAAATTTTGATATATACATATGAAAATTTATAATTAATTTGATTTCAATTTGATTATAATGAAATTTAGGATTAGTTAGGCATGTGTGACCACGTTATAATAAGAGTGAAAAATATATTAACGATCAGTGATTAAATGGGTGATTGTATTTTTAGAGGTTTTAGGTTCGAGCACTAGAAACTGTAAGGATGTTTGAGAATGTTTAGAACATATACTACCTTGTGATCACAATAAGTCAATAAGAAAAATAATTGATTAATATTTTAGGATGATCACATGATCCTATGTTAAAGATTGTATTGTATTAAGTTGTCGAATTCTTTTTTTTTTAGGTTGAACTTAATGGTATATTATATGTATATTATAAGATCAAAGTAAACTATATCATTTGAATCAACTAAATTTGTTATCATTTCTATTCAAGTGATTAAATCTGTTTAATTATGATTTTCATGATGAAATATATTATATATATGATTATTCTATGCTAGACTATATGATCATAACATACTACTCTTTTTATCCTACTAAATTTATTATCATTTAACTTTCATTGATTAAATTTATTTAATCTTAATCTTAATGATCAAACATATTATACGATAATGATATTAGACTACATGATCAACGTACACTACACCCAACCTACCGGTCATGTATTGGTCATGTACATTATACATGTACTAGTGATCAAATACATCATGTACACACTTATATATGTACTAATGATCATGTGCAAGTCATCATTATATTGCCATGTATATATAAAATGAAGTATACATATGACATATACAGATAAAGATATATACACCCCTCCCTGTCACCATAAATTGTAGAAGAATGTTTCAGCAAGAACCATGTCGTTTTCGCCAACCACCCTCGCTTGTTCATCGCGAAACACTTGGCTTACAACTACATTGGTCTTATCTCTTATGGCACTGCCATTATTGACCACATTTCACCAGGCTCGCTCAATGACAATTAAAATGCCACTGCGTTTGCACCATGGCAAAGAAAAAGACATTATTTGGAGAACACAACGTGAAATCAGTCACCCATAAAAATGCAAATCCTGCTTTCTAAATGAAAAATCCACTGGAAAGATAAAAGCTACATTGGCATTAACCTGCGAAAATATGGAACATCGTTCTGCCCGTATTTACAAATTTGAAGAGACATTGATGCAATACAAAATTTTCAGACAACTACAATTCCGAATTTACCTTCTAAGTAGTTGAGTAAAACTATTACATCCAGCTCAGCTGTGTAATACTTTGCAAAAATCCCTCTTCTTTAGAGATCCATCTTCCAAAAGCATTCTTACTACCTGGATCATGAGCTTTTTTTCTAGTGTACCAACTTCGGTCAGATACGGCTCAACGGTCACATTGGTTTTACCCTTTGACCCTGAGAGAATTCACAGGCTTCACTGAATGACGCCGGTCTAATTTCTGCTGGGGTTATGAAACAGTCCATTGACAGGCCTGGAACATTGAATGCCACTTCTTCAATTACCCATGCTTCCTCCATTCTGGTCCTAGTGTGACTCATTGCAGTTTCCCCAAAGCGGAAAAGGGTCACTACAGACTGACCTGAGTGAGCAATCATTACTCCCTCAACAGGTCTGTAATCCTCGAGGAATGAATTGATTGTTGTCTCCCAGTACACAGCAACACCCCCATTATTCTGAATTCTGGTCAAATGTGAATCTTCCAAGTGCACAAGAAGCCCCGTCTTCTGGCTGAAGTAGCCGAATAAAACATGTCTTATGATCTCCGCTGGTCCTTCACTCCTGGCCTTCAATGTTGCAGGATCCGCAGAAAGCTTGAGGGTAAAGCAGTCCTCCCCATTTACCTTCTTTTCCCCAATGCATCTTGCATGGCTAAACATGGTTGCTGTTGTTCTTGGATCAAGACCCTGCAACAAGAACAGATATTCAAATTTCAAGCTAAATGATTTCTCATGAAGAGGAAAGAACAGTGAGAGCAAGGACAGACGAAATTACCTGAAGGGCACGGCGAAGGGGTCTAACAGGCCCTTTAGCAGCATGTGCACCAAGCCAAGGAGTGTGCCTCCACACAAGCTTCCCGTTACACCCTGCATGAACCTTACTACCACCAAGTGCAAGTTCCACATACCACATGTCTGGATTCATTTGCCACAAGGCAAACCCGCCTGACTCCGCATCCTTGGAAGAATTCCGATTCTTTGTGACCTTGTTAGCCGTCTCAAACTCAGAAGCTATCATTCTCACCCTTCCCATAGCATATGCATTGTGGATCGAATTTTGAAGCTTTTGCCCACCAGATGCAGCAGTATACTGCTGTATTATGTATTGAGCAGATGAAGATTCCTGTAAAATTTTAAACAGAAACATGATACACAGAGATACCTCCAAGGAAACCCAGTCTTCAAAAGAGTGCTAAACAAATTCCTCCCTAAATTGAGCACCCCATACATGCTTAAAAAAAACCCACCTTAAGACTTGGACTGAAAATTATCAAGTAGAAAACAGGAAATTTTAAAACAGTTCTGATTGTAATCCCATCACATTCAACCTTTTTTTTCCCTTCTTTGATCAATAAATTAACGAAATACATAGCAGATTTAAACACAATGCAAAAGGTTACCCCTTTTTTTTTGGGTATTTAAAGCTATCCTATTTAACTAACTGTCAACATGCAGAGCTTACTCTTCATTAAAATCATGAATCTGCTGTTGTTATACTCTTTCTCGTCTTCTGGGATGAAAAGGGAAATCAAACCCAACATTAAAATCTTAGCAGAAGTGTTTAATAACCAAATTCTAGCTGCTTCAGTGAGAGCTTATTTAACTAATTAGATTTCCACCTGAAAAATAAAGCCTTTTAGACCAACCAATCAAATGCAGCACGAGAGAGAGAGAGAGAGAGAGAGAGAGAGAGGACTGACAATCGGTGTATCTTTAATGCTGAGGATAGGAAAAGGGTCCAAAGCGCTAACGTGCACCGGCGCCAGAGGCGCACCCAAGACACCGAGCAACAACCTCAAATCGGAGCGTTTACACGTTGAAGCTGAAACGGAAGGTGCGCGCGCTAGCTGGCCTTTCATCCACTGGGCCCACCTACCTTCCATCCTCGAATCTCCACCGTCGGTTCCATCGGGATCGGGACCTTCTTTCAACGGAGACAAAGCCTCCGCCGGCCTCAAGCTCCCGGACCTGAAAACCAAAGACTCCGGCTGCGACAGGCGGTGGCTGCCGTTGGTCCTCCTACCCCTCAGTAAGCTCGACATTGGTGAAGCACTTCTCGCCGGACTTTTGGCTCGCGAACGGCTCGGAGACAACCCCCTGACAACCGAAAAGAACCTATGTTTTCTTTCCATTTTTACGACCCAAAAATGAGAGGTTATCGTTAAGTTCCCGTCCCCTTTGAGGTCTTAAAGCACGAAATGAGCAGTCAAAAGGGTAAAAGAGAAGAAAGGAAGAACAATTTGAAAACAAAAGCAGGTTAAAAATACCGGAGAAAAAACAAATAGAGAAGGGCGTAATAAGAAGGAAACGTAATTTCAAGGGTTAATGTAAAAATAAGTGTCTAAATTATACTTAAAGTTAAATTTAGGTGTTTAAAGATTTTACGTTAAAAATATATGTTTAATATTTTTTTTTGTTACACTTTTAGATATTTAATATTTTCGACGTTTTATTTTTAGGCGTTTGGACTGTAACAACCGTTAAATATATCGAAATTTGACATGTGTTAAACACATAAATTTAAAAAAAAACACTTAAAATAAAAAATTATTTTAAAAAAAACCAATATTTTCTAAAATTACAAAAAGAAACTCAAAATCCCGAAAAATTCCAGTTTCAATCACTTATCACCGTTGATCATCACCAACGCTTCACCAAGTGAACCCCCATACTTCACATGATGATTGCAACGGAAAATCGACAATCATAACATAGAGAATCCCTTTAAGTCGATCGTGAAATCTTATATTTACACAGCCGTTGAGTATTCGTCCGGTCACGAAAATAAGGGGTTTCAATTGTTGGGTGATTGTCTGATCAGATAATATTGGGTGTTCGGTCGATTGACGATGTTAATGGTAGTCGACGGTGCTAAGGGATTAACATTAGGGTCCTAAAAGATTTTAGGTTTTTTTAAAAAAATTATAATTTTAAGGTTTTTAATTTAAATAAAAAAATTTATAGACGTGACACGTGTTATTTAACAGCCGAATTTAATGGTTGTTACAGTCCAAACACCTAAAAATGTAACGTTGAAAACATTAGGCACATATTTTTAACGAAAAATTCTTTAGGCATCTAAAGTTAACTTTGGATACACTTTAGACACTTATTTTTGCATTAAGCCTAATTTTAATATAAAGTAAAGTAAATAAATGATCACGACTGCAGGACACTGTTTTATTGAGTCTATCAATTATTAAAAGTTACGCAATGCTCCTTTAATTATAAAGTATTGCTTTGTTGAATCCCTTAATTATTAAAAATTTTCAAATTCATCCTTTTTATTTTAAAATATTAGCAGTCGTCTAAGTTGGACGTTAACATACTAACTGACATAAGATAAATCTGATCCCAAAACTGTTTGAGTTATATTTTGTGGATCGAGTCTTTGTTTACATTATATGATCGAGCTAGTGCTTAAAATATTATATCGTCGAGCCAGTGCTTGAAAACAATGGCAATACCAATAAACATCATTAAAATATGATTTTATCATATCCCGATCAACATGCTAACGTCTACCATAGAAGACCATCAATTTCTTAACGAAAAATAATGAGTTTGGAACATATAAATAATTGAGTGATTGTTTTGTAACTTTTAATAATCGGAGACTCAACAAAACAACGTTTTAAAATTGAAGGATTATTTTATATTTTCTAATAATCCAAAGACTCAACGAAGCGGTACTACATAATTGGAGGTCCTATTGTGTGCTTTACCTTTTAATATAGTAATAAAAGTAAAGCCGCAGGTCATTCCCGCCAGGCATCCCGGTTAGTTAGGTGTGTTTAGGGTTTACATTACGTTTCGTGGCGGCTATTTTTTTTTTTTTTAAAGCAAATTGAAAATCTCACGGGTTTTATTTTATTTTGGGACTGACAAAATAAAAAATAAGAAAAAAAAAAGTAATCTCGTAACGGAGAATGAAACGGAGAATCTGGGAGTTGTGAACAGAATTTGTGTGGGGAATGGTGCCGTCGTATTTATTTTTATATATAATGTTTGTATTTTAATATTAAAGTTTAATTTTCGTTTTGATTCAATTAACTTTTAGATTATATATCATGTTATATTTATTTTTATATATAATGTTATTTATATCATAAGAAAATTAAATGTGTATTATAATATACATATTAGAGAATTAAGTTGTTTACGTTTAAGTAAATTAATAAAATATGAAATTATGAAATATTTAATAAAAACATATACTTTCTCTAAGAAAAATAAAATTACATTAATTTAAATTAATTATTTACAAACACAAATATATTTGTTTATAACCTTAATTGTTTTAAAAAATGATTATAACCTTATTTGTTTATTCTTCCTAATATACCACACAACAAAATCCAAACATAACCAATTTGCTATATATATATTCCTTATTATTCTTTTGTCTAAAAATGGAATCACCAATTTATTATTTATTTAAATATTATCCATTCTTATGTTTTTCTCTCATCACGAACAAGAATAAACCGCAAGGATGCAGCCTGAAAATTTTAATCTTGATTAAATAAAAATAGTTTAAATAATTAGAACGGATACAAATATTAATTTAAATATTTAAAATAATAAAATGCTAATTTAAATAGTTTAAATATTTATTTTATTTAAAACAATTTTCTTTATTGATTATCCAACTTTGTAACTCTTAATATTTTATAATTTCGCACTCCCTAAAAATTTTAATATAAATTCTTAAGTTTCCACCCCTAAGGTAAATTCCTACTCATGTCTCTATCATGAAGGTAAATTTACTTATTCTATGCACGTTTTGTAAAAAATATTATATACTCATTAAATATCAAGTTAATACAAATTTTAGATTCTAGATTTATGGTTTGAATAAATTTAATCACGTAATTTTATTTGTAGATAAATATATTATTTATGTTTTGGGAGTAAAAACTAAATTAGAAAATATAAGAAGTACGTATATGTTAGAGTAAGTATGGAGTTAAACTACCATCTATGTTGCGTATGCTGCAAGTAATCTTGATTTAGTTGATAAACTACAAATACAGACAAATATCTTTAGGGGAAAAGAAAAACCTATATGAATAAAACACGACAACTCAACCTTTTCCTTTTGTCGAATATCATTTTATTTTTATGTATAGTATAAAAATAATCATTACATTATTTTAAATTATTTTTTTAAGTCTTGGGTTTTTAAAAATTACAAAACATGGATTCAATTTTTTATTTTAGTAGAAAATGAATATTGTACCATTATTGTCTTAAATTATAAATGTCAGGGTATTTTTACCATAAAATAAAATGAGAGGCGTTTTAGCCTAAAATAAAATATTGAGGGTCAAAGTAATTATTCTGTCAAATTTTAGGGGTTTTTTATTCAAAAATAAAATGTTGAGGGACCTTTACACATGATTAAAATATTGTGTGGAAGCATATATATATGAGAACTGTTAGTTAACACATGATTAACACTCTAAAATAGGGGTCTTTTTACCTAAAAATAAAATGTTGAGGACCAAAGTGAATACTATGTGTTAACTTTGTCTTTAATCAAACATTTGAATAATGGGCAAAATGACTATTTTAATAAACATTGAGTGGCTAATTCTGATATTATGCCTTTTTTTCCTTCTCACTTTTCTCTTTGTTCTATATTTGGTTAGAATGAGTAATGAAAGCATGAGCTTGGGTGGATTAGTTGAGCAACTTAACGAGGATAGGGAACCTTTTTACCCTAGCAGTTTCCATCTACATAGGCTGCCACACGGCATTTTAATCATGTGTTAACTTTTACATAATATCAAAATTATAAACGTTCTATTTTAAGATAAAAACGTCCCAATATTTATTTATATGATTATTATTTTAGTGTTAATCATGTGTTTTTAAAAATTATAAACATTTTATAAAATATGAATTAAATTATTTTAATATATTTTTTAACATTAAATTAAACTGTCATACAGTAAAAATATTTGTTTAGAGACATATGCTAACCGCAAAATGTTCGAATCCACAACAAAACATCTCCAACATGAACAAAATCCCATCATTTCCTGATTCGCTGCCAATAAAGTAGGATTCTTTTGTTCTGAATAATATCTCCCTTCGCCAATCATACACTGGTTTTTACATCATCATTTTATCACAGCTCTCAGCTCTGAACCAAAGCAATATTTTTTTCTGAAGGAAAGAGAAACTGTCATTGCAATTTACTGTGTTAGGTCGGGTTTGGAGAGCATCTAGATTTGGCATAACACCAAAAATAATGTTCCTCTTAGAATGAAGGATCTTGTTGCAATCATATTCATCTCTGATTTCGACTTCAATGTATGATTGTGTTTTATTCATTTATATATTCATCGATGATACTTGTTAAATTAGACAATGTTAGGTAATTTAAATTTGTATTTTATCTTGCGACAGTCTTAATATACGGTGAAAGAAAGACGTTATAGGTTTTGTTTTTATTTTTGTAACAAACCAGAAAAATATTACCTAAAACATTAATGTTTTTATAACATTTCCGGTAAAGTACCAAATAATAACAAAATTGGTAGAAAAAATAACAAAACCGATAGCGCTTTACCGGATATGTTAATAAAACCGGTAAAGCGTCCAATAATAACAAAATCGGTAGAAATAATAATACTTCCGGAAATTTTTTACCGGTTTTGTTAAAAAATAATAACAAAAACGGTAACGTATTTCCTTAGTTGTATATTAAGGTTGTCGCACGTTAGACTTTCCACCAAAAATATGTTATTTTACGACTTCCTTATTATATTTTATCTTATAATTACAATTTGTTTTTTTATAAATATGAGATTAATATAAGGAAATATTGTTCAAACACTTTGAATCATTTAATAATGAAATTTTGTACCCCTACATATACGAAACTCTAACTTGAGACCTCAATGAGTAACAACAATCCCTTAACAACAAATATAAATCTTTATATGCATCAATTCTTTTTTTATAAAAAATTGGGATGAATATAAGGTAGTATTTGTTTAGACTCGGGACTTCAAGAGATAATAATAAATCTCTTAACCACTAAAATCACTTAATTCGTGCTCAAATAAAACAATTTCTTCCGGTATAAAAGTTTTCATGTAATAAAAAAGTAAAAATCTAGATTAAAGGTAACGAGACAAGAATCAAACAAATTATTAGTCTTTTTCTTGCCAAAAAAAAAAGAAATTATATATGTCTAAAAAGAGCTAAGTAAAATAAAAATATATATATATATATATATATATATATATATAGAGAGAGAGAGAGAGAGAGAGTAATTTTTATTTGATATATATTATATAAAATATAAATAATATATTATAGGATAAAGTACACAAATAGTCCTATGATTATAGGGTATTGCTTTGTTGAGTCTCAGTCTATTAAAAGTTACAAAATGATCATCCGACTATAGAGCGTTGTTTTATTGAGTCACCCGACTATTAAAAGTTATAAAATGGTCACACAACTATTCATACGTTCTAAACTTGTAACACCCCAACTCGTACCCGACCTAGATACGAATCCGATGTGTCATATTGAATTTTTAAAACATTGATATGTTGAAAACTTGTTGAAATTTTTTAACTTTTATTTATATTCTAGCGGTAAAACCCTTAAATCACATTTACCATTGAAAATTCAAACTCACATTGAAGATAAACACTTTAAAATTTGCATAATATAAAATAGTATGATTACAAAACGAAACAAAACATTACAATTTAAAACTTTATAATACATGCCAACAAAATCACAAAATAAGAGACCTACATTCAAATTGTTATGATCTGATCCTCTTCGGGAGTATGTTGTCCTCTTCTAGCTTTAGCCCTCAGATTTATTTAAACCTACGTGTGAAATAATCACACGTTAAGTCGTTGACTTAGTGAGGCAAGTACGAGTATAATAAAACATTGTAAAATACTTTCTTATTCATCTCATAGAAATCATTTCATAAGGAATTCAATTTACATTTCATGACAAGAATGTATACTTTTACACATTGTTCGGTTTATATCACTTTGTTTTTAATAGCCCAATGCATACTACTGAGAACTCTAGGTATTTGAGTTCATTGAGGTTGTGCACTAATGCAGTCACCACTGCTCACATAATTTGCACCGAAGTGCCACATATTTGTCCCGAAGGACCACATAGAACCCTCGACTCTTGGCATGCCAACTATACCTCTAATTCTCATACATATACCTTGGGCTTTAACCACATAATTATTTCTCATTTCATTATTCAAAGTGTGTCTTATTCACATAGAGTTCATTCATATAGGCACTTTCACGTCGAACATTTTCATATAAAACATAATCACATACATATAACATCAAAACAATACTTTGAAATTACACTTCATATAAAACATAATAAAATGTTAAAAAAAATAAACAGTTTTCGATTGAAAACTTCGAGGTTGGCTTATCACAAGTCATCATCAAATCTAACATAAAACAAATGAGTTACACTCACATTTGCCTCACGTAAGTCCTAAACGAAATCCTTTTTAACTTTCGTTCAGTCTCTTTGCTATATCGCTTCGATCAGTACGTTGTCGTTCCCAATCTACACAACAATATGTTTAAGATCAATACCAACTTTCCATTAATGAATAACCAATTTCCACTTACAAAAATGAAATGAAACACCTAATTTAACATTTCAGGCTGAATAGTATCGGTACCCCTACTACAGTACCGATACTTCTCTTCTAGGGTACCGATACCCACTTCAGTATCGATACCATTTTGGTATTATGGAATTTTATCTCTACTTATAGTATCGATACATTACCTTTGGTATCGATACCCCACTTCAGTATCGATACTACTTCAATCAGTATCAATATTGTTCATCTATTTCATACAAATTCTTTCAATTTAGCCCTATAGTATCAGTACTGTTCTACCAGTACCGATACCTAAACTCATATTTTACCTATTTCACTTCAAAAGTTTCCCACTATTCACCTAAATCTTAAGCTTTTAGCTTCATTCATACCCTCAAACTTATTTTCACTTATCCTAGCTAACTTACATCCATAATTCCCCTTGTAACATCTAAATTTCTTCGTAGAACACTTAGAACTAAAAATGACACCAAATATTCAAACATATTTTTAATCTTTTCTAATACTTCTAACTTCTTAATTAGACCATTGACAAGTAAAATATATCATTAGAAATCCAAATACTAATCAATATCAACAAATCCCTTAAAAACCCATTCTATTAATTCATTAATAATTCAATAATCTCTTAGTTTTATTCAACTTTAAGCTTTCCTTAAGCTTCTATATCACTCAGTGTCTCAAAACTAACCCAAAAATGAAAAGAATAACAAACTTGAGACAAACTCACCTTATCAATGGAGTCACGGGAAGAGAAGAATAAGAGAAGTAAGCCAAACTTCCAGACAATTCTTTTCCCTTTTTCTTCTTCATGTGCTTAAATATATAAAAATTGAATTTTAAATTCATATCCTGCTAAAAGACCATAATGCCCTTCCCCTCCTCCATCTTTGCAAATAAGTCCTAAACACCAATTTACAAAAATTAGTCCTTAAACTTTTCAATTTAAAAATATAACCACTAAATTTTTAATCCTTACATTTCGGTCACTGACCCGATATTTGGGGTATTATAATTCTCCCCTTAAGAAAATTCGTCCTCGAATTTTCACTGTACAAAGAGATGAGGAAACTATCGTCTCATGTCCACTTCATGTTCCTATGTCACATCTTTTACTTTGTGATTTCTCCAGAGAACTTTAATCAATGGGATCATCTTGTTCCTCAGCTGTTTGACTTCATATGCCAAAATCTGCACTGGTTCTTCCTCGTAGTTCAGGTCAGGTTGAACTTCTATTTCTTTCGGTGCTATGATGTGTGAAGGATCTGATCGATATCTCTTGAGCATAGACACGTGAAAGACATTATGGATCTTTTCTATTTCTGGTGGCAATGCTAACTGATATGCCACTGGTCCAACTATTTTTATATCTCATAGGGTTCAATGAACCTAGGGCTGATTTTTTCTTTTCGACCAAAATGAAGCACTTTTTTCTACGGAGAGACTTTTAAAGATAATTTATCTCCTACTTGGAATTCAATTTCCTTTCTTTACAAATCCGCATAAGACTTTTGTTTGTCTGTTGCCACTTTAAGGATATGCTATATCACCTGGACTTTTTCTTCTACTTCTTTAATCAAATCAGGACCATGAACGTCTCGATCTTTTAATTCATACCAATTAAACGGCATTCTGCATTTCTTTCCATACAACACTTCATAAAGTGCCATTTTAATTCTTGATTGATAACTGTGATTGTTTGCAAATTCTGCAAGGGGCAGATACTTCTCCCACGAACCATGGAAATCGATCACACATGCTCTTAACATATCCTCCAGAACCTGAATCATCTTTTCCGATTGACCATCAGTCTGTGGATGAAAAGTCATGCTAAAGTTCAATCGAGTACCCAAAGCTCCATGTAAAGACTTCCAAAACCTCGAAATGAACCTTGGATCTCTGTTAGATACTATTGAAACTGGCACTCCATGCAATCGAACTCTCTCCTTGATGTATAATTTCACATACTTTTCCATTGACAAATTAGTTCGAACAGAAATGAAATGCGCGATCTTTATCAATCGGTCCATAATAACCCAAATTGAATTATTTTTGTTCGGTGTTAAAGGTAACCCAATTACGAAATCCATCGTAACTCTTTCCTATTTCCATTGAGGAATAAGATCGGTTTCAATAGTCCCGAAGGCACTTGATGTTCAAGTTTCACTTGTTGGCAGGTAAGACACTTTGCAACAAACTCTGATATTTTTCTTTTCATGCCTGGCCACCATAAACGCCCTTTCAGATCTTGATACATCTTATTCCCTCCTGGATGCATGGTCAATGGACTATAATGTGCTTCAGAAAGAATATATCTTTTCAACTCTTTAACATTTGAAATACAAACCTTGTCTCTGTAATATAAGCATCTATCTGACTTTACCTCAAAGTCCTTAATTTCACATTTTTCTACTTGTTCAATTTTTATTAAACACTTATTATATTTCCTTTGAAATTCCTTTATTTGATCCAAGATTAAAGGTTTTAGCTTCAATTAGGCCATCAGAGCACCATTGTCCTTTAATGCAAGTCGGACATTTAACATGTGTATAGCTGTAAAAGTCTTTCGACTAAGAGCATCAGCTACCACGATGGTTTTCTCGGACTAATAATTTATGATTGCATCATAGTCTTTAAGTAGATCGATTTATCTCCTTTGCCTTAATTTTAGCTCCTTTTGAGTCAACAAGTACTTTAAGTTTTTGTGATTTGTGTAGATATAAAACGTTCACTATATAAATAGTGGCACCAAATCTTCAGTGCAAACACCACAATTGCTAACTCAAGATCATGTGTAAGATAATTCTTCTCGTGTGGCTTAAGCTATCTCAAAGAATAGGCCACTACTTTTCCATCTTGCATCAAAACACATCCCAAACCATTATGAGAAGTGTCACTATAAATTATATAGTCCTTACCCGATTCTGGTTGCACTAGCACTGGAGCTTCTATTAGTACCTTCTTCAAGGATTCAAAACTCTCTTGACATTTATTCTTCCATATAAAAGGCATATATTTCTTTAATAGCTTGGTCAAAGTGGAGAAAATCATTGAAAAGTCTTTTACGAACCTTCGATAATATCCAGCCAAACCCAAGAAACTCCGTATTTCATAAACATTTATTGGGACTTCCCAATTTAATATAGCTTTTACCTTCTGAGGATCTACCCGAATCCCCTCTGCAAAAACCACATGTCCAAGAAATGCCACATGTCCAAGAAATGCCACTTCGGATAACCAAAACTCACACTTAAAAACTTAGCATAAAGCTTATTGTCTCGTAATGTTTGAAGAATCACCCACAGATAGGTGTCATGCTCCTCATTTGTCTTTGAATAAACCAAAATATCGTCAATGAAGACGATCATAAACTGATCAAGATAGGGTTGAAATACTCTATTCATGAGGTATATAAAAGCAGCTGGTGTATTGGTTAATCCAAACGACATAACTACGAATTCATAAAGGCCACACCGAGCGCTAAAAGTCATTTTTGGAATGTCCCTTTTCTTGAATCTTCAACTGGTGATGCCAGAACACAAATTAATCTTGGAAAACACCGAAGCTCCCTTGAGTTGATCAAACAAATCGTCGATTCTTGGAAGAGGATATTTATTCTTTATGGTCACCTTATTGAGTTGTCGATAATCAATGCATTGACGCATTAAACCATATTTCTTCTTTACAAATAATACCGGTGCACCCCCAAGGTGATACACTGGGTCTAATAAATCCCTTATTCAATAGCTATTGCAACTGAATCTTTAACTCACTCAGTTCATTCAGAGTCATTCGGTAAGGAGCCATCGAAATTGGTGATATTCCCGGCATAACCTTAATTTGAAACTCGACCTCCCTATCTGGAGGTAATCTTAGTAATTCCTCAGGAAATACTTCTGGAAACTCTTGGACGGTCGGAATGTCTTCCAATCTTCTCTCATTGGCTTGAATATCGATCACATTGGCAATGAAAGCTTGATATCCTTGTAGTATTAACTTTTTAGCCGAAATTATAGATATCACATTAGCTAAAGGAATAAATCTCTCACTGACTATACTTACTTGTGATCCGTCAGAACTTTTTAACACTACCCGCTTCAATCAACAATCAACATCGACATGATAACGATACAACCAATCCATACCTAGAATAACTTCAGACTCATCAAAGGGTAATTCCATTAGATTAGCAGGGAATTTAATTCGCTAAATCCTTATAGGACACCCTCGACAAATTTGATTTACCCGAGTACTATGCCCTAGCGGATTAGTCACAATCACCTCACTACTAATAGCTTCTAACTGAATTATCAATTCTCTCACCAATTTACTACTAACATAAGAATAAGTTGATCTCGGGTCAATCAAAACTAAAACAAGTTTATCAGTTAATTGGAAAGTACTTGCAATGATCTCAGGATCATCACAATATTCACTAGTCTTAAGGTTGTACACTCGAGAAGTTGAGCGCACTTCAGGTTGAGTGGCTGACTCAGAATGATTCTTTCCTCGGCCTCAGACTCTACTTTTCTGAGGTACAATAGCAGATCACTCTGATTGTGCATGCTCCCCAGTCATCAATGGACAATCCCAGATAAAATGTTATATCTCCCCACATTTAAAGCATCATCCGGAGACCCTTCAACATATGCCACTATGTCGTTTGCCACAATGCTGATATTGAGTTGACTTTCCTACTCTTGATTCAACTGATTGAGTCTACTTATTTCTCACAGGATTGGAACCTCTACCTGAGGATGCAGCTGACTCCAATCTAGTATTAGATCAAAAACTCGAACCTTAACTTTTCTTGGATTGTGATGCACTTGACGAGGTACCGACTCTCTTATTCCACTGGGTCTTTTGTTCCCCAAATATTTCATTTTGAACTTGCTCCAAGGCTTTAGCTTGATTCACCACCTCTTGGAATGTGAAAAGATTCAGTGCTAACAATAGTTCCTTCAATCTGAAGCGCAAACCCTCTACGAACCAATCACATGAGTATTTTTTCAGTAGGAACTATTTCAGCTGCAAATCTACTCAATTTGTTGAACTCGTACTCATATACAGTGTGATTCTCTTATTTCAAATTCATAAATTCTTATTTCATTTGACGGATGAATTGATCGCCTATATACTTGTTCTTCAACTCTTCCAAAAAGAACAACCACGTCACTTGATCTCTAGATCTTCTCATCGTCACATTGGTCCACCATATCTGTGCTTGTCCTTGTAGCAATGAGGCTACTCCATCCATCTTATCTATTTCAGAACAACAGAGATCATCTAGCATTATCTTCACATCGTTTAACCAAATGTTCGCATAAACAAGACCTTCCTCAGGTTCTCCTCAAAATTTCGGTGCTCATAGACTCTTAAGCTCCTTTGCCACATTCATCTTAGGATTTGAGGGAGTAGAAGGTTGGAAACGCGTCAAAATAGTGTCCAGCATCCTAAAAAATATTCCTTGATCTTGCAAAGACACTCCCTGATGTGCCTGCTCTTCACCATGACTAACTGAGGCAAGTGAATTACTACTTCCCTCATGTCTATCTCCCACTTCACTTCGAGAGCCCTCGTCGTCAGATATCTATTAAGATAAAATCATTATTCTATCAGTAAGGACAACATACTAATTACCTTATCATATCATAATTTTTTAACTTTTAGTTGACATGTACACATTTTTAAAACAAAAACTGCTTCATTTCAAACTTAAAATCAGTTAAACCTTAGATCTGACACTAATAAATGTAACACCCCAACCCGTACCTGACCCGGATACGAATTCAAGGTGTCACATTGAAATTTTAAAACATTGACATGTTGAAAACTTGTTGAAAATTTTTAACTTTTATTTATATTCCATTGGTGAAACCCTTAAATCACATTTACAATTAAAAATTTAAACTCACATTGAAGATAAACACTTTAAAATTTACATAAATATAAAATAGTATGATTACAAAACGGATCAGAGCATTACAATTTAAAACTTTATAATACATGCCAACAAAATCACAAAATAAGAGACCTACATTCAAATTGTTATGATCTGATCCTCTTCGGGAGTATGTTGTCCTCTTCTAGCTTTAGCCCTCAGATTTATTTAAACCTACGTGTGAAATAATCACACGTTAAGTCGTTGACTTAGTGAGGCAAGTACAAGTATAATAAAAATTGTAAAATACTTTCTTATTCATCTCATAGAAATCATTTCATAAGAAATTCAATTTACATTTCATGAAAAGAATGTATACTTTTACACATTGTTCGGTTTATATCACTTTGTTTTTAATAGCCCAATGCATACTACTGAGAACTCTAGGTATTTGAGTTCATTGAGGTTGTGCACTAATGCAGTCACCACTGCTCACATAATTTGTACTGAAGTGCCACATATTTGTCCCGAATGACCACATAGGTTTGTCCCGAAGGACCACATAGAACCCTCGACTCTTGGCATGCCAACTATACCTCAAATTTCATACATATACCTTGGGCTTTAACCACATAATTATTTCTCATTTCATTATTCAAAGTGTGTCTTATTCACTTAGAGTTCATTCACATAGGCACTTTCACGTTGAACATTTTCATATAAAACATAATCATATACATATAACATCAAAACAATACTTTGAAATTACACTTCATACAAAACATAATAAAATATTAAAAAAAATAAACAGTTTTTGATTAAAAACTTCAAGGTCGGCTTATCGCAAGTCGTCATCAAATCTAACATAAAACAAATGAGTTGCACTCACCTCTGCCTCACGTAAGTCCTAAATGAAATCCTTTTTAACTTTCATTCAGTCTCTTTGCTATATCACTTCGATTAGTATGTTGTCGTTCCCAATCTACACAACAATATATCTAAGATCAATACCAACTTTCCATTAATGAATAACCAATTTGCACTTACAAAAACGAAATGAAACACCTAATCCAACATTTCAGGCTGAATAGTATCGGTACCCCTTGTCGCGGTTATATTTTGGTTGGGCCTGGAATTGGGGTTCGACTTGAAATAATGGGTTACCGATCATTTTAAAAATATTTAGGTGGATCGGACACCATCTTGCCTGGTCTACGTTTTACTAGAAATGTGTCGGGTTCGGGAGTCGGTTACAGTCAAGGAAGGATTAACACCCTTGTACTATCCTTTCGGTACCATTTAATTCGTCGGTTGTTTTAATTGTGAAAATTAAATTTAAATCGAAATTTAAAAATTCAATTCAAACTAATTGCCTTTGATTGATTGAAATATACCTAAAAAGTTAAAAATGTTAGATAAAAAATAATAAATAAATCAATATATATATATAATATTAAATGAATTAAAGGGAAAAAATAAAAAAATAAAAAATGTTAAATTCTAAAAGTAATAAAATAAAATAAAATAAAAATAATAAGTAAAAAATATAAAATAAATAATAATAATAAAATGCTAAAAATAAAAACAACTTTTTACACATACTATGATGGAGAATTTTATAACAATGTAAAGTCAACCCTCCATAGAACCAAGCAACGCTGCTGCGAGAAACAGTGAGCATCAAAGTCATCAAAGCCGAACTAGTGGAAGAGTGATACGACAGCATTGATTCCAAGCAGAAACACGCTTCAACTAGACACCTGAAAATGCAGTTGGAGAGAGGAACCCTTGATGAGACACGGAACGACAATGGTGCAGCGCTGGATTGTGGGGCGAACCGAGCCGCAGCGTTGCGAGCTGAACTTGATCGAAAAACTTTTATTCCTTCGGGTGCTCCAAGGATTTGGAAGCCTTTCCGGACCAGGTGAAGTAGAGTAGGGGAATAAGCAAGAATGTGAAAATGATAATGGGTCGAATGCTAAAATAAAAGAAAGAACCCTCTTTGCCCAAATTAATGGCTTATTCCAATATCTGTGTATTTTACGTTCCCCTTGCTTGCCTTTAAATAGCCTAGTGATTGGCTATTTTTAGAGACGTTTTAGAGTCCCACTTGGACTCAAATGCCTCAGTTTTTAGTGTTTCAATAAGACTCAAATATGTTGGTTTTTTTAATCTCACTAAACCGGGTTGTTAAATCATGGTGGTTGAGTGTGGGGTCTGCAAAAATAATAAAATAATAATAATAAATATAAATATAAATATAATATAATAAAATGTTTTTATAGACCTGGACAAAAACAGGTGTCTACAGCTGTCCCTTTTTGCACATTTTTGTATTAACAAGAATAGGGCAAAGACGAAAAAAGACAATCAGTTTTTATTTGGTCCTCTCAAATGTGATTGGACTTCCTGAAATTGGGCCTTTGTCTTCTTCTCGGTTTAAAGATTTCAGTTTGAAAAAAATTCTTCCAGAAAGTAGTTCATCGATGTTCATCGAGCTGAATGAAATCGAATTCGTCAGTTTTTGTTGACAAATAGCTTTTCTCGACTTAAGCTATGCTGCCGGAAAAACAGTTTCTTGTCACTAAGGCACGGCTAACCTAGGTCTTCTTCTCGACTTGAAAACCTTGACTACAACCGGATAATAATGTGATTGATGTGCCATCGAGCTGAATGGAATCGAACTCGACGGTGTTTATTGACAAATAACCCCTTATTGCCTTGAGCTAAGCTATAAATGATGTGCATTTGAGCTGAGTGTAGTCGAACTCGAAGGTCTTTTGTTGGTAAATAATCCTTCTTGCCTTGAGTTATGCTGCAAATGATGTGCCTTTGAGCTGAGCGTGTCAAAGTTGAAGGTCTTTGGTTGGCAGATAACCCTTCTAGCCTTGAGTTATGTTGCAAATGATATGCCTTTGAGCTGAGCGTAATCAAACTCGAAGGTCTTTTATTGGCAAATAGCCCTTTTTGCCTTGAGTTATATTGCAAATGAACACGATATCCTTCGTCGTGAAGTTGAAATCGTGGAGGGGCCCTTCGTTGTGAAGTTGAGCCTTGACTTGGATATCTTTCGTCGTAAAGTTGAAATCCAATCTGAAGATGAATATTGCTGGTGGGCATGATTCCCTTCATCGTGAAGTTGAAACCGTGGATGGCCCCTTCGTTATGAAGTTGCGCCTTGAATTGGATATCCATCGTCGTGAAGTTGAAATCCAATCTAAAGATGAATGTTACTGGTGAGCACGATTCCTTTCTTTGTGAAGTTGAAACCGTGGATAGCCCATTCGTTGTGAAGTTAAGCCTGGAATTGGATATCTTTCATCGTGAAGTTGAAATCCAAATATTTCGAGTACAATATATCCTTCGTCGTGAAGTTGAAATTGGCTCTGAATGAAACTGGGAAGCCCTTCGCTGTGAAGTTGAGCTTTGAATTTGATATCATTCGTCGTGAAGTTGAAATTCAATATAGAGATGGGTACGATATCCTTCGGCATGAAGTTAAAATTGTGGATGTGTGGACACGATATCCTCTGTAGTGGAGTTGAAATCGTGGATTTGTGGGTACGATATCCTCTGTCGTGGAGTTGAAATCGTTGATGGCCCATTCATCATGAAGTTGAGCCCTGAATTGGATATCACCCATCGTGAAGTTGAAATCCAATATTGAGAAAGTTGGTTTTAAGTTGGATATCCTTCGTTTTGAAGTTAAAATCCAATCTCGAGTAAATTATGTCGCTTCGAGTTCAATATCGTTCGCTATGAAGTTGAAATTGACTCTGAACAAAACTTGGAAAATTGTTTGTCTTCAGACAGTTTCCCCTTCGCTGTGAAGTCGAGCAACCACCATCAACTTTTGAATGTGCTTTTGAATCAAGTACCTTTCATCTTGAAGTTGAAACTTAACTCAAAAAACTGCAAAAAATTATGTATGCTAAAAATGATAAATGTGATGCTCTTAAGTATGTCTAAGATGCATGCAACATGAATTAGTTCTGTTTTATCTCTTGGATTGGGCCTCATTTTTGTCTGATGGTCTTGTCCTTGGAATCGACCATGCCCCATTTTCTTCTCAGGTTATTGGTAATGTCCCAAGTTCTATCTGATCTCTCGAACTAATTGTCTTGTGAAATGCTTAAAATTTGGCATTGTTTGTTTTTTCTTCAATAGAGGCAAAATGAGCCTTAACAGCTTCCAGGACCTTTCACATTTGAGACTGTCCTGTTTGAAAATGTTTTTCTCCTTTCTCTTATTTTAGGGGGAAAGAGGAAAAAGATATAAAAATGTAAGAATTCTGTAAAACATTGCCCCTTAATCCAGGCTCGCAAACGAATCAAATCATAAAATGAGTTCAAAGAATATCAAAAGAATCAATAGATCTTTATCGCTTTCAGAGTTATAGTTCTTCGACAAATGTCAAAAATTTAGTTGGTTTTAGGTTGGCTCCTATTTTCTAAGGTTTTGGCCATAAAAAATGTCATTTTTTGGTCATTACAACATGTTTTTCTTTGGCTTGGCATTTTAATCGGATGCGGACAAAATGACGCAACTAGCATAATCAATCATTAGACCTTCTATTTCAGTCCTCTGAAATCTTCCATTTGTTCAAGCTTTGTAAGCTCCTCTAACGAAGGTAGTGCAAAAATATCGGTCTAAAAATGAAATTCCTGAGTACTCGTGTGAAATTGACTATAACAGGTGTTCCTTAACTCCCTTAGTCCATCATTATTGAAAATTTCTTGCTTAGATAGATTTAATTTGTCGTTATCTGGCTAGTTGAATCTATAAAGCCGGGTCGTTTAACCAATTGCTTTAGAGGGACAACTTAACATTATAATCACTTTTATCAAGTTAACTGAAGCGTTCATCTCATCACAAAGTCTTCGGTCGGACAATAGTAGTGGAGCAAACACCGAATTGCCAAGTGTTTGAGCAATGTCATGGTTTGAATGTAATCTATTCATAAGGCCAGGGCTTTCAAGTTTCCTTTATAACCAATTGCCTTAGTGAAATAGCTCAGCTTTACGGATTTAATTTCTTAAGATTGTCAAGAAGATCCTGTTATAGTCTAGGTGTTGTTGAAAGTCAAAAATTTCATCTTTAGAGTTCAATTTTCAAGAAACTGACCTAAACTAGATTCACCTACTCGACTATTCCATCTGTAAAGATAATGATCATCATTGAACGCCTTAAACAAAAAGTATAGTAATTGTCATATGCAAAAGATGCCCCATGTTGTCCGCACATATGCACACCTAAATGCCAAGCCTCTTGTTTATACCCTGATGAGAGGAGAAGGCTATATCAGTTCTTGTAAGAGAAGGATATGGTGCTCGAGTGTATATTCTGGGGGAGTCCTTTGTTTTATCGGCTTTTAATCGTGTTACTTTGTCAAAGATATGTAACTCTTAATCATTTATAGAGTTTTTAATTCAGCTGATATTCAAAGAATTTCAAGTTGTAAATTCAATTCAATTCTCAGTGTAAATTCATTGAAATATTCTCATAAAAAGAAATATGTCAAAGTTCAAAAAAAGGTTTCAAAAAGAAATATGAGAAAGTTCAGAAAAACAAGCCCAAACAGGATGCTGCAAAATGGAATAAAGCCTCATTAGGATACCCCATAATGTCGAGGATTAGGGCCTTCATCTGCACTTGCTCCCCATTTTTCAACTGTTTCACTTGTCGGGGCTCCTGAACAGATTTCAGCTTCGGAAGTGTCATTGCTTTCATCGTAGAATTCCCGCTCTTATTTGAACGAGTGTTATGTGGATGAGATGTGTCCAACTCTTAAATGAAATATAAAAAAAATGTGAAATATGCAAGAATGCATGATGTATGAAATGTTTGAGGCATTGATCCAAAAATGTGTTTGCTGTTATAAATAATCGTTATTGGGGACAAAAGTGTTACGTCTTTAAGAGACAAAAAACATTTTGATGGTATAGATCCCGAACAGCCTCTGACAAGTTCGTCTTCCTTCTTTTTTCTGTCACCATTTGAATACCCTGTCGTATCGTTCTGGCTCCTTTGGCTAAATTGTGCAAGTGACCAGCTGCTTGCCCAAAAAAGTCTCGAAGGATTGCATCTCCGGCTTTCATCTCTGTTGAGTATGTTCCCTAACTGAAACGCCTTTGGAAGCCTCCATTGAAAAGAACTATATGAAACTCACTTCTTGTATTTGTCAACAATGGTATGTTGTCTCTGAAGGGACTCTCCAGGTCAATATCCTTTTTCTCGTCTTGCCCCTGAGTATTCTTTTGACCATAGCTGAACTTCTGAGTTTTTCATCTCTTTGTATTATAACCCCTTTGTCCATTAATGTAGTTTATTTACGTTTAACAAACACACTTTTGGTGGATCAACACCTCTTTCGAATGATGCAAATGATGAAAGTAAAATAAAAGAGAACAAAAATGAAAAGAGTTAGTGAGGTAAAAATAATCAAAACAGTCACGAAAATAAAAGTCCTACCCCACATGATATCTACCCCACATGTTTATTATTCCTACCCGGACATGATCTCTATCCCGCATGCTAATTTCAAACAAATCCTAACTGCATATTTATAACATCCCTAACTCATATCCGACCCAGATCCGAGTCCGAGGTATCACATTGACTTTTCAAAACATTTACTTGTATAAAATAGTGAGTAATTTAAAATTTGTAGAACATATAGCTTATTCAAAACATTTACAGAACTATTTAGAGCTTATACAATATATTATTTTGAATACATGCCAACTAGAACTTTATATATTAACATCCATATTATTCACTTTTCTTCTGATCTGACATTCGGTAAGGAGAACTAACTTGTCTTGCTCCACATTGCTCTTTACTCTTCTCACTTCTGTAACCTACGTGTGAAACAATCACACGCAAAGTATGACTTAGTGAGACATTACATTTATAAAAGAACTCTAATTATTTAAACATGCAGGAACACATCATCTCATGATGTCATACCAAAACAATTAACATTACATATGTAATATACACATATACATATCTCACACTATTTCCATTACTAACCTTATTCCACTATCCATGTTCTTATCATTTATGTCTCAGAATCATATAATATTCATTTTTAAGCCACATATGATTCAATTAATCAAGCAATATACACATTATCTCATATATCATATAATACAATTCATATCACAAAAACATATACTTTACATGTAATATATATATTTATTGTTATCTCTTTGTTAGCACATGTACCTCTGTGAGAACTGCAGATATGTGAGTCTATTGAGGTTGTGCACTATGCTGCCACCACAGCTCGTATGGGGTCTCACTAGGGGCTATGAAATTTGTCCCGAAGGACCACTATGAAATATCCCGGAAGACCACTATATCCCGAAGGACCGCGTAGACCCTCGACTCTTGGCATGCCAACTATATCTCTAGATCTCATAACACATAACATGGGCATTATCTTTATATCGTTTCACATCTTTATGTAATCATATGATTCACTTTCACTTATCACATACACTTTCTCTTATCACATATACTTTCTCTTTCATATATCTCATGTCATATATCACATAACTCATTATCACATTTCATAAGATCACACTTAGTCACATATTTTATTTCCATATAATTCACATGTACATATAATAACTTATCTCATATCATATAACTTATGGTTTATACTTTTATATTCACATAAATTCTGTAACATATTATAACCTATAAACATATCTCACTTATGCATGTATTCATGTACACATTTTCATATAGTCTATATATTATATAATATATATATATATATATCATATATATATATATATATATATAATATCTCCATGTTTTACATAATTACTTATCTCCCATCATTTATTTACTAATTTCATATTTACCTAGTTCAGTTTCACATAGTTTATCACATATACAAGTCTTCTAATAAATTATCATCAAAAGCTCCTATAATATCTCTCTATGGCTTCATAGATTTTTACTATATATCATATTTATTATAAATTCAATTAAGCCTATAAATCTTTCCCATATAATTTATCTTATATGTTCATATAGTCACTTCCTTTTTGTTATCACATGAGTCATTGGTATTTTACATAGTTCGTGATCCTATAATTTATATCTCAATTTCATATAACTCATATAACATTTTCCTATAATACATAAATCATTGCCATATAACACATATCATATAAATTCATACCACATAACATGTAATACGAACTAAGCATATTCACATAATATCAAACATAATCATATATTCAACATATTGGAAACATACTTGTCGCAAGTCTAATTTCCATATACAATACGTATATTCTAATAATACACACTCACCTTGGTCTCACTGAGTTCCAATCCCCTTTTATGATTTCCTTTCTTTCGATCGAATCTTAACTTGATAGTCGTCCTGGAACTTGTTCGTGCTCGATATCTACATAATCATGTACTGATACTTATCATTATCCAATTGATATACTTTAATCTATCATTTCTTAGAATGAAAGAAATATTTATTCCATTTCCCATTAAAGCGCATTGATACATTCTACAGTGTATCGATGCATACTTTAACATGTGCATCGATGCTCTACCCATGCATCGATACACCAATCACCTTCGATGTTTTCATTTTAAGGGGGTGCATCGATGCACTCCTTATGCATCGATACACTAATTGCATTCGATGTTTCTTCTTTAAAGAGTGCATCGATACACATTGAATATGCATCGATACACCTTGCCCAGAATTTGCATTTTAAGCCCGAAAACCATCAACTTTTCACTCAATTCTTCTATTTTAAGCCCATATCATGTCATTAAACTCAACTACCATTACTTAAACCAACTTATACCTATACAAACCATCTTTATTTTCCATATCTCGTCATGATTCTTAAAATTTAAGAATCTTACTAAACTTTCAACTTTGTTATTAATCATTTCTAACTTCATAAATCTCTTATTCTTATTGATGGCAAGTCAAATTTAACTTTCAATTCTTATTATAAACTCTATTTCAATATTTCACTCAAGAACTCCAAATCTTTAATCTTCCTTAACTCCTTTATCTTTTGATTTTAAGATAACTTAAGCTTTCCTCAAGCTTAGTTATCATCTAATGATTATAACCCAACCTTAAATTTAACCAGATTATCTAAATAGAACCTCACCTTTTGTTCACGCCTTCACGTATGAAGAAGGAAGAAGGAGAAGAGAAGAGAACTCTGGAACCTTTTCTCTCTTCCCACGTGGTTTCCTTATCTTATAAGGGAAATAAAAATCTTTCTTGTCAAATGACCATTTTACCCTTTACTTCATTTAATAATTACCAACAATCCCTCAAAAAAATTTACAAATAAGTCCCTGCATTTACAATCTTTTGAAATCATACTTCAAAGTTACAAAAATTCCATTTTAGTCACTCACCCTGATTTTGGGATATTACAATATTTGTCTAGTTCACATGCTTTGAACAGAAAGTAAAGTAAAAAATAATTCAAGCATCCTAGGTTTTGAAATGAGGTTTTGGGGTGGGCTCTAACTCCTTGTAGTCTCCCGGTTTAGGTTTTGAAAAAAAGGTACTCGAGTTCTCCTTGTTGGTGCCCCTTTGGGTTTGCCAGACCCTTAGTCTTAAACCCATCATAGGTTCATGTGGACTAAGTTAAACTCGAGGGGAAACATCCCCTTATGCCCACACGGTGAATAAATTCACACGAAGACATAAAGTATATGAATCTCGAAGGTTACTTGCTAGTCCCGCACGGAGAATAAATTCTCACGAATACGTCACTTTCACCCCCACTTAGAAAGGTTCGGAGCTCAGGTATAGAGCCTGAGATGACAAAACTTTTTCAAAAAATTTACTATTTTTGCATTAAAAGATAACCGAAAATTAATTCTGGCCTAACTCACTTACATGTCCCCAGCTGAGTCGCCAAGCTGTCGCGGCCGTCTTTCGGTTGGGCCCGGAATTGGGCTTCAACTTGAAATAATGGGTTAGAGTTGCCACCGATCATTTTAAAAATATTTAGGTGGATCGGACACCATCTTACATGGTCTGCGTTTTACCATAAATGTGTCGGGTTCGGGAGCCAGTTACAGTCAAGGAATGATTAGCACCCTTGTACTATCCTTTCGGTACCAATTAATTCATCGGGTCCCTGCATTTACAATCTTTTGAAATCATACTTCAAAGTTACAAAATTCCATTTTAGTCACTCACCATGATTTGGGATATTACAAATTTGTCTAGTTCACATGCTTTGAACAGAAAGTAAAGTAAAAAATAATTCAAGCATCCTAGGTTTTGAAATGAGGTTTTGGGGTGGGCTCTAACTCCTTGTAGTCTCCCGGTTTAGGTTTTGAAAAAAAGGTACTCGAGTTCTCCTTGTTGGTGCCCCTTTGGGTTTGCCAGACCCTTAGTCTTAAACCCATCATAGGTTCATGTGGACTAAGTTAAACTCGAGGGGAAACATCCCCTTATGCCCACACGGTGAATAAATTCACACGAAGACATAAAGTATATGAATCTCGAAGGTTACTTGCTAGTCCCGCACGGAGAATAAATTCTCACGAATACGTCACTTTCACCCCCACTTAGAAAGGTTCGGAGCTCAGGTATAGAGCCTGAGATGACAAAACTTTTTCAAAAAATCTGAAATCATTGAAAAAATATCAGTACAACTATTTATTTGAAAAATAATCAAAGGTAAATAATTGGAATCGAATAAATAAATTTAAATTTAAATTTAAATTTACTATTTTTGCATTAAAAGATAACCGAAAATTAATTCTGGCCTAACTCACTTACATGTCCCCAGCTGAGTCGCCAAGCTGTCGCGGCCGTCTTTCGGTTGGGCCCGGAATTGGGCTTCAACTTGAAATAATGGGTTAGAGTTGCCACCGATCATTTTAAAAATATTTAGGTGGATCGGACACCATCTTACATGGTCTGCGTTTTACCATAAATGTGTCGGGTTCGGGAGCCAGTTACAGTCAAGGAATGATTAGCACCCTTGTACTATCCTTTCGGTACCAATTAATTCATCGGTTGTTTTAATTGCGAAAATTAAAATTTAAATCGAAATTTAAAAATTCAATTCAAACTAATTACCTTTGATTAATTGAAAATATACCTAAAAAGTTAAAAAATGTTAGATAAAAAATATTAAATAAATCAATATATATATATATATAATATTAAATGAATTAAAGGGAAAAATAAAAAAAATAAAAAATGTTAAATTCTAAAAGTAATAAAATAAAATAAAAATAATAAGAAGTAAAAAACATAAAATAAAAAATAATAAAAAATGCTAAAATTAAAAAAAATAAAACCAACTTTTTACACATACTATGATGGAGAATTTTATAACAATGTAAAGTCAACCCTTTAGAGAATCAAGCAGCGCTGCTGCGAGAAACAGTTAACATCAAAGTCATCAAAGCCAAGCAGTGGCAGAGTGATACGGCAACATCGATTCCAAGCAAAAACACGCTTCAACTGGACACCTGAAAATGCAGTTGGAGAGAGGAACCCTTGATGAGACACGGAACGACGATGGTGCAGCGCTGGATTGTGGACTGAACCGAGCCGCAGCGTTGCGAGCTGAACTTGATCGAAAAACTTTTATTCCTTCGGGTGCTCCAAGGATTTGGAAGCCTTTCCGGACCAGGCGAAGTAGAGTAGGGGAATAAGCAAAAATGTGAAAACGATAATGGGCAGAAGACTAAAATAAAAGAAAGATCCCTCTTTGCCCAAATCAATGGCTTATTCTAATATTTGTGTCTTTTACCTTCCCCTTGCTTGCCTTTAAATAGCCTAGTGATTGGCTATTTGTAGAGACGTTTTAGAGTCCCACTTGGATTCAAATGCCTCAATTTTTAGTGTTTCAATACGACTCAAATATGGGTTTTTAAATCCCACTAAACTGGGGTTGTTAAATCATGGTGGTTGAGTGTGGAGCCTGTAAAAATAATAAAATAATAATAATAATAATAATATAATATAATATTATAAAATGTTTTTGTAGACCCCTGAACAAAAATGGGTGTTTACACCCCTACTACAGTACCAATACTTCTCTTCTAGGGTACCGATACCCACTTCAATATCGATACGATTTTGGCATTATGGAATTTCATCTCTACTTACAGTATCAATACATTACCTTTGGTATCGATACCCCACTTCAGTATCAATACTACTTCAATCAGTATTGATATTGTTAATCTATTTCATACTATTTCTTTCAATTTAACCCTATATTATCGGTATTGTTCTACCAGTACCGATACCCAAACCCAGATTTTACCTCTTTCACTTCAAAAGTTTCCCACTATTCACCTAAATCTTAAGCTTTTAGCTCCATTCATACCCTCAAACTTATTATCACTTACTCTAGCTAACTTACCTCCATAATTCCCCTTATAACATCTAAATTTCTTCGTAGAACAGAACTAAAAATCACACCAATATTCAAACGCTTCTTAATCATTTCTAATACTTCTAACTTCTTAATTAGACCATTGACAAGTCAAATACATCATTAGAAATCCAAAACCCTCAAACTTACTATCACTTACTCTAGCTAACTTACCTCCATAATTCCCCTTATAACATCTAAATTTCTTCGTAGAACACTTAGAACTAAAAATCACACCAAATATTCAAACGCGTTCTTAATCATTTCTAATACTTCTAACTTCTTAATTAGACCATTGACAAGTCAAATACATCATTAGAAATCCAAATACTAATCCATATCATCAAATCCTTTAAAAATCCATTATATTAATCCATTAATAATTCACTAATCTCTTAATTTTATTCAACTTTAAGCTTTCCTTAAGCTTCTATATCACTTAGTGCCTCAAAACCAACCCAAAAATGAAAAGAATAACCAACTTGAGACAAACTCACCTTATCAATGGAGTCACGGGAAGAGAAGAAGAAGAAGAGAAGTGAGCTAAACTTCCAAACAATTCTTTTCCCTTTTTTTCTTTATATGCTTAAATATCTTTTAAAAAATGAATTTTAAATTCATATCCTTCTAAAAGACCATAATGCCCTTCTACTCTTCCATCTTTGCTAATAAGTCCTAAACACCAATTTACAAAAATTAGTCCTTGAACTTTTTAATTTATCAAATTTAACCATTAAATTTTAATTCCTTATATTTAAGTCACTGACTCGATGTTTGGGGTATTACAAAACTCGTCATTTTTCTTTAAAAAATTAACAATTATTTAAGTTGTACGTTAACATATTGATTGTGATATTAAAAATCTTATTCTAATGATGTCTACTGCATTGTCATTGCTTTCAAGCACTAACTCGACGATATACTATTTCAAACACTAACTAGAAGACATATTGTAAACATAGATTCAATCCATAAAATACAACTCAAATAGATCTGAGATTAGATTTTATCATATCTCGGTCGAACATATTAATGTCCACTTTAGACGGTCGCCAATCTTTTAACGGAAAATGACAAGTTCGGAATATGTGAATTGGCGAGTGACCATTTTGTAACTTTTAATAGTCGGGGGACTCAACAAAGCAACACCCTATAATTGGAGGATCATTTTGTAACTTTTAATAGCTGGGGGACTCAACAAAGCAATGCCTTATAGTCGGGGGACTATTTGTGTACTTTACCTTATATTATAAAATTAGGATACAATCTGGGCTGAACCTAGTCTTTGAATATTGAATTTGAATTTAACCCATATTTTGTGTACGATTATACATACATATACATATACATATACATATACATATACATATACATTATACAATATACATATAATATACATAGAACATATACATATACATATACATATACATATACATATACATATACATATACATATACATATACATATACATATACATATACATATACATATACATATACATATACATATACATATACATATACATATACTATACATATACACATATACATATACATATACATATACATACATATAATATACATACATATACATATACATATACATATACATATACATATACATATACATATAATACATATACATATACATATACATATACATATACATATACATAACATATACATATACATATACATATACATTATATACATACAATACATACATATACATATACTATACATATACATATACATATACCATATAATACATACATATACATATAATATACATATACATATACATACATATACATATACATCAACATATACATATACTATACATATAGACATATACATATACATATAATACATATACATATACATACATATAATATCATACAAACTATACATATATATACATAACATAGACATATATCATATACATATACATACATATACATATACTATACATATACATATACATACATATACATATACATATACATATCATTACATATACATACATATACATATACATATACATATACATATACTATACATATACATAGACATATACTATACATATACATATACATATACATATACATATACATATACATATACATATACATAATATACATATACATATACATATACATACATATAACATACATATATAACATATACATATACATACATACATATAATATACATATACTATACATATACATACATATATACATAACATATACATAACATATACATATATATACATATACATAACATATACATATACATATTACATACCATATACATTACATATACATATACATATACATATACATATATATACATATACATCATATATATACATATACATATACAATACATATACATATATACATATACATATACATATACATATATATACATATACATATACATATACATATACATATACAATACATATACACATATACATATACATATACATTACATATACAATATATACATATACATATACATATACATATACATATACATATACAAACATATACATATACATATACATATACATATACATATACATATACATATACATAATACATAACATATGAATGAATTCTGATCAAGCCTGTAGCTATTTGCTTTTAACTTTGAAAAAATTCTGATCAAGCCTGTAGCTATTTGCTGCTGCCAAGTGAAATGAAGACAACATGCATGGATATGAATGAATAGAAACCGTATTTACAAAGTAAAAATCTTCACTAGAAGAGAAACCCAAGTTTTTTTCCCCAACATAATGAATAAAAAGATGATAACGACATGGATATATGAATCCATTGTTGGGTTCTGTTTAAGCTTCGTTTCTCTTTCAACAAAACATCGTTTATTATGGGAAGGAACTGCCGCTGTTAAGTATACCTGATGGAGATAATAACCGAATATAGTTCCAATTAAATCAGCTCATCTTTGTATGTTTTTCCTTCTCATTAGAAAAGAATCAAAGATTGGCCTTCAACTTTGAGTTTGCTGCTTATTTATTATCATTTCACTGAAAAAGTAGTGCAAGTCTGCAACACGGGTTCTGCTTTTGTTTTTCTTAAGAAATTTACATCTTTCTTCTTTCTCATAGGCCTCTTATTTAAGAAATTAGAAACACTTTGATTCTAAATCTGTAGGAAGAGTCGGCACCTAGTTTTTGTTTGGTTGAGTGAAGAAGTAGAAGGATGAAAAGGAAATGAAAAAGTGGAAAAAAAACAAATGTTTAAGTGTGTTTGGTAGGAAAGAAAATAGGAGGGATTGTCCTTTTTTATCTCTTTGTGTAAATTAAATCCTTCCAATATGAAAGAATATGAGAAAATGTAAGAGAAACGTAAATTGATTCAAAATTTTATTCTAACTTACAAGAATTACAAATTTAACTAACCATTTTATTTTAAGGAGCTCATCTTAACTGGTTATTTTTGTTCAGAAAATTAATCTATGTTTATTGTACCGTTAGTTGATGATAATGTGTGTTGGTGTATAGGTCGTATGCGATTTATCCCTTTTGGTTTGGAAAGAGGATCACAATTGATTGTTTAAGGAGAATGAAGATAATAAACAACTCAAGGAAGGGAAGAAGGAGAGAAAAAATTCGAGATATCAAATCTATTTGTTCACTATGTTGGAAGGCTTATATACTGATCGTAAGTGTGTGTGTTAGATTCAGAGTCATGGTTGTTATTCATATGCCGGTAAAATAAAATAATATAATCATGTAACAGAGTTTATCGATAATAGATTTGACAACGACTAAATCAAAAGATTGTAATCGTCCAAGAAATCCAAAATTTTAAAAACCTCGATAAATAAAAGGGATACGAAGAAAGTGTAATAGTTATTTATCTTAAATGTGTAAATAAAAAATCTATATTTTTTCTGAAATAAAATAAAGACAATACAACTTTTGTTCCCTGATGTTAGCTTATTTTTCCATTTTGCTATCTAATGTTTTTTTTATACCAATAATGCCTTTAAAGTATGGAAATATTATCTATTTTACTGTATAATTATTTTAAGATAACAATTGGTCAACCAAAACTTGTTACGTGACACTTTTGATTAAGTAAATGTAATTGACTTTAATAAAATATAGTAAATCACATGTTAAGTCTCTTATGCTTTATTTTTGTTCAATTTAATCCTTAAATTTGTATTTAATACTATTTAAATATTTTATTTTGATTTAATATATTTATATTATATAATATGTTCAAAGAATAATAGTATACTCATGCTGATGAAAGGCAACAAAGACTTTTCGAATGAAACTATTGAATTTTTTACGGTAAACTATACATTTAATACCTAAATTATTATTCTTCTTTCGTTTTGGTGCCCAAACTTTTTTTTTCAAAACCACACCTAACGTCTAGTTTAGGTTTTAGGGGCTGTTTGTTTACTTCAGAATGATTAAGCGCTGAATGATTCAAATGATGAATGATTTAGAGGCTCTGCATGAATTAGCTCTGAATGTGACATGTTGTTTGATAATGGCTCTGAATCATTCAGAATGTACTTCTGTGCTGAATCATTCAACATTGTTTTGTTGAATCAGTCAACACTGAATCATTTAGAGGTACGAAACAAACGCGCTGAATGTTGAACGGTTCAACATTCAGCGCTAAATGATTCCATTAAGAGACAAACAAACATCCCCGTAGTTTGATACACCGCTATTAAAAACTTAACGATGATGATTAACTACAATTTCCTAGATTAAAAGAAAATATTGATGCAATTCAATGATTTTGAAGACTAAATTATTGCAGTTAAAAGTATAAATAACATGAACCCATTAAGTAATTTTAGTGGTAAAAAAAGAATATTCATCTTACTAAATGTCATGGTTTCGAATAATAATGTTTGTAGAATGTAAAATCCAAAAAGAATCTACAACCCAAGTCTACTATGGGCCATAAAATCCAAAAAGAATCTTTACAATATTTAGTTTTAGTTAGGGATTGAAAGTTAGGTTGTTGGTCCAATTTATAGAATACCACATCCAACATAACAAGGACAGTGTAAGCCAATTTTTTTAAATGGTCAATCTGAGCTCAAACTCAAAATTAAAAATTGAAGTGCAGCTCGAACTTGAAAATTTTGAACTTAAAATATTCTTAGACTTAGCTCGATTGAAGCTCGAACTCAAGTTCGGTCCAAGCTCGAATTCAAGTTCAGTCCAAGCTCGAACTCAAGTTCAGTTCAAGCTTGAACTCAAGTTTGAACATAAACCTTAAATACATAAAAGCTTTATATTTTATTTAAAAAATATATAAATGTTAATGTTATTAATAATTTAAGTTCAAAAATTAAAAAATAAAAATATTATTTTTCGAGTAGCTCGTTCGCTTTTTTGAATCGGGTATCAAGTAACTCGTTTCGACTCGTTAGGAACTCAATTCGAGTGTTGACGGAACTTTGACAGAGTTGAGCTCAAGTAGCTCACAATCTATTCATTTCATTTACAACCCCAAGTCTGACCATCATTTTCAAATTTCAAATATATATATGAGTTAAAGTTACATAAAATTTAAATTGATACATTATAAAAAACAATATCAATTTTATTTTTAATATTTTCTATAAAAAATTTATAAATTAAACTTGAATTGCATCCAAGTATATAAAAAATGTAAACCATTTTATTTAAATCATTTTCGAATAAACTTATGATTATGATTTTTAATATTCTTTAAAAATAATTTATTTCCTTTATTTGGTGACATCCATGCAAGCTCTATAGCAATGGGTTACAAGCCAGAATCAACAGGAAGAAGCATTAGGATTTGGTAAAAAGAATAGTCATTATTCAATATGGCACTGATTTATTTTAATTGGACAACTGAGGAGAGTTATTTCGTAAGGGAATGGCCAATACTCCTTTACGTCAGGGAGTACATTTTCTTTTAAGAACAAATTTATAAGGGATGGTTTAATTTGAGATTATCAAACATAATTAATACTAAATCATTAAAATTTTCAAATTTAAACGAATTGATATTCTTGAAAAAATTATCAAAGAAGCCCTAAGAAATATTAAAACCAAATAAATACAGATTAAACTTAATTTATATAATTCTAAAATCAACATAAATCTAATAAGCATTTAAATCAAATAAATTAAGTCTCATTGGAGTAGCTTGAAATATATTTAAAAGAACCTCTCATATAGTCTATGTAGTTGCATCCCTAAATATATGATATACGTACCAAACAATAACTGCATTAAGTTTACATAATACATTAATGTGGAAGTAAAAGTCTATAAAGAAATATCAACGGGTTGGTTCAAATGGTAAGTAGTTTGATATCACTTAAGCAAATATCGAATTCGATTCTTTTTGGGTATGTAGAAGATCTCCGTTGGGGGACTCACCCATCAAAACCAAACGTGTGACCGAGATTGATCCAGATTAATGAGGGTGAAACCTTAAGAATAAGGAGGATAACTGAAAAAAGTTGTTCTATAAAGAAGTTGGTATTATTTTGACTCGGCCGACCATTATCTGCCATGGAAAGTGAGAGCCATTGTTATAATACAACTTTTCTTTTAATTCTATATTCCAAAAAGGGTAAATTGAAAGAGAAGGAAAACAGAAGAATATTGGGGAGAAGTAATGAACATTCATGAGTGTTGGTTGGCTAAGTATCATTTCCCATATAACATTTCTTTCCTTTTAACCTAATTAACACTGCTCCATCCATCCATCACTATATAAATAACCTCTTTCTATGGCCATTTCTCATTACAAATTAAACATTAGCATTACATATATTTTACCACTTTCTTTCGTATCTTTTTGGGCTTTTTATACTTGTAAAACAAAAATCTCTTCTTTCTTTCGGAAACTAAGAAAATGAAGCTTGCCATGGTGATTTGCTTGCTTGTTTCTCTTATTCTAAGCTCGTCTTTCTTCGAGGTGTCGATGTCGGGTTCAGGTAAATGAAAAGTAAAGCAAAGCTTTGGAATGATTATATGAGTTTTTATAAGAATCAATAGTTTTGTTGTTTGATGGATAATGGTATTGCAGATTCTTGTGACTCCAAGTGTGGGGTGCGGTGCTCAAAGGCAGGGGTCAAAGACAGGTGCTTGAAATACTGTGGAATTTGCTGTGAGAAATGTCATTGTGTTCCATCTGGTACATTTGGGCACAAGGACGAATGCCCTTGCTACAGGGACATGAAGAACTCCAAGGGCGAGCCCAAGTGCCCTTAGAATCAAATCCCCCCCCCCCCCCCCCCCAACACATAACAACTTGCATGTATTTCTATTCCTATGCTGTAAAAGCGTACGTACACTAGCTAGAGGGACGAAACGTTTTAAGAGTCATGGAAGAATGAGGTCCGAAGACCCATTGGTGAAAATTTACCTGTTAAATATGTACAACAAATTAAATGAATAAATTGGGTCCTTAAATATATGGTTTCTGAATATATTGTGTTTTCTTTTGATAGTATTTACTACAATACCTCTTAATGTTATACTTCTTTGATTTTGTTAGTTTGCATGTAACTCTTTCTCGTTGAACTCGTGTAAATCAGTCCATGTTGTTTGCCGTTTGAATAGCTACGATTTCAATGAAAACGGAAAGAACTAAATTAAAAAGAAATTAGACAAGAACTATTCAACATTTACCAACTAAAAAAACAAGTAATATTGTGATGATATTGTGTCAATCATGACAATTACTTTTAATTAATTTTGATTATATAAGTATTTGACAGTATTGTTTGTTAAAGACGATGGTTTTTCAGACGATAAACAGTGATCGATGATAGTTGATTTTTGATGGGTTCCGGAACGAATATGCAAATTTATATAAATTAAGTGTTTCAATTCTAAACAAAAAAATTCCTAAACTAATTAGAATTTTTAATAAAATATCATGATTAAAATCTATTTAAATTAGAATTAAAACTAATTTATAATAAAAAATTAGTTATGAATATGTCATTAGAATTTTTATTATTTTTTAATATTAAAGATAATTTAAACAATGATGTATATCGATACGTTATATTAATGTTGTATTTCAGTATGCTGCACTAAGAGATGTGTTATAATTCTACAAATCTGCCATTATTCATTAAGTGCAGATCACTTCGGTAGAAGTGATTTGGACTTTGTTTTTGCTGGTCAAAGTACACAAAAAAAACCTCATGAAATGGGCGTTACAGAACTTCTAATTTGATTCTATATGCGGATAGTGAGTCCGAGTCGGGTTTTATTTAGATGGTTAAGTTTAAAAGAGTGCTCATTCAGACTGAAGTCTTTTGAGATGTCTGCAGTCACACTACAGCTGTCCATACACATCAATCTGGTGTAGTAAAAATATTTCTTGTTTGATGTATTATTGAATATGTTGTACCTTCTCCCCAAATTAATAACTTTATCATCATTTTTTTCATATTCTTCGTTGTCATTTTTCATATATTTTGTTGTCATTCAAGACTCACCCGGAGGTAACCTCGTCATTCCCTCTGTTTGACTACAGTCTCTCGACATTGACGTTGACAAACCCATCACCAGCTACCCTACTGCCTTGTGCCAACAACTTTAGGACCGACGCTAGTTACCCTATTGCTTGTTGTCAGAGACATGTATACTCGCACAAGCAAAGTTGAAAGGAGGATCTTTAATTCTGCATCTATTGTTCATCATTTTTTCTAATCAATTTTTTTTCTCTCGACTTTTATTGACTGTGATTCTTCGTCTAATCCATAAAGGACAAATTATCTAAAAGCACCACCTTGCTACTCTTACCATCGAAAGGATGATTTGAAGAGATTTAGGAGTGAGAGTATACAAAGGTTTAGAGATAGTTTCAAACTTTGAAGCTTCAATTTTGGTTGCTTGCTTGCCGGAGTCCATAATCCAGATCAATATTGATGCAAATATTGTAAAATGTGTTCACCATATAATGTTGATGTAAAATTATAGCATATAAACATATCATGGTCTTGTATTTTTGGTCTGAATGAATTTGCATTTTAGGTTAGCTGCTTTGATTATTATTTCCACTCCTTGCATGCTTGCCCCACCCCACATTAATGCTTGGTCAAAACTTGTGTGTAGTAGCCAATAGTGACAGATGATTTATGTAAATTATATATATAAAGTTGGTGTTAAGTAGATCCGAATTTTGGACGATTATTTTCTCTTCTAAGAACAGAAAAACCAAAAAAAAATGATTAATCTGAATCAAGTGTGACGTAAAAATTAAATTAAATTTAAATTTACTTTACTTCATTTAAAATGTTATTATTCAGACGCATTTAATGTATTTTAAGATAAAAGTACATAAATAGTCTCTCGACTATAGGGGTTGTTTTGTTAAATCTTTTGATTATTAAAAGTTATAAAATGAACCATTGATTATAGAATGTTGTTTTGTTGAGTCATCCAACTATTAAAAGTTACAAAATGGTCACTCGATTATTTACATATTCCAAACTTGTCCTTTTCCGTTAAAGAATTGACGACTGACTAATATGGACATTAACATGTTGATTAATATATCATAAAATCTGATCATAGAATTATTTTAGTTGTATTTTGTGGGTTACACATCCGTTTAAAATATGTCGTTGAGTTAATGCTTGAAATATTATGTTGTTGGGTCAGTGCTTGAAAGCAATAATGACGTTAATCTTTTAACAAAAAAGAACGATTTTAGAATAAATAAATAGTTGAATGATTATTTTGTGACTTTTAACAGTCATAGGAATCAAAAAAATAATGTCTTATAATTAGGATACAATTTTATAATTTTTAACAGTCAAATAACTCAACAAATCAATAACATTTGTATAATTTACCCTATATTTTTTTAATCTATACTTTTTAGAATCTAAACTGTCTTAGGGCAACAATTGGTCCAGAATTTGTTATGAGAATCCAAATATCCATGAGATTAATAATACTACCAACAACTTAATGCTACAAAGACATCAAAAACTGGGAATCCATGCTATGAACGTATTCCTAGGTTATTTTGGGAAGAAAGGTTAGCTGTTTAATATGGGCATGACAGGACAATTCAGAACGTTTACTTTAAGCAAAGATTTGTTTATACGAGAAAAGCTTTATATATATTTATTTACATGTGTTCTTTCAAATTTACTTGCCTTTTAAGGCTTTAGTATGCAAAATGGAAAAGAACCTTGGAAAAATAGCTTTGCCTAATAGCTGGTCAGATACTCGAAAACCATTATATATATATATATATATATTATGTGTGCACTCTGAGCTGATCTGAAGCAGCTATAAAAGCGAAAATTGACTACTTGCCAAACCATACAAATAAAACCCAGACAAAGATAAAAGCACAAGACCCAAGGTGTTTGAGCTATTGGTATGAATTGGACCCTTGTTTCAGGGACTGAATGCCACAAGGAAAAAAAACAGATTAGGATGAGAAAAAGTCCTTGGAAAGAACGAATAAAGCAAAAGGAAATTGCTCTTCTTGAGATGTGTCCCTTGTTTGCAGAGTATACTCGATAACATTCACATAAACTTTCTTCGCCTTTTTCTTTATTTGCGTAACTGCTTTTTGGACCCTTTTATTTGCATTTTGTTTGTCATTTCTTTGAGGGCTTGTAGGGCTTCTGTCTTTCTTTGTTTATCCATCACTAAGAAGAAAGCATGCTTTCTCAACCAGCTCTACAACTGCGGCTGTTACAGACATTAATGGTGGTCATGTTGCTTTCTCTGTTGGTCTCAGCGGATCAAAAAGATGACGAGCCATTGCTTGTTGGCATCAACGCTCGTCCACCATTTCCTCAAGAGAAGCAACGTTTGAGGCATTCTTTTGGCGTATTCTTTTCAAGTAAGAGGAAAGTTCCAAATGCAGCAGATCCACTCCACAACCGTTGAACCATCATACTAGGGGAATCCATGAAGCATACAAATGTTGGGTTTTTGCTTCTTTTCTCAACGATGCTGGGTTTTCTTTGGGGATCTTCTTTAACCCCTGGAATTGCATTTGCATGATTGCATCCATGTTTTCAAATACTTGTTACGTTTTCAGGATTTTATCTGTATTGCAAAATATTTGAAATATAAATAAAAAAAACTATTTTCCTCCCCTTTCTCCAAGTTTATTGCCTTTGTCTCTCTATTAAACTTTTCAGAACCTCATAATATGAAAAGCTTGAGAGGCTGCTTTCAATAGTAAAAAGGTCAAAAGACTTAGTGATACAGAGAATAATCCTTGTGAGAGCCTGGTATTTGTCTTATTATACCTAGTATCGTTCTTCCCCCTCGTTGAATATTCAAACTTACAGAGAATTGGAGTTTTCTTCACTTACTGTTTTATATGCAAAGAAGAAACTTGGGAGTCTTATAGAAGCTTTATTGGATCATATGCTTCTAGTTATGTGATTAAGTAAACATAGTTACGAATTTTACAGATTTCCTTTATTACTGGGAAGTTTACAGTTTTTTTTTATTTTATTATTGTTTATGATTGATTTGTATGCATGTATGGATGTTTATGTAAATTTAAAGTTAGATAAGACCAGAGTAGGGTTGTAAATTAATCGAGTTCGAGTATTATTAAGTTCTATTCGACTCAAAAAATATAAAATTGAGTTTGACTCTACTCTAAGAAACATATTTTAAACTTATTAAGTTCGACTCAAACTCAAATTAAAAAAATGAAACTCGATTCGAGCTTGAAAAACGTGAATATTCTTATATTAAATAAATCATCAAAAAAATATCATAGATTTTACAGTAAATCCTTTTCTCATGCTCACATTTTCCAAATTTCTTAAATACAATAAATCCCTAAATTTAGCAGCCAAAAGCAAACAAAAAATTGCTAATAAACAATAGATTATTATTGCTCGAGTTTAAGTTATTTAAGATTTTAAGATATAATTTTAAATTTGTGTTTGGTTCATGAAATGTAAGTCTGATTTTAAAAATAAGATTCTCATAGAGTAACATTATATATTACATTATTGATGATAATATATTACTTTGTTTGATTTATTTGGTATGAATGATAGATTACAATACTTGGTTTAGAGGATATAAGATTATCTAGAAGCAATTTTTTTCGAGTAGTGATTCAATTTTTTTAAATAATATTTAGTGATTATCAGGTAGTATCTGTTTAAAGATTATCAATCATTTGACAATTAAAGCTTAAACACCCTTGCAGTCTATGATGTTCAAACCCATGACTTTTAGAAATAACAATCATCCTTAAATCACTAAATAGTTTAGTTCGTACATAACGATTCAATTTTCTCAACAATTACAGTTCTCCCTAAATTCATTAATTTATTCAACCTTAGAAAATAAAGCATAACCTTATACCCATAAATGTTTCTAACCCAAACCTTAAGAATACCTTCTCAAAGAAAAGTTACAAATACACGAACTAAAAAAATCTTCATAAGATCAAAATGTTTGAAATTTAAGCACTCGTGCCAACGAACATTTATGCTAAAAATAATGAATGATCACAAGTATTTTACAACAAAAGCATAAGACTTTAAAGTAAAAAAAAAAGGCTCTTATATGTCACGTGTCAAGTTAGGATAGACGCAAAATTTTATATTAAAAGGGTAAATCTATAAAATTTCAAGTTGTAAGAACAAATTATCAATTTAAGGGGAGATGATTGCCTCCATCCATCTCTCGATCCATCACTGGTGTTTTTTTTTTTCCGGCAAGATAAGTTTATTAATCAAATCTAAGTTAAGCACTAACTAATTAACATGTATTTTTAACAATCATTAAGGATCTAACACTTTAAATGATAACTTTGAAAACATTGAACAATTACTTTAATAAACAAAGTTAAACACTTAAAATATTATGATTTAAACCCTTATATTTTTAATTAAACCTAATCACATTATATAATTTTACTATTTCATTATTTTATCTTTAACGATAATCTTACATTTCTATAAATAAGACGAAGAATCGGATACCAAAAGCACGAGACGTATTGATTTTTACAGGGGAAATAGACACCATTTGCCTCGAGAAGCAAAGATTTGGAAGCTTTGTTGACCATCGAAAGCATTACGGACATGGATAAGATGACAGTGAGAAGGGCGAACTTTTGAGATTCTTATTGGCCTAATCATTTCTACATCTCTTTAACCCTACCCTGCAACTTTTGTTTTTTTATTACAGAATGTTAAACTTGGTTAGTGTCTGCTGAAAGCAATGCACATTTATCAGACGCTTTTTGGGATCTTTTTGTTCATTTAATTAATTACATGGCATGAAAACTAATAACAACGGTCTCAGGCGTGTCACATGTATGCAATATTATATTAGTATCGGAATACATTTAGTGTTGGTTAAGTGGGTTGTTTTCATTTTGTTTCCTTAGGCGTGCATTACATTACTCTTTTGTGACTAAAGAAAAAATGGTTGTTTAATGGGTTTACAGTAAATTGGGGCTGTTTACTTATTCCAGAATTGTGGCTTTAGGCGCATTGGGGATCATTTGAATGGGCTCCTATTGTCAACCCATTGGTGAAGCACCTTAAGCATGATTTGAGGCCTATTTCCAAGGTGCTGCCGTGCCGTGCAGTGCAGGCACAATGTTTTGATTGGACCATAAAGTGAACACCTACTGTCCAACATATACTTGGGGATGGCCTAGCCTTTCTCTTGGAATATCTACTGATCTTCTGTCTTTTTTTGTGTGATTTTCCTCTTGACTTCAATTGGGTTTGGTTTAGATTATATAATTAAATTTCAAAGTTCCTTACAAACTTGACTTCTCACTTTCTTGGAGGAGAAGTGAGACAAAAACTTTGTAAATGTTTGGCGATTTATAATTGTTGTTGGGAAATATGAGATTGGGGAGGTATTTGACAATTCGTCTCTTTTGATATGGACAGAGAGTCACAAATGTTGGTTCTGCGAAGGAGGTGGGGAGTAGTTGTTATGAAGAAGATGATTAATAAGATAGAGAACCCCCTCTTCAATATTGCATGATTGTTTATATAAATTATCTTAGTGTTGGTGTTAGGCTTAGAGTGATGATGGGCTATTGTTTATATACGTTCTCTTAGTTGACGATGGAATTGATAGCGGTCACATCGAGAGATTATAGCAGTCCTGAGGATATTGACCCCTAGAGGCTAGTATGTGGAGGAGGTAAAACACTTGTGTCCTCTTGAGGGAGGAAATGCATAAAGTGACTTGAATATAGACTTGTAGAAAAAATTCACACTACTCTTGTAGAGGCTATTGCAGACGATGATAAGTAAAAGAGAAAGGGTTGTTATTAAGGAAAGTGAGCTATGTATAGCAGATACAAGAGTTAATGGCGTTAGGGAGAGCGTGAGTTGGTAGTAGCTCGAAGACAAACCTATGAAGTTGAAAGGGCTCAGGGACTAGCTGAGACGACAAACATAAAGGAAAGTGATATGGAACCCTGGAGGTAAGTGGCACAGAGAAACGACAACATGAATGACCTGGCTCTAGATTTGGAGGCAGCATTAAAAATAATTGGACTTTAGATTCAGAGGTAGTTGTAGATGATCCGTATTTTAAATAGGAGGTTCTTGTTGATAATTTTCTAGCTCAACATCTCGAAGAGGTAATAGAGACAATGACAACATCTCTATACTTTGTTGAGGTAATGAATATATCTAGAAATTCCTTTTATAGAAAGTGAATAGATGCATCTTGGTGTTATATATACATAACAAATACATCTTAGCACTAATAAAAGCAATGAAAAAATTCTTATTACTGGAGTAGAGACATCTCAATACTCTTCAGAGGATTTCTTAAGCTAGAGTGAGAGACAACTCCACTCTTGGAGAAATTATGTAGGAAGAACGAAAGTATCTCAACGATAAATATACAGAGGAATAACTCTTTCTCTGAAGAAATATTGCAGATGGGGAATCATCTTAACACTCTTTGAGAAGCAATGGAGAGACTCTTATTGCAAGAGCGAATACATCTCTATTCTATTTAGCCGATCGTTAGAGAGGTAACGCAAGGGTATATTTAATTAGGGAGTATTGAGAAATAAGTAATGAAAAAAAACTGGAGAACTTCTTTATTCAAATTGATAAGAAAGATGCTTTACAATGAAGCAAACATGCTCTATATATAGCACTGTAAAGACCATGTAGCTCAAGCAGCTACTTAACTGTCTAACAATCATAACGACTTTACACCAGCCTAACCACCTAGAGCAATCAACTTTTGACATGTGATCAAGTATAACTGTCACTCAATGTTGTTATATTCAACATTCCCTCTGCTTTTTGTTGAACATTCACTCATTCGCGAAAAATCTCAAAAGTATCTCGGGCCAAGGGTTTGGTAAAACCATCTGCAATTTGATGAAATGCTGGCACATATCGTACCTGCAATTGTTTAGCAACAACTTTCTCGCGAGCGCAATGCACATTTATATTAACATGCTTGGACTGAGCATGATAGATTGGATTGGCGCTCATAGAAATAGCACCAGAATTGTCACACCATATGGTAGGAGGTGTGAAATGAACTTCACCCAGATTTGTAAGCAAAGCACTGATCCACATTACTTCTGCATCAATATCGGCAAGACTTTTATACTCATTTTCCATGGTTGAGCGTGAAACAATATTCTGTTTCTTGGATGACCATGACACTAAACAATTTCCAATAAAAACACAATGACCAGACATCGATCGTCTATCATCCATATCACCACCCCAGTCTACATCAACAAATACAACGACTTGAAGGTTAGAACTAGCAGAAGTGAAGGCCAAGCCATAATTCAACGTGTCTGCCAAGTATCGAAGAATTCTCTTAATTGCTAGAAGATGATACTCACGAGAGGTTTGCATGTATTGAGTAACCTTGCTCACACTGAGAGCTATATCAGGTCAAGTATGACACACATACAACAGTGAGCCGACAATGTTACGAAACTCATATGCATCAATTAAAGGATTATATGTATCCTTAGTTAGCTTAATAGATACAACCATAGGAGAAGTAGTTGGTGTGACCTCAATATGACTCAAATACTCTCATGTCAAGATGATATCATCAACTTATAGAAGAATAAATGTGCGAACTTCATCATGAGTAGCAACAAAAAGAGAGCAATCTGCTTTGGATTCTCGAAACCCTAATACCAAGTAGACTATCACGAAACCTAGTATGCCAATTGTGTGGCGCTTGTCTCAAGCCATAAAGAGCTTTCTAAAGCTTACAAACTAGTGGAGTACCATCAAGTGCAGATACTTCAAACCTGGGTGGCTGCTACATAAAAACATCTTCACACAACCTGCCATTGAGAAAAACGTTATTCACATCGACTTGGCAAAGTGCCCACTTTTTAGAGACAGCCAAGGATAACACAACATTGATTGTGGAAAACCGAACCACAAGACTATAAGTTTCTTGGAAATCTTGACCGGGTACATGAGAATAGCCCTTAGCAACCAGGCGAGCTTTATACCTTTGCACAGTGTCATCTTCATCCTTCTTAAGCCTGAAAAGCCACTAAAACCCTACAACAGTCCTCCCTTCTGGAAGTTTAACCAAAGTCCAGGTGCCATTCTTCTGGAGAGCAGCAAGCTTATCATGAACAACTACTGTCCATTTATCAGACCAAAAAGCCTCATAAACAGTATCAGGTACCAACTCATCCATACTACTAAGAAATACTTTATGCTTGAAAATGCCATCCCTACTGCGAGTGCACATAGGATGAATATTTACCATTGCATATGACTGTGAAGTGGAGGGAGGAGCAACAATCTACTGTTCAAGCACTTGAGACTCATCGCAAGACCCCATACCAGATGCATAAACAATACATATATGTACATATGCCTGAGAAAGAACAACAAATGTGTCCTCACCAGATGGTAAAACTGAATCAGAAGGAACAACATGAACAATAGAAGGACTAGTATTAACAGGTGAGAACACAGGAAAAGCATACACACGTGAGGAAGCTATAGGAACACGTAACCTTTATGGATGCATGACCACATCTAACGCAGGGGACTTCTGACTAGATGTAGAACATGAGGACTGTGAGGATGAAATTTCAAAAGAAAAGAATATTTCATCAAACTTCACATGACGAGAGATATAGACACGTTCATTAGGAGCAAGACACTGAAATCCTTTATGCTGAGGACTGTAGCCTAAGAATCTACACTATTGGGATCGAAACATAAGCTTGTTCTTGTAACAATCGCAAATAAGGAAAACACCGAAAACCAAACACTTTCATGAAAGTATAATCAGGCTGCTTATGAAATAATCGCAAATGAGGAAAACACCGAACACTAAACACTTTCATGAAAGTATAATCAGGCTGCTTATGAAATAATTTTTCAAACGAGAAGACACCCTGTAGCACCCATGTAGTAAGTATATTGATAAGATATACAACAGTGATTACTGCATAAGACTAGAACTTCAAGGGAAGTGAAGCCTGAGCCAATTGAATGAGAGCTAACTCAATCAAGTGGCGATGCTTTCGTTCCAGAACCGCGTTCTGTTTAGACGTGTGAGGACACGTTAGACGATGAACGATTCTCTCTTTGGCTAGAAGACTAGGTACTGGTCTATATTCACCATCCCAATTACTTTGAACGACTTTAATGGGTAAGGAAAATTGAGTGGCAACCATGCTCTTAAACAACAGAAAATCAATCAGAACTTGAGACTTGTCTTGCAGCAAGTACATTCAAGTATGGCGAGTGCAAGCATCAACAAAGGAAACATGGTACCAAAACCCATTAGAAGGAGTAGGTGTGAGACCCCACAAATAAGAGAAAACAAATTGAAAAGGTTCAGTGTACACAATTTGAGAGGAATCAAAGGGCAACTTATGGCATATCCCAACATAGCAAACAACACAAGTTTTATTAGAATTATTTGAAATATGTACATGCAAAAGATTACAAACAGTCTTTAAAGTATTAAATGAAGGATGACCCAAGCGCCTATACCACAACTCAGATAAATAAAAAGTAGTAACTAGACTAACACTAGTAGGATCACAGAAGTTCGAGTCATCAGCTAGTACAAAGGAGTAAAGGCCACCACGCTGCTTGCCTCGAAGAAGAATGTGACCAGTAACTTCATCACGAACACAACAGTCATCAACTCGAAACTAAAAAAAGATACGATTATCCCTAGCAAGCTTGGACACCGAGAGGAGATTCTTAGTTATCTCAGGCACATGAAAAATATCATTCAACATCAATGCTTGTGAACGAGAAGACAAGAAAGCATTACCAACAATTTGTACATCAAGAGGAACACTATTACCAATTAAAAGGTTAACTGGTCCCTTATAATCAGAAGGATGAGCAATCTTGGTAACATCATGAGTCACATGATGTGTGGAACTAGAATCAACACGAGAGGTAGACACCACGTTAGTTTGAGGAGATGCAGTGGATCTTACTTCACTAGCATTTGTACAACAGTCATACTGAATAGTTTCAACCAAATTAGCATTACTAGAACTAGGTTTATAACGTGGAGTGTCACTACCATCACCAAGAAAGTCACGATCAAATCGATACCAATATTGTTGAACCATATGAAAAACCTTGTTGCAAAGCTGACATTGCACTCGTGGATGACCTCTACCACGATCACTATATCGACCACCTGAGGAACCATGATACGACTTACGAGTAAAATACTAAGCAGATCTAGAATCGGAGGTATGACGATTCGTCACCTGTGCAACATGAGCACTCATCGGGACATTGTCTGCTGGAAAATCAAAGCTAACCAACTGAGTTTCAACATCAATCAACATGTTGCTAACAACATCAAGAGTGAGAGTTTCACGCATGGTGGTTATAATGGCCATAAACGACTGGTATATTTGAGGTAAACCTTTTAACACACTCACAATCTGTTCAACCAAAGCAACATGACTGCCACATAACTCAAGCGCATCGCACACCTCCTTAACGCGAGTGAGATAGACACGCATGATATTATTTCCTTTTTTAAGAGATTGAAGCTTGTACAACAGATTCATCACCGCAGTGGTCGAATGATTGACAAAGAATTGAATCACTTTACTCCAAACTGTAGCCTTCTTCTCAGCACCAACAAATTGAGGCAACAACTGAGGACTGATGGTAGACAGCAACCAGGATGCTGGCGCACTATCTTGGCCACAAAATCCTCAAATGCCTCATTAAAAACAACCTCACCATTTTGATCAACAATGGTTTTCGATGGAGCTGGCATCGAACCAGTCAACAGTGCTCCAGGCAATGACTACAAACAGTGAGCAGCACCTGCTACTTCCAAAGCAAGAAATTCATCTCGTCCAAAACAAAGTTCATCTTCTTGTTAGTGAACATGACTTACTGCACCACTGAACTACCTCCAGAGGCTGAGGAGAGAGTCGGACTGTCAAGAACCATCACTGCAAACGAAAACTAGTAGCCAGAACCTTCAGCGAATAATACCATATTGAGAAATAAGTAATGAAAGAAAAACTAAGAACTTCTTTATTCAAATTGATAAGAAAGATTGTTTTACAATGAAGCAAACGTGCTCTATATATAGTATTGTAAAGACAATGCAGCTCAGTCTAACAATCCTAACAACTTCACACCAGCCTAATGACCTAGAGCAATAAGGTTTTGACATGTGTACAAGTATAATTGTCACTCAATTCTGCTATATTCAACAGGGTGGAGTGACAACATCTCAACGCTTTCAACTAGAGAAGAGACAATTCAAAGCCGTCGAATGGATACTGCATATTGAGTAGAGACATCTCTAGCTCCTAGAGAAACGTTGCAGAATGGACAAAGGTATCTTCTCTTTGGTTGAATCGATGGGGACTCCCCTCGCTAGGATAAAGACATTTCAATGCTGTTTAAAATATAATGGAAAAACTCCTGTTACTGTAACAGATATTTCCAAATTTTGAGTAAGGTCTTAAATTAGTTTTCAAAAATTAAAATGTTTCCAACGGGACTTAAAAATATTAGCATTTTATCGATGATTTAATAATTTATTTAGACCTACGAATTCATGCGATTACCCCAATATTTTAATTTGAAATCCATGATCAATATAGATTAGCGCCGTCAAAGCTTACCACAGGTGATGATGGAATATCTACTGATCTTCTGCCTTTATTTTTTTTTTTTTTGTGATTTTCCTCTTGACTTCAATAGTGTTTGGTTTAGATTACAAACTTGATTTCTTACATTCTTGGAGGAAAAGTGCGACAAAGACTTTGTAAATGTTTGGTAATTTATAATCATACAAACTTGAAGGAAATGGTAATTTAAAAGAAAATTATTTCTATATTTTAAACATTAAAAAGTTGATAGATTATCCTATACTATCAAATTACAAGAATAATGATAACTGAGTACATCTCTACTGAATGAATGACAAAACAACTCCTAGATGTTGATTAACGGGGGGAAAAGAAAGCTGCTGCTAACAAATCTGTGCATGGAGAACAAAAATGGGTGACATTTTTTTCTTCCAAAAAATGCTTAAAATTAGTGACCACCGCCCTTTTTGCTTGGTCCGGAGGCTAATTCAAAAGCCAAACTCCTAAACAAGTTACCACTCCTAGAGTTGTTTACAGCTAACGTTTGAACACGAGCGGCAACTGCTTTATCATCAGCTCCACCTCGTATAATACCGACATTATCCTTTGTCGTCGTCGATGATCGAAGGGGTCGGCCATTGACGGCAGCGAACTCCGTTGAAACCAGCAACACCAATAGAACCAGCGCGAAAAGAAGGCTCTTCATTGTCCAATAAGAAGGTTATCAGCTGCTGAGCTGTTGTTTTAAAATCGTTGATTTATTAAAGCAATGATATATGACCAGTTCTACCGCTGTGTATATATAAGGATCTTCCCAAACCAGGACGGTGAAGAGCTTTGTGAAAGTGGGACCACTGGTTACAGGATCGTTTGACTTTGAAATTTGGAGTGTTGTCGGAATTTGACTTTATGAATCCGGTGGTGCAGATTTTATATGCATGCAGCATGGAATAGCCAAATCGGGAACCCAATTTAAAGCTGGCTAAACCATGTTTTGATTTCACACGCTTTTCCCAACATCACATGCGTGTGTTTACACACCTGGTACGCGGTCATATATTCTTCACTTTGGAATGATTTTTTTAGGTTGAATTTGATCATTACTCCCTATTCTTTTTAACATTTTCAATTAATCCCTAAAACTTAATTTTAATACATTAGTCCTTGTAATTTTAATACAGGATGGTGCTTACGACATTTGGGTAAAATAGGGAAGGTTATTTTTATAGAGATATCGGGTTCGAACACTTGCATCTATAGAGTGCGTATTATTAATTAATTAAAAAGATTTTGAATAAATATATTATTTTGTAATAAATTTAAATTATTTATAAAAAAAGTAGAATACAATCTCTAAATATCGTTGTTTCAATCCAAATTGTTGGAGAATATGTATATTTTGTAAGGTTAAATTTCTTCGTTTTCTGTTTGGTTGGTGGTGGTGTCCAGTGGTTTGTGTTTTGTGGGTGGGTTCAGTCTTGTGCCTTGGTGTTCTCCCGCGTTCGTTTGAGTGATGTTGCTAGGAGGTGGCGAATGTTGAGCCTTGCCACCAGAAGGGGTGTGGCTGATCGAGGTATTTTTGCGAGGGTGATCTCTGATGTTCGGTCGGAGTGAGAATATGTTGCAGTGGCAAAGTTTTTGTGTGGGTGAGGCAGTGGGCGTTATGTTCTCTAAGCTTCGAAAGGGATGTTTCAAAGATCAGGTGAATGATCAAGTGAATGACGTTAAGCATTGTTTTGGGGATTGTAGAGACTGTCGGAGATGGTGCTTTGACATGTAGGTTTGCACGTGCTGGTCTTTTTATGGATTTTAGGAAGTTGTCTGGTGATCAAGCTCTTATTCGAACTTCAAGGTTTTTATTTGTTTATTTGTTTATGGTTAGAAAATGTTGTCAGCTATTTCTGTTTCCAATGCGGGTGGTCTAGCGTGAACCTTCTGGTTCCTTGTCTGGTATCTACTTTCCAATCGCTCTTGCGGTTGTTAACGCTTTGATCTTTGGATGTTTTTGTTGGCTGCTCGTGTAAGTTGGGTCAGCAGGGTGTTTCGTGTTAGTTTTTGATCTCTCGTATTTTGCTTGGTCCTTGGACGAAACTGTTGGCAGCTTGTGTTAGTAGGGAGTTGTGTACCATAGCAATTCTGTTAGATACTGTCGGGCAATTTCGCGGTTCTTGTCATTTCTTCTGCATTGGAACAGTTTCAGCAATTGTGGTTCTCCATGTCTTAGGGCTAGTCTTCGTTCATGATGTGGTTGCGGTTGTTGTTGTGTTTGATGTGTTGGGCTCGTTTCTTTGGTTATGCTGGCGGTTAACGATCCCTTTTAGTTCAAAGTTTATTGTATTAGTTTGTTGTGTTGTATTTCCTGATATGGTTTTGGGATTGTTATAGGGTGGGTGTATGGTTTGTGTGATGTTTCAGCTTTGTGTGTGTGCTGATCCTTACCACCTCAAGACACACTCTTTTTCCTCCATTTAGGATTAGGGAGGTTTTTTAATGAGGTCCTCGAGGTGGTTTACTTTGTAATTGTTCTCAATACAAAGTACCATTTTTCAACAAAAAAAATGTTTGTATTAACAAAAGCTTAGCTGTCTAAGTATTTTCAAAGTCTTTAGTACATTAAACATGTTGAACTAGACTGCTCCATTTTCAAACAAATGCACGAGTTTGTTCAAAATTTTCAACATTCTCTTTTTCCTTAACATATTATTAATGATTATTTTGAATTTGGAATTAGCAATGCAACAAAATTCACCAAATCTCGAATTTGAATCCAGTTTTCAAAAAGTGGGTGTTATTATTTCTAGAGTTCTTGAGTTGAAGCAACTAAGAGTATGTGCATTGTCAATAGTTAAGAAAGACTCTAAACAAATACTATATTATAATTACCGTATACTCATTCATCATCCTCTTTTCTTTACGTCTTCAACAAATTCTTCTCTTCAATCTTAATTTTCTGCATTCACACAGCTAAGCTGTGACACATTTTTCATGTTGGAATTTAATGCACTTAAATTTTATAATAGCAGAATACTTGCTTTCATTTAAACAATGGCCCCAGGTAAACACATGGACCGATCAGCTAACCTCGCGGAGAATTAATGTTTGAAGTGCACCCTATAAAATCACGTGATGACACGCACACAGCTCCGTCACATGGAACCATACCATATGAACTCGCCTCCTACAGGTATGGAGATCTTACCTACCCAATCAACCTCATTTTGAAAGGGAATTTCTATACGGATTGGCTTTGGCCACTCGTGAACAAATGCATCTTAATTAACTATGTTGAAATTAATGATTATTTTAACTTTTTGAGTGATGTCAGTGGTTAGAAGTTTGAGAATCTGAGTTCGAACAGTTACATCTGTAAGATGTGTATGCATTAATACAATACGCGAAATTTGACCACCCTCAATGGTAAAGATGACCGCTTGCCGTGGTTCCTGGACTGAAAATTGAAAAACATGGCTCATTCATGTTTCACACGCTAAATACCATTATACCACACTAGCTACTAGCTAGCACCGGCTGTTGACACATCTCGCCATTAACGGGCTCAATTTGAATTCGTTTTCACAACTCTTTAAAGCCATATACTCCATATCTTTATTATAGATTATATTCTGTCTTACCCTATTTGTAATGTGCTGCAGGTCGCCATTATTGTTCTCATACTGTCTCCTTTAAAGGAGGTGGGGGTTCTGTGCTTCTCAAGGATCCACTTAATCCTACAATGAAGACAACGCAAGCTTACTCTGGACCCAGTAGAGGAGGGGTAGGTCACACCATCATTTTCTGACTTTTTGATTCATCAACCTTATCTTTGTCATAAGAGTTTTGCTTATCTTATTCAAATGTCTTGCTTTAGTTTCTCATCAAAGCTTTTAAGCTTAGATGATCAAACATACATTGGTGAAAGAATATAATCATGGGTTGCTGCCACTTTTATTCATCAACTAGAGTTAATTTAATACAAAAATAAGTACCTAAACAATGTCTCGAAAACGTTTTGGTGCATAAATTTTTTTTGCTAAAAATAGTATCTTAACGTTTTCTCAGTTACACTTTTAAGTGTCTATCGTTATATATATATTTTTTTAATTTTTTTAAAAAAACCTTTAAAAACCCTAATTTATTTATAAAAAATCCAAACTTTTAACGAAATTATAAAAAAAACTCTAAAAAACTAAAATATCTCATTTCAACCTCCATTACCAACTGTCGCCGGCCATTTTCGGCCAACATCGTCGCTGAACATTTGAGTTTTGATCGGAATTGCACAGTGGTTCGAATGGTGGTGGTGGTGTGACTTATGGACTTCAGGATATGGAATAGACGAAAAACAGTGAAGGTCGGGATCGAAACCGACGAACCTTTGAGTGCTTCTTTACGAAAAACGGTGGCACTTTACGACGAAAGACCAACAAGGGTTTGGTCGGGGATCGACGCTGGTGTCGATGAAGGTGGCGGTCATGGCTGGCTGGCTGGAGACCATATAAAGGAGAAGGGGAAGGGGGAAAAGAGAAGGGGGGACGCGAGGCTGGATTGTGTGTTTTTTTAATAAAAATATTTTTAAATAAATTCTAAAAATTATCAGAATGTGACACGTGTCATCTAATGATCAAATTTAACGACTATTACTATCCAAACACCTAAAAATCTCTGATGAAAACGTTAGGCACCTATTTTTAACGAATTTTTTTAGACACTAAAACGTTTTTCGAAGTAAAGTTTAAACAATTATTTTTGTATTAATCCTTAATCAAATAACTATATTAATATATGTGTGTTGAGAAATATATGCAATTCTATGGGCTAAACATCTTTTATGGCTGGATTGCCTTCATTTTCAACATGTTCACAGCATTTCATTTGACACAGACTTCGGTGCAAGAAAAATATATGATCAGTTTCAATGGATGTTAGAGAATGCATGGTCTCACGTAAAGTTCATGATCAAATATTCAAGTTACGTTGAATGTCGATTATATCTATAACATTTCACAGTATTTTATTTTTCAATTTTTGTTATTCATTTTCTAATTTAATATTATAAAGTTAGATATTTATAATATATTCATAAACATGATTTCAATACATATATTCAAAAGTTTAAATAAATTGTTTCTTATTTATTTCTAATTTTTGTAATTTAATCTAATAATTTTTATAATATGATATTTTTGTTTATTTTAGTCCCTAAATTATATTTTTATTCAAAATTAATTTATATTTATTTCTATTTTTATAATTTAATCTAAATTTTATAAATTACCTCATAGACTCCAAACCCTATAGCTCAGTCCTATTGCTAGAAGCATATAAGGATATAAGTCTATAACCAATATATATATATAGGGTAAACTACACGAAAGACCACTAAACTATGATCAAAAATCAATTTGACCATCGAAGTTTCAATTGAATCAATCAAACCACCCAACTATTTAAATGTTTCAATCAAGCTACCGGCCGCTAATTTTTCATGGAGGTGGTGACTTGTCCATTAATAAAATTGGCATAATTCTATATTGGTCCTTAATATTTACATATTTTATCAATTTAGTCATTATTTTAATTCAATTATATAAATTTAACTATCCAATTAGAATGTGACACATGCCAATACATGATTGGAAGGTTTTATTTATGAATTTTAAATTATTTAATTAAATAATTTTTCTATCCATTCATGTGGTGACACGTGTCACCACCCAATTGAAGTGAAAATAAAGGGACAAAATTGCACTCCAAGATATTCGAACCAGTGTCAGAGGGGATTATGAGCAACCAGGCGCCCAAACTTTTGAGCCAAAAGTCCCCAATGGTTTAAAATTACAACAATTTGTATTTGTCTTTGCAACCTTCTCGGCTTTGTAAGTTCACACTCTTCATCTTCTTTTGCTCTACCTCACCCAAATCACCACCTTCTCCATTAACAACAAATCGAAGTCTATAAAGTTTGAATTTTATGTTTTTTAATCCCTGAGGGTCTAGTAGAGAGAGACGACAACAATGGGATGTCGTCTCTTTTGTTATTTCGGCAAGTGTTCCTCTTCATCTTCATTAAGTACTGAAAACCATGCCAAAACCAACGAAACAGTAGATGAAGCTCCGCTCCCCGAAGGCCCGATCAAGGTGGAATTGTTTTCTTCCTAAGGTTGCGCGACGTCCTCGGTGGCTGAGCTTCTATTGTCGAGGCTAGGGAGAGACGATTTCCATCTTGAAGCTTCGTGATCGTGTTGGCTTATCACGTCGATTGTTGGGACTATAATGACTGGAAAGACCCTTACAGATCGAGTCTATGGACTGTAAGACAAAAGGCTTATATCGAAGCCTTGAAACTCGGTACCTTGTTTACACCTCAAGTTGTGGTTCAGGGTAGGGCTCAATGCATGCATGATGATGAAGATGTTCTTTTGTCCACCATTACTACTGCTCCCAAATTTCTAGCCTCATCATTCCAGGTTTGTTTTTGCTTTACTTTTCTTCGTTTTCTTTAAGCATTTTATTTTTATAACTTGGAAAAGCTGTAGTACTCTCCAATTACAGACGAATTTCCAGAGGCCGACGTCAGAGACATTGCAAGTGACACTAACAGGAGCTTTAAGGTTTAAAGCAAACAATAATGGTGTCAAAGTAATGGTAGCTTTATACGAGAATGGATTAGTAAATGACTGTTATGCGAGAGAAAATAAAGGGAAAGTTTTGTCCAATGATTTTGTTGTTAGAAAACTTGAAAAGCTCTGCAATGTGGAAGACATGGAGGCTAAAAATACCATCTCAAGGACTATTACCTTCACCCTATGGGATTGTTTAAACTGTAACAAATGTGCCATTGTTGTCTTTGCTCAAAGCAGCTCCCATCAAATTTATAGACTTCGATTTGTTGTTAATGGAGAATGTGGTGGTTTGGTTGAAATAGAGGAGAAGAAGATGAAGAGTGTGGATCTGCAAAGCCGAGAAGGTTGCAAAGACAAATACAAATTGTTGTAATTTTAAACCATTGGGGACCTTTGGCCCAATGGTTTGGGTGTATGGTTGCTCATAATCCCCCGACATTGGTTCAAATCTCATGGAGTGCAATTTTGTCTTTTTATTTTCACTTCAATTGGGTGGTGACACGTGTCACCACCTGAATGAATAGAAAAATTATTTAATGAAATAATTTAAAATTCATAACAAAACCTTCCAATCATGTTGTCGACACCCGTTTTGTATCGTTTTTACTAATAATAATATTATTATTACTATTATTATTATTATTTGTTTTTGTTTTGTTTTCAGGATACAACACCCAACCGGGCCCAGAAAAATAACCCAACCGGCCCAACAGACCCGAGCCTTAATTACAAGCCAAACCTGACCCAGAAGCAGACTTGACCCGGTACTCGAAACCTAAAACCAGGCCTAGTCCTAGCCCTAATATGCTAGGGTTTATAAACCCTAGCCGTCACTGCCACTGGTGTCAATCAAATATGTCACCCATCTTCTCCAATCCTCGGTACTCCACGTCACCACCAGTCAGTAGCTTGGTCGCTCCAACACGCCAAGATTCAAGATACTGTTTCAAACAACACGCAAAAAAAGCAAAAAATTGATGATGATGATTTCGGGATAAAAAGCCCCCGGTTTTCCTTTTCAGGGGAACGATTATGGGGTTAAAAAAGGGGAGAAAGAACAACTGAAAAAGGAAGAGAATAACTAAAAGAAAAAAAATGGATTCAAAAAGGGATCCAAATAGAAAAGAAAATGAGAATGAAAGAATAAATAAGAGAAGATGAGGCTTACCCTGTTCGTGGTTCGTCGGGGGAGAAGAAGTGCCTTGTTTTATGCATGTTCTATTTTATCCATGTTTCGTGATTTATGAAGTTGTTGTTTTTGTCTCCTAATTTTACTCATGTTGTATTTTGGTCCTTAGGTTTAGTTGTTTCGAGTTTACGCTTATTTGTACATTGGATATGTCATTTTTGGTTTTTCATTTTAATCCTTGCTTATTTTAGATACAGTTTTAAATAAGGTGGTTTATTAACATGCTTAGTCCTTACTCTTTTGTCTTGTATTGATTTGATCCTCATTTCGAAATGGTTCAAATGTGTTTTACTCCCTACACTTTTCATTGTTTTATTCCTTTTTTATATATTTATGAAATATATGATTTTGTATAAATATTTATTTTATTTATTTTATTTTTTAACTATTATATATTTATATACATGTATACATATATTTTGTATTTTATATATATAATATAATTATTTCTATCCTAATCTAAAATATATGCAAATAGATCAAATGTATATGTTGATTTTTATGATTCTTTTTTTTAAAAATTTATACATGCATACTATATTATTAATTTTTTCTATTCAAGCGTAATATACTTTAATAAATAATATTTTTGTCGACATTCATTTTCGTCCGACCACATTATATAATATATTATAAACGTTTCATTATTATGTATACATATTAAATTACACATATTAATATAGTAATGTTTTTTTTTGTTTTGGTTTTTGTCAGGCCCAACCCGCAACTCTACTGGCCAAACAACCATGCCCAGTACGTGTGCAACCTAGGTAAGTTTAGTTTTTCCTTCTACTGCCCTTTAACACCGTACAGTTAGCATGGAAGGGATGAACCACCGTCCAAACTGAGGACTCTTGGAGAGTCCTCATGGCGGCTGCAACCAAATAGACAAATCACGTTGCATTTCAATCCCATCAAAACACTAAAATCGAACCAAAAATAAGGGATTCCTATGCTATAAATTACTGCAAAAACAAGGCAATGGGGGTACAAAAACCACACTGAAAAATATGGGGAAAAAGGAATTGAAGGGAAATAGAAAGCGTTGATTCCAGGGCTACCCGACGAGATCGCAGAGCTTTGTCTTCTTCATCTTCCATATCCATACCAGTTGTTGGCACGATCAGTGTGTTGCTTCTGGAACAAGATCATAACAGGCCCCAGCTTCCTTGTATGTAAGAGATCATTATCGCTTTCTCTTCCTTATCTATTCATCTTCGCTTTCCATAAATCGATGACCAGGATACAATGGCAAGCGATGGACCTGCGATCAAACTGTTGGCTTGTATTACCTTCGATGCCTTGTCCCAAGGTTGTGTGCCCACCGGGGTTTGCTTGTACTTCGAATACACGTCAAGGCCAGCTCTACGTTTTAGGCGGTATGCGATCAGACACACAAACTTCCATAAATAAAACGATGGCTTACACCGCATCCTCAAATCAGTGGTCCATAGCGTCTCCCATGGTGACCCCACGATCTTTCTTCGCTGCTGGGAATGTCAATGGTAAGATCATTGTTGTCGGTGGAAGTGGGGGCGATTACAATGACTCAAAAACCTCCATGGAATGCTATGATCCACATACTGACACGTGGGAGCAAGTTCCTAAAATGCACGTGGAGATGTGCAGCATTTATGGTCATTATTTTAGCTGTTTGTTACGTGAGAATTGAGATTAAACAAATTCATAAGTGTTTTTGAATTTTGGGTAAATCTTATAATCGGTCCCTGTAAGTTGTACCTTTTTAACATGTTGGTCACTACAGTTTATTTTCAGTATTTTTATTTTGATTTCCAATTTTATGCATATTTTATTTTGGTCACTAATGAAATTTAATTTTTTATTTATTTATTTTCAGTCTCTTAGTTTTATAATAATTACATTTTAATCACTAATTTTGTGCATTTGATATTTTGTTTAATTGCTAGGTGATCCTTAAACATTTTTTTTCATTTTTTTAAAGAATTTAACCTTTTGTTATTATTATTATTTTTTCCTTCATTTTATTTCGTTTTTATTTATTATTATTATTTATTTTATTATTATTATTTATTATTATTATTTTCTTATTATTTTTCTTTTTTTTACTCAATTTTATTTATTTTTTATATTAATATTTTTCTTTTTTTCATATTTATTTCTATTTTCTAACATTTTTTACTTTTAGGAATGCTTTCAATCAATCAAAGGTAATTAATTCGAATCGAATTTTTAAATTTTAATTTAAATTGTAATTTTCACAATTAAAGAAAACCGACAAATTAATTGGTACCGAAAGGGCGGTTTAAAGGTGCTAATCCTTCCTTGACCGTAACCGACTCTCGAACTCGACACGTTTCTGGTAAAACGAATATCAGGTAAGATGGTGTCCGACCCATCTAAATTCGTTTTAAAATGGTCGGTGGCGACTCCAATCCACATTTTTCAAGTCGAAGCCCAATTCTGGGGCCCAACCGAAAGACGGTTGCGACAGCTTGGCGACTCTGCTGGGGACAGGTAAGTGAGTTAGGCCGAAATTAATTTTCGGTTGTCTTTTTATGCGAAAATGGTAAATTTAAATTTATTCATTCGATTCCAATTACTTACCTTTGATTATTTTTCAAATAAATAGTTGTACTGACATTTTTTTGATGATTTTAGATTTTCAAAATTTTCATCTAAGGCTCTATACCCGAGCTCTGAACCCTATTTAAGTGGGGGTGAAAGCAACGCCTTCGTGTGAATTTATTCTCCGTATGGGCCTAGCAAGTAACCTTCGGGATTCATATACCTTGTGCCTTCGTGTGAATTTATTCTTCGTATGGGCATAAGGGAATATATCTTCCCGAGTTTAACTTGGTCCACATAAGCCTGTGATGGGTTTAAGATTAAGGGTCTGGCAAGCCCAAGGGGGCGCCAACAAGGAGAACTCGGGTACCATTTTTAGAACCTAAAACGGGAGACTATGGAGAATTAGAGCTCATTTCGAAACCTCATTGCAAACCCTAGGCCGCTTTGATATTATTTCCTGCTTTATTTCATGTTCAAAGCATGTGAACTAGAAATTTATGTGGTTAGGACTTGTTCAAAATCAACTTGCGGGATAGAGATCATGTCCGGGTAGGAATAATAAGCATGTGGGGTAGATATCATGTGGTGTAGGACTTTTTCATGATTGTTTTGATTATTATCTTTACCTTACTAACTCTTTTCATTTTTTCTCTATTTTATTTTATTTTCATCATCTGCATCATTCAAAAGAGGTGTTGATCCACCAAAAAAAGGTGTTCGTTAACCATAAATAATTTGCATTAATGGACAAAGGGGTTGTAATACAAGAGGTCAAAGAACGCAGGGGTCCGATTATGGTCAGAAAAGACTCAGACAGAAAAGGAGGACAATCTGCAAGGCAACTATGTGTCACATTCGATCAAGAAGACGTGGTGCCCATAATCAAGTACATCGAAAGTTAAATTTTTAAAAATGGGTTGACAAAGGTGGCAGGGGCAAGACGAGAAAAAAGTTTACTAACCTCGAGATTCCGTTCAAATACAACAAGAGAAAAATAGAAAAATAATAGCTGAATTGGAAGTCATTGTCAACAAATTCAAGAAATAAGCAAATGAACTTTGGATAATCCCTTTGATGGAGGATTTCAATGGAGTTTCCGATTCAGCAAAGGATAAAAGCTAGAGATGCAGTCATTCGATACTTTTGGGAACAAGTACAAAAAACAGCTCGTCACTTGCACGGTTCACCCAGAGAAGCCGGAGCGGTTCGACAGGGTATTCGACCGATGACAGACGAAGGCAAAAGACTAGTCAACCTGTTTCGGGTTCTAGAGGATTTAGTCCAGATATACCTTTAAATATGTTTATTGTCTCTTAAAAGATAAAACACTTTTGTCCCAATAAAGATTATTTATAATAATGGACACGTTTCTGGATCAATGCCTCGAACATTTTATGCATTCTTGCATTCTGCATTTTTGCATCTTCATTTCATTTTTAAGCATTTTCATAAATATGAAATTTCTTCATAGAGGATTCGATGAAGTGTTTTAACCACATGACACCACCTGGAAGCAAGATTGTAACAATTAAAAAAACTGAAATCAGTACAGTGGGAGCCCGATCAGCTGGTTGTATGACTAATCCTGCCAGGATGATATGAGAAAAGAGTCTACATATCCTAAGGGTTACGATGTTGAAGCTATTTGCAGTTGCCACATAGGATGCTCCAACATTCCTCTGAGAACTATAAGGCGCTGAAGCGCAAGATCCAAAACCTGATGGATTCAGGGGCATGGACAGCCGAAGAAGGGGGCATTGCATATACCATTTGCACCTAGATGATTGTTTTGTTTGAACACGTCTTTGATCTTTTGCTTAATCTTTTAAATGATTGAATTTACGCTACTTTCTAAAGTTGAGCAATTGAACAAATTTTTATCTTTAGATCTTCGAATATTAAATGAATTAAGGATTCTTTTAATTCTTCAAGAATTATAGATTTTTGACCCAAAATAAAATACCTTGATTCTTTACCCAAAATAACTCATGGTCATTACCAAAAGACAAAATTTTGACATTACCCCATTTGAAATTCTTGAACATTGCCTTTATCTTTTCGATACACCCATACCTTTCTTTGAGTCAATAAAGTCACACCATTGTCTTTTTAGACTCAAAATTGACTTTTTTATACCATTAAAACCCAAGGCATTGAGTTGTTCATTTGAACATGAACATTCTTCTAAGACACAACTTGGGGCATCTCGCTGGGAGCCTAAACATTGACACATGTTGGGAGCAAGAAGTAGAAAAAATAATTCATTCGAAATAATTCTATCATGCATTAATTACACTATTTTCATGTGAATAGAATTAATCCTGAAAATCTGTCCCCCTGGGGATACCTCTTCTGTGAGGACTCTCATGTATGAAATGATGAACGGCTTTATTTCTTTATCCCTTCACAATAGGAGAAAATATATATCCCTTGTGTCCCCTTTTGAGCATATAGTATTTTTCTTCTGATTCAACCCTAACCAAGGATCACCCTCCACACTGAGGGGCAAGGTGGAGAAAATCTGCTCACATGAGTGAAGACATTGATTCAGATGAGATACCGAAAGGTGAACCAAATGCCAAGTGCGAAGATTCAATCAGAACAAAAAGGGCAAAAAGAAAAAAAGAAAAGAAGCAAAAAAGGAAAAAACAAAAGAAAAAAGAAAGAACAAAAATCAAAAGGAAAAAGGGACAGAAAGCACATGCAAGGATTCCCTAAAAACAAATGGCACATCAAGCTTCAAACTATGAGATTGATCAAGCACAATCATTCCTGAATCACTGAATCACTTCACTCGAAGATCATAGAGCATCAAGAGAGAGATACATTTTGAGTAAGACAAGATTGAAGGCATCAGAATGAATAGATTCTTGGTTCAAAACCCTGTAACACTTGTTTGGGCCTATTTATCCCTTTCTTTGATAACCATGAGCCCTGGCCTACATTACGTGCCTTAAAAGTCTCTTCTAATCATACATGGATTTTTAAACAGAAGAGACTATCTTCAGATTTCATCCCGCCCATCAGGATTAATCTTTATTTGCAAAAAACAATATAATTAATGCATGATAGAGAAATATAACAAAGGGGGTTCAAGACGTAAATTCTGAATGATGTATTGAAACCAAAGGAGGATTCGAGTTGAAAACCTGAAATGGCGGCTCGAATATAAAAATTGGGCAGCTGAGGCGATCGCACAAAATCGCACAATCCAAGTGTGACCATGAAGGTTGGGAGTCGGAGAACACTTCCAGTAGAGGAGCATACAAGCTACCCCATCAAACATTTAAACCTCAAATAAACAAAAATGTCAAACCTTTGACCAAACACAATAACCTGAGACTTTTTTATCCTTTCCTTACTTAACCATTTCCCAAAGATGGCTTTGATCTTGGCACTTGTCAAATAGCTATAATTTATTGAAGGATTAACATTGTAATTAATTCTTTGATATCCAATGAACTCTAGTTTTATGATTCGTCTTATTGTAAAACCATGAAAGTGGCAACATTTTCAAAACTTCTGATTAAACATTTTTCGAAACTCTTTTAATTGATATTTTCAAAACTTTGAAAATAAAAGAGAAAGAAAAACATTTTCAAACAAGAAAGTCTCTCTAGAGTGGATCTTGGTAAATGACATGTGATTCTCAAACACAAAGCTCATGCTTAGAATCAATGATGAAGCAAGATATGAGGAACATTTGGGGCATCTTTAAAGATTCAACATCAAATATTGGGGCATTTTTGGATATTGGGGCATCTTTGGGGATTCAACATCCTAATGCGAATTATCATACCTTTTTCAGGAGATAAAATATAACCAATTCATGTTACATGCATTTTATGCATACATTTTAGAGCGTCATATTTATCATTTTTTTCACATACATAATTTTTGCAGCTTTTAGAGTCAAGTTTCGACTTTAAGGCGAAGGATACTCGATTCAAAAGCACCTTTAAAGATTGATGTTGGTTGCTTAACTCAGCAGCAAGAAGCTACACTTTAACCAACTCGACAGATTGAAATATCGAAATTCATCTTCAGATTCAACATTTCCAATATAAATTTTGTCTCGCTTGAGACAGTCTCATTTAATGCAGATGATTATCTCACTTGAGATTGCTTTTCTTAAAACAGACTTTGTCTCACTTGAGACTGTTTTACTCGAAAGAAGATTTATTTCACTCAAAATTGTTTTTCTTAAAACAAGATTTGTCTCGCTTGAGACCGTTTTCACTAGAAAGAAGGCATTTCATTTCACTCAAGACTGTTTTTAAAGAAGATTTTATCTCGCTTGAGATAGTTTCCCTTGAAACAAATTTTGTCTCCCTTGAGACAGTTTCTCTTGAAACATAAACTTTGTAAACAATTTCCCTTGAAACAAAATCTTTGAATATGTTTTCCTTCAAACAAATTTTGTCTCCCTTGAGACAGTTTCTCTCGAAACAACACAATTTGCTTGAGAGTAGATTTCAACTTCACGACGAAAGATATCTAGCTCGAAGCCAAACTTTACAATAAAGGGGTCTCCACGGTTTCAACTTCACGGCGAAGGGAATTGTGTCCACCCGTAACATACAATACTTGGATTTCAACTTCACGACGAAAGATATTCAAGTCAAGGCTCAACTTCACGACGAAGGGGCCATCCGCGATTTCAACTCCACGACGGATGATATCATGCCACTCGAGACAACACAAGTTCAACTTCACAACGAAGGGATGACTGGTTGTCAATAAACAATTTCTCAATTTCGGAGCCAATTTCAACTTCACAGCGAAGGATATTGGATTCGAGACAACACAAGTTCAACTTCACAACGAAGGGACGGCTGGTTGTCAACAAACAATTTCCCGGTTCCAGAACCAATTTCAACTTCACGGCGGAGGATATGGACTCGGAACAATACAACTTACTTGGATTTCAACTTCACGACGAAGGATATCAAATTCCAGACTCAACTTCACGACGAAGGGGTCACCCGCGATTTCAAATTCACGATGAAGGGAATCGTGCATACAAGTAGCACCCATTTTTAGAGTGGATTTCAACTTCACGGCGAAGGATATTCAACTCAAAGAAAGAGTGTCTGTCAACACACTTTTCAGTTTCAGAGTCAATTTCAACTTCACGGCGAAGGATATTGGCCTCGAAACAATGCAACTTGCATTGGATTTCAACTTCACGACGAAGGATATCCAATTCTCAAGCTCAATTTCACGACGAAGGGGCCATATACAATTCCAACTTCACAAACAGATTGACCCAACATCACGACGAATGAGTCATCTGTAACACAGCAACACCGAAGTCTTTGGGACAAGTTTCACATTCACGACAAAGTATCTTGAGCCAGAAGACGATCCAAGAGTTACTTTCTGATACTTCGAGTTCGATCTCAACTTCACGACGAAGGATTTCGTGCTTAGAATTTTCCAGTTTTTACTCAACCTCACGACGAGGGAGTCATTTCGTGTCTTAAATTGACAATACCAGCCTTAATATCGGATTTCAACTCTATGACAGTGGATATTCGATAGGGACGAAATTTGTGTCTTGTAGTCTTTGCTCTATTTTTGTTACACGATAATGAGCAAAGAGGGGCAGCTGTCGACACTCATTTTCGTCCGACCACATTATATAATATATTATAAACGTTTCATTATTATGTATACATATTACATTACACATATTATTATAGTAATGTTTTTTTGTTTTGGTTTTTGTCAGGCCCAACCCGCAACTCTACTGGCCAAACAACCATGCCCAGTACGTGTGCAACCCTAGGTACGTTTGGTTTTTCCTTCTGCTGCCCTTCAACGCCGTACAGTTAGCATGGAAGGGATGAACCACCGTCCAAACTGAGGACTCTTGGAGAGTCCTCATGGCGGCTGCAACCAATTCACGCTCCGAATCATCCGGCGTATCATGGGTTTTGTGAACCAAATAGACAAATCACGTAGCATTTCAATCCCATCAAAAAACTAAAACCGAACCAAAAATAAGGGATTCCTATGCTATAAATTGTTGCAGAAACAAGGCAATGGGGTACAAAAACCACACTGAAAAATATGGGGAAAAAGGAATTGAAGGGAAACAGGAAGCGTTGATTCCAAGGCTACCCGACGAGATCGCAGAGCTTTGTCTTCTTCATCTTCCATATCCATACCAGTTGTTGGCACGATCAGTGTGTTGCTTCTGGAACAAGATCATAACAGGCCCCAGCTTCCTTGTATGTAAGAGATCATTATTGCTTTCTCTGCCTTATCTATTCATCTTCGCTTTCCATAAATCGATGACCAGGATACAATGGCAAGCGATGGACCTGCGATCAAACTGTTGGTTTGTATTACCTTCGATGCCTTGTCCCAAGGCTGTGTGCCCACCGGGGTTTGCGAATACACGTCAAGGCCAGCTCTACGTTTTAGGCGGTATGCGATCAGACACACAAACTTCCATAAATAAAACGATGGCTTACACCGCATCCTCAAATTAGTGGTCCATAGCGTCTCCCATGGTGACCCCACGATCTTTCTTCGCTGCTGGGAATGTCAATGGTAAGATCATTGCTGTCGATGGAAGTGGGGGCGAGTACAATGACTCAAAAACCTCCGTGGAATGCTATGATCCACATACTGACACGTGGGAGCAAGTTCCTAAAATGCACGTGGAGATGTGCAGCATTTATGGCCATTATTTTAGTTGTTTGTTACGTGAGAATTGAGATTAAACAAATTCATAAGTGGTTTTGAATTTTGGGTAAATCTCATAATCGGTCCCTATAAGTTGTACCTTTTTAACATATTGGTCACTGCAGTTTATTTTCAGTATTTTTATTTTGATTTCCAATTTTATGCATACTTTATTTTGGTTACTAATGAAATTTAATTTTTTATTTATTTATTTTCAGTCTCTTAGTTTTATAATAATTACATTTTAATCACTAATTTTGTGCATTTGATATTTTGTTTAATTGCTAGGTGATCCTTAAACATTTTGTTTTTCATTTTTTAAAGAATTTAACCTTTTGTTATTATTATTATTTTTTCCTTCATTTTATTTCGTTTTTATTTATTATTATTATTTATTTTATTTTTATTATTTATTTTTATTATTTTCTTATTATTTTTATTTTTTTACTCAATTTTATTTATTTTTAATTTTTTTATATTAATATTTTTCTTTTTTTCATATTTATTTCTATTTTCTAACATTTTTTACTTTTTAGGAATGCTTTCAATCGATCAAAGGTAATTAATTCGAATCGAATTTTTAAATTTAAATTTAAATTCTAATTTTCGCAATTAAAGACAACCGACAAATTAATTGGTACCGAAAGGGCGATTCAAGGGTGCTAATCCTTCCTTGACCGTAACCGACACCCAAACCTGACACGTTTCTGGTAAAATGCAGATCAGGTAAGATGGTGTCCGACCCACCTAAATTCGTTTTAAAATGGTCGATGGCGACTCCAATCCACATTTTTCAAGTCGAAGCCCAATTCTGAGGCCCAACCGAAAGACGGTTGCGACAATTTTATATGTATATTTTATTGGTATTATTATTTTATGCATGTTTTGTATGTAAATATATTATTTGGTGCATATCGGCCTAGGATCTATTTTAATTAATTTGTATAGTACCCTCATAATCATCCCTTGACTGGAATCGAAATAAATTGACTAAGGGTAATATTCTTTCATTTTAATATTGTCGTAAAGTGACTGTCTTAACGTATAAGAAGGTTACTTTCGAAAATTTTAAAATGAAAGTATATCTCATTTAGTGACATGAATTAAATCGAACCCATTTTAAAATTCAGAGTGGGAAAAAGATCATTTTCTTTCAATTAAATTCACCGAAAAAAGATTATTAGATCGAATCTAAGGTCTCGTCTCCAGGTATTTAAATAATTGAACATCCTTATTCTCATTAAATATAGGTAAAATAAATAATTAATTTTACTTGCTTGATAAATACTTTTAATTTGCTTTATTTTTGCATGTGTTCTCCGGTGGATTTTCGAAATAATAACACCCGAATTGATATTGAGAATAGTAATATCTTTTCACTTTGGTTTGAGTAATAAATGACTGCTCTAAGTCATGAGAGGTCATTTATTATCGATTGGAAATAATTCGATATTATCATTCTCTCTCTAATTAATATTGATTTTTAAGATTGAATAAATGATATCTCCTCATTTCGGTTGGAGCAATAAACGACTGCTTTAAGATATGAGATGTCATTTATTCTAGATTGGAAATCATTAGATATTATCATTTTCACTCAAATCGATATTGAATTTTAAGACGGAATAGTGATATCTCTTCATTTCGATTGGAGTAATAAATAATTGTTTCAAGGTATGAGAGGTCATTTATTCTCGATTGGAAATAATTAGATATTATTGTTTTCTCTCTTAAAATTATTTTGGGTGTTGTTATTTTGAATTACTAATGAACTTTAGAATAGAATTTTAATATTTCTTTATTTCGATTGGAGTAAGAATCGATTGCTTTAAGGTATAAGAGATCGATTCTTCTCAATAGGAAATAATTAAATATTATCATATTTTATCCAAAAATTCAGAGAATATTTTTGTAGGGGATATTAAATTAAATTTGACTCGAACTCATAAAACTCATTGCAAAGACAATTAATTAATAGACTAGGTACCGATTTAGGGCGTTGTGGGGTGTTAATCCTTCCCCACACGTAACCAACTCCCGTACTCGAATTTTGGTAACGCATACCACAAGTTTATTATTTTATTTAAAATTATTATTTTATTAAAATGACAAATATGTTTTTTGGGTGCCCAATCACACCCTAATCAAAGATTGGTGGCGACTCCTTGAACCATGTTTTATCATTAACCGTTCACCAAAAAATTATTTCGAAACGAGACCCCCTTTTCCCCTTTTCAAAAAAAACCATTTCGACACATGTGTTAACACGTGTCACGTTGTAATTGGATAGTTAAATTTATTTAATTGAATTAAAATAGTGACTAAATTGATAGAACATGTAAAATTAAGGACCAAATATAGAACTATGCCAATTTTATTAACGTACACGTCACCACCTCCTTTAAAAATTAGCGGCCGGTGACTTGATTGAAACATTTAAATAGTTGGGTGATCTGATTGATTAAATTGAAACTTCAGTGGTCAAATTGGTTTTTGACCATAATTTAGTGTTCTTCCATGTAGTTTAACCATATATATACATATACACAATACAATTACAATTAGACGTCATTCGTGAAAAAACATAAAATATTCACCCCCAAATGATCTAAACTCAAATTAATTCAATCCAAATCCGAATTGAGGCTGATTTGAAATTAACATGACAATTACTCGAAACTGAGTTGATTTAGACCTGGCCTGACTTGATTTAGACCCAACCTGACTCGAGTCAAAAAATTAAATTAACCTAATATAATTTGTATTTGATTTGACCTGGCCTGACGTAAAACTCGTTCGATTACCTGATTTTACATCACTAATCACACAGACAATGAGATTTAATTTGATTTAATAATACAATTAGTAATTTAATCTCAAATTGATCATAATCTAAATAATAAAAACAGGAAATGATTAAAACTTGAATCTAAACCCATAATAACCAAACTTGAAAAACTTAAATATCAATCTTGAATGATCCAAACACCAAAATAATAGAAAACTAAACGAACCGAACTTGAAATCAAACCAAACCCAAAGCATCATAAATCTAAAATCATCTCAAACGGAAATGATTTAAAATTTTAAAATCTGAATTAATCTGATCCAACTTGATCTAAACAACTTAAGTTACGGGTTTAATTTGAACATAAGAAAGAGGAATTGTTGTTGTTTAACCAATATCAAACCATGGGTACAGCTTAACATATAGCCCAACCCAATGAGTATAATATTTGGACTGAACTTTTATTATCTAGACCAGGCTTGTAGCCAGGTTTCCCTTTAACAATTACCCGGTCTTTAGGGCTAAGATTTATCTTGGTATTGGGTTACTTGCATCTGGAGTCAGAGTGGACGGATGGAGATAATTGTTTTTTTTTTAAATTTTAAATTAATAAATATTTTTTCTATATTTTTCAATTTATAATCTATTTTTGTCATTCTTAAAATTTTATAAATTCATTTTTTTTAATTTTTAAAATTTCACCTTAACATAAAATTATTCGTGAGCGATACATCGAGTTCTTTTACATTATCCTATGAACATCGTTTTCATGAGGGATTTCTCAAAATATTATGCTCCAAATCTTGGCAACAAAACAAAGTTCCATTCATGAGAGAAACCCAAAAGACGTGGTTTAGTCCCAACCACGTAACTTGCGTTTCACCTTTTACTTTTACAATTTTTTAATTTAAATACCAAACTCATATACCCTGTAATTATATCCCAAAAAAAAGATAAGTTTAAGATTGAATAGTACACCAAATGAATTTTTCATAAAAAATTGTTATTAAATAAGTCTTTCAAATTATAATAAATGTTAAATATGTCGACAACTATTAAATTTAAGAAGATGGCGGAGGGGAGAAGAAATAGAAAGAAAGAGGGACTGCATTAGTATAATATTGAAATATTGATATTTTTTTTAAAAAAATTAAGATCAAATTAAAATAATGTTTAAAAATTGATGACTACTTTTTTTATTATTTCAATTTTATTGATTGTCATGCCTTTAAATTTTAACAACAACGGACTACCTTGTTATGCTTTAAATTTTAATGATTATTTTATAATTGTAAATAATCAAAGGACTCAATAGAAAAACTATCTATAATCGAGATATTATTTGCAAAATTTACTCTTAAATAAATACCCAATTTATCAACAGCTCTCTGCCTCCGTCTAATATTCAATGCCCAACAAAATCTTCCCTATTACCCAAATTCAATCGCAAACACCAAAATCAGAAACTTTAGCTTTCTTCAATGAAACGGAGTTCACCAGATTCTCCGGTCGCCGGCTCCGACCAGAAAATGAAGAAAATTAAAGAAGAAGATGAAGATGGAAAAACTGGGTTGATGAATTTAGATGAAAATCTTTTGTACGAAGTCTTCAAGAACGTCGATGCGAGGACTTTAGGTAGGGCCTCGTGTGTAAGCAGGCTGTGGAGCCAAACCGCCAAAGACGAGCGGCTTTGGGAGCTGATCTGCACTAGGCACTGGGCTAACATCGGCTGTGGAACTCAACAGCTTAGATCTGTTGTTTTGCCACTCGGCGGCTTCCGGCAGCTTCACTCGCGTTACCTTTGGTCGTTTTCCAAGCCGCAAACCGCTTCGGCTTCGTCTTGGGCTCCGCCCAAGATTATTAGCTCCAAACCGCCTGCTGGATGGGGGAAAGATGAGGTTAATCTTTGCTTGTCTCTTCTCTCTATTCAGTTTTATGAGAAGATGAATAATAGAGGCAGGTAGATAAATCTCATTAATTACTTACTACTATTACTCTATAGCTTTATATAATAAGTGAATCATATATCACTTAATTTCTCTTTTCTCTAGTTTTGGATTTTGTTTTGATTTCTTATATTTCTTTTTGTGATTCCTATAGTTTTAGATTTTTTTTTTCAGTTAAGCTTGGGTTTTTGTAAACTGTATCTGTTACTCTGTGTTAATGTTTAAATTATGAAATGAAACAAATTGTTCCATAAAATTTATGTTTATCGGCTTTCAAAGTGTATTGAGGGGAAAGATTAAAGCCTGGATAGGCAGAAAAAGATGAACAAGGGTCCAATCGACTAGTATTTACCTGCATAATTTTATCTGCCATTTGTTTTTCCCATTCCCAGATTGTGAGAGACAGTAGCATTTGGGTTTTAGTACTTTTCATTGCAATTCAGATCAGTTTCTAAAAACAAGTTCTGGGTTTTGGCTGCATTCCATGAAAAAAAAATTGGGTTTTGTTTTTGATTAAGTTAGGATATAATTTTTAATTATTTGATATTGAATGTTTATATTTTTAATATTTATAGGGTTCGATCTAAAACTTTACAAAAAGATAATCATTATTTTATCACCTAAATCTTTAGTTATCGTAACGAAGAACTATCCCAAGTTAAGCAGTGTTGTAGGCGTCAAACTGTGACTGCTAGCGGGGTTGCCATAATTGTTGGTATTGGAATGGTACCGGTATTTTTGTCGTTTTCTGGTGCGTAGTTGGAATCAATAATGAGATTATTTATAGCTTCAAGAAAGCTCAGGCCTTGAATGTTTTGGGGTATCTGGTTGAGGCATGTGGATTTGACTCCAACCCTACGTAACTTGTCTTACATGTTTAGTTCTACTTTTGTACTCTTTTTTCTCAACAAGACAACCTACAGGGAACCAAACAATTTGTTTTTAGTGTAAACTACATAAATGGACGTACAACTTTTCAGATATTTACATTTTGGTCATCAAACTTTTAGAACTTGGAATATAGTTATTGAACTTTTAGTGTAGTCATTGTTGTTGATAGCACCACTGATGAACATTATGTTGCTGAATCCAAATACCATTTTACTACTATGTCCTCTTCGTTGCATAGAATACAAAGTATAAAACATCAACTTTTTAATATCTTGAATATCCTTTCATGAAACGTTAAATTCTCAAATCAGAGTCAAATAAGCAGAAGAAAAGATAATGCACAAAAATCAGTTTTTGATTTTAGGTGAGCATCATAAAGTTGAACCTTTTAGTACCGTCAAAGCTTTGTGGTTGTGGATTAACTCGCGAAACTTGTAGTGGGGTTAAGCTGGGAGGTACGGTGAGGTGGTGGGCTCGGAGTCGGGTGTTGAAGAGAAAGGTTCGATCATGGAAGAAAAAGGAGGAGATAGAAAAAGATAATGTCTCACGTCAGTTTTTTTAGTATATTAAATATGATTATAATACGAAATTTTGGGATCTAGTTAGAGTAAGAATTGGTACACGCTTATTTCAAAATGAAAAAAAGAAGAAGAATTGGTACAAGCTTAGCGTGAACAATGTTATTGCTTAAAATAAGCTCAAAATGGTCATTAAAATATAAAACCCGTAACATTAGAAAGGGCTTTAACTAATTGATTATTATTCAAAATTTATTGGCCAAGGGCCAGGTGTTAAGTGGCCCTTGAGGTGTGCGATGCGACGCCAAGTTCTGGGCTGACCTACATACCCCAAATCCAATCCCCTTGCTTTCATTTCGTTCACAACTTAAAAAGAAACTAACAAGGTCAATTGAGTGGTTGGATTCAAGTTTATTTTATGTATGGGTTGATTTTAGGTTTAGATTTATGTTCTTCATGTTTTTCAGTTGAAGTTTTCAAGTTGAATCATTTATGTTTGTATTATTTAAATTTTACATTCAAGTTTGAATTATTTTTCGATTTGAATATTTGTGTTGAAAAGTCATTATCAAGTGGCCAAAATTGGTGGCCTAATTTTCCACCGAAAGGTGATTTGAAAATTAGAAATAATAATTCACCTAAAATGTTGAAAAAAAGTGGAATGGAAAAATTAATTTTAGTCATTAGACTTTAGAGTATTTACAAGATTAGTCCTTAAGCTTTAACTATAAATACCCTAGCTCATTTAGCTTCAAAACCATCCCAAAGCATTCTAGTCCAATACTAGAGAAAATTTAGAGAGTTTCTTGAGAGTTGTTTTCTCCTTTTTATCAAGAGAGAATTATCATTGTTTTCTCCTTGGTAGATCGAAGGCGTTGTAATTCCTATTTTCTCATAGTGAAATTCTTCTACCATTGCCCGTGGTTTTTACCCTATATTATTTAGGGGTTTTCCACGTAAATTTTGTGTCTTCTTTATCTTTATTTTTTATTTTCTCAAATTATCAGTTGCGATTTTGCTCTATCCGATAGCCGTCTTCCGCAACAATTGGTATCCGAGCCAGATTTGAGTGTGTAATATATGCTTATTGTCTTTGTGGTTGCCACCAAAAGGTGGATAACATAAGAAAGTAACAAGGTATTACCCATTCTTTGAAGGTTCCAGAGAACTATTCACGATAGTGAAATAGTGAGAGCTATCCGAAATAGAAGCTATGGCAACGAAATTTGATATTGAAAAGTTCAATGGGAGAAATTTCTCATTATGGAAATTAAAGATGAAGGCCATCATGAGGAAAGACGAGTGTCTAGCGGCTATCAGTGAAAGGTCGGTGGATTTCACAGATGGCAGCAAATGGAACGAGATGGATGAGAATGCTATGGTAAACTTTTATCTAGCATTAACAGATGAAGTATTGTCAAGCATCGAGGAAAAGAAGACAACTAAGGAGATATGAGATCATCTCACCAAATTGTACAAGGCCACATCGTTGCATAATAAAATTTTCCTTAAAAGGAAATTGTACACTCTCCGGATGCCAGAATCTACTTCAGTGACGGAGCACTTAAACACACTGAACACGTTATTTTCTCAGCTTACATCCTTAAGATGTATAATAGGAGAACAAGAACGTGCTGAACTTCTACTTCAAAGTCTACCTGATTCGTATGATCAACTCATCATCAACTTGACAAACGGTAATGTCACCAGTCTAGTCTTCGATGACGTTGCAGCTACTGTTCTCCAAGAAGAAAATCGGCGCAAAAACAAGGAAGACAGACAAGTAAATCTGCAACAAGCAGAAGTGTTGACAACGATGAGAGGGAGATCAACAGAACATGGCCAAAGCAGCAGTCACAAACATGGTAGATCGAAGTCAAGAAGCAAGAAGAATTTAAAGTGCTACAATTGTGGAAGGAAATGACACTTGAAGAAGGATTGTTGGAGTCTAAATAAAAACTCCAATCCACAAGGCAATACCGCAAACACTTCAGATGATGGAGATGCTCTATGTTGTGAAGCGTCAACCACCGTAGAAGGCAGAAAAAGATATGCAGATATATGGCTCATTAATTCAGGAGCAACATATCACATGACCTCAAGAAGAGAATGGTTCCATCATTATGAACCTATCTCAGGAGGATCTGTGTATAGTTGCAATGATCATGTCTTAGAGATCATTGGCGTGGGAACCATCAAATTGAATATATATGATGGAACAATTAAAGTTGTTCGAGATATGCGGCACGTAAAAGGCCTGAAGAAAAATTTATTATCTTACGGATTGTTGGATAATAATGCAAGTAAGATTGAAACACGGAAAGGAATTATGAAAGTGTTCCGTGGAGCGCTTGTGGTGCTGAAAGGCGAAAAGATAGCAACAAATTTGTACATGCTGAAGGGAGAGACTTTGCTAGAAGCAGAAGCCTTTGTTGCCTCATGTAGTTCAGATTCTGCAATGCTATGGCATCAGAAACTTGGACACATGTCAGAACAAGGAATGAAAGTCCTTGTGGAGTAAAAGCTACTTCCAGGCTTAACAAAGGTATCACTTCCTTTGTGTGAGCATTGCATAACAAGTAAGCAACACCGGTTGAAATTCAACACATCAAATTCTAGAGGCAAAAATGTTCTAGAATTTGTTCACTCTGACGTATGGCAAGCACCAGTTACATCCCTGGGCGGAGCAAAATACTTTCTCTCATTTATTGATGATTACTCCAGGAGATGTTGGGTGTACCATATTAAGAAGAAGTTAGATGTGTTTTCAACTTTCAAAAACTTCAAAGCGCGGGTGGAACTTGATTCTGGAAATAAGATCAAGTGTTTCAGAACAGATAATGGAGGAGAATACACAAGCGAAAAATCTTTCTGGGCAGAAGCAGTCAATACCGCCTGTTATTTGGTGAATCGAGCTCCATCAACTATAATAGAGCTGAAGACACCAATGGAGATGTGGACTGGTAAACCAGCTGATTATTCAAACCTCCATGTATTAGGAAGTATTGTGTACGTGATGTACAACTCCCAAGAAATCTCAAAGCTGGATCCAAAATCCAGGAAATGCAAATTCTTAGGGTATGTTGATGGAGTCAAGGGGTATTGCTTGTGGGATCCCACTGCCTGCAAAGTGATCATCAGCAGGGATGTTATCTTTATATAAGATAAACTACAAAGAAAAGAAGACGATGATAGCGTTGAAAATTCAGATACTACACAGATACATGTGGAAAAAGAGGTTGAACAAAGAGATTCTTCAGAAGTAGAACCATCACATGATGAACAAGAACCATAGAGTTCTGAAGCTCCAACAACTAGTCAATCAGATCGTGTGAGAAGACGTCCCAATTGGCACTCAGATTATGTTATAGAAGGAAATATTGCATATTGCCTTTTAATAGAGGACAGTGAGCCATTAACATACCAGGAGGTAATAAACAGCTCAGATGCTTCATTATGGATGATGGCGATGCAAGAAGAAATTGAAGCCCTTCATAAAAATAATACATGGGACCTTGTGCCACTACCACAAGGAAGGAAGTCAATTGGTAACAAATGGGTCTTCAAAATCAAGTGAAATGGTGACGATCAAGTTGAGAGGTATCGTGCAAGACCGGTGGACAAAGAATATGCTCAAAAAGAAGGTATTGATTTCAATGAAATATTTTCTCTTGTGGTTCGACTAACAACAGTTCGAGTAGTTTTGGCAATGTGTGCTACATTGAACTTACATCTAGAGCAGCTAGATGTTAAAACAACTTTTCTTCATGGAAATCTTGAAGAAGAGATTTATATGCTCCAGCCTGAAGGTTTTGAAGAAGAAGAAAATAAGAACTTGGTTTGTAGGTTGAACAAATCTCTGTACAGTCTAAAGCAGGCGCCGAGGTGTTGGTATAAGAGATTTGATTCCTTCATTATGTGCCTTGGATACAACAGACTTAATGCAGACCCTTGTGCTTATTTCAAGAGGTTTAGTGATAACGATTTTGGCATATTGCTGTTGTATGTGGATGACATGTTGGTTGCACGACCCAACAAAGACTATATTGAAGAATTAAAGGCACAATTAGCTAGGGAATTTGAAATGAAGGACTTGGGATCAGCAAACAAGATTCTAGGGATGCAAATTCACCGAGACAGAAGAAATAAGAAGATTTGTCTTTCACAAAAGAATTACATCAAGAAGATCTTGTCAAGATTCAACATGCAAGATTGTAAGCCAATTTCTACCCCTCTTCCTATTAACTTCAAATTATCCTCCAGTATGAGTCCTAGCAGTGAGGAAGAGATGATGGAGATGTCTCGAGTACCGTATGCATCAGCAGTGGGAAGTTTAATGTTCGCTATGATATGCACAAGACCAGACATTGCACAAGCAGTGGGAGTGGTTAGTCGGTACATGGCGAATCCAGGCAAAGAGCATTGGAATACAGTAAAGAGGATCCTAAGATACATCAAAGGGACCTCAAATGTTGTATTATATTACGGAGGATCAAATTTACTAATCAATGGGTATGTAGATTCTGACTATGCTGGGGATTTGGATAAAAGCAAATCTACTCCAGGATATGTGTTTAAAGTTGCTGGTGGAGCTGTAAGCTGGGTTTCAAAATTGCAGTCAATTGTGGCTACATCCACAACAGAAGCAGAATATGTAGCATCTACACAAGCTAGTAAAGAAGCAATTTGGTTGAAGATGCTATTGGAGGAGCTTGGGCACAATCAAGAGTATGTCTCTCTGTTTTGTGACAATCAAAGCGCCTTGCATCTAGCAAGGAATCCAACATTTCATTCAAGGACAAAGCACATACGAGTTCAATACCATTTCATTCGTGAAAGGGTGGAAGAAGGGACGGTAGATATGCAGAAGATCCATACCAAAGACAACATAGCAGATTTCATGACGAAGGCGATCAACGTTGATAAATTTACTTGGTGTCGATCCTCTTATGGCCTGTCAGAGACGTAAGCAACATGATGGTACAAGGTAGATAGAATGGTGTGAAGATATGATTGTTCCAATCAAATCTTCAAGTGGGAGATTGTTGAAAAGTCATCATCAAGTGGCCAAAATTAGTGGCCTAATTTTCCACCGAAAGGTGATTTGAAAATTAGAAATAATAATTCACCTAAAATGTTGAAAAAAAAAGTGGAATGGAAAAATTAATTTTAATCATTAGACTTTAGGGTACTTACAAGATTAGTCCTTAAGCTTTAACTATAAATACCGTAGCTCATTTAGCTTCAAAACCATCTCAAAGCATTCTAGCTTTCTTCCAATACTAGAGAAAATTCAGAAAGTTTCTTGTTAATTTCTCCTTTTTATCAAGAGAGAATTATCATTGTTTTCTCCTTGGTAGATCGAGAGAGGTTGTAATTCCTATTTTCTCATAGTGAAATTCTTCTACCATTGCCCGTGGTTTTTACCCTATATTATTTAGGGGTTTTCCACGTAAATTTTGTGTCTTTTTTATCTTTATTTTTTATTTTCTCAAATTATCAGTTACGATTTTGCTCTATTCGATAGCCGTCTTCCGCAACAATTTGATTATTCTATTGTAAAATTGGGTAAGATATATATTCGGATTAATTAGATATGACTTTTTTTTAATCCAATATTAGAATTGATAAGTATAGTTTTGAGGGAGGAAGTCATGCATCGTCCAAGGGAGTCACTGCCCTCCTATTTTTTTTATTATTTAAAAAATATATGAAGAAAATATCTATTTAGTCATTCTAGTTTTAATTACTTTATGTTCATTTTGTTTCTCTCAATTTCTATTGTCAGTTATACTTTCACTTTGAGTTAAATATCTTAGCTCCGTTCATGCTAGTTTCATACGTGAATTGTAAAACGTTAAGTAGTTAAAACCACAACAACATAAAAATACGTATTCAAGAAGTGAGGTATCCATGGTTTATTGCTCTTTGGGACATAAGCTTCGAATCTTCTTCACCTAAATGTTGTCTCACGTAGCCTTAGATGAAAAGAATCAAAGAATGGATATTCAATTAATTAACTAGCTTTCCATTAACTTTGAAACCGTGTTGTGTTGCTATTCCTTTGTAGATGGTGGCTACCTGGACCTGCATGAAATGGAACATTTGGTAATTTGATTGCATAACCAAAAAGAAAAGGGATTTTGGTGACAAATAAAAGTAGAAAGTTAAGTTGTAGATAATTTAAACCATCCTAAAAGTAACTGTTTAAGCATAGTTGTTTCTGTTAGTAAAATTTACTGCTGTAAAACGAATGTAATAATATTGACTATAACAAATAATAATAAAAAAAATAGAGATCATAATATAAATTATTGTGTCGTGATACAAGTCACTGCCTTAGAAGTTATTTCTTCCGAATTGATATAGCCTCGAAAGTAGACATTGTCCCCAAGGTTAACACAATCTTTCAAACTTTGTACACCTAAAGTGAGGAAGTGAAATCGTTTGTGTTACTCTTTTTGACAAAAAAATTTATGAGAAAGAAAGAAACCATCAATTTTTGTGTTCCAGTTAGAGGAGGGACTATCCATTGTATAAGAGTCGTACATGGATAAAATTACGAAATGACAACTATTCACTCCAGCCATTTCCTAAATATGGGTAACTCACCCCCCAAATTTAGCCACCACACCTAAAATTTAGCCCGCACTATGTAATACCCCAAAAATTTAGATAATGACCAAAATGTAAATTTTAGAAGTTTGATGGCCAAAGTATAAAATTTGGGAAAAAGTTTAGGGAATTAAGTGAATTTCCTAAAAGAATTTTATTCCATAAATAGATGGTTTACTCTTGAGAGTGGAGTTTTATAGAAATCATATTGTTGATTTGGAATTTAGTAAAGAAGAGTTAAAGCCGGTAAGAAATCGGTAAATTCCGATCGAATTGGAATTTTACAAAATTTTGAAGGATGTTAAAATGGTTGGAAATATTATTTAATATTTATATCAGAGAAATTTGGTCTGGAAATGTGCAAATTTTCATATTTAACCGAAACTGTGAAATTTAGTGACTAAAACGCAAGTTTTGAAAATTCATGGGCAAAACGGTAGAGTGCAAGACTAATTGTTCATCTTTGACTATTATAAGATGATAAAACTGATATTTCTCTGATTTGGAAGGAGATAAGAATAAGTATTTAGGTTCTTTGGTAATTATAAAGTTTCATTAAGGTTAGATTGGTATTTAACCAATTTAATGAATTTAATTTTCATTAAATAATTAACTAAAGGATAAAAGCATGATATCAATCAAACATATCATGCCAAAGTGTTCTTCTTCTCCAGCACAAGAACGTGAGAAGCTTGAAGGTAAGAAATATTTCATTTCAATTTTGAGCTATTCCTTTGGAATTGGAGTTATGTTGTGAGATAGGAAAGTGATATAAGAGAAAAACGCTATCATTTGGTACCAATATTGCATGATTATCTTGCTGATTTCAAATCCCCAAATCTGGAAATTTGGGTTTATACTATGGTTTAAATTGATGATGATTATGATGATTTTGAGGTTTATGAATTGATGAAGAACATAGGATGAGGTTAAGAAAAAAACAGTTTAGATTTTGGGAATTACAGTAGGTTCGAAAATTCACCAGAAAATATATAAACATAATTTGGAGGTTAATTTTATATATTGTGTTCATATATGAATCTAGTTTTGTTTAAAACAAACGGGGATCAATTTCAAGTTGTATACAAATATATATGAATTTTTAATTGAGGAAAGGTCAGAAAAGTCGGACAGCAGAATTCTGTACAAAACAGATTCTGTTGGTGAACTTTGAAAATTCACCATAAATTTACAGAATGAATTAGAAGGAGTTTTTATGGATAGATTATTATTCGAGTCTAGTTTTTAACGGAAGAAACGGAATTGAATTCCAGTGTCTATATCAATACAGAATAATGATTCTTTAAGGGTAGTACGAGTTGTCTGAATTCTGGAAAATTGATGGGTTATTGTATAACTGTTGTATAATTGATGTAATATGCTGGAATTGTTGTTTGAGAATTGAAAAGAGTGTTAAATGTGAAATTGATTATTTTTGGAAGATTGAAATGATTGGTGATTTAAGTACAACAATTGCATAGTTAGGGTACTTAAATGTATTTATGCTTTTGTAAAAGCATTTGAATGGAACTAATTTTAATGTTGGAATTATTGGTATTAAGAATTAAGAGGTAAAATGGTGAAGACCATTTTGAGTAAATGGGAAAGTTGGTTCCAATGTTATAAGGATTATTAAGAGTTAAATATTTTGATAGATGATGAATTTCAAATATAGTATGAGATATGATGGAATGTATTTATGTTAGTAAAATACTAACATATGGATTATTATGAATTGATGATTATACAGATCATGGTTGATTTGCAATTGAAGCAAGTCAAGTATAAAAAGGGTATATTGTGGACAATAGTGAGGCACAAATATTTTGAAAGACATAAAGTGTCAAGGTGAGTGCAATACAGCATGAAATTATACATGGATGTTTTTACATCATAAGGAAGACTTGCGATAAGTCGACTTTGTTTATATCGGCATGATTTATATTATTTTTTATAAATTGACATTGATATGTCAGAGTATGAAATTAAAATGCACTGATAAATGTATTTATGCTTTTGTAAAAGCATTTGAATGGAACTAATTTTAATGTTGGAATTATTGGTATTAAGAATTTAAGAGGTAAAATGGTGAAGACCATTTTGAGTAAATGGGAAAAGTTGGTTCCAATGTTATAAGGAATTATTAAGAGTTAAATATTTTGATAGATGATGAATTTCAAATATAGTATGGAGATATGATGGAATGTATTTATGTTAGTAAAATACTAACATATGGATTATTATGAATTGATGATTTATACAGATCATGGTTGATTTGCAATTGAAGCAAGTCAAGTATAAAAAGGGTATATTGTGGACAATAGTGAGGCACAAATATTTTGAAAGACATAAAGTGTCAAGGTGAGTGCAATACATGCATGAAATTATACATGGATGTTTTATACATCATAAGGAAGACTTGCGATAAGTCGACTTTGTTTATATCGGCATGATTTTATATAATTTTTTATAAATTGACATTGATATGTCAGAGTATGAAATTAAAATGCACTGATCACTGATTTTTGCATATGATTTTACCATGAATGTTATTTTGGGTATGAACTGCCCCATTGTTAAATATTGATAATATACTTTGCCATGGATGGATCGAATAAAATAGACTATATTCCCAAAGTATGTCATTGAGGGACAGTGTATAGTTGGCATGCCATAGAGTATAGCAGCTGCATGTTTATATTAGCACTATAGTGTGTAAGGACACTAAGTGCAGGTTTATATCCGGATTAGCACTATAGCGTAAGCTTAGTGTAGGTGGGGGCACGACCTTATGTGTATTGTCCGACACTATGGCGTAAGCTTAGTGCAGGTTTAGCACTACGGTGCAGGTATTTTACTCGTATACCCAGGGTCCTCAGGGTGTTATATTGGGCTATTGTCTACGGTTTATTGACTATGGATTATGTTTTATTGGTTAATAATAGTAACCATGCAAATAAGCTTATGAGCTTACGGAATAATGGCAAGTATATTGGAAAAAAAATAAGCTTACGAGCTTATGGAATTTTAAATGGTAAGTATTTGGTAAAATAAGCTTATGAGCTTATGGGATAAAAGGTAAGAAATTATATTATATTGATCATGGTAAATATTGAAGATGCTATTAGCATGGTTTTATGGCATGGATTTGAATCTAAATTCATGCATGAATTGTATTGCACTATATATTGTTTAATTGTCTCACTAGTTTATACTTAGCGTGTGATGATTTCACGCGTAGGTAAAAAGCAAAGATAAGAATAAAGAGTTCAGAACGACATCAAGCATCGAGAGGTATATTTCAATATCAGTAGACATCCTATTGTGAAATTTGATTTTAGTAGTGGCATGTAATTTGGAAATGTTTAATTTAATTATTGAAATTTTTTGGGAATTTTTATAGTGATGAAAGGTTAATTTTTATGAGTTTTATATGTAAATTTTCGGAAATTACTGTAGCATGAACAGTAACCCCGTTTTAAACCAAAATTTCTAGTATAAAAGAGAGGTACCGATTCCCCTGCTACAGGGAATCGATTCCCCCACTGTTCACTGTTCACTATTCGAGTACTATTCACTATTCATAATTAAAAATATTTTGAATTAAATTGGTTACAACGAAACGTAATTTTTATGATATGATAATTTTATATTATCATTTACTATTTTAAGAAAATAAATTTTAAATTGCTTTCGAATCGTAAAATGGTTTTAGAAAATACGGGTGACATCCGTAATCTATATAGGTATAAATATACGGGTTACCGGGTGTTACATTTATTGGTATCTGAGCTACAGGTTTAGCCGATTCTAGGACTAAACCGAGGTTGTTTTTTTAGTTAAAAAAAGTGTATACATGCCACTAGGATGTCAAAAGTTACTGATATTTGTATATATACTGTGATGATGTTTATGAGTAAAGTTACTCTTAATAATGTATGATGATTATGACTATGTTCAGATGTTGAAATTAAAGACAAAGGTAATAAAGTTGAAAATGTTGAAAAGAAAGTCGAGATTGAAATCGACTAAAAAGGGAACCGACATGAATTATGTAAAACACCTTAGAAGGGTGGATGTTGTAAGGGATTTTTCTCCATTTGATGGAAGAAATGTTTCAGTTTCAACGAAGTTTTTAAATGGAAAAAAATCGATTAAAAAGTTTGAATGACTTACAAGAAAAGTCGAATCGGATGAGGATCCAGAGTAGATTTCTGAATCTAGTGATGATTCTGAGGTTCTCCAGGTAAGCTTAAATAAGTGAGAAATATTTAAGCTAAGCATTAAATTATTTAAAGCATTGTTGATTTGAGTAAGAGGAAATACATAAGCGGTAATATGATTTCCGCTAAAACGTTTAAAGAAAGTTGAATTATTAGTAAATCAAATGGTTATGAGTTGGTTTGAAAATGGATATCAAGTCCATAAAATTGGATAGAGTTACCTTGTGGAGGTAAATATGTAAAAATGGATTGTCCAACTTTCCATGCTACAATGAATTAAGGAATTATAAAGTAGAAATATTCAATTCTACTTGATATCGAGTGATATTATAACGGAAAACCCATAGGTCATGGTCATGGTCATGGTCATGGTCACGGTCACGGTTATGATACAAGTGTTAGAAGGACAATTAATAAATGTCCAGCAAAGATTCAGGAGCTTATGTTATTGATGAATCTGATAGGATTATCATTAACAAGTTTAAGATCATTTTGATCATGATTTGGTTGTCTCTGCATTAAGGTCGGGTTAATGATCGCAAGAAGCGATTAATTTATAAAAATGCAGGAAAAAAAATTAATGATTGATGAAAAAAGTGAAATCATCAATAGGTGATATCAACAATGGTTACGATTAAGATGATGTAAAAAGGATGCATAGCTTTTATAGCTAAGGTGATGGATACTCAAGTATCTGAAGTAAGATCATATGATATTTCCATAATTTGGGAATTTCCATAAGTTTTTAGAGATTATTATGGGTTACCTCCAGATTGAGAGGTGGAATTTAATATTAATGGTTATCAAGGAATTAATCTTGTATTTATGGGTTCATATCGAATGATTGCGATTGAGCTAAAAGAATAAATAAACAAATGCAAGAGTTGATAAATGGAGGATGCATTAGGTTGAATATTTTATACCTTGGGGTAAACAGGTATTGGTTATAAAAGAAAAATGGATATATGCAATTATGCATAGATTATTGAAAATATTATTGATAGTTAAACAGAGTAACTATCAAGAACAAATATCCTATTCTGAGGATTAATGACTTGTTTTATCAGCTTAAAAGGAGCAATAATGTTTCTAAAATTAATATTCGAATGGGATATCACCGGTTAAATTTAAAGAGGAAGATGTTCCAAAGATAGATTTCAAGAAACGGTATAGACACTACGAGTTCGTAGTAAAGCCGTTTGGTTTGAAAATGCTCAGGTAGCATTCATAGACTTGATGAATCAGTATTTCAATTTTACTTGGATTAATTTGAGGTGGTGTATGATGACATCCGGGTATACTCGAATACAAAGATAGAGCAGAGCTTATCTTCGTACTGTATTCGAAATACTTAAGGATAAAAAGGTATATACTAAACTGTCAAAGAGTGAGTTTTGGCTATCAGAAGTTGATTTTCTTAGTCATGTTGTCTCGGCATATGACATAAGAGCTAAAAAAATATATATTATAAGAAGAAGAAAAAACAGAAGAAAAAAAAACAGAAGAAAAAAAATAGAAAACGAAGAAGAAAACGAAGAAGAAAAAAATGAAAACGAGAAAGAAAAGAAAAAGAGAAAAAATGAGAGATGAAAAAAAAATATTTCACTTGTGGAAAAAAAATGCGAGACTAAAGACTTTGAAGTCAACTTTGATGGAAATTATTGAGGAAGAATTTGTATTCCTCATAATGATGAGTTGAAGAAATATTTTCTTTCTAAGTCACATTATAGTCTACTGACTATGCATACAAGTGGGAACAAAATGTATCAGGATGTAAAAAGTTATTTTTGTGGCCAGGTATGAAAAAAAAACATTACTAAGTTTGTTGTTACATGTTTGACATGTCAACAAGTAAAAGTTGAGAATCAAGTGCTTTCGGAATTATTACAACTGATTGCTATTCCAGAGTGGAAGTGGTAAAGAGTCGCTATGGATTTTGTTAGAAGACTACTTTTGACATTAAATAAAAAGGATTTCCATTTGGGTGATAGTGACCGGTTAATTAAATCGGCATATTTTATTCCGATGTGAATGGACTATGAATTGGATAAATATACAGAGTTATATATCAAGGAGATAGATCGATTACAAGGAATACAAGCATCCATTATATCCAACAGAAATCCAAAGTTCACTTTAAGACTTTGGAAATATTTGCATAAAGTGTTGGGTATTTGATTTAATTTCAGTATGATCTTTAATCCACAGACGGATGGTAAATAAAAAAAAATCTATTCAGATATTAAAAGATATGCTGAGAGCATGTGTGATTGATTCTAAGGAATCATGGGAAAAGAAAAGTAATTGTTTTTAGTAGAATTTTTCTACAATGACATTATTAAATTAAGCATCAAGATAACTCCGTGTGAAGTTTTATATGGGAGAATGCGAACACCATTGAATGGGTTCAAATTAAAAGATTGAAATTTTGTTGGCCTAGATTTATTGAAAGAGGTTTATGATAAAGTACAGATAATTCAAGAAAATCTCAAGATGATATGTAATTGGAAAAAGTCTTATTGCAAACTTGAAGTGATAAGAGATGAATTTATGAAGGTGATAAAGTAGTTCTCAAGGGTATCATTTTGGAAAAAATATTGTGCGCTCAAAAAGGCAAAGAAGAACTAAGCTTAAGATTCATTGATTTATAGATAAAAAAAATTAGACTGATGGATTATCAATAGCATTTATTATGGAGGTAATGGAGAACCAGAGTTGGACAAAGTACACAATATTTTTTCATGTGTTGATGCTTAGAAAATATCGATTGGATATTTCATATGTTATTTCATCAGAGGAAATTAAGATACAAAAGGATGTTATAAAATGGTTGGAAATATTATTTTAATATTTTATATCAGAGAAATTTGGTCTGGAAATGTGCAAATTTTCATATTTAACTGAAACTGTGAATTTGTGACTAAAACGCAAGTTTTGAAAAATTCATGGGCAAAACGGTAGAGTGCAAGACTATTGTTTCATCTTTGACTATAAGATGATAAAACTGATATTTCTCTGATTTGGAAGAGATAAGAATAAGTATTTAGGTTCTTTGGTAATTATAAAGTTTCATTAAGGTTAGATTGGTATTTAACCAATTTAATGAATTTAATATTCATTAAATAATTACTAAAGGATAAAAGCATGATATCATCAAACATATCATGCCAAAGTGTCTTCTCCTCCAGCACAGAACGTGAGAAAGCTTGAAGGTAAGAAAATATTTCATTTTCAATTTTGAGCTAATTCCTTTGGAATTGGAGTTATGTTGTGAGATAGGAAAGTGATATAGAGAAAAACGCTATCATTTGGTACCAATATTGCATGATTATCTTGCTTGATTTCAAAATTCCCAAATCTGGAAATTTGGGTTTATACTATGGTGTTAATTGATGATGATTATTGATGATTTTGAGGTTGTATAATTGATGAAGAACATAAGGATGAGGTTAAAGAAAACAATTTAGATTTTGGGAATTACAGTAGGTTCGAAATTCACCAGAAAAATATATAAATAATTTGGAGGTGAATTTTATATATTGTTCATATATGGATCTAGTTTTGTTTAAAACAAACGGGATCAATTTCAAGTTGTATACAAATATATATGAATTTTTAACTGAGGAAGGTCAGAAAAGTCGGACAGCAGAATTATTACAAACAGATTCTGTTGGTGAACTTTGAAAATTCACCATACATTGTATAATGAATTAGAAGGTTTCTTTATATGGATAGATTCTTATTCGAGTCTAGTTTTTAACGGAAGAAACAGAATTGAATTCCAGTGTCTATATCAATACAGAATAATGATTCTTTAAGGGTAGTATGAGTTTCTGAATTCTGGAAAATTGATGGGTTATTGTACAAGTGTTGTATAATTGATGTACTATGCTGGAATTGTTGTTTGAGAATTGAAAAGAGTGTTAAATGTGAAATTGATTATTTTGGGAAGATTGAATGATTGGTGATTTATGTACAACAATTGCATATTTGGGGTACTTAATGTATTTATGCTTTTGTAAAGCATTTGAATGGAACTAATTTTAATGTTGGAATTATTGGTATTAAGAATTTAAGAGGTAAAATGGTGAAGACCATTTTGAGTAAATGGAAAAGTTGTTCCAATGTTATAAGGAATTATTAAGAGTTAAATATTTTGATAGATGATGAATTTCAAATAGTATGGAGATATGATGGAATGTATTTATGTTAGTAAAATACTAACATATGGATTATTATGAATTGATGATTTATACAGGTCATGGTTATTTGCAATTGAAGCAAGTCAAGTATAAAAGGGTATATTGTGGACAATAGTGAGGCAAATATTTTGAAAGACATAAAGTGTCAAGGTGAGTGCAATACATGCATGAAATTATACATTGATGTTTTATACATCATAAGGAAGACTTGAGATAAGTCGACCTTGTTTATATCTGTATGATTTTATATTATTTTTTATAAATTGACATTGATATGTCAGAGTATGAAATTAAAATGCATTGATCACTGATTTTTGCATATGATTTTACCATGATGTTATTTTGGGTATAACTGCCCCATTGTTAATATGATAATATACTTGCCATGGATGGATCGAATAAATAGACTATGCCCCAAAGTAAGTCATTGAGGGACAGTGTATAGTTGGCATGCCATAGAGTATAGCAGCTGCAGGTTTATATTAGCACTATAGTATGTAAGGACACTAAGTGCATGTTTATATCCGGATTAGCACTATAGCGTAAGCTTAGTGTAGGTGGTGGGCACGACCTTATGTGTATTGTCCGGATTAGCACTATGGCGTAAGCTTAGTGCAGGTTTAGCACTACGGTGCATGTATTTTACTCGTAACCCAGGGTCCTCAGGTGTTATATGGGCTATTGTCTACGGTTTATTGACTATGGATTATGTTTTATTGGTTAATAATAGTAACCATGCAAATAAGCTTATTAGCTTACGGAATAAAGGCAAGTATATTGGAAAAAAAAAGGCTTACGAGCTTATGGAATTTTAAATGGTAAGTATTTGGTAAAAATAAGCTTATGAGCTTATGGGATAAAGGTAAGAAATTTATTATATTGATCATGGTAAAATATTGAAGATGCTATTAGCATGGTTTTATGGCATTGGATTTGAAATCTAAATTCATGCATGAATTGTATTGCACTATATATTGTTTTAATTGCATCACTAAGTTTATACTTAGCGTGTGATGATTTTCACGCGTAGGTAAAAAGCAAAGAATAAGAATAAAGAGTTCAGAACGACATCAAGTATCGAGAGGTATATTTCAATATCAGTAAGACATCCTATTGTGAAATTTGATTTTAGATAGTGGCATGTAATTTGGAAATGTTTAATTTAATTATTGAGTAAATTTTTGGGAATTTTTATAGTGATGAAAGATTAATTTTTATGAGTTTTATATGTAAATTTTCGGAAATTACTGTAGCATGAATAGTAACCCCGTTTTAAATCAAAATTTCCAGTATGAAAAAGAGGTACCGATTCCCCTGCTACAGGGAATCGATTCCCCCACTGTTCACTATTCACTATTCGAGTACTATTCACTATTCATAATTAAAAATATTTTGAATTAAATTGGTTACAACGAAACGTAATTTTTATGATATGATAATTTTATATTATCATTTACTATTTTAAGAAAATAAATTTTAAATTGCTTTCGAATCATAAAATGGTTTTAGAAAATACGAGTGACATCCGTAATCTGTATAGGTATAAATATACGGGTTACGGGTGTTACACACTATTTGCATCACCCATCATCCCCATTAATGCAAATAAGTAGAAAATTTTGAATATGAGGAAAAAACAGCGAAACTAGTCGCTTAAATTCTAGTGAACATATATGAAACTAATACATATTGGAATGAACATTTCTCCTCTTAGCAAGTGAATGAACCTAAAACTCGTTAAAATAGGAGTAATCTCATAGCACAAGACTTTCACCAAGTGAGTTTCAGGATAGATTAATATATTTGGTAAATATACGTCGAGATCTTAGTAAGTACTCCAACAAGACTGCCCAAAGTTTTTCACAAAAGGTAGCTAATACTTCACACTTACATAGTCAAGTTTATCTCAATATAGATCACCTAAATCAGGGATATAGAGAATTTAGAAAGCTTAACTCTCAATTTTAAGATTAGATTATTTTATCAAGTCCATCTCACAAGGGCCACTCAAAGTCTGATATATGAATTTATTAATAACATTTAATAGTTCATTAAGTCATGCCTGTCTTATAAGGACTATCCAAATATGAGGCTATGAACTCATTAAAAAGCATAAAACTCAACCTCTAAAGTCAGGTAATCTATTAAGTTCATCTCACTAGGATCACCCAAATCATTAGCTATAAATTCATTAAGGGTATAAGTAGATGATCCTCTCTTATAATTTCAAAATTTACTTCTTTAACACAAATTCCTACTCTCGTTCCTAAGCTCAATGAGCTCAAATGCTATGAAAGTAGATGATCCTTCAACAGCCAAGCAGCCCACTGCCACCGGCTCGCTTGAAAGCTCTAAGTCCTAACTTAGGAACTTTTAGATAAACTACACATTTAGTATCTCAACTATCATTTTTGTTATGTTTTTGTCACTCAACTAATTTTTTTTAAATCATGCCTAACGTTATGTTTTGGTTTCATTTTTGTCACATACCGTTAAAAAATTAACAGAACTACTAAATTAACATTTTTTTCTTCTCAATATTGGTGTGACATTATCTTATGGTAACACATCAGTATCACCATTAATTTTTTAATGAAAAGTGACCAAAATGAAACTAAAATAAAAAGTTATGTATGATTTTAAAAAAATAATTAGGTGACTAAAACGTAACAAAAGTTATAGTTATGATACTAAATGTGTACTTTACCCTAAACTTTTTAGTCGATGAGACAATGTTATAAAAAGAATGGTAAATTACATAAATCATCTTTGAATTTTCTTCTGTTTTACTCCCTGAACTTTAAATATTAATTTTTTATCACTTTACCGTTAAATAATTACCATCCTTATATCATATCAATTTGTATCAAAACGACGTCGTTTTAGGAAAAAATTATATCAAAACGACGTGATTTTGATTCTTTTTTTTTCATTTCCCGTTCATTCTTCATTTCTTTTCACTATGTTTTCTCCTCGTTTTATCTCTTTCGTTTGAACTCATATTTTTCTCTTTTTCTTCTCTTTCATCCCTTTTTTCTCTCCTCGATCCGTTTGGAGCCAGATTCTGACCATCACGTCGGTTTGTCCCAAAACATCACACGATTTTTAGTTTTTGGGTAAGATATATTTGAGGTCAAAGGGGATGTGGATTTGAGACTAGCTAAGGTTTGTTGTTAATTTCTGGTTTTGATTTATATTTTGGACTTATGTCCCAAAGCATTCAGAACAATGGCAAAATGATGGTTAAACTTCTGGTGGTGGTGACCAGGTATTCTTTGGGGAGGATAATCAGTTGAATGGAAAAGATATGCGACCAATTTTCTTGCTTTATTTCTGATTCCTTTTTCTTGTTTTAGATTTGGGGTTGGGGTTTAGGTTAGTGATATGAAAATATTGTGGGAGATTCATTTGTGTGGTTGAAGCGACAGTGACTTAGGATGATGAACGTATGGTTGAGACACTGTTTTTGGTTGTCTGAGAGTTAGAGGCGGCGTTGTAACATGGGTGAAGGGACGGTGGTGAATAAAAAAAATAATATTAATAAAATATTAATTAGGGTCTACATGGCAATTCAAAAAAAATGCAATATCATCGTATAATTAGAAAGAAAACGGTAAAATGATAAAAAAAAATTAATTTTAAAATTTAATGAATAAATTTAAGACTTTTAATGTTCCGTGAATAAAATAAAAAGAAAAAAATTCAGTGATGATCTATATAATTTGTGCCGCATCGCTTTTGCTAACATATGCAATGGTATAAGTTTTATTACTGGACTAAAAAAAGAAAAATATTAGCAGCCCCTAAATAAAATATGGTGTACATGACTTCATTCCTTAATAATAAAGGAAAGATGGCGGCATTCAACTAACCAAAGCCCTCGGCTCTCACGTGTTTCAATGCCTCGCCTTTTTCGTTGGGTCAAACTAAGGTCTCAGTCTTTCATCATCAAGCAGCTCATTTCAGTTCAAAAACCAATTACACAGATGCATGAATTAGTGCATATATATATCAAGCAGATTCTAATGGCCGGAAACTTCAAGTCTTCCTTCTTTGTCCTCCTTTTTCTTCTAACTTGGTTGCTTTTCCCCGGTTCTTACGCGGCTCGCCCTCTCAATGTCATTGGAGGCAACTCCGTAACCAAAGGGGTCGAGCCTTTCTTTGATTGGTTGAGCCTTGAAGGGATCAAGACCGGAGGTCCCAGTGCAGGAGGAAAAGGTCATGCATTCACCAATGCCGTCACGAACTCAGGTCCAAGTTCCGAACTCAGGTCCAAGTTCCGGTGGCAAGGGACATTAAGCTAGGGTCAAATGCAAACCCTGCAACTTATTCCTAGGCATCCTCCATTTGTTTTATTCATTTATTTATTTTGTTCACTTTTGTTGCTTTCTATTTGAGTTCGTTCTTCTGTAATAGTTGTGGTCGTTGCTAGCAAAGGGCAGTCATTCTTTTGTAGGGTCAATCAGTCTGCCGTATCAGCACGGATCAAAGTTATGATTTGATGGTATCTTCATCACATAACGAAAATCAAAGTATAAATTTGGTCTTTGATGCATTTTTCTTTTCACTTTTACCCTTAATATTAAAAAGACGTTTCGGCATCAAAGTTGTTGATAACTAAACATGACTTTAGTAAAATACAAGATAAACATTCAATCTTCTAGCAACACACGAAAAAAGTCTGTATCTGATGATAACGACCTTACTTTAACTTTTGATGTATTTCCTTAAATAATGTCTAATTTAACCTAAAACACTAAATATTTTTTAGTTAAAGTACACATTTAGTATCCCAATTATCACTTTTGTTTCATTTTGGTCACCCATTTATTTATTTTTTTCAAAATCATACCTAACTTTTAGTTTTGGTTTCATTTTGGACACCCGTCATTATAAAATTAACGATGATGCTGATGTGTCACAATAAGATAATGTCATGTCATCATTGAAAAAAATAAAAAATTTCAGGTCAGTGATTCTGTTAATTTTTTAACGATGAGTGACCAAAATGAAATCAAAACGTTACGTTAGATATAATTTAAAAAAATAATTGAGTGACCAAAACGGAACAAAACTAATAGATGGAATACTAAAAATGATAGTTCGAGGAGATGGTGAGGTGGTGGACGGTGGACTCGGTGTCGTGAACCGGAGAAGAAGGTTTACTCGTGGACAATTAAAATTAGGCCCGTAGTTGAGCCTGGACAGGAGGGGAACCTGCTAAGGGCCCAAAATTTAGCCCTTATATAATTTTAAAAAATGAGTAAATTACCTACTTGATAACTCATTTGTTTACTTTACTTTTTTTGGGTCATTCAGTTATTGTTATTTTTTCAATTTTATTTATATGATATGTTTTATTTCTGTTTTGTCCACCCACATTAATTACTTGATATGCTTACGTGTAATTTTTCAATTTTAATATTATAATTATTTTTATCAAAATAGGGTTATACTTGTTTTGTGTCAATAGTTGGGTGTTTAATTAAATTCCGTAATGTTTTCTATTTGAAATTTAATGTATTTATTAGATAGTTTGTTAAGCTTAATAAAAAAAATACATTTTACAAACAAATTAATTTATTTTTCTTAGTCTTACAATTCAAATTTTTTCAGTACTTGTTGTTAGAGGTCTAGTTTTCATGTTCACCCTAAACTCACCAAAATCTTAGAAAAGAGTTTGATGAAAATGTATTAAAAATTTTGAAATGACAATGACCAACTTAAAGTGAACTAAAGTTCAGTGGATGTATTAAAAGTTTTGAAAGTTTATGACCAAAATACAAACACCCTGAAAGCTCAATGACCATTTAATGTAGTTTACCTTTCTTTATAAATATCAAACTGATTCAATTATTCGTCTTACTATAAATAAGCATTTAGTGAATAAATATATTAAGGATAACATTTAAGATCTCATGTTGTGTTCCCATTCTTGGAGGATTTTTTTCTTTAATTAATTAATTAATTAATTAATTAATATATGTTTTTTTGGGTTAATATCAAGCATATTAATTATATGTTTTTTTGTTGTTGATAAATCTGAATCGATTTGGGTCGTACACCCGATTGTGGTGGATGAATTTTTCAGCGAATTATATTTACATATATAAAAACTCGAACTCAAGATCTGTTTAAGTGATATTAAACACTTACTACTTGAACCAATCCTATTAATATTAATTATATGTTTAATTCTTGGGTTCAAACAGCACATTCAAATTTTCTGGGGGTGGGAGCCAAGCGGTCATAATTGTATCTGTTATTGTACTGTTGCATATTGAAACTTGAAGAGTATGGAGATATTTTAAAATTAATCTGTGAATGAGTAATAAATAATTGGTTTGCCACTAATGATGAATTAAATACATTTTATTTAAAATCTGTAAAGTAATCTTGAACGATTCCAAACTCAATATTTGGAGTTTTTGCACTACATCACCTTCTCCACTTAAAACTATTTAAAAAATGTCAACAATTTTTAAGATAGAGAATGTGGAGCTCTTGTTTGAAATATTTTCTCTCATTTAAATTATAAGTTTAATATTTATTAGGAACAATTTTTCCTCATTTACGTAGTAATTATTCAATATAATATATATACATATATAATCCAGTTTAATTATATGAATTTAAATTTAAATGGTACTTTAAATTTAAATAATGATATCTATAACAATAAAATGGATCAAAAAAATTTATGTATAGATTTAGTTTAAATAAAATATAGTTTTATCCTTTTCTATGTTCAAATAATTTCTGATCCCCAAAAGAAATTATTGGGTCGATTACTTTAAACAAAAAAATTATGTATTAACATCAATTTTTATGATTGATATCAATGAAATAATAAAATATTGTTGTCAGTAGTTGCCTTTTCCTATAGCTAAGAATGAACGACTCTTGACATTATTTGCTTTTTAATTGTATCTTTATTTTTTTCTTTATTAATATTCACCAGAGTCATTGACCAAATTTGTCTGGATGCGTCGGCTTGTACAAAATGAAAATCGAGTGAAGCACATGTTTTCAGAACCGGATTGATTAGCAAACCGGTTATGTTATCAGTTTATTAGTTTAACCGGTTAAATCGGTTCGATCGATCGAAAGAATCGGACGACGTCATAATTATTTAAAAAAATTAAAATAATACCAAAAATATTTAATAAAAATAATTTTTTATATCACAAGTCATATTCAAAGCAAGTTATAACATATAAGTTAAAAACCATAAAATCAAGTGAAACAAAATGATTCAAATTAATTACAACATAATATTTAAGGTAAAACATATTAAATAATAAATATAATTATATAACTATAATTAAAAAATAAATTTGGAGTTAAAAAAATCATAACAAAATGATATTGTTTGGTTTAATTTTTTTTTTAAAAACAATCCCACATGACTAAGAAACATAGAAGAGCATCCCAAAAGTCTAAAGAGTAAAAATATGAGAACAAAACAATCTTACATTGCTAAGAAACTAACTTCTATAAATAATAGAGATAATTTGACATTTAAAATCATAGAGCCTTTTGGTGAGCATTGAGTGAACTATTCTTTCACTTTAATCAAGCTCGAATTTTAGGCTTCAATCGAGTTTATAAATTTTTTTTAGTTCAATCCTTTTTGAGTTCAAGTTTCAATATTATATTTCGAGTTTGAGTTGAACTTGATAATTTTTAGCTTGTGAGTTTGAGTCGAGTTGAGCTTACTTTTAAAGTTTTCAAGTTCGAGTCGAGCTCAGCAATACTCGAGTACGACTTGGCTCGTTTAACAAATGACGTTGGTTTAATTTAAAAAAAAAAAAACAAAATTTCCGGTTTTTTCCATTTTTCAACCGGTCCGGTTCGAACGGTTGAGTGATTCTGGTCGGTTCACTAATAGCGGTTCAACCGGTTTAAATTGAACCGGACTAACACACGGTTCCTGATTGAACCGGTCGATCTGATCCGATTTTCAAAACAATGGTAGAGCAGCTTAATAATCTAGACAAATGGAAAATTCACTGGTAGAAGCCTTCGTGCAAATGTTGTTTTCAATGGAATTGAATGACGAAGGCAACCATGTCATCTAGATTTCTTCCTGAGTAACCCTGTTGATGAACCAGAAAGCAGAAATCAGTTTCCCTCTGAAGATAACAAAAACCAAATCTTCAAATCTTCGCAAAATCCATGGCTACTCCATTGATTCTACTTGTTTTCTCTTCGGTTTTATTATGGACTCCTTCAATTTCACTCTCCGATGGTCTGCGGGCTGGCTCATCACTATCAGCGGAGGCTCCGGCTGATGTTTTGACTTCACCTGATGGAAGACTCGGTGCTGGGTTTCACATTGTTGGGCAGAACGCTTATTCATTTGCGATATGGTTCAATAAACCAACCTGCAGTGCTCTCAGTTGCACCATAGTTTGGATGGCGAATCGGGACCAACCAGTCAATGGCAGATCCTCGAAGCTTTGTCTATTGAGATCGGGTAACCTTGTTTTAAAAGATGCTGGTCATATCATAGTTTGGGAAACGAAAACTGTGTCGGCTACACCTCTTCGATTGAAGCTTGAAAATGGTGGCAACCTTGCCTTGCGCGACTCGGTAGGTCTTTTACTGTGGCAAAGCTACGATTCACCCACAGATACTCTGCTTCCTCTTCAACCATTCAATGAGAATTCAAATCTCATCTCAACGAGAAGCCAAGGGAACTACTCCTCGGGTTATTATAAGCTTTACTTCGACACTGATAATGTGCTTTGCCATTTGTACAAAGGTCCTGAGTTTTCAAGCGTTTACTGGCCAAGTCCATGGCTTCTGAGATGGGAAGCTGGAAGATCCACGTTCAACAACTCCAAAATAGCTGTTCTCGATTCTTTGAGTAAATTTAGCTCGACTGATAATTTTACTTTCTTGTCAGCTGATTATGGTTCAAATATTTCAAGGATGCTGAAACTGGATTCTGATGGGATCTTAGATCGTATAGTCAAAAAGAGGATGGTGAAGCTTGGGTTGTTTCATGGATAGCCTTCCCTCAACCGTGCATGGTTCATGGATGTTGTGGACCAAACAGCATATGCAATTATAGTCATAGTTTTGGGAGGAAATACCGTTGCAGTCCAGGTTAAAAGCCGAAGAAGCCTAATGACTGGTCCCTCGGTTGTGAACCAGAGTTTCCGCTTTCGTGTAACCAAACTGATCAGCTTGATTTCCTCAAACTCCGCCTTGTTGAATTCTATGGTTGTGATTTCAACATGTATCCTAATGTCACCTTGGAGGATTGCAAGCAAATTTGCTTGCAGCTGTGCGATTGCAAAGGTTTTCAGTTCAGGTTTATCAAAGCTCATAAACCAGATGGTACATATTGTTATCCCAAGAACAAATTGTTGAATGGACATCAACGCACCAAATATTTTTTGGATAATTTGTTTTTTATTACCCAAAAGAAGGAACAGTAACGTGCTACAAGCAATACAAGCTACAAAACCCAATAAACACCCAACCCCTACTAGCAGCCTAAGTGACAACCCATTCCAAAACAGTTAAACCAAAAATAAACAAAGAAAGAAAGCAAAGCAACAAAATGCAAAGGAGAAAACAAGCTTCCCGTGGCACAACCGCCCTTAGAGCTGCATATACATCGAACAACCAAGTGGCCCACAACATTTTTCAACAGTCACCAACAAACTAGCCAATGCTCCATTCCAGACAAAGCTGAAGATTAACTCTGTCAGACTTGTTAATTCTGCAACCATGTAACCTAGCACTAACAAACCTTCTAATACTTACAAAAATATCATCAATTGTCTGAGAACAACCTCTAAAACGCCTGAAATTACGTTATTCCCAGACAAAGTATAAAAGACTAATCCAGACTAGCTTCAAAATGCAGACTATCAAGGATTTACCCTTGAAGTTGGCTGTTGCTCAAGCCAATGTATCACTTCAGCACAGAACCCTGTCAGGAATTCTACAGGCCTGTAGAAACTTACTCCAAATTCCTCCAACAAAAGCACAGTCATTGAAAAGGTGGTTGTCGAAACGATTTTTAAACGGTGGGGGCGAGATTTTAAAAACCGCATCATTTTTAATTATTCTCTTTTCGATTGATTTTTAATTAAAAACAATGTGATTTTAGAAAAACCTCTCGTTTCAAAAATTTGGGAATTCATTCACAATAAAACACAGGTTCGAAGAGTCGCCACAAATCTTTGATTAGGGTGTGATTGGACACCCAAAAATGTTGCAATTTTAAATAAAAATTAATTTTAATTAAAACAACAAATTTAGGTTTGCGTTACCAGAAAATGAGTTCGGGAGTCGGTTACACGTGGGGAAGGATTAGCACCCCCACAACACCCTAAATCGGTACCTTGTCGATTAATTAATGTCTTTGCAATGAAATTTACAAATTCGATTTTAATTTGGTTTATGATCCCCGACAAAACAACACATGAATTTTACAACTATCAAAAACACCAAAATAGATTAAATTAAAATTAACAGGCCTTTAGAAAGATAAAGAATATTCGATTATTTACAAATATCGAGACCAGATCTTAGATAAGTTCTAACTATCTTTTCTCGATAAATTTAAATAGCCGAATATTTCTTTTTCTTCCGTTCCCAAATTTTAAAAGTGATAAATCAATTTCTTCGGTGTCACTGATGGAATATACTTTTAATTTAAAATCGTTAAAAGCGGATATCTAATCAGTTAAGACAACCCACTTAAAACGTTTTAAACTAAAAGGATATTACCCTTAGTCAAACTATGTAATATGGTGAGTTATGCACGGGAGGATGTTCTACGTAACAAATACAAGAAACGGTGTCTATATACATTTGTGCCATGTGGAAAACAATGATGATAAATGGCAAGACATTTGTACATTATAAAGCATATGCATTTAGCATGAAGTAATTATACATAGATACATTTACTTGCAATTGCACTATACGTGATTTGGAAAACAAAGCATTAAAAAAATGCACATGAATTACATAACCATATTTACAAGACATTTCATGCTAATAAATTTAAAAATCTAATATGTTAAGCTTAATGTAAATGAGCTAAAGACAAAGGAATACTTATAGAAACAAAATATTAATAACATAACTAACCCACATCATGCGTGATGAATCATACATCAAGTAATCATTTTTCATCAAACTATGAACTAATACACATATGAAATAAGTATATGATACAATAACCGACAAAGATCATAAACAAGTCTGTCACTTTAATTAAAAGAACCTAAAACTAAGCACACAGATTTCTAAAGCATAATAGTAGCAAAAATCATGAATCTAAACGAACAAAATCAAACAGACATGGAAGGGTTTAAACGAATCGATTCATTCTATTTTTACTAAACTTAAAGAACGTCATTATTAATTCCAAAGACAACCAACAACTTAAGATATGTTTGTTTGCTTACAAAACTCAAAATATTTGCTTCGATTTCACTGCCCTGGATGTCGCAACCAATAATGGAACCAAATATTGCTCGGACGTATGCCACCCCTTCGTAGACTTCTATTCGTGAACCCCTCCTTTGAAAAAATGGCCTCCTCCCCTTTGAATTGCCGATCCCCTCCCTTGGTGAATGGTTCCCCTTTTAAGTTGCAAAATTATAATTCATTAAACCAACCATTCTCCCCACGTTCATTTGCTTCCCCCCCTTTTTCTTCATGCTATATCCAATATCTTATTAAATATAGGTAGTGGAGTAATATTCTCCCATTAGTGCTTCATGTGGGAATTAAAAAAAAATGGCATAAGCCTGGGTTTGTGCAAACTACACGCATGGGCAGCATTTGAGGGTGAGTGGAGCATGAGTGGAATTTGGTGTGTATGATTTCCCTCTAATCATGCGTGAGTGGTGGCTGGTCAACAAGTATGAGCTGTTTTATGTCCAATTTCAGCTGGTTTAGACACTCCTTAGTGCTGTTCCCACGTGTCTATTGTGCAAGTGAACAAAGGTCTGTTGAAAATTCGTAAATCCCGTATTAATTTTCCAGCTTGCACAATCTTCATTTATCTGAGCATATCTCGAGCTACCGATATCGGATTGATGTGATTCAAAGTGCGTTAGAAAGCTAAGAGATAGAGGATTAAATGTTAAGAAGACTTTATCATCCAAATATGCTTCTAACATGTTCAAAATTGGCGATCAATATGGATGACGTACACTGTCCACTGGACTGCTTTGAATGTACCTCATGAATCTTCATATTTCTATCGCTTTGCTTTATCGATTGCTTTTGTTCCAATTTATCTCTTGAATTACAAACTGAAATAAATATGATTACAATCCAATTCAGCACCTAAAGCTTCTCGATTCATATTAATCCAAATGCAAGCTTCCATTCATCTTTCATCAACGCCCCCATGTCATTCGAATTAATTTCTCATCGAGCACAAATATCTTCACATTAATTCTCGATCATCTTCAAGTGACTTTAAAATTGTCCGGAAAAAATTAGGGTATTACAGTGGTCTCTGCCTTCTAGCCCAACATTACAGAGATCATATCATCCATCCAACTACATTCCCATATTGATGAGTCTGTCCTTGGTTGGGAGCCTATTCAAAACAGCCATCCAAGCAACAATTGACATTCTTGGAACATGTAAGGGGAACCAGATCAGATGTTCCCATCTTACCTTCTCCCTCTTGTCCCTCATCTTCTCCCACACCCACTTGCTTTTAACCATGCTCCAGTCCACTACACTGCCAAATAAGTCAGCAACTACATTCCTGAGCTTAAGAAGTTTTCTCAAGATCCAGGTAAGCTGAGGCTTGGGACTAACCTCCCAAAAAACAGTCTCATTCATAGTATATTCTTTGATCCAGGCCACCCAGAGTGACCCTGCATTTGCTAAATGTTCCTGATCAGTAAGAAACAACACACCTTGTTCCAGCAACCTAGACTCTTTAAACCCAAACCACCCTCCGATTTTAACCAGCACATTTGTTGCTAGCTGGCTCTAGCCCCCTTAATAGGAGTGTCATCACCCTTCTAAAAGAATCTTATACAAAGCTGCTCAATCTATTTAATAACCTCATTAGTCAAAACCAGTTGTCCACACCAGTAATTAGAAATACTGAAAAGGACAGATTGGATGACTTGCAGCCTACCACCATAGCTTAGCTTCAATTTAGACCACATATTTAGAGTGCTTTGATCTTATCAATCAAAGGGATACAATCCTTGGTAGCTAATTTCCTGGTGACTAAAGGCACGCCAAGGTACCTAACAGGGAACTTGCCCAAATTGAAACCAGTAACTGCCTGCACCCCGCTCAAGACATCATTATGCACCCCACAAGCAAACAGTTCTGTTTTACCAGCATTCAACTATATACTAGACAGCTCATAGAATACCCCCAGGACCCCAACAACACCCAATATTGAGCTCTTATCACCATGACAGAAAATAGTAAATCATCAGCGAAGCTAAGATGAGTGAGAGAAACACATTTGCACTTGGGATGGAACCGGATTAACCATCCCTATAAGCAACATTAAGCAAATGAGACAACACATTCATAACCATGACAAAGAGATAAGGGGACAGTGGGTCACCCTGTCTTATTCCCCTCCTGTCTTTAAATAACCCCACTAAACTCCCATTAAATGCCACAGAGAACCTTGCACTAGCCATACAAGCCATAATCCAAGCCCTAAATACCTCAGGAAGCCCCAAGGCAGCAAGAATTTTCATCAAAAAATCCCATCATACAGAGTCAAATGCCTTCCTAAGGTCAATTTTAAGAGCGCATCTAGTGGAAAGTGATCTGCGAGAGTATCCCCTAACTATTTCTTGTGCTAACAGGGTATTATATACTATGATACGCCCCTTAATGAAAACAGACTGATTAGGCAAAATCATGTCTGGAAAGTAGCTAGCTAAATGATTTACAATGATTCCAGTAATGGTTTTATATACAATCGAGCAGCAAGAAATAAGGCAAAAATCCCTAGCCATACCTGCATTGAGAGTCTTAGGCACCAGGACAATGGATATAGCATTAAAGGCAAGCAACATGGAACTAGTCTGGAAAAACTCTCTAATGGCAGCTAAGAAATCCACTTAAACAATATCTCAGGCCACCTTGAAGAAATATACAGTATACCCATCAGGCCTTGAGCTCTTCTCATTCCCTTGCTTGAACAGGGAGGCTTTGATTTCCTCATTAGAAACCTCCTTCACTAAGGAAACAACAGTAGCACAAGGAAGTTCATACCCCAACAGGCCCTTAAGAATATCCACATCACAGCTTTTAACACCAGTGTCTTCAATACCAAGCAACTAAGTGTAAAACCTCACCATCTCAGCAAACATAGTCTCAAAAATATCCAACCGAGAGCCATCCTCAGCATAAAGAAATCTGACAGTGTTCTTCTTTTTCTTCCTCATCACAACAGAGTGAAAGAATTTAGTATTTCTATCACCCTCCTTAAGCCAATGAACTTTGGCTTTCTACTTGTAAAAGGAGCTTCAGCCACCTCAAGTTCATGAAGCTCTTTTTGAAGAATCTTCTTATCATCATTGTAGCAACCATCATGTAAAATATTTGCAAGTTGCACTTGCTCAAGCTGATCCCTCTTGTCCTTCACCTTTTTGGAGATGTCCTCAAAGTGGCATTTATTAAACTCCTTTAACCTCAGTTTGAGTCTTTTCAACTTAGTAAACAAGCATCACATGACAGTGCCAGATACTTCTATCTGCCAAGACTCCTTAACTGTATTCATGAACTCCCCATGTCTAGTCCAACAGTTGAAGAACTTGAAAGGCTTTGGCCTATCAGCATGATTTTCCCTGAAGAAGGAAATCAAAGAAGGGCAATGGTCTGATACCCCTTGATCTTTGAATTCAACAAAAGCTTGGGAAATCCTCAAGCCACCGAGAGTTGATGAGAACTCTATCCAGCTTACAGGCTAAGAAATTCCCTTCATGCCTATTAGATCATGTGAATAAAGGCCCCACAAAAGGGTGGTCAATAAGCACCAAGGAAGATTAAAATCACCTTCAATTAGCCAAGATGACACCCCCACCATACTTTCCACCTTATCTAACTGCCTCCAGAGATGCAGCCTTTCAGCCCTATTGTTACTACCATAAACAGTTGTTATGACACATCTATGCCCACTAATATCACTAACTATAGACAATGATTGGTCAAAAGCTTTCAAAAGAGAAAATTGAGACCTTTCCTCCAAAATATCCACAATCTACCATTTTCAGAATATTCATGATTTGAATAACTATCCCAATCCGAAGAATAACAACCAATCACTCTACTCATATTGATAGTCCTCACCCTAGTCTCCATAAGGCAAATAACATCCACATTTAACTTGCCAAGTCTCGAGAACACCTGCACTTGCTTCAGAGGGTTATTAAACCCCCTGACATTCCAAAAGCAAGCAATCATTGAGCATGAATGACCTCCCACCCAACAGCTCCTACAGTAACTCCCATATATTATTTCTTTTTGCTTTTCATTTCATTCAAAAGGGCAGCAATATCCATAGAAGCAACTCGGGGCTTCCTAGAACCTTCTATACCAGAAGCTACTACTATGACCTTAAAACGATTGGAGGAACCAATTAGCTGTTTTTTGTCTTTACCTCTCCCTTTAGCCTTCTTTTTCTGGGAAGAAGCTTGCAGGACTGGAAGGTCCACTGCATCAGTCAAAAAAGTAGAACATTCAGTAAGATCAACTGAGGTTTCACTAATGGCCTTAACTTCTTCCACCAGGTCCTCAACTTGAGAGCTCACCCAGTTTTCCAGCCCTTCCCTAGCAGGATGGACAGGCTCCTGTAGAGCCTAAATTCTACCAGCGTTAGCAAGTTTAGGTCTTTTATCCTCATCTTTCTTCCTCCAGACCTGAACCACAGAAGGTTGAGGCTTAAGTATCTCTGAACAAGCTTTCTCACTATGCCCAAAGGCATTGCATCTAAGGCAGCAAGGAGGCATCCAAAGGACCATAACTCGAATCGATGTAGCAAACCCATCTTGCAACATAACATCAATATATTTAGGAATCGAATCCCTCACCCCAATTTCAATACAAACCTTTGCATACTCCAACCTAGTCTTTGAAGCAATCACAGAGTCCATAGACAGGGGTATGCCTAAAGCACTTGTAATATAGCTTAACCCAAAACGAGAGTTAAGCTCCAAAGGTACGTTATAGAGCTGAATCCAAACAGGGATACGAGATAAATCAAAATCTAAACACTTCATGTTCAGTTCCTATCTTCGCAAAATCAAAGGCTTGTTCTGAACATGCCATGACCCGTGTTCTAAAACCCAATTACGAGCAGATTTGGAACTAAATGAAAAAACAAACAAGTTGCTACCATCTACACTGACCTAAACTCCCGAACCCATAAGTGTCATCTTCCACAGAGTATCAACAATTCGCTTCATAAAGGCAAACGGTGGTGCTGGTCCAAGAAATTTCCCCACCAAGGATAATTTCCACTCGAAAAACCCAGCCTCGAAAACCTCCAGAGGCGACTGAACAGAAGGAGCCGAAAATCCTTCTCAAATCACTGGAGGAAAATACTCCAAGGTTTGTTCAGAAGAACTCTCAAAGAGCTTCCTCCAATCCATCAAACCAACATTCATAGTGAACAAAGAACCAAGAAAGTACCAAGATGAGAGAAGTCGATCAAAAATCCTCTGAAAAACCGTCGAAGCCGCACCGAAGAACTCAGATCTCGTTAGCCCCACTAACGTGCACCTAGAGAAAACCGTTAGCGTGCATCTTCCTCAACAAATAATAAGAATTTTAATACCGATTTCTAAGTGAAATTACCCAAATATATTGTCTCTTCTTACATTGATACTATTGAATATCCCAAGTTACAATGCTCTAACCAAGTGGAGCAACTTGAATGAAAATATACCAAAAGGTAGGAAAACAAGTCATTTAGATAGATATGTCCTTTAGATAGCTTGTACAATCGGGGAGTGGAGTTGATTACCATTTTGTTGGTATGGAATTTCTTCATTAGAACCAATGACAAATCAAGCCCAAATGCTGGCTGCCTTCTAGCTACAACTGGCTTAAAAAAATTCACCTATGGCGAGCTGAAAAAAAGCCACAAATACATTCTCAGAAGAGATTGAAAGAGGTGCAAGAGGAATTGTTTACAATGTGACACTATCTGAAGGTCGAGTTACAACGATCAAGTGACTCATCGACGCTAATAAAGGGGAAGCTGAATTCCTAGCAGAAGTAAACACCATTGGGAAGCTTAACCACATGAACTTGATAGAAATGTGCGGAGGGAAAGCACAAGCTCTTGGTGTATGAGTATATGGAACATGGATCCTTGGCTGAAAACATCTCTTCAAAATATCTTGATTGGGATAAAAGATTTGATATTGCTTTGGGAACAACCAGAGGCCTAGCGTATTTACATGAAGAATATTTGGAATAGGTACTCCATTATGATATAAATCCTCAAAACATTCTCATAGACTCCAATTATCAACCCAAAGTATCAGATTTCGACCTCTCTTGGCTACTAAATAGAGGTGACGTAAAGTATTCAAAAGTCTCGAGAATCCTAGGAACCAGAGGCTACATGCCACCTGAGTGGGTCTTTAATCTTCCCATTACCTCCAAGGTTGATGTCTATAGTTATGGGATCATATTATTGGAGTTATTGACAGGGAAAAGCCCGAAAATCAGAATCGAAGTGAGTGATGATGGAAGTTCAAAAGTGCATAGAACATTTGTTGCATGGGTGAGAGGAGAAATGGCAAGAGCCTTAGAGATGACCATGGAAGCATGAGATAATAGATCCCAAGCTGGAAGGTATCTATGATGATGCTAAGATGGTAACTATGGTCAATGTAGCTCTTCGTTGCGTTCAGGAAGATAGAGATGAAAGACCCGCAATGGGTGAAGTTGTCCAGATATTGCTTAGAGATGGAAGACATAGATATGCAGAGGAATGAATCATCTCTTCAACAACAAATCAACTATCTCCTTTAGTATTTCTTTGTTATAATGTTTCATGTTTAAGAAAACATTTTACATTAACTAAATCATGTATGATAATCAATATATAAGTGAAGTAAAGATTAATGCATCATATTAGATTAAAAAATACATTGACACGATGGTGGTTTGTGTCTCATGAGAGTTTTTCATCAAAAACTAGGTTTGAGAGTTTTTTCATCACTTCAAATCAACTATTAAAGGAAATAAATGGGAGAAAAGCTCAAGTGTGGTTCATAAAACTACAAATTCATGAATATTAGAATATTTATAATTAAATTCCTATAAGAGAAAGTACATTTGGCTGGTTGGCTAATCTGCTAATCTTTGTTCCTTTATATCTCTTTAGGTCATGAGTTCTAGACTCACTAGGAGCATTCCACTAACTTCCTAGAGTTCCCTTCTCCCTTCCAAGTATGATATGATTACATTTAGAATTTATCAAAAAAATGTTAGGGAAGTCTAAGGAGTGACAACCTAATTTAAGGCTAAAAATATTTTTGGTCGCAATCAAAAATTAAATAAAAATTAGGGTAAACTACTCGAATGGTCACTAAAATTAGAGTAAGTTTTTGTTTTCCTTGCTAAACTTTTTAAAGTTACAAATTGATCACTAACATTATTGATTTGTAACAAAATGGTCACTTGACGTCACTCAACGTTAACAGACGTTACTAAGATAATGAAATGTTGATTTGGAGTGTTAAGTCAGTTGTGTCAACTATCCAACATTCAAAATAATCGGTAAAAACCCATCAACATTGTATTTTTCTTCTTCCCAAGGAAATAAACAGGTAAACTTCAAAATCAAGGAATCATTCAAGGAAAACTATCTAGAGGATATTAAACAAGTCACAAAAGTTCAGGCTTTGAAGAATGCTGCCATGAACTCGAAGATGATTGGGCACTTTGCTCGAATTTTCTCTAGGCTCTAGCACAATCTTAGGGTAAGGTTCACTACACAATCATCCTTTCATCTCCATCCATTAGCACAACAATGGCTCTCTATATTAAAACAGTGCTCTCAGCATTTCGTTATCTTAGTGATGTCTGTTAACGTTGAGTGACCATTTTGTTATAAATTGATAATATTAGTGATCAATTTGTAACTTTTGAAAGTTTAGTGGGGAAAACGAAAACTTACTCAAACTTTAATGACCGTTCGTTTAGTTTACCCTAAAAATTATAACATTTTAGGATAGGCGTAGCCTAAAATGTTACATTTTTTATTACATTTTCGGTTCAACTGAAAATATCACCTTATTCATAACATTTTTGGTTGGTAACCGAAAATATTACATTCTTCATGACATTTTTGATTCAATTGAAAATGTTACTAAAAATCAACCTAAAATGTTATGATTTTTATCACATTTTTGGTTGCACCCGAAAATTGTCATTTTTAGCCTTAAATTAGACTATCACATATAAGAACTACCTGATTTCTCTATGTTCAGCTTTCAATCCTTTGTGCATACCTCGTTGTGTTCATAACTGGTGTAGGTAGAATTAAAGGTTTATTTAGAAAATGAGGTATGATTCTATAAAGCTATAAAAAAGAAATTAAGTCATTATTGATATGTGTCAATTTTAATGTATGAGATTTGGATCCCAAATAAAAAATATTGATTTTTTGTGGGGTTTATATAAACTTTAATAGTTAACTTTTGAAGTGGGATTCTCTATATGTTCGTACATGATGTCTTTTAGTCGTAATCATGTATTGTTACTAGTATTGTTGATATTTTAATGTTCGTCCAATTAATTGGATTAAGCTAGCACAAATTATTCTATGTAGGAGTTGTAATTGTAGTGTGATATGTACTAACTGTAAGGTTTAGGACTTAGAATCTCACATAGTAAAATTATAGGATCCCTTAGGGTGTTTAACTGTTTATATGAATCTAAATTCTGACTCCTCAATAGTTATCTTTAGGAGTATGGTGTTATTGTAATACCATAAAATTGGATTATTAGAGTATTAAACCGGAAGAGTGTGAAGCTATTAAGCTGTTACAAACTATTAGATCGTTAGACATTCTGTTATGGGTCACTCAAATAAATATGGGCTATAAATAGTGTTGTGTCATACTATATTGAGTGAGCTTTTTCAATAAATAAAATATGATGTTACTTTACTAATTCTAAACTTAATTTCCTCTCGTCTTCTTCATCTTCAGCACAAAATTAATTGTCTATCAATTACTCCGATCACCGAATTTTATCATGGTATCAAAGCCATTCTTATCTCTCTCTCTTCTATATTGTGAAGATTGTGTTGATTAGTTTTTCTGCGTGTCTCTCGTTTTGCCAATGCTTGGTAAGAGTGGTGTTTGGCTGTTTATATTTTTTATCGTTGATCTCTGATGAACAATCTGTTCTGATGCTATTTTGGTGAAGATCTTCTTTGTTATTTGCATGTATCTATTACTCTTTAATTGAGTTTTAATTGTGTTTGCTGAGATCTTGTGTTATGTTATGTTGTTTAATGTGTTCTTTGTCTGATTTTTTACTCTGCTGCTTTTTGTTTCTTTAATGACGAACATTGAGCTTAAAAACATGTTGAACCATGTTTTTATAATCTTTTGATATAACAAATTTAAGGTAAAATGTTTTTGGATTTGAATTGAATTTATTCAAAGTTTTCAAAAATAATTTAAAGTCCATTAAAAGTGAATTTGAGCGCAAAACTAATTTTCAACGTACGTAGTACCGATACTGTTCTTACAGTATCGATATTATATGAACACTACCGATAATGTTCATGTGGTACTGACACCCTAAGTAAGAGAAGTATCGATAATCTCAAGGTAGTTCCGATACTACCAGCTTGCTCAAAATCCAGAATGCAAAATAGGTATCGATACCCAAAGGGGTACCGATACTACTTTACATAGTAGTATCGATACCATGAAGGATAGTATCGATATCGTCAGGCCCAACGGCTAGTAACAACTAGTTTTATTTAAAAATAACAAAGGTAATACCTATACTCCCTATAGGAGTATCGATACCCTCTGTCATGGGAAATTTTATTTTGCAGAGAAAACATCTCCAACGGCTCCAAATCACTCCCAACGTCTAGAAACAACCAAAAACACATTTTAACATATAAATACAAGTTCAAGACACTTGAAGAAGAGTTAGAACACCTATCCAAGCAATCAAACACAAGAGAAGAGTTTTTCATTCCTATTTTACTTTCTCTTGTAAATATTTTGTTCTTATGAGCTTTAATTTGTAAACTCATTCCTTTTTAGAGGTTTCTTTGTTTACTTTCTTATTCCTTTTGAAAAGGGGTTTTGGTTCTATCTTAGCCAATTGAAAAGATAAGGAGTTGTAAAAGTTACTCTTGATCCTTGAAAAAAAAGAACAAATTAGTGGATTTGTTGGAAAATCCTAAGTGAGGAGCTTAGGTAGTGGATGTAGACTTAGTTGAAAAGTAGAACAACTATAAATCGTTGTGCGAAATTGTCTATCTTTTCTTTCTCCTTACTCCCTAAACAATATTTGCCAACCCACCCCTCTTGCAAACTTTTTCGGTTATCAATTTGAGCTTCAAAAATCCTAACAATTGGTATCAAAGATGGACTCTTTAGAATGCTTCACATCCTTGAGACGATCCTTGAATAAGCTCTACCGATTTCCAATACAACTGATAAGAAGATGGCTTCGACCTTTGGATCTTACTACATTGAAGACTCTCAATCGGTCAACAAGCCACCTTACTTCAATGGAGAAAATTATGTCTATTGTAAGAATAGAATGACAATCTTCATTCAAGTCAATGATCTAGGAGCTTTGAACTCTATCATGAAGGGATACTCTATTCCACTTGGTGGGATAGATGATTGGAGTTATGAAGAGAAGAAGAATTTACAACTCAATGCTAAAGCTATGCATATTTTATTTTGTGCATTAGTGATAACTCCGTAAAAAGACTTAATTTATAGTCTTTTCACTTAAGTTATTTCTCGTCTAAACAAAGTATGCATAGCATTTTAGTTGTATTTAGTTGCATATATGTTACATTAGCTTGTGGTGGATAAATTTTGCTTAAGCAAGATTTATTTGGTTTGACTGATGCTGCTGTGGAGAAAGGATTGTTTGGATTGTGTCTGTGCAAGAAACTTACAGGGGAAGAACATTTCAGTCGTGACAACGTAAATTTGCAAAGGCCAACGGAACAAATGAGAACGTGAGGAGCAGATTTATCTCACTGAGGCAAGGTTTATCTGAGGGAGTCTGAAGCAGGTGTGACGAAACTACCTATGTCACAAGCCAGCTGGATGACCTACTTCACGTGCAACCAAGCCTTAGTTATTCTGATAGCCGCCTTTCCTTTTTAAGTCTGGACATTTATTTAACAACGGTTATTTAAGGAAACTCCAAAAAGCATGCAAAGCCCTGGGAGATTTTTCCTTATAAATAACCAGTCGTAGCCACCAAAGAAAGAGGCAAGGAAGAAGAGATAAGAACTTTACCCAAGGCGTGAGCAAGCAACTGCAGTGCTTCTTCACCATCTTCCATCAACCTTCCTTGGTGTCCTCCATAACCAGACGTTAGCAGAGCAGTGATCAGGCCTCGAGAGAGGGTGATCACCAAGGCATGTGTAGTGCTGATCAGAATCGTTGCGACAGAGCCCCCGGTTTTGGGAGTCGTTATTCCTTTGTTTTTAACTCTTTATATATTTGGAGTTGTACTAAACGTTGAATTTTGGATGATCTTTGATAGCACCATGAATGTCTTACATGGTGTTAAACTTTGTGTTTCCTGAACAATATTTTATGTTTTATGAATGATGAATTATGTTTCGCTTATGACTGTTTTGCTTACTGTTTAATTATTTTGCCTTAACACTGTAATAGCATCGAGAGATCACCTGGGGTTTTGGTAAAGCATGTATGGGCATTGTGAGAGCATCGAGAGATAGCCTTTTGTCTAGATAGTGATTCTTATATTCGAGAGAATTAAGATAGATCGACGTAAGCAATAGAATGAATCCGGGATGGTGAAATTCTAACTTGTCTACCTTAGAGATAAGGAGAGGTTTCAATCGACTAAAAGGGATAGACACTAGAGTAGGATAGATAATGCCTATAGTTTACACTGAGAGGTATTGCTACAACAACGGAGTTAACGCTGAGGAGTATTGCCATAGCAACCGTCTAAGAATACCTAGTAATCCTGTCGGGCAGCTTGAGCGAGTCTTAATAATTCATTCTAGACTTAGAAATAATTGTTGACAATGCAACGGTTTAGCATGAGTGCTATGTGATATGTCTGAATATGTGAGGTTGTTTGCATTCGATTTAAAGCAACATTTATCTTGTTTTATTTACTTTAGTATCCTGCACATTTATTTTGTCTTAACCAAACTTTCCTTCACTCATTAAATCGCCTCATTGTTTTATTAATATTAGTTCTTAAGTTGACAACTTAGTAGGACTTAGTTTGTGACATTAGTTATAGTTGTGGTGAAAATATATTTCTCGACCAATCCCTGTGGAAACGATACTCATTTACTCTATATTACTTGAATCGATTGTGTATACTTGCACAGATTTGCTTGCCTTAACATATACATTTACAAGCGATCAATTAGGCCTGGATGAATATAGAAGAGTCTCCTCTTGGTCCAATGCCAAGGAGATATGGGACAAGCTCCAAGTCAATCATGAAGGAACCGATGAAGTGAGGGAAACCAAGATAAGTCTTCTCAACCATAGCGTCAAAAATTTCAAGATGAAATCGGATGAAGACATCAAATCTATAACGGATAGATTTTCCGTGATTTTCAATGGTCTCAAGGGATTTAGAGAAGTAATCCCTGATGAGAAGCTTATGAGGAAGATTAGTTATTCTCTTCCAAAGTCTTGGCAATCGAAGACGATGACGATCATTGAAGCTAAGAACCTAAAGTCTCTCACTCTTGATGAGCTTAGTGGTTTTCTTCTCACTCATGAGTTGATAGTGAAGAAAGAAGAAGATGATGAAAAGAAGAACAAGAAGAAGGAGGTAGGCATTGCCTTCAAATCTACCAATGAGAGAAAACAAGATTCAAATGAAGAGGTGGATGAAGATGATGATGAAGAAGAAAAGATGAACAAGTTCTTCAAAAGATTCAAGAGATTCATGACTTCTAAGAAAGTGAAGCATGAATCGAGCAAGAATAATAGTCCCCCGGTGTGCTTCAATTGTCAAAGAACGGGGCATGTCAAGTATGATTGTCCCCTCCTAAAAAAGAATGGATCAAGCAAGAAAAATACATTTGTGGCGGCTTGGAGTGATGAAGATGATTCCAATAATGAAGATGAAGTAGTCAACCTATGCCTCATAGCCATCAGATAAGATTCAATGGTAACTTCTAAATCAAATGAATTAGATTCTTATTCTTTTGATGAGTTACAAGTTGCTTATGATGAGTTGTATTTGGAATTTGAGACCATGAATTCCAAATATAAGAAATTAATTTCAAAATTTAAAGTTGAAAATTATTTAATTTTGAAAGCAAAAGTTGATTTTGAAAAACAAAATGAAATTTTGGAAAATGATTTAGAGCTTTCAAAAGTCAAAATAAATGATTTAGAAAAAGCAAATTTTGATTTGAAAGGTAAACTTGAGAGCTTAACAAAAGAAAAAATAATTAATTTCTAAAAACAACTCATTATGCTTAAAAATGGAAAAATGCTCACATTGTCATTTTCATGGTCATTTGGAACATACTTCTCTTATAAAGAAAAGAAAATATTTTAAAATTAGACAAGTATGGTTTCCTAAGGGAACAAGGGGTATTGAAACTAACGTCCAAGGATCCAAAGCAATTTGGATACCAAAATCTACTTAAATGTCTCTTGTAGGTATGTGCGACCAATGGTGACAAAGTGAAGAAATTGAGATGTTCTAGCCACACTTGAAAAGGAATGAGTAACCTCTAAGCTTAATGCTTTTGTTTTGATTAATTGGTTGTTCATTTAGTTTTAGGCATGCATGAGTTCTGATCTTAAATGATTATGTTTTGTTTTTCATCTCATGTATGTTGAAAAGTGTATTATGATTAACATTTTAAAGTTTTAATGATTTTTCATAATTTTTAGTTCATCATAATGAATTTTAGTCAAAATTGGTTTTAAATGCAAGTGATTTCTCTCTAACAATTGATATCAAATTTTCAAATGCATAACATTTTTGGATAGCTTTATGAACATGCACTTAAATTCAACAATTAATATTGCATAAAGTTATTAGACTTTGATATATTAAATTTCATGTGTTACTAACATGTTTGTTCATCTTTGTTGAAATTCAATTTCTTTTAAGTGTCAAGGTTTTAAAGTCAATTTCTTGTTTGGAATGCACTTTTTGAGGGAAAGCTTTTGATTTTTTCAAATACTTTTAATAATAAAATTACCACTTACTCTCCATTGTTATTTTTGAACCTAAAGTTTGAATTATTTTTGATATAACAAAAAGGGGGAAGAAGTATGGTTTAAAAAAATTCAATTTCAAGAATGAAAAAGGGTGAGCTTTTATGTTTTCCAAAATATGTCTCTTTTTCATTAAAAGTTTTTTTAAGGGGGAGTTTTGCCAAAAATAATTTTTCAAATGTTTTGTTATATCAAAAAGGGGAGATTGTTGAACCTTGTTTTATAATATTTTGATATAACAAATTTAAGTCAAAATGTTTTTGGACTTGAATTGAATTTTTTTCAAAGTTTTCAAAGTTTTTAAAAATAATTCAAAGTCTATTCAAAATGAATTTGAGAACAAAATCGATTTTCAACGTATGTAGTATTGATACTGTTCTTACATTATCGATACTATATGAACAATACCGATACTATTCATGTGGTACCGATACCCTATATAAAAGAAGTATTGATACTCTCAAGGTAGTATCGATACTACCAGCTTGCTCAAATTCCATAATGCAAAATAGGTACTGATACCCAAAGGGGTACTGACACTACTTTACATAGTAGTATCGATACCATGAAGGATAATATCGATATCGTCAGGCCCAACGGTTAGTAACGACTAGTTTTATTTAAAAATAACAAAGGTAGTACCGATACTCCATATAGGAGTACCGATACACTCTATCCTGGGTAGTTTTATTTTAAAGAGAAAACATGCCCAACGGCTCCAAATCACTCCCAACGTCTATAAATGGCCACAAACACATTCCAACATATAAATACAAGTTCAAGACACTTGAAGAAGGGTTATAACACATATCCAAGCAATCAAACACAAGAGAAGATTATTTCATTCCTATTTTACTTTCTTTTGTAAATATTTTGTTCTTATGAGCTTTAATTTGTAAACAACTTCTTTTTAGAGGTTTCTTTGTTTACTTTCTTATTTATTTTTAAAATGAGTTTTGGTTCTATCATATCCAATTGAAAATATAGGGAGTTGTAAAATTTACTCTTGATCCTTGAAAAAGAAAGAACAAATTAGTGGATTTGTTGGAAAATCCTAAGAGATGAGCTTAGGTAGTGGATGTAGAGTTAGTTGAGAAGTTGAACCACTATAAATCGTTGTGCAAAATTGTAACACCCCAATTTAGTGGTCAAATTATGAGTTTCTGAAACTTATAGAAAGATGATCGCTTGTAAATGTATATGCTAAGGCAAGCAAATCTGTGCAAGTATACACAATCGATGCAAGTAATATAATAGTGAGTGAGTATCGTCTCCACAGGGATTGGATTGGAAATTTATTTTCACCACAACTAGAACTAGTGTCACAAACTAATTCCTACTAGGTTGTCAAATTAAGAACTAATATTAATAAAACAAGCAGTAATATAATGGTTGCAAAAAAGTTTGGTCGAGGCAAGTATTGACAACAATTATTCTAAGTCTAGAATGAATTATTATGACTTGCTAAAGCTGCCCCACATGATTACTAGGTATTCTTAGACGGTTGCTATGGCAATACTCCTCAGTGTTAACTACAACCCTTGGTTTGTCAAACTGTTGTTGTAGCAACACCTCTCCACGTAAACTATAGGTGTTGCCTATCATACTCTAGCGTCTATCCCTTTTAGTCGATTGAAACTCACTCCTTATCTCTAAGGTAAATGAGTTAGAAATTCACCATCCTGGATTCATTCCATTACTCATGTAGATCTATCTTAATTCTTTCGAATATAAGAATCACTATATAGACAAAAGGCTATCTCTCGATGCTCTTATATTGCCAAGACATGTTTTACCAAAACCTTAGGCGATCTCTCGATGCTCTTACAGCGTAAGGTAAAATATTTAAACAATGAGTAAAACATAATCAATCATTCATAAAACATAAAATATTTGTTTAGGCAAAACAAAGTTTAAACCCAAGTAAGACAGTCATGGTGCTATAAAAAATCATCCAAGATTCAACGTTTAATACAACCTCAAATAGATAAAGAGTTTAAGAACAAAGGAAGAACGACTCTCAAAACCAGGGGTCTGTCGCGACAATTCTGATCAGCACCGCGCCTGCCTTGGTGATCAACCTCTCTCGAGACCTGATTAGCGCTATGCTACTGTCTGGCTATGGAGGACACCAAGGAAGGTTGGTTGGTAAATGGTGAGAAAGCACTGCAGTTACTCGCTCACGCCTTGGGTAAAGCTCTTCTCTCTTCTTCCTTACCTTCTTTCTTTGGCGGCTACGACTAGTTATTTATAAGGAAAGATCTCTTAGGGCTCTGCATGTTTTTGGAGTTTTCTTAAATAACCATTATTAAATGCCCAGACTTAAAGAGGAAAGGAAACTGTCAGAATAATTAAGGCTTGCTTGCACGTGAAGTAGGTCATCTAGCTGGCGTGTGACATAGACTGTTTCGCCACACCTGCTTCAGACTTTTTTAGATAAACCTTGCCTTGGCGAGATAAATCTACTCCTCATGTTCTTATCTATTCCATTGGCCTTTTCAAATTTACGTTGTCACGACTGAAATGTTCTTCCTCTGAAAGTTTCCTATACAAACACAATCCAAACAACCCTTTCTCCTCAACAGTATCAGTCAGACCAAATAAATCTTGCCTAAGCAAAACTGATCCACCACAAGCTAACATAACCTATATGCAACTAAATGCAACTAAAATGTTGTGCATACTTTGTTTAGAAGAGCAATAACTTAAGTGAAAATACTAGAAATTGAGTCTTTTTACGGAGTTATCACACCCCCAAACTTAAGCTATTACTTGTCCTCAAGCAATGTATAATACTAGAAAAAATCAAAATTGTCATGGCAAAGTAGTGTTAAGAAAATCATATGGTTTGATATTTTAGCCCTCAGCAAAAATATTTGGCCTCAACATGTTCGACAGTTATATCAGTCAAGTCCCTTCCCTAGTCAGGATTCCTTGCTATTTTGTGTGCGTGATTGTAATCAGTATATGCATAAAGGTAATTATAAAACTTAAAGTAAGAACTTTTAGATTGTCAAGGCATCAAATTATTTGTCAGGCTTAGTTTATACTCCTAGTTATTTATCAATTTTGTTTCATAGGGGAGTCGGCTCATCACACATACCGTTCCACACTCTAAGTGAAAGGGAGCATACCTTCCACCCCAAGCTAGTCGGGCAGAGTCATCCTGTGACTACTTTGATTCACTCATATACCTTGGTCTCTTAATTTCTTATGGAGTTTTTCTGTTTATGCCTTTGAACAGAGGAGTGTCCCTTTTTATTTTTCAAGTTTTTAAATACTAGGGAGCTTTACTTTACCCTTAAAATATTTTTGAAGTCTCGGCAAATAAAAAGTTTTTTCCTAAAAATTTTGCAGATTACCTTAAGAAGAGACAACCTACAATCATGTTTGTAAATTTTAAAGAATTAGGCCTAGGGTTGGTTCTCTTCCTTAGATAGTCTTACAATAATTCTGGCATAGGCAATCAAATTATGCATTCATCATTGGGCATCCCTAACAATAATCTTAACATGTTTGTGTCATGACAACCAAAATTTTCAACCAATCATCATCAATTGCTTTTTTAACAAAGTATGGAAAAATATGGCACAATACCTCCCCTAAACTTGAGGGATGCATTGTCCTTAATGCATGAAAATTAAAACTACTTGATACTATATGTAGATGCAAAAAAAAACTAAAACTAAAATGAAAACTCACTGTGGTGGGATGGCTTGACTGGACGCCCTCGTTTGGTGTCATTTGGGAGTAGAGGGACTCTCAGATCACGAGTCTATTGTTGTTATCATCGATGGAGACGGCTGAAGTATATGGCCTGCCGTTCTCTTGTAGCGCTTCTTGCTGGTCGAGGCTCGTGCTGGAGTTGGTTACTCTATAATAAGAGTCGGTTGTGCTGGAACTGGTGCTGGACTAGGAGTTGCTGTTGGGATTGGCATTGTTTGATGGACAGGGGACTGAATGGGATCATATTCGGGTTGCTTCGGTGCTGGAGTGAAATCTTCATTTGAGAAGAAGTTGGGTGGGGTATCTTCACTCCTTGCGGAGGCTGAGAAAGATGAGGAGCTGAGGAACTCTTCTGTGTCACCTTAGCCCTCTTCTGGTACGGGCGAGACATGAGTTACCAATGGAGACACATCAGTGGGCACTCCTGGGGGAACCTCTGGAGGGACATTCGTTATCTAGGAGTGGAATGTGTTACCGCCAGCAGTGTATTTGAGGATAACGCTGGGGAAGGGTGGTAGATTGATGTTTGTGTTCGGGAGTAACTCTTTGAAGAAGGTGTTAAGTTGTGAGTCCCTTTCCTTGACATACTCAAAATAGATCTCCATGTGATCCTCTAGGCGCCCGATCTTTTCACGCATTTCTCTCGTGTGCATAACCACAACGGCCATTCTAGCCGCGGTAACCGATTTTGCTCCCCGCTCCAAACCTTCATGTGGGGCATTGTCATCAAAACTCATCAACTCATGTACCTTCTTCTTAGTGATACCCTCCTTGGATTTAATGAAATCCTCAAAGGGCTCCTCAGGGACCTTCTTTTTCCTGCACAGTGTAGTAATCAAGTTGGGAAACAATAAATTACCTCGTTTCCTCTTGGCACACTCGTCAATTTCTCAAATATGAGTTTGCCAACATCAATCTTCCTCACGTATATTATTGAGTGCAAGTGCATCAGTCTTTTCACGATCATCATTGTGTTGTGAGACGTGGGTATAAGTTTGTCATTGAGAAAGTGGTTCTACAACTTCAAAAATCAGTTTGAGGGCTCGGTGATCGACTTTCTTCCTCATCGGGGAATTCCCTTCAAACTTGTCCCACCAAAAGCATAAATCTTCCAACACTCCGTTGTACGTTTCCTGGTCTACTTCAGTCACGAATCTCTTGCGCTGCTCTTCTACTTTCCCCAACTTGAAGTATGTATTGAGTGCTGAAGGGGAAAATCGAAGGAGCTTCCCTTGGACATACACCGTGTGGTTGGATAGGTCCTCGAGGTGGGCGTAGAACTCCCTTACCATCGTCGGTGCTACGGCTTTGGGATGGCGAACAAACATCTCCCAGTTGTGTTTTTTTATCATGTCCATCACCTCTGGTCCAAACGAATCCTCATCCACAACTGGAAAGATGAATCTATCTTCTAAATATACTTTTCATTTTTGGAGGATTTTGAAGCGTTCTTCTGCTTCGGCTATTTGGAAACGTTCAAAACTCTATGTTAAGGCTGGGTCTTTCCTTGATCTTACCATTGTACTTGGTTGGTGTGGTGAAATTAATGGTGGCGATGGGGAGTATTTCGTTGAGAGAAAGAAAATTTTTCTTGTTTGGTAGAGAGAGTGTGAGGCACGATAAAGAAGAAGTTGGGCAGTTTTTTCTTTGGAAAGTAATGGGTGGTTTCGAGGTAGTTTTGTCCTTACACTAGGGGAAACGATTTTTGCATTCAATGAGAAATATATGATTGGACATAAAGTGGGGGGAAAGATCTCTTTCCCTCTTTATTTTGCCACCAAAACCATGCACCCTAGGGTTTCCTTTCTTTTTATGCATGCTCCAACTCCTCATGCTGCCACGTGTGCTTTATATGCCTACAAAAAAATAAAATAAAATAAAATGGATAATGAAAGCAAAAAATAACTTAATTTATTTATGTATAAAATTTAAATTTTCGTTGCCTAGACAACGAATTTTGTACAAGTAAGTAAAGCAATACGATGCTGGTTTGTCGCGCATGACTGGGGCTCCTTTGTACTCCTTGAGTCTCTGCCTGTTCACCTTGAAGATGGAACCATCGTTTTGGTTCTAGATTTCAATTGCTCCATCGTCATGGACTTGGTGTACGATGAATGGTCCTGACCATCGTGATTTTAACTTGCCTAGAAATAACTTAAGACGTGAATTGTATAGTAGTACATGTTGTCCAGAATATTGCCTCGACAATATTTTTTTGTCATGCCATCGTTTTGTTTTATCCTTCTATAGGCGGGCATTCTCGTAAGCATGTACTTTGAATTCATCCATCTCGTTCAGTTCCAAGAGTCTTCTTTCTCCAACAAGTTGAACATCCATGTTTAACTTTTTGATGGTCCAATAGGCTCTATGTTCTAGTTCAACAGGCAGATGTCATTCTTTTCCATAGACCAGTTTGAACAGTGACATTCCCAATGGTGTCTTGAATGCTGTGCGATAAGCCCATAGTGTTTCATCTAGCTTCGGCGACCAATCCTTTTGACTTGGGTTGACCACTTTTTCAAGGATCTGTTTAATTTCCCGGTTATACACTTCGACTTGTCCATTCGTTTGAGGGTGATACGCCATAGCGATCCTAATTCATACTCCATATCGTTTTAGTACATTGGCAATCAATTTGTTGTAAAAATATGTGCCTTCATCACTGATTATAGCTCGTGGTATTCTAAATCGGCTGAATATACTTTTGTACAAAAATTTTAACATCGTTTTGGAATCATTTTTAGGTGTTGCGATGGCTTCAACCCATTTGGATACATAATCCACTGCCAAGAGAATGTATAAATCTCCAAATAATGTGGGAAAGAGTCCCATAAAGTCTATTCCCTATACGTCGAAGAGTTCAATTTCCCGAATATTTTTCCATGGCATCTCATGTCGTTTCGATATATTTCCTGTTCGTTGGCATCTATCACATGACTTGTAGAATTCATGCGCATCTTTGAACAAGGTTGGCCAATAAAATCCAAACTGAAGCACTTTCGCTACTGTTCTCATTCCACCAAAATGCCCTCCATATGGTGACGAGTAGCATTGGTGTAGAATATCTTTTTGTTCTTCTTCCGGAATGCAGCTTCGGATTATTTGGTCTCCGCATTGCTTGAATAGAAACGGTTCATCCCAGTAGTAATGTCGTACATCATGTCGAAACTTCTTTCGGCCATGGCTAGATAAATCAGGAGGAACAATACCACTAACAAGAAAGTTAACTATGTCAGCATACCACGGCGCAGCCGTGACAAATAATGTTTACTCATCAGGGAAATCCTCTTTAATTTTTGTTATGTCAGGACAATTGGGTTTGTTATCTAGCCTAGACAAATGGTATGCCACTTGATTTTCTATACCTTTTTTTTATCCTTGATCTCTAAATCGAACTCTTGTAGTAGTAATATCCACCGAATTAGTCTAGGCTTTGCATCTTTTTTATTAATCGGGTATTTAATGGCATAGTAATCTGTATGCATAATTACCTTAGTGCCTATTAGATATGGCCTAAACTTATCAAATGTAAATACTACTACTAAGAGTTCTTTTTCAGTGGTGGTATAGTTTACTTGTGCATGATTAAGAGTACGGCTCGCATAGTATATAACATGAAAGATTTTACTTTTTCTTTTCCCTAGCACTGCTCCGACTGCATAGTCACTAGCGTCGCACATGAGCTCAAAAGGGTCGTTCCAGTCTGTTGGGATAACGATTAGTGTTGCCGAAAGCTTTTTCTTCAAATCTGTGAAGGCATTCAAACAATTATTAGTAAATTCAAATAGATGATTTTGTTGAAGCAAAAGACACAAGGGTTTAGAGATTTGAGAAAAATCTTTTATAAACCGCCTGTAGAAGACTGCATGTCCAAGGAAACTGCGTACACCTCACACGTTGGTGGGTAAGGGAAGGTTTGCAATCACATCCACCTTAGCTTTATCGACTTCGATGCCTCGGCATGAAATTTTGTGA